>NC_092126.1:94563491-95163491 GCF_043159975.1 Macaca nemestrina | reverse complement strand
CATACAAGCTGTGAAATGATTTCTTCCCATAAAACCCTGGAACAAAGAAGTGCACTCTCTGCTTTCTGGTAAGCCTTGCTGAGCTATCTAGAATTGTGGTTTAGCTCCACAGCCTTGGGCCTTTGGCAAACAATATCATTCATTTCTTTCAAATGATAATAGCAAGCTAGGCTACTATCATTATTACTTTCTTTTCACTCTTTTTTTCTCTATGAATGTGTCAAGGTTTTGGAGGCAGAAAAAAAAAGTCCAGGTTTGCAGGTCAGTAGTAACAACTTTGGACAAAACTTCTTCAATAGAGCCTCATAGTATTTGATTTAGTAAGCCTATTTGAAAGCAATAACTTGCAGAAGAAAGTAACATCTCAAAAAAACCTGTTGGCTGTTCAACTTTGCCATCTGATTTCTTAAGGAAAATATCAAGTCATTCTGGATTTTAGCACCCTCTATTTCAGAGTGTCTTAGTAAAGCAAAATATTTCAGAAGAGGTAGGTTCTAGGAGAATCCTGTCTTAAAGATTTTTTTTAGTGAAAGAAAATATAATTCATACGGCAGAGCTGGATGAATGGAGTTTAGACTTCACCATGAAGCCACTCAGTTTCAGAACCTCTCAAGTATCTTTGGTTGGGGAAAATTTGGGTTGATTTAGTTTCTTGAGATACATCAAATTGGTTGAGACTTAGGGTGGTAATATGAATCATAGTGCCTTAAAGTTAAGAGAGGCCTTAGATGTCTTCTAGTTCAATTTTCCACAGATACAAGAATCTTCTCTGCATAGTCTCTGCTTGAACATCTCTGGTGATGGAGAGCTCACTGCTTTACTACACAGCTCAATCTGAGGTTGAATAGTTTTAACTTTTAGAAACTTCTTCCTTGAACTAGAATTTTGTTTCCTTTATCTCCCATCAAGGTCTGATCTTTGGAATATGGTGAATAAATTAGTTTCTTCTTTCACTTGGCATTGTATTTGGAGATAAATGTCATAATAACTGTGTATATACTTTCCAAGCTAAATATTCCTCTTAAAAAGGTTTTTACCAGAATGGGGCTATAAGAACTTCGATTTAAAAACAAACATTTGGGTAACTGGAAAGATATTCGTTGTTTTTCATCAGGACTTAATATGTTAGAAGTATTATGCCTCTTTACAGTAATCAATAAATTCTATGTAATCCCAATTAATAAATGTATGAATTCTAAATGATATAGGTTCCAAATGATATAGGTGTTTTTTCCTAGAACTGTCAAAAGTCATCCAACATACTATCTGCCTACTATGTATCAGGGGCTATTCCAGGTATTGTATATAGCTACAGAAATCTCCTGTGTAACAGCACATACATTCATACAACAAACAAAATCACTCCCTCATGGAGTTTACCTTCTGGTGGAAGAAGACAAAAGTATTATTATTATTATTATTATTATTATTTTTTTTTTGAGACAGAGTCTCGCTCTGTTGCCGGGGCTGGAGCGCAGTGCCCGGATCTCAGCTCACTGCAAGCTCCGCCTCCCGGGTTCGGGCCATTCTCCTGCCTCAGCCTCCCGAGTAGCTGGGACTACAGGCGCCCGCCACCTGGCCTGGCTAGTTTTTTGTATTTTTTAGTAGAGACGGGGTTTCATCGTGTTAGCCAGGATGGTCTCGATCTCCTGACCTCGTGATCCGCCCGTCTTGGCCTCCCAAAGTGCTGGGATTACAGGCTTGAGCCACCGCGCCCGGCCAAGTATTATTTTATAAGAAGGATTTAAGCGACATGAAAAAAATACAATAGGGAAGCAGGGTCAAGAATGACTGGGTTGTGGATGTATGGGTGTGGAGGAATGTTGCTGAAGTTAAGGTAGATGGAGAAGTCTCTTGCAGAGGTAACATTTGAGCTAAGACCCTAAAGATGAGAGAGACACAACCCCTCAAACCACAAGGAGATGTGTTCTCCCATAGAAGGACTATCAAAAGCAAAGAATTTGAGACAACTCGCTGCATCCAGGAGGACAGAGTGGACATTGAGAGAGAATAGTGAGTGAGATGGTCATACAGTCAATAAAGGGTCAGGTCTTGTAAATTCTGCACTCCATAGTAAGCAGCTGAATTTCACCTGAGCATTTTGGGCTGGGTAGTGATGGGATCTGATTTGAGAATATTACTCGTTTACTCTGTAAGCAATCAACTGCAGGGGAATAAAGGGAAGGGGAAGGAATGGAAATAGAAAGATCAGTTAGGATCCCAGGACCGAGAAAATGAAGGCTTGAGCTACAGTAGCAGTAAGGGAGATGGGGAAGAGCAGTAGGGCTTTGCAATGTGTTTTGGAAGTACCACTGACAGATCTTGCTGATGGATTGAATGTAGAGTATGAAGGGAAGAGAGAGGCCAAAAACAATGTCAATGTTTTTAGTCTTAGCACAGGGTAGAGAGTAGTGCTGCCATGTGCATCTCTGGTTAAGACTGGGGGTCACGGCTGGGCACAGTGGCTGACACCTGTAATCCCAGCACTTTGGGAGACCGAGGTGGGTGGATCACCTGAGATCAGGAATTCAAGACCAGCCTGACCAACATGGTGAAACCTCGTCTCTACTAAAAATAAAAAATTAGCCAGGCATGTTGCTGCATGTCTGTAATCCCAGCTACTTGGGAGGCTGAGGCAGGAAAATTGCTTGAAGCTGTGAGGTGGAGGTTGCAGTGAGCAGAGACTGCAACATTGCATTCCAGCCTGGGCACCATGAGTGAACCTTCATCTCAAAAAGAAAAAAAAAAAAAAAGGAAAGAAAGAAAAAAGATTAGGGGGCAGAATATCAAAATTGGGGGCCGGAAACAAGAAGAGTTGTCTTGGACATACTGGGTTTGAAGTTTCTGTCAGACATCCAAGCAGAGATTGTATGTAGACCTTTGGAGAGAGAACTCTGAAGCTTAGAGAGAGAAGAGAGAGAGAGAGAGATCACAGTTGGAGACATAGAATATTGAAAGGCACGGGACTGGATAAGATCAAGTAGATGAAGGAAAGGAGAAAATAGCAGAGCATGGGAAAAGCGGGAAGGAGGGACGAGGAGAGGAGATGAGAGAAGAGGTGAAAAGAAAAGCAGAGGAAAGATGAGAGGCCTGACGTGCTCTTATATTTAGAGATTAGATGTAAGATATTAGACATCAGAGAAGACATAGAAAGAATGACCAGTGAGGTTGGAAGAAAGGCAGAAGAATGTGGTGACCCCAAACCCTCAGAAGAAAATACATCAAGAAAGAAGAATAATCACCCGTGTCAAATGATATTGAGACTCAAATAGGATGAGAACAGAACTGACCATGGATGTGTCAAATGAAGGACATCAGTGATCTCAATAAAAGCTGCTTCGGGGAGTGGTAAAGTGAAAAGCCCGATGGAATAGGTGAAGAGAGAACAGGAGTGAGAAAGTGGGAACAGCAAATACAAACCACTCCTAAGAATTTCTGCTGAAAAGGTGAGCAAAGAAATGGTGCAAAAAGAGGAGTGGAAAATAGAGCTAAGGGTTTCTGCTTTTTTTTCTTTTCTTTTTCTTTTTCTTTTAAGTGGGTGATGTTAAGGTGTATTGAGATGCCTAGTGAAACGATTCATCGTTAGTAAGTAACTAATGACGAATGAGAGAGAGAATAATTGCGAGGTCAAATGGGGATGTGGATCAGCCCCGTAGGTGCAGAGAGAGGCTGTACATAGAACAGAGACCCTGCTTTTGCTTCAGGGGAAGAAAAGCCAAACGTAAGTGACGATTGGTGGTTTTGATGGAGGGTTGGTGTTGCTTTAATTTAATCCCATTGTTTTAAAAATAAAGTTGTCACCTGGAAAAATAAGCACACCTAAGCAACCAGGAAAATGTTACGGAAGAGAACAGGGTGGAGGAGTGTGTGTGTGTGGTGGGGGGCAGGGGGGAGTGGGGAAAGTGAGGAAGTGATGGTATGAGATCTGCTAGAAAGGAAAAAATTCCATGCTATACAAAAACTGAACAGAAAATCCAGAAGGAGGACATAATACATATGATAACTTAGTATATAATAGAACTAGCCCTTCAAGTCATCAGAGTAAAAGTGGGTTAATCAATAAATAATGTTGTGGTATATTTCTAGCTGCTTGCAGGAAGAAGAGATTTGATCTCTGCTTCACTCTTTAAAGTGAAACGAATTCCAGATGGAACAAACATTTAAACATAGAAAATGCCATAGAAATACTTTGTAAACGGGAATTAAAAAATACATAGTTGGCCGGGCGCGGTGTCTCACGCCTGTAATCACAGCACTTTGGGAGGCAGATGTGGGCGGATCACGAGGTCAGGAGATCAAGACCATCCTGGCTGACACGGTGAAATCCCGTCTCTACTAAAAATACAAAAAAAATTAGCCAGACGTGGTGGCGGGCACCTGTAGTCCCAGCTACTACAGGTGCCCGCCACCTGTAGTAGCTGTAGTAGGAGGCCGAGGCAGGAGAACGGCGAGAACCCGGGAGGCGGAGCTTGCAGTGAGCTGAGATCGCGCCACTGCACTCGAGCCTGGGTGACAGAGCGAGACTCCGTCCAAAAAAAAAAAAATATATATATATATATATATAGAGAGAGAGAGAGAGAGAGAGAGATTTGGCCTGGCAAAGGTATGGTATGAAACTCAGAATCATAAAGGAAGTAAGTAGACTAAATTCAACTATGTAAAAATAAAAATATAAATAAAAAATTAAAACATAATAAAAATTTAAATCAAGTAAATAAAGATGCTATTCCATGAAAAATTCCATAAACAAAATCAAAAGATAAAACTACAAACTAGTAAATAACATTTGTAATATCTATGACAAAGGGCTAATAGTCTTAATATGCAAAGAACTCTTAGAGATCAATAAGATAAAGCGAAAAAATAATCTAGCAAAACAGGTCAATACATAAATGGGAAGTTCATAGGAAAAGGACTATTAATTGTCAATAATCATAGAATAATACTCAACCTCACAAATAAAATAAGAAATGAGATATTTTTCACCTATGAAATATTTAAAAATTTGAAAATATCTAGTTGGTGAAGAAGTGAGGAAACAGGCAATTCAAGAAGGGCAATTTGGAGATGCTTAACAAGAACAAGATCGAAACAAACATGCACGTGTCCTCTGACCTGGTAGCACGTGAGGGACTTAAACTATGAATATTCTTGTAGAAGTATACAATGAATGATCAAGAATGTTTATCTTAGCATTATTTGTAGTTTTAAAAATTGGAAATAATTTTTATCAATAGGATATCATTTAATATACTATAATATTCAAAAGAGAATTAAGCCAAACTATAGCACATTCACGTCATAGAATGTTATGTAACAATTAATAAGGATGAAGCACAATGTATATGGATAATATGAAAAGATAACATATCTTAAGTAAAAAATGTCAAACTATGAAAACTTGATCCCATGTGAGCTTAAAAATGTGCCAACATATGTTATATTTGCATAAAAAACCTGGAGTATACATATTGAATTATTTACATTTTTTTCCTGTGAGGAATGCAATTAAGATTTTGGGACGATGTTGAGAATACGTTTGCATTTTATCTTATGCCTCTCAATATTTTGGTTTTTTAACTATGAAAATCTATTATTCCTGTAATAAGAGAAGTAATTTATTTAGAAGTTGCATCCAGAAGCAAGCACCGTAATCCAGATATTGTCTAAAATTCAAGAATGCAATTTGTGGCTAGTATTTCCTTGATCTAGACACTCTACTGCTCTCTTTCAGTGAAGCTCTCTTGTCTTTTCCCAAGTCTTAATCTTCACTGGATGATTCCAGTTTATTTGAATTCCATCTGAATTATAAGATTCAGGACCCTTCAGCCCTCTAGACGCCCACCAGCAGAGACGTTTTAGTTTGTTACCCTTATTAAAATGTACTGTTTTAAAAGACAGCTGGATCTAAACACAATATCCCAGACCATATCTAAGTGCAAAGGTAAGGAAATAATCGCCTCCTTTATTTTGTTCTTTTCTTTGATTATTTATTTAAGGTGTACAGCATGGCCATTAGTGACAAATGTGAGACCAGCATTGAAGTTTCCGCATTGGTTTTGAGTCCATTCATTCATTCATTCGTTAAGTACTCTTGGAGAGTCTCCAGGATCCCAGGCTCTCTCTGCAGTTCTGGAATACGGTCGTAAGTAAAGCAGACCAAGTTCCTATGTGAGTGACTGTCGATCACTTTGTCATAACTGTGGGTCAAGAGCTGCTCCCCAGATTGTTGCACAAGAACCTGACTGACCTGTACAACATGTCAGTGAGCAAACTTCCCTGATTAATTGTGATCAGCAAAGTGCTTCAGTGGGAGCTTAGCAGGAGCTGACGTAAGTACTTTCTCACCATAGATTTCAGTGGAATCTCAACTCACATATTTCTGACTCACTGGAAGTTTAAATGCCTATTGAGCTGTTATGACAGAAAGACTTGATATCCAAGATTCTTCTGTCATAGCTATGAGCTGAAAGGGTAAAGACCCTCTCATTATATAAATAAATATATAAAATCTCAATTGATCATTCTTTCTTTATTAAAATTCAAGCATGTCACATCTTAGCCAGTACCAAATTTGGTCCTCCAACTCTGCTAAGATTGATTGGTGCACCATTATACAGTATTGCATTTGGTAGTAAGTATGAAGGAAAAACTTCCCTACTGCCATATGTGTCTAATTTCAGATACGCAGACATTTTGAAACGTATTTATATATTGGGGAAGAAGGACTAGATTTTTCTGAAAGACTTATTTGTAAAGCATTGAAATAGGTACCCTACATATGTTGTTCACTTTAATCCTACCCAGATACCAAGAAGAAGCTGGGGCTTTGGATTTAGAGATAGGACTTCTATCCCAATCCTGACATCTGTTAGGTGTCATGTTAGTGACTGGCCTAAGCCCTCAGTTTATTTGTAAATTAAGGGCAATAGTACCTGCCTATCAGAATTGTGGTGAGAATTGCATTTGCTGTAGTATGAGACAGGGCCCAATCCTGTACTGGACATACAGTAGCTATACAGAAAACATTAATCCTTCTTCTTTCCTTTCTCTTTCCTTTCAGACACTGCTTATTTTCACATGGGTCAAGAGGTCCGCCTTGCAATCTGGGCATAGATTTCCTTTATCTGCCCAGACCTTGCACAGAGGCCCGGTCTGGCCAGCTTTATGCTCACTCCTCCTCTTTCTTAGATAGATGCTCCTAATTTTTAAATCTATAAAACTTATTACATATGTCATAATGGGAGCTGAATTCCAGTGGGGTCTCTTGTAGTCATTTCTAGTGACTTACAGATGGTCACTATTAAGAAGGTACCTATAAATGCCCACAGTATATTATTACGTGAGTAAAAACAAGTTACCAGATAATATGTCAATATAATTTCATACGGAGTTGTAAAATACCTATCTAATCTATTTGTTTGCACAAGCATAGAAAAAAATTTTTGGAATGATAAACATAACCAACAGTGTTTACTTTTAATGAGTGGGATGGGGAGACAGTAAGTACATTTTTTTTTTTTTAAGAGACCAGGTCTCACTCTTTTGCCCAGGCTGGAGTGCAATGACACAATCACTGCTCACTGCAGCCTCAACATCCCAGTGATCCTCCTGCCTCTGCCTCCCGAGTAGCTGGGACTACAGGAACACACCTCTATGTCCTGCTGATTTTTATATTTTTTGTAAAGACAGGGTTTTGCCATGTTGCCCAGGCTAGTCTTGAACTCCAGGGCTCACCCACTTTGGCCTCCCTACGTGCTGGGATTACAGGTATGAGCCACCACACCTGGTGGGACTTTTATTTTTTACCTAGCTATACTGGTATATTATTTTACTTTTTCCATTAAAATTATTTATACAATAAAAAATATTGTTAAATATAATGAAGAAAAATGTGTATTCATTGTTTAAGGACCTGGGATTAGATATTTGAAATGTTTTCTACATAGGTAGCAGAATGATTTAGTCTCTCATTAACATTTTTTAATGATAAAGTGATCTTGCCTTTTTACTAGTTATGCACAGAGATATTTTATATTATTTGATGTATCACATTCTGAACTCATAAATCAGTTACATTTGAGATGACCATTAACATTACAGAACTAAGTCATCTACCAAGCGAAACCTACTCTTGGCTTTAATGACAACACTTCACAAACTAGAAAGCACTCAGGAGTAGGGCAACATAAAGTACTTATTAGAGGGCGTCAAATTCAAAATAAAAGCAAAGCATTTTTATTCCCATTCAACTAATTTTTACAAAACATGTACATGTACCTCATGGTGCTGTGCATTTTTACATATATGTTTCTTATTTGGATCTCAAAACAATCTGGTGAAATAGACTCTGCTAGCTTTCTTCATAGATGAGCAAACTAAGTTTTAGCAGACAGACTAAGAGTGACTTGCCCAGGATCGCTCAGCTAATGATCGCAGAGCCAGGACATAAACCCTACTTTTTTTGCTCAAAGATCTGTGCTTTCTATTTGATAACTTATTGCTGTTGAAGATAGTCTGGTTAACTCATGAATTCCCAAGAACACACATAGGGAACCAAAAGAACTCCTGAAATCAACTAGCACACTTTTCTTTCTGGGCTGTAGTGAAGATCTTTTGTCTATTCCCGTTGTACCCATTCTTACCAAATGACTATATTTGCAGTTATCTGCAGCAATCCTATAGAAGTCCAAAACGCAAGAGCACTCAGTTATTATCAAAATCTTTTCCCATGTCATGATAGCTAGTAAAAAACTGGTTAACAATGACTTAAAAAATACCTATCTACTGTGTCTTCTTCAGTAAACTCCTTGGCTTAAATTAGAATTTCACTGTGCTTCTTTGTAGCTAAACAAAGCCTGCGTTTTGTTGTAAGTAATAGAACTTATTTATACTTGATGTCCTTGGAAAAGTGGCATTTCAGCAACTCAAGCAGAAAGTCTTCTTTAATTCTTGCAGACAAAATGACACGTAATTATCAGGTAACAGCATTGTTAATATTTAAATATTGGCATAAACCTTTCTGTTCATTTCCAAAACGGTTTGAGATCCACCAGGGGGAGATGAATTCATTTTTGTGTCTTGATCCAACTTCTCAATGTTTGGAGGGCATCTATAGTAACCAAAATGATCACCTAGGTACTGGAACCTGCATGACCAGTTCATTTTTCATAGCTCTATGGCGAGTTTGCAGCAATGCATGGGTTTTCTCATTGCCAAGATTTCAGCCAGCATTTCTTGCTCGTCATTCTTCATATCTGTCTTTGCATTTGGAGTGAGTCATTGCCATACTTGTCACTGAGGCTTCCAGGGGTGAAACTCTGGATATGTTCTCTGTCATCCCAAACAATCCTATTGGGTGAATCTAAATTATGTTGTTTGTTTTTTATTAGTTTGAGGATACCTAAATATGTCAACCCTAGGTCAAGATACAAACTTTTTCATAAAGCCTAGCCTATGGAAAAGTTTTAACTTTGGGAAAATGGTTGATGAAATTTACATGTGATCTCCAAGTCAACCCCCACTTATCACCCCCAACATACATGCGTCCCACCACTGGTCCCAGGTTTATACTCTTGACCTAGCCCAGTATGTGATACAGACTAAATCACTCCATTTCTCTAGGTCTCTGTGTCCTTCTTATGAGATGCAGGTGCAGGTCTGTCAGACGCATGCCCCCTTCCACTGCCCTTCTTGTGCCCATGGAAGACATTACTAGTTGAACCTCAAACTCTTTCCTGATAAGCTTGGAAATGGCTACAGCAGCTTCAATCCAATATCCTCAAAGTACACATGTAGAGGATACATCATTAAAATAACTTTGGAGGACATTTTTTCCTTCTCAACATCTCTCTTTTCAAGAGGAATATTAGGTTTTCATACTCCAAATTTATAGAGAATAAAGGAAGCGCCACTGCTGACTGGCACTCTTAGTCTCCCTAATGGCCTAAACTTATGCTGGTTATCGTCACAGGACCTTCAAAGAGAGTCAGACACTCAGATGATATAATGGGTTTGATGATACATTTATTAGATTGATCTGGAAATCTTGGATTTAAAAGCTGGTTGGACTAAGGGGGTTTCCTTGCTATATTATCGCAGAGGAGAGATGACGTTTGGGGGATATTTTATTTAGTTTGTTAACCAACACTGTGGCACTTACCAAGTGCCATGCTCTCTTCTAAGCACATGGAAAATATCAAGTCATTTAATCATCACAATAACTCAGTGATGTGAGTACTATTAATTTCCTCATCTTACAGATGATGAAACCAATGTTCAGAGTTGTTAAGCCACATACCCATAGTCACCCAGCTGGTAAAGGGTGGAGCTAAAATTCAAACCCATCATTCCACCCTTGTTTGAAGTTCTTAGCACTATACTCCTCTCTCTTAATGTTGTGAGCACTCAATGAGACCTGACCCATCTGGGAGGCATTCTAAGAAAAGAGGTTGCCCTCAACCAACACCCACCTATACCAATATAATAATAATAATAATAATAATAATAATAATAATAATCTCCTGATAATTAAATTAAATAATACGTGCAAAGGCTCTGGCCCACTGAGTAGGTGCCTAATCTAAGCTCCTGCCTTTTGTCCTGCCTTTCCCTATAAGGAAGATTGCAAATGTGTGAATCCGGGAGAAAATCAAGGAGACGTGTTCTCTGAATGTAAAAGATGTTTTTAATACTGCATTTTAAGATGACGTTTTTCTTAAAAGTACCAGTGTAGAAATCAAATAAATGAATACAACTAATGATTTGGAGAAAGCAGAAAATGAAGAGAAATATTACTAATTGTTTAGGAAAATTTAGTGGTATATTTTGCATATACATTTACTCTATGGTAATATTCTAAAAAGCCACTTGTTCACTGAACTTTACTGTATAAGGAAGGGAGCCTCTTACTCCTACCCACCCTCTCACGGTTTCCTAGTCATAGAGACACTGAGTTTTCCTTTTATTTGACCTGATAGGATATTTATCAAGAGTCTTCTCACTTGAAAATACTGTTCTATTCATCCCCACCTTGGAAGGCGGCACCAAGGTTCTAAAAGCTCAAAGCATCTCCTGACAACTAAAAAAGTTTCTCCTGAAGTCATCCAAGCCATGCTTTTCACTCAAATGCTGTTGATGGTATTTATCAGTTCATTCCATGGATGGTCCCATCCATTGATTGAGGTTACTTTGTAAGTGATCCTACTGAGCACAGGACATCTTAATAATGCCTATTTCAACCTGAAAGAGTCAAAGAAGAATTTACAGAGACTTAAAGAAGGAGTAGGATTTTGAATGACAGGAGAGATCTGAAATGTAAAGGCATGAGGGTATCCTGGGCTAGGGAGGGTGAAGTAGGGAGTGAAAGGAGGGAAACAAGGTTGGATTGCTAGGGAGAGAAAGTTTGATTTTTATTCCGTGTGTATAATGGTATGTTAGTTAATTCTCATTTAGCTGCAAGTGACAGAAAGCATAATTCAAACTGGTTGAAATGGAAAGAGGAAAAAAAAAAAAAGCCGGGCCTGGGGGAGACACTGGCTCACAGAACAGAAAAGCCCATACAGCAACCTGATTTGAGGCTTACGTGGTGACTTAGGATTTTACTTTAAGCAATGCGATTCTGCCCTTTCTTCCGATATTGTTTTAGAGAAGTCATTTTGGGGGCAGAATTGAGGCTGGGTTGGAGATAGAAAATTAGAGGCTCAGCTAAACAAAAAGGCACTATTGCTATAGTTTAGGAGAGAAATGAAGATAGACTGGACTCTGGCAGAAGTAGTAATATGGAGAGGACATATAGAAGGGCTAGTGACTGAACATCAGGGGCACCGGGAGGGACAAGTCTAAGATGACTGATAAATTCCAGCCTTGGGTAACTGGGTAAAAGTTGGGCCTTTCATCAAGAAAATATATAAGAAGTTTGGTAGGGGAAATGCGCATATTTGAATTTGAATTATCACTGGAACACTCAGTTGCAGATTTCTAGCAGGCTATTGGATATACGCTTCTTGAGCTCACAAAACCACTCTGGGCTGGAGATATGGATGTGGGATTTGTCAGAACACATGGGCCACCAAAAAATATAGACACATTTAAAGGTTTTGGAAGAGAAGGAGGAAGAACTGCAAATGAAATAAAAAGGAGGGTAGTCAAGAGAAGTACAAGAAGAACTGAGAGACAGTTACCACGAAAACAAGGAATGGGGAGAAGAAAGGTATAAAATTCTAGGTAAAATTGACTAAATTAACAGATGTAAAATGTCCAGAGGATGTAGCAAACTAGGACGTCACTATCAAATCAGGTCAGTGGTGGAATCCGTGGCATCAAGAATTGATTATTGAGAAGAAGAAACACCAGCACCAGTTACATCAAGAGAGTCAACATGTTTATTTATCACCTGTGAGGTGAAAGACACTACACCAAACACACTGAAGAAATAATAATAAAACATGCTACATTTCCCTGAGTGCCAAGAACACACATTTATTTTATGTTTCATTTGAATTCAATCTGGCATTATAACTCTATTTGAAACATGGGCTGAATTTATTCAGAGGGGTTAAGCTTTCTAAAAAGGGAAGGTGGTGTATATACCAGAGTGTGTAATCAAGATCAGAGGATTTTGTTTTTAAAAAAAAATCAATCATGTATGATTGTGCTCATCAAAATTATTGCTCATTATCTCTGCTTAAGCCCTAATAAGTATTGCAACTTTACCCTGTTTCTAGAGTATTCTTGCCACTAGAGCAACTTCTAACTTTTCCTGCTCAGTGGCTTTCTATAGAAGTAGGCTTTCCCTCAATAGCAGTTACCATTTAATGACTCCAGCCCCAGTGCTGTTGAAAGCACCTCTTCAGTTTCTCCCTCTATTCTCTCTTCCTTTGAATCAAGCATGTTAATGGCATCTACCTGAAAGATGGTCACTTCACCCTGCTTGCCTGTCTTTTAGCTCCTGAACTCCCAGTGTTTCATCTTAATCTCTCTGGTAATGCAATATGACTTTTAAATTTAATGTAGTCCTCCCAGGGTCTCCAGGAGGAAGCGAACAGTCTACCAGTGACAATGGTAGTAGAGTCTGTAATCCCCATGGCCTTGTAGGCACTGGCTTAAGTTGTAAAGTTTGTACTATAAATGTTTGAGCAGATTTGGGATCTACCCCTCATTCCAGGGATTCTTCGTCCATATCCACGGACATCCTTCTACCAGATTTTTGTGGGTGACAGATCTTCTTCCTTAAACTCACAAACCTTCATATGTTCCCACTAAGAACATTTACATCAAATCAGAACATCCTGTGGCTTGCATTAATTCAACAAAATTAAAAGAGGGCCCGCTCACCTCTTTCTTTTTGTTTCACAATGCTGGCTTGTGAAATCTCCCTTTCTGTATTTTCCTTGCTCTTGCCACTATTAGCTTTCTTGTTTGTTTGTTTGTTTTTTCCTAGTGATGGAATGAATATAATGCCTTGAAAGGCAATCAGAAATAATTTCTGAGATATCTGCTGTTTTGCATCCTCCTGGTCTCCATGTCCCTCCATTGGTGTGGACCATCAATGGCCAGTTGTTTCTCTGCGGGGTGTATGTGTGACTGGAACTCCCTGTAATTACCCTTTCCACAGCCTCTGCCCCTGAGCAGTGTGGCTTCTTGGGTTACTGAAGGCCTCACAACAAACCTGACTTTGTTCTTTTAGCTATCTTCTCTCAATGCCATCTCATTAAAGTACTTTGCCAGTGAAAACAGCCCTGACAAATGTCTTTCCACTTGTAACCTGGCCTGAAACTGCCTAAGTTTTCTTGTTGAATGGGCTAAATATTCCAAAGTAATTTAGTAGGGAAACTTGACGATCACCAGCTCATGTTGTCACCTATATTTTTAAAAATTTGTGTTATGCACTGACCACCCACCGTTTCAATTATTGTTTTGTTCCAATAATGAGACAAGTATGATTTATTTCTTGTACTTTAGTATTAATATAAACTATGATAGGATATTAAGAGAAACAATGGTGGACCAAAAAGTATAGGGGCAACAGGGACCCCACATGTTGAGTCTTTTGTGGAAATTTGGGGGAACTAAAGCTTTTTCAAAAAATTTCTATTAAAAGGGGGTAAAATGTCCTGTGTCTAGAGGGGAAACTGTTAATAAAAGGTTTATTAATGTAACAATAATTATACTACTTATTATTTCAGACGCACTAAATAATGTCACTGGAGACAAGATGTAGCCCCATTTTCGATCTTGTAGTTGCAGCCTCAACCTTTGGTTTATTCGCCTGAGAATCATTAATGATACAGAAGCAGAGCAGGGGAGTGGAACTGAAATTTCTCAATTTGGGACACAATCCTGCTCTCAGTTATTGATAAGCAATGGAGGTTTCTGTTGAACTCCTGATTTTTGCCTCTGGTTGTTGTATCACATTCCTGCCTCCTTGTAAGAGAAATGCCTCCTCAAAAGGAGAAAAGAATAAAAAATAAATAAATAGGTGGCTGGCAAGATAGCTGAATAGGAGTAGCGCCAGTCTGCAGCTCCCAGCAAGATCAAGGCAGAAGATGGGTGACTTCCGCATTTCCAGTTGAAGTACCTGGCTCATCTCATTGGGACTGGTTAGACCGTGGGTGTAGCCCATGGAGGGCAAGCTGAAGCAGGGTAGGGCATCGCCTCATCTGGGAAGTGCAAGGGGTTGGGGAACTCCCTCCCCTCGCCAAGGGAAGCCATGAGGGACTGTGCTGTGAGGAATGGTGCACTCCAGCCCAGATACTACACTTTTCCCACTGTCTTCGCAACCTGCAGACCAGATTTCCTCGGGTGCCTACACCACCAGGGCCTTGGGTTTCAAGTACAAAATTAAGCGGCCATATGGGCAGTCACTGAACTAGCTGCAGGAGTATTTTTTTCATACCCCAGTGGTACCTGGAATGCCAGCAAGACAGAACTGTTCACGGCCCTGGAAAGGGAACTGAAGCCAGGGAGCTCAGTGGACTCCACCCCCATGGAGCCCAGCAATCTAAGATCCACTGGCTTGAAATTCTCGCTGCCAGCACAGCAGTCTGAAGTCAACCTGGGATGCTTGAGCTTGGTTGGGAGAGGGGCATCCGCCATTACTGAGGCTTGAGTATGTGGTTTTCCCCTCACGGTGTAAACAAAGCCACTGGGAAGTTCAAACTGGGCAGAGCACGCTGCAGCTCGGCAAAGCTGCTGTAGCCAGACTGCCTCTCTAGATTCCTCCTCTTTGGGCAGGGTATCTCTGAAAGAAAGGCAGTAGCCCTGATCAGGGACTTTTAGACAAAACCCCCATCTCCCTGGGACAAAGTACCTAGGGGAAGGGGTGGCTGTGGGCACCGCTTCAGCAGACTTAAATATTCCCACCTGCTGACTCTGAATAGAGCAGCGGATCTCCCAGCACAGTGTTTAAGCTCTGCTGAGGTACAGACTGCCTCCTTAAGTGGGTTCCTGACCCCTGTGCCTCTTGACTGGGAGACACCTCCCAGCAGGAATCAACAGATACCTCATACAGGAGAGCTCCAGCTGGCCTCTGGTGGGTGCCCCTCTGGGATGAAGCTTCCAGAGGAAGGAACAGGCAGCAATCTTTGCTGTTCTGCAGCCTTCACTGGTGATACTCAGGCAAACAGGGTCTGGAGTGGACCTCCAGCAAACTCCAACAGACCTGCAGTAGAGGGCCCTGACTGTTAGAAAGAAAATTAACAAACAGAAAGGAATGGCATCAACATCAACAAAAACAACGTCCACACAAAACCCCATCTGAAGGTCACCAACATCAAAGACCAAAGGTAGATAAACCTATGAAATAAGGAAAAACCAGTGCAAAAAGGCTGAAAATTCCAAAAACCAGAATGCCTCTTCTCCTCCAAAGGATCACAACTCCTTGCCAACAAGGGAACAAAACTGGATGGAGAATGAGTTTGACAAATAGACAGAAGTAGGCTTCAGAAGGTGGGTAATAACAAACTCCTCTGAACTAAAGGAGCATGTTCTAACCCAATGCAAGGAAGCTAAGAACCTTGAAAAAAGGTTAGAGGAAGTGCTAACTAGAATAACCAGTTTAGAGAAGGACATAAATAACCTGATGGAGCTGAAAAACACACCATGAGAACTTTGTGAAACATACACAGTATCAATAACTGAATCGAACAAGTGGAAGAAAGGATATCAGAGATTGAAGATCAACTTAATGAAATAAAGCGTGAAGACAAGATTAGAGGAAAAAGAATGAAAAGGAACAAACAAAGCCTCCAAGAAATACGGGACTATGTGAAAACACCAAACCTACGTTCGATTGGTGTACTTCAAAGTGATGGGGAGAATGGAACCAAGTTGGAAAACACTCTTCAGAATATAATCCAGGAGAACTTCCCCAACCTAGCAAGAGAGACCAACATTCAAATTCAGGAAATACGGAGAACACCACAAAGATACTCCTTAAGAAGAACAATCCCAAGACACATAATTGTCAGATTCACCAAGGTTGAAATGAAGGGAAAAATGTTAAGGGCAGCCAGAGAGAAAGGTCGGATCACCCACAAAGGGAAGTCCATCAGACTAACAGCAGATCTCTCTGCAGAAACCCTACAAGCCAGAAGAGAGTGGGGGCCAATATTCAACATTCTTAAAGAAAAGAATTTTCAACCCAGAATTTCATATGCAGCCAAACGAAACTTCATAAGCAAAGGAGAAATAAACTCCTTTACAGGGAAACAAATACTGAGAGATTTTGTCACCACCAGGCCTGCCTCACAAAAGTTCCTGAAGGAAGTACTAAATATGGAAAGGAAAACCGGTACTAGCCACTGCAAAAACATACCAAGTTGTAAAGACCATTGACACTATAAAGAAACTACACCAACTAATGGACAAAATAACCAGCTAGCATCATAATGACAGAATCAAATTCACACATAACAATATTAACCTCAAATGTAAACAGGTTAAATGCCCCAACTAAGATACAGACTGACAAATTGGATAAAAAGTCAATACCCATCAGTGTGCTGTATTCAGGAGACCCATCTCACATACAAAGACACACATAGGTTAAAATTAAAGGGATGGAGGAATATTCACCAAGCAAATGGAAAGAAAAAAACAAAAACAGGGGTTGCAATCCTAGTCTCTGATATAAGAGAATTTAAACAAACAAAGATCAAAAAATACAAAGAAGGATACTACGTAATGGTAAAGGGATCAATGCAACAAGAAGAGCTAACTATCCTAAATCTATATGCACCCAATACAGGAGCACCCAGATTCATAAAGCAAGTTCTTAGAAAACTACAAAGAGACACAATAATAGTGGGAGACTTCAACACTCCACTGTTAATACTAGCTCAATGAGACAGAAAATTAACAGGGATATTCAGGACTTCAACTCAGCTCTGGACCAAGCAGACCTAGTAGACATCTACAGAACTCTCCAGCCCAAAACAGAATATACATTCTTCTCAGCACCACATCACACTTATTCTAAAATTGGCCACATAATTGGGAGTAAAACACTCCTCAGCAAACGCAAAAGGACTGAAATCCTAACAAACAATCTCTCAAACCACAGTGAAATCAAATTAGAACTCAGGATTAAGAAACTCACTCAAAACTGCACAACTACTTGGAATCTGAACAACCTGCTCCTGAATGACTACTGGGTAAATAACGAAATTAAGGCAGAAATAAATAAGTTCTTTGAAACCAATGAGAACAAAGACACAATGTTTCCAGACTCTCTGGGACACAGCTAAAGCAGTGTTTAGAAGGAATTTTATAGCACTAAATGCCCACAGGAGAAAGCAGGAAAGATCTAAAATTGACACCCTAACATCACAATTAAAAGAACTAGAGAAGCAACAGCAAACAAATACAAAAGCTAGCAGAAGACAAGAAATAACTAAGATCAGAGGAGAACTGAAAGAGATAGAGACACAAAAACCCTTCAAAAAATCAATGAATGCAGGAGCTGGTTTTTTGAAAAGATCAACAAAATTGATAGACCACTAGCAAGACTAATAAAGAAGAAAAGAGAAAAGAATCAAATAGACACAATAAAAAATGATGAAGGGGATATCACCACGGATCCCACAGAAATAAAAACTACCATCGGAGAACAAACACCTCTATGCAAATAAACTAGAAAATCTAGAAGAAATGGATAAATTCCTGGACACATACACCCTCCCACGATTAACCAGCAAGAAGTTGAATCCCTGAATAGGCCAATAACAAGTTCTGAAATTTAGGCAGTAATTAATAGTCTAACAACCAAAAAAACCCCAGGACCAGACAGATTCACAGCTGAATTCTACCAGAGGTACAAAGGGAAGCTGGTACCATTCCTTCTGAAACTATTCCAAACAATAGAAAGAGAGGGACTCCTCCCTAACTCATTTTATGAGGCCAGCATCATCCTGATACCAAAACCTGGCAGAGACACAACAACAAAAAAAATTTCAGGCCAATGTCCCTGATGAACATTGATGCCAAAATCCTCAATAAAATACTGGCAAACCAAATCCAGCAGCACATCAAAAAGCTTATCCACCACGATCAAGTCAGCTTTATCCCTGGGATGCAAGGCTCGTTCAACATACGCAGATCAATAAACGTAATCCATCACATAAAACCAATGACAAAAACCACATGATTATTTTAATAGATGAAGAAAACGCCTTTGACATAATTCAACACTCCTTCGTGCTAAAAACTCTCAATAAACTAGGTATTGATGGAATGTGTCTCAAAATAATAAGAGCTATTTATGACAAACCCACAGCAATATCATACTGAATGGGCAAAAGCTGGAAGCATTCCCTTTGAAAACCAGCACAAGACAAGGATGCCCTCTCTCACTATTCCTATTCAACATAGTATTGGAAGTTCTGGCCAGGACTATCAGGCAAGAGAAAGAAATAAAGCATATTCAAATAGGAAGACAGGAAGTCAAATTGTCTCTGTTTGCAGATGACATGATTGTATATTTAGAAAACCACATTGTCTCAGCCCAAAATCTCCTTAAGCTAATAAACAACTTCAGCAAAGTCTCAGGATACAAAATCAGTGTGCAAAAATCACAAGCTTTCCTATACGCCAATAATAGACAAGCAGAGAGCCAAATCATGAGTGAACTCCAATTCACAATTGTTACAAAGAGACTAAAAAAGGAATATAACCTACAAGGGATGTGAAGGACCTCTTCAAGGAGAACTAGAAACCATGGCTCAAGGAAATAAGAGAGGACACAAACAAATGGAAAAACATTCCATGATCATGGATAGGAAGAATCAATATTGTGAAAATGGCTATACTGCCCAAAGTAATTTATAGATTCAGTGCTATTCCCATCAAGCTACCATTGACTTTCTTCACAGAATTAGAAGAAAAACTACTTTAAATTTCATTTGGAACCAAAAAAGAGCCCATATAGCCTAGACAATCCTGGGCAAGAAGAACAAAACTGGAGGCATCACACTACCTGACTTCAAACTATACTGCAAGGCTACAGTAACCAAAACAGCATGGCACTGGTGCCAGAACAAATACATAGGCCAATGGAACAGAGGCCTATGTATTTGGGCCTCAGAAATAATGCCACACATCTACAACCATCTGATCTTCAACAAATCTGACAAAATCAATGCAAATGCAAAATGAACAGAAAATGAATGAATCCAGGAGCTGGTTTTGTGAAAAGATTAACAAAATAGATAGACTGCTAGCCAGGCTAATAAAGAAGAAAAGAGAAAAGAATCAAATAGACACAATGAAAAATGATAAATGGGATATTACCACTGATCCCACAGAAATACAAACTACCACCAGAGAATACTACAAACACCTCTGCGCAAATAAAGTAGAAAATTTAGAAGGAATGGATGAATTCCTGGACACATACACCCTCCCAAGACTAAATCAGGAAGAAGAAAGGATTCCCTATTTAATAAATGGTGTTGAGAAAACTGGCTAGCCATATGCAGAAAACTGAAACTGGACCCCTTCCTTACACCTTATACAAAAATTAACTTAAGATGGATTAATGGCTTAAACATAAGACCTAAAACCATAAAAACTCTAGAAGAAAACCGAGGCAATACCATTCAGGACACAGGCATGGGCAAAGCCTTCATGATTAAAACACCAAAAGCAATGACAACAAAATCCAAAATTGACAAATGGGATCTAATTAAACCACAGAGCTTTTGCATGGCTATCATCAGAGTGAACAGCCAACCTTCAGAATGGAAGAAAATTTTTGCAATCGATCCATTTAACAAAGGGCTAATATCCAGAACCTACAAGGAACTTAAACAAATTTACAAGAAAAAACAAACAGCCCCATTAAAAAGTGGGTGAGGGATATGAACAGACACTTCTCAAAAGAAGATGTTTATGTGGCCAACAAACATTTGAAAAAAAAACTCATCAATGCTGGTCATTAGATAAATGCAAATCAAAACCACAATGAGATACCATCTCACTCCAGTTAGAATGGTGATCATTAAAAAGTCAGGAAACAACAGATGCTGGAGAGGATATGGGTAAACAGGAATGCTTTTACACTGTTGGTGGGAGTGTAAATTAGTTCAACCATTGTGGAAGACAGTGTGGCGATTCCTCAAGGATCTAGAATCAGAAATACCATTTGACCCAGCAATCCCATTACTGAGTATATACCCAGAGGATTATTAATCATTCTAGTACAAAGACACATGCACATGTATGTTTATTGCAGCACTATTCACAACAGCAAAGACTTGGAACCAACCCAAATACCCATCAGTGACAGACGGGATAAAGAAAATGTGGCACATATACACCATGGAATACTATGCAGCCATAAAAAAGGATGAGTCCATGTCCTTTGCAGGGACATGGATGGAGTTGGAAACCATCATTCTCAGCAAACTAACACAGGGACAGAAAACCAAACACTGCGTGTTCTCTCTCATAAGTGGGAGTTGAACAATGAGAACACATGAACACAGGGAGGGGAATATCACACACTGGGGCCTGTCGGGGATAGAAGTCGGGGAGGGAGAGCATTAGGAGAAATACCTAAGGTAGATGACGGGTTGATGGGTACAGCAAACCACCATGGCACGTGTATACCTATGTTACAAACCTGCATGTTCTGCCCATGTATCCCAGAACTTAAAGTATTATAAATAAATAATTTTTTTTCCCGTTTTTAAGAAGAAAAGAAAGAAGGAGGAGTTTTTTGGGTTTTTTGGGGGTTTTTTTTGTGTTTGTTTTTTTTAAAAAAAAAAAAAAGTTTTCTTGTCCCAGATACAAACAACTACATCCATTAATTCTTTTATTTACTGAAGTTTCCTGGGAGGCTATGCAGTGCAGTGGCTAAAAATGAAGGCTTAGGTTTACAGTTTGTTGGTTCACACTTCAGCTCCACCACTTTGTCATCCTATGACTTTAGGCAGCAAAGCTAAACATGTTCCTTAGTCCCCCAGGGTCTCAGCTGCCCATCTGGAAAATGGTGCTGAGGATTCATTGAGACAGTCCATGTCAAGTGGTTAACATAATGCTTGGCATATAGTAAGCACTCTTTGAATGTCAGGGTTATTATTTCATATACGAGACATAGGGTTCTGAAAAACTACAATAGTATATATCTTCCCTAAAACATCCTATATGTACACTTATAATATAGGTGAAAAATTCACATCAACTCTTGAAAGAGGCTGATGTAAAAGAGCTTAAAATTTGAGGAAAGTAATTGAAATAGGCTAATATGAGTTCTTTATAAATATGTATGTAAACTGCTTGGGCTTATGACTAACTAAACAGCCTATTCGATGGTTGTGCTACTGTTTACAGAGATCCAGAGTCATTCTTTTCAAAGGATTAGAATCCGGCATTAGTACTTCTACCCACCTGAATCGTTAAGGATGCACAGCTGAGTTCCTCTGATCTGAATCATGAATGATAGTGAAGCATTTTTCTATACTTTTGTCTCTTAACCCTTGCAGTATCACTATAACGTATCTATCTCCTATTTTACAGATACAGAAGTTGACACAGAAAAAGTGAAGTGTCATTCAGACCAACATTATCTTATCTGCTAAAACTTCTAAGTGTCTAATTCTTGACTGTGAAAATCATGTATTTGCACCAGTGCATAGACTCACCAAAATGGCCCCTCCACTGATAAACAAAAAAATAAATAAAAAGTGCAGGTAAGCGGTGCCATTGTTTTCTCACATTCATACACCTGAGTGAAGCTCAGAGAGATAAATTACTGGTTATGTACTCAGCAGGATTCACACCAAGATGTGCTGATGTGAAATCTCTGCTCTGCTCTTTCCATGTATTAAGGTCCTCTTCCTTTTTGGTGACTTCTGCTGTCCTGATTTTTTGGGTAACATGCTTGTACTACAGGAGGCAATGATAAAAAGGTCAGTCTTAGCCAACAAAGCCTAAGCATGAACAAATGAGAGTTTTATGCTTCTACTTGATGATTCAGTTGGGTCGTAAAGATTTATTTGAGCAATGCTTTTGTTATACTTTTTTTTTCATAAATAGAGACAAGTTTGTCCCAAGATACATCTCTTAATGCATAAATTCATATATGTATTACAAAAACTTTTCCCACAAACTCAAGGGATTAAGTTGTACCCATAAATATTTACATTTTAGATACTTTGAAAACTTTACCTACATTTAAAACTAACAGTTAATCATAAATTCAACAGAGAAGGGGTGGGTTGCAAGATCTTTGGAGAGGTAGGAAAGATATCTTAGAGCTTAGAGCTGACCACAGTAAGTCCTTGCAAGCTCCTGCACAAAGTCAGCCTGTGCCACAGCTGAGAGCAGGCATTTTGGAGTCAGACAAGCTTGGTTGGAACAAAGGCTGTTGAAGCTACTTAATCAGAAGCTACTACTGAACCTCAGTTCCTTCATCTGTAAAATGAAAATAATAATGCCTGGATGGTTGTAATGCTTAAATGAGATCACTTGCCTGGCACATGGCAGTCACTTGTCACATGTTGTTTATCTGTGGTTTCGTACACTCCACCCATCTCATTCTTTTCAAAAGACCCACTTGAGAATGCACTGTCTTCCCAATCATTAAGTAAAATTTCCACAGAGAAAAAAAATGTCAGGATTTTTTTTTCTTTGATCTCTCCTTTCTAGGTTATCTTTAGCCAACCTTTGCCTGTTTGGCATGGCACACCTGTCTCACCTCTCCATGTCTGGAAGTAGTCACAGCCATCTAGAACTCTGAATGATATTCCCCTGACAGGGATGGCTTACTGCTGCCCACTCAAGTTGTCAACAACAAGATGCGGAACACTTAGCTATTTCAAATCAGCACCCCCATCCCAACTCCATGAGAGAAAGCACACCTGGTGGGCTTCCTCCACAGTCTGAAGAGGCTTCTCCAGATCATTCCAGGTGGTTTGGATTCGGCGGAGCTAGAGGGAGGGGTGCAGTGAGATGTGAGGGTACTTATTGCTCCAGTTTTTAAAAGGCGAGAGAGCAGAATGGTAACAAAAATCAAAATCACAAACACTAATGAGGCTCCCTAGTTGGTGCCAGCTCTATTCCTGTCACCGCCCTTCACAGCCCCCGAAGAGAGTAGAGGATTATAGGTTTGGTGGAATCCTTGGGGCACATTCAAAGAGTTTGAGATTTTGTTTGAAAGTCTGTTTGCAGACAGTAAAAATGGATTAAATTGCCTCTCCAACACAAAGAAATGCCAGGTCTCCGTAGAGGTAAGACACCAGAGACTTAAAGTGATACTAGAAGCAAAATAATGAAAAGACTCCAAAATACTGGACCATCTTTACAGCTAATGCTATATACCTTGTGTTTAAGAGTATATACATTAATTGTGATAGAAGGAACCAAGGAAATAAGGCATTCAATAATATGTCATTTCTTGTTGAAATACATTAAGGACAATGGTATATATTATATATTCTTTTTTAAAAAGCACAACAGAAAGTTATTTCTTGCATTGTATTTCTCACTGCTACTCCCTTCTATAAAACTCAGATTCTGGCCAGGCACAGTGGCTCACGCCTGTAATCCCAGCACTTTGGGAGGCTGAGGCGGGTGGATCACATGAGGTCATGAGTTTGAGACCAGTCTGGCCAAGATGGTGAAACCCTGTTTCTGTTAAAAAACAAACACAAAAATTAGCCAAGTGTGGTGGCAGGTGCCTGTAATCCCAGCTACTTGGGAGGCTGAGATGGGAGAATTGCTTGAACCCGGGTGGCAGAGGTTGAGGTGAGCTGAGATTGCATCACTGCACTCCAGCCTGGGCAACAGAGCAAGACTCCATCTGAAAAAAACAAAAAACAAAAAAAACACCTCAGATTCTTTGTGTGTAACTTCTAGAAGTGATATGGGTGGATCAAGTAGTATTTATACAATGGCACTGGAATCCAAAAAGTAAAACAAGAATAAAGATGAGACTTTTTAAATCTCTTCAATTGCAACTTTTCAAATAATTCTAAAAGGTTAATTGTTTTATTACTTTATGCATGTTGAAAGCATTAAACTGTATATCTCATGGAAAACGAGAGAAAAAGCTGTTCATAGCAGCCACAGCAAGATCGTGCTAATAAAAAAAAGAACCATGTATTTGGTGAGATATCGCTGGTTATCCAGGCTCTAAAGTGCTGACATTTTCAACTGATATCACCTAATAAAGATATAGAAGAGAAGATCAATTACATGGATACTATTTTTTCCCCTCAAATGGCCTAAATTATTATCAGTCTTGCACAAACAGATTAGTATTAATAGCTCTTTTCAAGGCTGAATTAGTATTTCCAAAACTTAAGGAGTCAACTTATTATAGCATTCATTGCATATATAGTTTGTTATATATACTTTTTAAAATTTCTGCGTTTTTCATGCGTTCATGTGCCTGCCTGCAGCTTTGCCTGCGTGTTTCCTGTTGGTCTTCACTATGGCGGACATTGTTCTGGGCTTAAGGGGACAAGGACCTGGCACAGTTCCGGCCCTCAGGAGGAGCGACATTGCGAACACTGAGTGGTGGGCTGGGCATGGGCTACAGGTGCCATATTCCATCAGCTACAGAGAGAACACATGCTTTGAAAAATGAAGAAAACTTAATGAAAAAGTACACACTTAAATTGAGCTCTGAAGGAATGTCCAAAATTGTTTTGAGAATATTGTTCTTCTTAGTATAAGAAAATACCATGTTCATCTTTGTTAAATTAATGGACTTTATTTTTTTAGAGAAGTTTTAGGTTTACAGAAAATTGAGCAGATGGTAGAAAGTTCCTATACAGCTCCTGCCTCCGCCTTGTCCCCATAGAGTTTCCCTATTAATAACAGCTCACATTAGTGTAAGACATTTGTTACAATTGATGAATCAATCTTGGTACATTATTATAAATTGAAGTCCATAGTCTATATTACAGTTTCTCTGTGTTGTAGTTTTATGAGTTTTGACAAATGCACAGTGTCATGTGCCCATCATTACAGTATAATACAGAACAGCTTCAATGCCCTGAAACTTCTGTGCTCCACTATTCATCCCTCCATCTCTTTCCCTGGACTTCTGGCAACCACTGATCTTTTTACTGTCTTCATAGTTTTGCTTTTTACAGAATGTTATATAGTTGGAATCTCACAGTACATAGCCTTTTCAGACCGACTGCTTTCACTTAGCGATATTCATTTAAGGTTCCTCCATGTCTTTTCATGGCTGGATAGCCATGTTCACTTTACAAATAGGAAAAAAATAAAACAAAAAAACTATCATCCATAATCTCAGAGATAAGCTCTATGAACACTTTGGTCATTTCTTTCCAGGTTTCTTCATAGATAGATAAATATACTGAATTATCCTATCATTGATACGATTTCAAAATTTTTTCTGTTACTCAATAATTTATCATGAATATTGTACTATTAAACATCAGTTTGTAAAACCACTTATAATGGCTAAAGATTATCCCATTTCTGGTTGTACTACTTATTAAACTAAGTTTTCATTCGGGAGCATGAAGGTTGTTGCAAACTTTTTGCTATTGTATACAATGCTATGATGAATATCCTTCTTGCCAAGTATTTATTTCCATATCTTTAGGAAAAATATCCTAGACGTGTAATTGCATTACATAGTGGGTAAAACTATCAGGCATTTGATAGAAAAGATCAAGCTCTGCCCTGGAAGGTCTCTAACAATCTCCATTCCCTGCACAGGACAAGAAATTGCACACTTCCCTATACCTCATCAAAGCAAGGTAACATCATTTTAAACAATGTTTAAATTAGAAGATATTTGTCATGCACTTATTGGGTGGTTAGGAGGTTAGGAGAGGGAAGAAGGCACTTGATGATGAAAATAGCACGAACAGTGGCATGAAGGTGAGTAGATATGATCATGCTAGAAAATCAAATACTATAGTGTGGTTGAAGTACAGAGAGTGTTTTGTGGAAGAAGCATGAGCTAAGGCTAGAATGACAGATTACAGTCAGATCACAGAGGTCCTCAAATGCCCAGCTGGATGAATACATGTCTTTGGAAAACAAAAGAGAGCCCAAAGGGTTTTTAAGTATGGTAGTGACCTAAACCAAGCTGTGCTCAGGATTATTTTTGTGGCAGCATGAGGGTAAACTGGAGTAGGCTGATAAAGGATTCCAAGACCCTGTTGAGAGACATGAAAATATTGATGATAGGGATGATTACTGGTT
This sequence comes from Macaca nemestrina, assembly GCF_043159975.1. Classification (NCBI taxonomy): domain Eukaryota; kingdom Metazoa; phylum Chordata; class Mammalia; order Primates; family Cercopithecidae; genus Macaca; species Macaca nemestrina. The sequence continues at coordinate 95,136,800 of NC_092126.1, read as the reverse complement.
GTTTTAAGGAAGTAACAGTGGGACTGCAGAAGGAAGGATGAAGTGGGGAGTAGGTGCCAAGTGAGGTTCCAGAATTTCTTTGGCCCCTTTGCACCTTGTTTTCCAACATCTTTCTCTCTCCCAGAAACTTCTGTATCTCCAGATGATACAAAGTCCCAACTCAGAGATTGTTGCTTTAACATAGAGACTTTGAGGACCAAAAACAGAAAGGAATTTATCTTCCACTGTGGAATTTTAGGCAATAAGACAAATCAGAAAAAAACATCTTTAGACAGAGGATTTTAGTAACATTTTAGTAACATTTAGTAGCAATTTTTGAGCCATTTGAGAATGCTTCTGTGCTGCCCCCAATAAATTGCTCTGGGTTTGAATTTATTTGTATCAGAAGCCACATAAAGGTGTAAAGTCAAAATCACATTTAGTTATGCAGTCAATAAAACACTCTATTAAAACAGACTCTATTAAAAAGAACACAATGGCATGACCTTGATGCAATGTTTAGTTACCGCAGCTATGATACCAGTTCCTCCAATGGACTCTTAGAACTGTTCACAGAATTTGCGACAAGATCAGAGAAGCTAGTTCAAGGGAAAGGAGCAGAGGAAATGACAGGTTTAGAAGGAGCTAGTGGGTCATCCACATTTGAATGTCCAGTCACAGCTGAAGTGGTAACTGGAGCCCAGAGATGTATGAGTTGCCTGTGTTATTTGGGAATTCCTCTGCACGTTCACAATTGTTTAAATTATGAGAATTCCTAAAATTTCCTTAAGACCAAATTTAGGGTTATGTTAGTTGGCTTAACTGAGAGAAAAAAAATTGCACTGTTAGCACTTTGTCTATAGTATCTTTTTTTCAGCTTACATATATTTAGTTTTTGGCCCATTATAATTTACTTGCCTTTGGACAAGATTATTTTTATATTCTCTCACTAATATGTGTGTGCATCTCCACGTGACTCCTTCTCTGTCTTTTTCTGTCTTCTCTTATATAAGATCTTACTGCTGTCTTCACCATGATCACACTTCGACAGTCAAAAAAAAAAAAAAGATATATTTCAGGTGTTTGAGATGAAGGAGGTTGCGTGAGTTTAACCTTCCTTGGTATCCTTGTGAGCTTTCTGTATTTAATACTTGTTTTATCTGAAGCCTGTGGAGGTTCTAAACTATTAGAAGACACACTTTCTGAGAACTACCTTTCTAGTAGCCTGAAGATATATCATTGATGTTGGGCAACAAAGTTATTCTCTGTAATCCTCTTGATGTTGTAAATGAAAAAGAAGACGGAGCTAGCACCATCTGAACTTTGGGCAAACCATTTGCTCAAAAGGATCATCAAAGGACCAAGCCCTGCCAAAATAATATTTAAAAAAAAAAATCCAGCAGAAAAGGAAAACATTGAGGAGCACGCACAAAAATGAAATTGGTGCAAATTAACTCCATTGTGATTGGAGAGCAATACAAAACAAACTCCCACCACAGCTTCGAGAGGAAAGACACAGAAGACAGACATTGAAGTGGTAGCCTCACAGTAGCCATCTTTTAACAGCTTTCTTTCTTCAATGCTTTAACCTTAAAAAAAGAAGAAGAAGAAGAAAAGAAAGAAAAAGGGAAAAAAGGGGAAAAAAAAGAAAAGAAGAAAAAGGAAAAGAAAAAACTACCCATTGTTATGTCCCCTATTCATCCTTCATTCAAAGTCATTCACTATGCATTAATTACCACTTTCTTCAATGCACGGGGAGCTCCCAAACACATCTTGTTTTCAAAGAGGCACACTTCCATGCCTCTGCTATTTATATGCAGAACCTGCTGAAATTTTCATCCCAATACTTTGAGATCCCTCCCTAATTTCTGCATACTGTAATTGTTCATAAGGGAAAAAAAGACAAAAGAATGATTTCATGCTTCCAGGACAGTTGTTTGCATCTCTTTCATTTTTCTTTCCAGCTGTGACTGGCAGCAGAAGGTTCTTTAGCAGGTGTCCTGCCTGCCCTATGGTAATTTTTAACTTTCCTTCACTTTCTTTTATGTCTGTCACATTTATAGAGACATTTGTACCCCTGTTGCCTGGCGCTGTTTTTCTTCCTTTTTAATATCAATCTAATATCTGGATTTTTCCTTAATATGCTATTCTCCTTAGAAGTTATTTCAGAAGAAGGAAAAGGATTGAGTTGAGAGTTCAAAAATCTCATCTAGACATTTTAACTACACAGTATAGTAATTGGATCTCTGACACTCACTTTACTCTTATTCCTATGGGTCTGATCATAGTGAAATTTGTGAAAACTACAACGTTGGTTAATAGGAACTTAGTGCAGTTACTAACACCACTTCTCAATATAAAGTTTGATTTTTCCAATGCTATTTAAACATCAAAAGGAGATTGATGGGGTTAATTCTACAAGAAAAGTTTAAACATTAAAACTTAATTAGAAAACATATTTGTGAGTCATTTCAGCTATTTATGCAAATTTGTGATGTTCCAGCTTATTCTTGGCCAAAATAATGTTGTTTTAAGGAAGCAAAAAGAAAGAAAGAAAGAAAGAAAGAAAGAAAGAAAGAAAGAAAGAAAGAAAGAAAGAAAGAAAGAAAGAAAGAAAAAGAAAGAAAGAGAGGAGAGGAGAGGAGAGAAGAGAAGAGAAGAGAAGAGAAGAGAAGAGAAGAGAAGAGAAGAGAAGAGAAGAGAAAAAGAATTAAACAGATTGTATATACCTATAGGATTGTAAAAAGAACCCAGCTGGTTCAGGCAAGTTGTAAAAATAATTAATGCAACAGGGTCATAGAATGCTGGACTTGAAAGATTATTCCAGCTATTTTTTTCTATAGTTGAGAAAACTGAGGCCCAAAAAGATAATGACTTGTCCAAAGTCATCCAGGACTAATAAAAGATAGATTCTGGTGCTTCGATCCAATCACAACATATTTTTCATGACATACCTGCTGCTTAGAAAAATTTTGCAGTCTCTTATGGGCACTTTACCTACACAGGCATAATGCATGTTAAGTCTTGCCCACCCCTGGCATGCTCTCTAGTGTCTTGAGGATACAGTCAAGTTTCCACATTGTGGTATACAGCGCCTTAAATAGAGTAGATGCTTTAAAAATGATTGTTGCTATTATTGCTATTGTTACTGTTCCTATTAGTACCAGTCCCTTTCTAGCACTGTTTTCAGTAAAAACCAGCATTTTCTTTCTTTGTATATGTACAGGTTCTATTTTGAAAGTTGTTTGTAACACATATATATTTGTATAATGGATCACATGTATGAAGTTGGTAGTATCTATTTCACTACCATAATCAGGGTCTCTAATAGATCTAGCAAATTGGAAAATATAAATTACAATAAGGACTCCGAATTGCAAAGGATCTCATAGATTATCTAAGTTCAACAGGTCTCCCACTGATAGCGCTCCCCCTACACTTACATTAGATTTCTTTACATTAAATAGTACAATATATCACAAAATAGATCTAACAACAATTTGAAAGAAAATGATTCCTATGAACAATAGCCACTGCTTATGAAGTGCTTATTTTGTCAAGCACGACATCACAAGCACTTTATATAATTGTCTCTGATGCTTATAAACAACCTCGCAAGTTAAATATTTGCATTTTAGCCTAGGACTAAACAGAGGCTCCAAGGGATGTATCACCAAATGTGTAAGAGTCAGGAAGAGGAAGAGTCAGGGTTCTAACCCAGGTCTGCACAGTTCTAAAGTACCAGTGCATTCCCCCTCCCACCTGACATCCACATTCTTCAATTAGAAGGCAATGGTTCCAACATTCTAAGGAAATGTACTTTATTCCCATTTCTTCTTTATCTTTTTCTGTGAGTTATTTCTTATATTCTATGGTATTCATCAAAGGGCATTCCCGACCTCTGAATTGCTATACCATGCTTTCGATTTGAACTGTGGCCAGTTCTTGAACTATTTTATAGGTTCAAGGAATCTGAGCTTCAAACTAGAAATGAAATAAACTTCTTAATACAGGTGAAATGTCATTTGATATATACAGTGGCCTTGAATTAAGTGAGTTTAGTTTAATCACACTAACATTCACTCGGGACCCAGCTCTAGAAGATGTCTATGTTCAGGCTCTGGCTCTGTTTCTGCGCAGCTGTGGCCAAGTTCCAACTTCTTTCAGCCTTGGTTTCCCCACGGATCATATGACATGAGTAGTACCTTGCTTGCCTTCCTAATAGAGTGGGACTAGGATAAGGTAAGGCAGTATGATCCTGCATGTAAATATGGTTTGTTAACTGAAATGTATGATACAACATTCCATAATAAATAATGATTCGTGTATAAAAACTCTACGTTTTATGGGCACTTTTTATTAAATATTTGAAAAACAAATTATATCTTAGAGTAATAAGCAAATAAATGAATAAAACTTCCCTTGTGGTGAAGGAGAACCAATATACTACCATCTTTTGGTTTCTTCGAAAGGGAAAATCTAAAGGAACATTTGTCTTATTTTGTTTTTAAAAGTAACTTTTAATAACTAAAAATAAGGAAAAGAAAATCACCCAAATTTTATGATTCTATTTGAAACGTAATTTTATTCTTTAGTTTCTAAGCATTTAAGACACCTTTTTCTTAAAAAAAAATTATGGGAAAGTAACCAATAAAATATAAAGGGTAAAGCAAACACTAGGATCATAGGTTCCCAGAGCTGGGTAAAGACTTTGAGCGATAACCTAGTCTGGCTCCCCCATTTGACTCCTGATGAAACGGAGACTTGGAGAGAGAAAGTGATTACCCAAGTTTACCCAGCCCGTGAACTTGGAGCAGGGACTCAAAGGCAGCTTCTTCTAATTCAAACTCCAGGGCTCTTTTTGCTTCACCGCAGGCCTTTGTTCCTACCCATCAAGGACACCTGGAGGGCCCACAGTTTACTTTGTTATGGCTGTAAACTCCTAGTAAAAATGTTTGTCTTCAATTTCACACACCCTTTAGGACATCAAGGCTGCCCCAGAAGCCCTCAGGCAGCTCAAGCCAGACTATAGACAAGACACACACCAGTGTGCGTGTGTTTGTGTATGTGTGTATGAGCGGGAGAGTTGAGGGAGGGCCAGGAGAGGCAGCACATGAAGGGATTTCTAAGAAAAACTGAAAGCAAAAAGATTTCTCTATCCACTACTGAGGGCTTTTTTTTTTTTTTTATAAACGCCGTCTCCATCTATAACTACATCTTCTTATCAAAGCAATGAAATGATTAATGCTTATGATAAAAAACAGAAATAGCACCCCCATCAGTGCACACTGATTTCCTCAGAGGATTGCTTTTCGTTACAATGTTCCCAAACCCACAATTTGAACATCTGATTATGACTGCTGCTCAGGCATGGCACTATTTATCATTTACATGACTACATAGAACATATCGCTTTTATTGCTTGTACTGTCCTTAGGCTATTATTTAGGTATCATTTAAATTTTTTTATGTTTGTGGGTACATCGTAGGTGTGTATATTTATGAGGTACATGAGCTGTTTTGATAAAGACATGGAATATGAAATAAGCACATCATGAAGAATGGGCTTTCCATCCCCTCAAACATCCCCTCCTTTGAGTTAGAAACGATCCAATAACACTCTTAATTACACTCAAGGTGGTTTAAATAAGTTATTTTAAAATGTACGATTAAGAGCCAGGCGCAATGGCTCATGCCTGTAATCCCAGCACTTTGGGAGGCCTAGGCAGGCAGATCACCTGAGGTCGGGAGTTCGAGACCAGCCGGACCAAAATGGAGAAACTCCATCTCTACTAAAAATACAAAATTAGCTGGGTATGGTGGTGCATGCCTGTAATCCCAGCTACTCAGGAGCCTAAGGCAGGAGAATTGCTTGAACCCGGGAGGCGGAGGCTGCTGTGAGCTGAGATTGTGCCATTGCACTACAGCCTGGGTAACAAGAGTGAAACTCCATCTCAAAATACATAAAAATAAATAAATAAATAAATAAATAAATAAATAAATAAATAGCCTATAGTCACCCTTTTGTGCTGTCAACAATAAAGAATCATTTTAATGGCTATTTCTGACTGTGTTGAATTATCAAAAAACAAACAAAAAATTGTTTTCAGGAAAGCTTTGAGGGAGTCAGGAGGACATATAAATGTAAAAATTATAATTGGCCACAATATGTAACCAAAAAGTGAACACAAAAATTTTACTGAACGTATTAAATATTGGTGTATATTGGTTTTTAACAAACACATTACTTTTACTCAAAAGCGACTTTTTCTGCATTCATAACGTCAAAATTAAATAAGATATAAGCCTCCTAACATTCATGATTTTTACTTGAGCTTTTTTTTTACTTCACACTTTTTACTTCAGCATTCGCAAATCTTACATAAAAAGCTTGCATGGTGTGCCATGGCCAGGAAACTTGTTTTCCTCGAACATAGCAAGTCTATATCATTACCTAGAACTCTCTTCTGTGATGGATACTTATACAGACATTAATTGGTGATTTATGATGACCGTTTTGGGTTACCAGACAGGCAAAGAGGAGTCCTCTGTTAACTATTGTTTACTCTCTAAAATGTTGTCTTGTTTCCTCTTCAGAAGAGAACTTTTTATTCATCAAAGATTATTAAGCTCTCAAGGGAAGTATAACCAACCATTAATGTCAGTCTTCTGTAAAAACATTAGTTTCTAACATTGTGTTTTTCAGGTAACTCAGTATTGCTTAATAAGGCAATTTTCCCTGGTGCACTTAAATTTACAAAGTGCTAATAAAATGTAGTTTTCTTATGTTTTATGAAACCGTAGAGCAAAAATGGCTCCCACAGAGACAATGGGTCAGCCTGAACTCACTTTGAATGGCAGCCAGGAAGCATTTAAGTGTGAATGTTGTAGAAAAGCAACAGCCTCCCTCCTTTTCCTTCCTCCACCTCAATACCCAGGTGTGCCACTCTTCCTGCCACTACTTTTAGCATTCTCACAAATCCTGTATAAAAACCATTATCTGCTATTATAAGCTGGATATAAGAATTTAGCAATAAAATAAATATTGTATAGCAAGTATTGATAATTACCTTAATATTAAGAACTCTCAAAAAAGATGCAATGCTATTGGTGATGTTCTAATCATTTGATTGGATGGTTGGTTCACATGTTTTATAGGTTTTAAAACACATGTTATAAATGTCCCTTTGTATGTTTAGAAGATTTAAAAATGCAAAGTGGCAAATATAAGAAACACTCAAAAAATTATGTATGGACATATTTTCATGAGCAAAAGTTATTTACAATATTTTAAAATGCTTTTTTTTTTCTTTTTTTCTGAGACAGTATCTTGCTCTGCCGCCCAGGCTGGAGTGCAGTGGCGCAATCTTGGCTCACTGTAAGCTCTGCCTCTCAGAATCACGCCATTCTCCTGCCTCAGCCTCCCAAGTAGCTGGGACTACAGGCGCCTGCCACCACGCCTGGCTAATTTTTTTGTATTTTTAGTAGAGACGGGGTTTCACCGTGTCAGCCAGGATGGTCTTGATCTCCTGACCTCGTGGTCTGCCCGCCTCAGCCTCCCAAAGTGTTGGGATTACAGGTGTGAGCCACTGCACCCAGCCCTAAAATATTGTTCAAATGCTTTGCACCTGAAACTGGACAAGTCTCAGAACTATTAGAACATAAAGCAAGCGATTAATAATAGTTACCACTTATTGAACAGCTACTTGAATCCGATACAATCGTAGATGCTTCATGCCTTTTACAGCCTTGTAAGCCTCCAGAGTTGATGTTACTAACTCCATTTTACAGATTCGGAGACATTACTTTGTTCAGGGTTATAGCTAGTAAACAGCAAAGCCACATTTCAAACCCAAGTTTGTTTTCTTTTATAAATATAAATAAAAGCAGTTAATACAATACAGAAAACCATCCAGTGTATCTGAAGGAATATGGAGTGTTATGGCAAATACATTTCTGATCTGATTGTGAGCGTATGACTCTTTTTAATAAAAAAAGAAAGAATTGTTTTTATTTCTTTATTTCTATCTTCTTCACAGTCTCTAAAAGCAGAGATATTTTTTATTTGTATTTATACTAGTACTTGGTGCATAATAAAGAGACAAATGTGGAATTCACTGATTCTCATAATGGGGTCATGTCATGAATTCTGAATTGGCTCTAACTAAAATCCAGAAATATTGCTAGACTACTCCCTATGGTACTGCTAAAAATTCAAATATAACTTAGAGTGATGAGGGAGAAATTAACTAAAAACGATATTAAAATTTTTTTCCAGTGTTCAAGAGGTTCAAAGTATAGACCTGAGTGCTCTCTTTGGTTATCGATTCTTACCATCTGCTTTAATCACACACTGCAAGATAAACAAAACTCCTACGTCTTTGGGAGGCTACTCCGTGATACCCAACAGTAAGATGATTGGATCACATTTGTGACTGAGGCTTAGTAAGACGCTTAAGTTAATCAAATATTCCACTTTAGCAATAGGATTGCCTGGATTCATCTTGATCTTGACTAATATAACATATACCTAAAGGAAGGTTACAGATTCTACCCTGAAAAGTGAATTTACTTTAAACCCTGTCACAATTACGCTTTTAAGGGGAGTGAACAAAAGTGGTCTTTTAACCTCTCAGACACTTTCATAACTGGGGCATTTTACTTAGAAATGTACAGCCACACTGTTTGTTTGCACCCTCCTCTGTGATTCTGTTGTTTATTTTGCCCACACCACTGTATTTGCACTGAACACAGCTGAGACTCCACCACGATCATGGCCTCTTGTTTGACATGTAAACAGCATCTGGGAGGGGAAAATCCTCCAGAGTGCGGCCTAGTATGTAGACTTGAAGTGGGAGTGTTATTTTTATTATTATTCACTAGACCCTGATTCAGCAAAACCAATCTTTAGGATGCATATGCATGCTTTCCTTTTCCAAGCCCTGTTTTTGTGCTTTCTTTTCCACCAGAGTTATATGTTCAGACACTATTTTGCTATTGAATGTGGCCAAGCAGAGGCTAGCTGGATGGGATGCTGGAGGAGGGATTTTTGCTTTGAGTCAGAGGTTGGACCAAATGACCCTTTTAAATCCGGAGATTCTATGATTCTATGGGAAAGGAGAGAAGGGCAAATATTTATGCCACTTAAATAATTCTAAAACAGATTGCTTTGGCAAAGGTGTATAAAATAGTACGAAGCAGAATTATAAATTTTTTCTAAGCAAATAATTTACTAGTAGTGTTTATTAGCATCCAGACACTCAGTTTCTGCCATGAGCTTGGGTTTCTAGATACTGTTAAAGGGCCACCATGGATACTTCTCAGCATAGTCAGATTTCAGGTACAGGCTGAATGGAGTGCCATGTATTTCTAATTGCTTCATCATGCCTTAATTCTTAGTTTGTATTTATGATTTTTATTTATGCTCACGTCTCATTACAACCTTCTACTCAACATGATGTCAAAAAACAAAATCCATTTTCTTAAAGTTCTGTGCTGTTAGGTGGAAGACTTTACTCCCCTGAACTTGTTTTCTTTATTTGAGAATGAAATCTTTGAGAGTTGTCTCACTCAGTGAAAAACAAAGCAGGGAAAATGGTTAAGGTTGACAAAATTCAATTACTCTCCTGATTTTGAGTCTGGCACATTCTACAAGGCTGAGTGGAAACCATGGTCCCAACTTGCTGGGTGTTCTGGATGAGCCACCTCATCTCTCCTAGCCTCACTTTCATTGTTCCTTAAGGGAGGGAGTGAAATTAGATTGATCTCTAATGTCCCTCCTGATACTCTCACGTTCTAAGAATCTCCTGCCAAGAGCAAGCACTTCTCATTCTTCCTTTGTTGCTGCTTAATCTCAGTATACACTTGGAGATCACTGGCTTCAGATCACTGGCTTTTCTCCATTTAAAAAAAAAAAAGTATACTAGAAATATCTCTGAGGCATAGGGAGGCTGCTATCCCAGATGCACTAATGGGAAATGAGCAGAAAAGAGTACTAGCCAGACCTCTATTGCTCTTGCCCAATCTCTGTCCATAAAAAAGTAACATGGGGCCTCCCATTGTCTCCAAGGGTGACAGACATGTCCATTCCCCATACTGGAAGCCAGCACCGTCCCCCAGGGCCACCACCACCACAGTCGCCACCAGGAGTATTTACATCAGCTTGCACTTTCATCTCAAAAGTCAGAAGGTGGTAAGAAAGGCATCTGCTTTGCAGTAGATACTATGAGGCTACTGTATTACATGTTTCATGGACATTATCTTGTTTAATGCCGCAACACCCCTAAGAAGTCAGTAGTTACTGTTACTATATTAGGATGCATGCGCATGCTTTCCTAATAATAGGAAAGCATTGTGTACAGGAGGACACTCAGATTCCTCCACAACTAAGTAGCCAAGTCAGTTTTCAAGGCAGGGCCATCTGACTCCCAACCTCTCATTCTTTCCAGTTAATCCCACTGCCCACTGTATGGTCAATTCGTGGAGTAAGTATCTCAAACATTTATCATTATTATTACTCTATTTTTTTAAGAATAAATCTCAAGGGATTTGGGTGACAAAAATGTCTAGGAAAATATTGCAAAATTTTATTCCAAAATGGCAGTATGGCTTTCATCAGCTCTAACCTGGTGTTCTGCAACCTTTTTAGGCTGGTGGCAGTCAATCGCTCATTTGATTCCCTTGCTCTTGAAAGAGCTACTGGCCATCTATTTTTAAATGAAATACAACTAATTTCATTTTGAGAATTCTTTGGAACATTTCATGACATTTGTTGAGATAATTGGGGACATCCTGGAGTGTCACAAAACCAAGGTTGGGAATCAGTGCTCTAAGGACTGAAGAAGCAAATTAATTTTTCTCTCTGGTTTTCTTCAGATAGTTTTATGTGTGGAAACTCAACTTCCTAAGGCTTTCATTATGTGTTTTGACTTCCTTCTCCTTGTTATCCTTTCTCCTCTTCTTTATTTATTGTATATAGACTACTACAGAGCTCATTAATGTATTTCTTGCCCTAATTAGTTTTTCTTCCAGTAAAACAATACCCCTCATTCCAGGAATGTGCAGGTTTTTAGAACCAGAAAGAAGGCTGTGACCTTCTGAACTGCTCTGCTGTCAGACTGAGCAAAGGTGACTCATGAAACACTTATCGAGGTATAGGAAAAAACAGCTCAGCAAGACAGTGCCCTGTCTTAATAATAGGAAAAATACATTTTCAAAGAGTTGTGCTAGGTTTCTTTTGAAGACTCTGCTCATGGTTTTCAAGGTATCTGACCTGACCTGATTGGATTCTGGAATAAGCAGAGCTTCAGCAGAGAGAAATTGCATGCCGTATCACCATGATGTGTTTAGAAGCAAAGTCAAAACAGTTCCTAGGGAAAATTAAATATAAATGTTTCATTCAGGATGGCCCATTTTAAAAGTTCAGTCTCAGAAAATTTAACTATGATTGCCACGTTACTTTTGAAATCTGCTGTCTGTCCTATTACTAGTCAATGACAACTTCTTTCTTCTCAACGACTTCTTGTTCTGCCCATCATGCTTATTCAATATTCAAACATTAATTCACTCACTCAATTAGCATTGAATAGGCACTGCTGCGAATATGATACTTTGCAAAGTACATTTCCATTAATCAGCTCTACTACTTTGGGAAAGTCCTTTAACTAATCTGAGCTTCAGTTTCCTCACCTGTTAAAATATGAGATTGGTTGGGATCCCTTCTAGCAACTTTATTCTATGATTTCTGAACAAACCCTAAATTAATGGCATGGATACTGATATCAATATAATATTTATCCAAGTTCAGAAACAAATATAACATCTCTTAGCTCTTTATAAACAACTTGCCCAAAAATCTTTACTTTTATTAACTGGCAACCTAACTAACTAACCTGATGCAGGTCTGACCATGAAAATTTTGCCATTGAAGAGATCTAAGTGTTTCAGAAGCCAATAAGGCAAGCTTGTTTTGAAGATTGGTTTAGTTTTATTTGTTTATGATTCAAAGATTCCTGGCATTGAGCTTACTGCTTAGAAGTAATGCATTTAAGACTTGGTACTTACTACTTCTGTAGCATCAGTAATAGTCCAAACTAGACTGGTGGCCAGACTAGAAACAGACTGTGTCAGCCTTGATTACTAGTCCCAGTGTTCACTATCCTGCTTTTCTGTTTAGTAATAGAAGACTCTGGGTTTTTAGATAAGTATTTAACCGCCCAGCTAAAGTCTGCATTTCCCAGACTCCCTTGAAAGTAGGTATGCCCATGAGGCTGCATTTGAACCAACAGGATGAGAGCTGAAGTGATGTGTGTCCCTTCTGGATCATCTCCTCAATGACAAATCCACTTGCTATGCATTTGCCCTTTCATTCTTCCTGCTGCATGGGAAATGGCCACTGCTGAACAACCTTGGCAACAAGTATTAAGGGTGCCAGAGCTGCCCACTAGGCATGAACCACTGTCCTCTTAGGAGAGACAGAAAAACTTCTATCTTACATATGCCCTTATTTATCACAGATACTTTGTCACAACAGCTTAGTTTATAAACTAATATGCCCTTAGTTCTGGATTCAAAGAAAATAGTTTTAAGAGACAAAAAATATTAAATATTTAAAAATATCACTTAAAATTGTGATATATATTATATATTATATATAAAATATATATATATTACTCAGCCATAAAAAGGAATAAAATAATGGCATTTGCAGCAACCTGGATGGAATTGGAGACCATTATTCTAAGTGAAGTAACAAAGTACCTCAGGAATGGAAAACCAAATATCATATGTTCTCACTCATAAGTGACAGCTAAGCTGTGAGGATGCAAAGGTATGAGAATAATACAATGGGCTTTGGAGACTTGGGGGGAAAGGGCAGGAAGGGGTGAGGGATAAAAGGTTACGAATTGGGCACAGTTTATACTGCTCAGGTGAGGGTGCACCAAAATCTCAGAAATCACCACTAAACAACTTACTCATGTAACCTGTTTCCCACAAATGTGTGGAAATAAAAAATTAAAATAAAAAATTAAAAAATAGCACTTAAGGAGGAAGGTAAAGGGATGACAGATTATAATGCATTTCAAGAATATGCTGAAGAGAGTGAGTAGGTGTGTCAGAAAAATGAGGAAGAAAAATGACAAAGTCCATTTAAGATCTCTTTAAAGTTAGGGGCAGCCCTGAGGTCAGTCGAGCCTTGCAGCACAAAAAAGAGTCTTGGACGTCAGAGGGAAAACGTATGATTATACATTTTATTTTGTTATCATATTCTTATACAGTGAGAAGCTTTGTAGCTGGGTAAACTTGAGTTCATATTACCGTTTCCCCATAGACTAGCTACGATGGTGGGCAAGTTTCTCAGTCACTGTGTCTCAGTTTCCTCATCTATAAAAGCGAAATAATACTATGTGTTTCCTCACAGAGTTGTAAAAATCAGAATAATATATAAGTTCAAGTGTGCTTGGTACATAGCGGGCTGTCCTTGAAAGACAGCTGTTATTGTCTTTCTTCGACTTGTAGCTTGACGGAGCTGCTACTACTGATTCAGCTGCAAGCTTGCCGGCATTTTACTTTCTGAGTGAACTGAGACCACCTCTTAAGGTCTTTCTGCAGAATGCTCCATTACAGCAGTGCCTGCAGTAAGCTCCTAATTCTCTATTCGCAACCCAGGCAGACAGAAAGCAGGTTCATGACTCCCTGCGTTTGTGCTGCGTGGAGGTGAGCATGCTTTCTCAGACATTTTGTAAGAGGCTTGGGTTACTGGGAAGTCCACTCGCACTTTAGAACTTGGTAAAATTACCTGAACAGGTCAAGTTCCTATTTGTAGTCTCATTTGCAAATATAGAGCCTCAGCCTCGGTGCTCCTCACTTACTTCTTTGAGGATTATTTTCTGAATAATACTTAGTTCTGCAAACGCCTGCCTCAAAGGGCCCTCATCTTTTTGATGCACTTTGCTTCTGCATATTGTGGTGCTCTCATTTGGAAATGGAAGAATTTAAAATGTATGCCACAGAACGTCTGAATCCTCTTATGCACTTTCTAGTTACCCTTGAAATATTTTTGTGCAGGTTGAAGGGACTGCAAGGTTTCTTCAGATTCAGAGGCTGCTTTGTGCTGCTTTCTGAAGTTTTTAACTGGGATCATCTCTTCAGGAATCCAAACTGGGGAGCTGAAACAAAGGACTGTGCTTCTCAAGTTGTCAAAATTGACCAAATATATCCCTCTCATCATTCAAACTCAAATAAACCACAACCAAATCAAATGAAAAAGTTAAACAGGTTGTAAAGGAATCATGACCTGTGTGTTCAAAGCTCCCCTAACTCCATTACAGCATGAGTTTCCACATTTTAAAAAATATCTGCATTACGTTTGAAATTCTAATAATGGTGACATATTTATTTCAACTGAATTCATGCCAGCTTTACCATTTAGATAGTCAAGATTATTTATTAAATGCATCCTACGGACCAGATCAGACACAAGCACAGGGCTTTATATTATCTAATTCTTAAGGTTAATACTACAATTATCCCCATTTTAAAGGCAAAGTAACCCAAGTTTATCAGTCTTAAAACCCTAGCATGCCCAATATTTCTTGCTGCCCCTCAAATTGGGGAATTTTTTGGGATTAAGTAGTTTCATTTTGTGATCAAACTTAATCCCATATTCCAGAATTAACTTGAGCGGAGACCAACCGTAATTCCCCCTTGACAACTGGAAATTCGTGGCTTTGGCAGATATCATGGACTCATAGCAAAAATAAAAGATGTTTTGTAAATGAAGACTTTTTATTTTTTATTTTTACAGATACAGTAAGGGTGAAAAGCTTAATGGAATTTAGTACAAGTTCAGATTATTTGAAAATTTTTTTTCTGTGTTAACATTCATAACCCAGATATGTGAAAAGTGTCAATTTTTTAAAATTAATAGCAGGTAGAGGGTTTAAGTCTGTCAAATTAATTCCTCTTCTCTATACACAAAGATCTCGATCTACCGCCCTTCAAAACAATACACGTTGGAGTTAGAGAAAGAACCTCTAGGGAAAGAACCCTGTGGATATTCGGGAGATACTTTTGTCCAGTAGTTATAGAGCTGGTGAGTCCCTTCCTCCTGTCTCTCATGCCCAGGAAGTGCTCCAGCGTCCCCAGCTCAGTTTTCACTTAAGTCCTTCCTCATGGTTGTTTAGCAGAGTATAATTTAGGCCAATTACTTTGCTGATGCCGATTCTCCTCCCTCCTCACCCTCCTCTAAATTCCCACTGTACCCCCACTCCTTCCCCATTTACATTTTTCAGATGAAACGATAGACAGAATGTGAAAGTGAGCCTAGCTCATTTGGCCTGGAGGCTACAACAGGTTGACACAACCAGAGGAGCAAGGCCCACCTGACAGGACTAAGAGAAACACGTGGATGCTGACAGGTGGGCAGGGCATAAGGGGCTCGTGACATGGGGGCTGCAGGTCTCCAGTGTGGTGATCCAGGGACACCATATCCTAGCAACTGAGCAGGGTGTCAAGAGCAGTAAGGGGAACATCTTGTCATTTGACATTTAAAAATAAAAGCCTGTTCTACATTTTTCAGAGAAAATTCCTATTTGAAGGATACCTTGAAAAACAATTAGTTATGAATTGTATCACTTTTTAAGTACTTAAAATTTGTGACATACCTAATAGAAAAAATAAAGATTTAGAGAATAGACTATTAATATTGTAAAGAAGTAATCCAGTAAAAACAACATTATTACAGTAATACATACATTATCATTATTTTATCTTGAGCTACCTTACTCCAATATAAATTCTAGTATTTATACAGAATAGTCATCATATTTAATAATCGTAACAGTTTGATTTATATTTTTTATACTATTTTTAGGGCACTTTCCCATAACGCATGCTTATTAAATGTTTTGGAATTTACTGTTAGGCATATTCTTAATGCTTTACATGGGTTATTCCATTGGATTTTTTTACAACTTTGAGAGATAGACATCATCATTTCCATTTCACAGAAGGGAAAACGGAGGTGCAGGTTACTTTCTCAAGATCACTATGTCAGTAACTGGCAGACCTAGAGCTCCCTTATTCCGTTCCTGTGCACTTTGATACTAATGACCATTATTACTAAGTCACACTGAGTGGGATTAGAACATTTTAAAATACAATTTATCAAGAACATCTACAATCTTCTCTTGTCATAAAAAAATAAGGTGCTGCAGTATCTTTTTATACATATTCCATACCTGCCAAGCCCCCACCAAGGGCTGCCACACGTTGGTGCTGGATAGACCACCTGATTTTCCTCATGATAGTCTTATTTTGCATGTGATATTATTGAGTATGATCCATTGATCCATGGCATTGCCTGAAGAGTGAACTAATTGTAGATATTTGTGTCTGCTTCTCTCTGTCCCAGAGTAGATGTGGCCCCAGCTAAGGTTAAAGCCCAGAGCTTTGCTCTGAAAGTCCAGGGGAAAGAGAAGTTTATTTCGGGTTTTTGGCAGTGGGAAGGCTTCTTGGAGCAAGTGGGATTTGAATTGGCGTTTGAAGTCTAGAAAATACAGTTTGTAAATAAGAAAACACACTCCTGACCTTTACAAGTGAAGACCAACTATCAATTGTTTTATTTAAATATTATTTTATTTAAAGATTTAAATATTATTTGATTTAAAGATGAGACTATGTGTGATGAAATAATCTGTACAACTAACTCTCACAACTCAAGTTTAGCCGTGTGCAAACCTGTATATCTACCCCTGAACTGAAAATAAAAGTTAAAAAAAAAAAGATGAGGCTATAAAATTCATTATTTATATTTTGTTTTGGTTTGGTTTGGTTTGGTTTGAGACAGGGTCTCACTTTCACCCAGGGTGAAATGCAGTGGTGTAATCTCAGCTCACTGCAACTTCCACCTCCCCCGCTCAAGAGATCCTCCCATCTCAGCCTCCTGAGTATCTGAGACCACAGGTGTGCACTACTATGGCTACTTTTTGTATTTTTTGTGGAGACAGGGTTTTGCCATGTTGCCCAGACTGGTCTTGAGCTCCTGGGCTCAAGCAATCTGCCCACCTCGGCCTCCCAAAGTGCTGGGATTACAAGCATGAGCCACCAATTTATATTTTTCAGCGAATCTGTACTTCCTAAGCCTCTTTTTAAAGCACAGCATAGTCTGAGCTGATCCAAAATTGAGGCAAAGGAATCAAATGCTGATGTGATGACCATCAATCTGACCCAGAAATCTGAGGACCACAAAGTGTCCCTACCACTTTTCTCTTACTGTGCCAATCTTTAGCCATCTTCCTCAACCATGGTAGACACAACCTCTCAGGATTTCATGCCATGGACATTTTATCTTGCATCTTAGAACCAGTCTTCGAATTGCCACCAGCATTGCCTTCCTTTGAATTATGTCACAATTCTTCCTCCAAAACTCCTTGTGTTCCTATCACTCAAGAAATAAAATTTCTCTGTGCAGTGGGTCTACTCTTTAAATTAGCCTCAAAGTACTTTCACACAGCACTGTTCACCACTCCTGTAACACGCCTCCAGTCATTCCACCAAGCACATCCTTTGCACCAACCAACAGGCTCTCATAGCCAGCAATTCTCCTATTCATCCTGTTCTGAATAAAATAACCTTGTTCTTTCTAAATCATAAGATTAAAATCACGAACTAAGGAGAGTCTACTAAATGAGAATTGCTTTAATTCCCTCCCAAGACATGCTGTTCTTCAACAGTCTCCCTACATCCTTTCCCACCTTCCAAGACCTCCAATAACAATCACTTCTTACTATATGATATCAGAGTGTGGCTGTAAAGTTTTATGTATCTTCTTGTTTTATTCTGTCTTGTATGATGGGGAGTTGTTTACTTATATTTCCTTAAATAAATAGGTGTCATAAAGGCAGGGATCATTTATTATTTAGTTTTCTATATCCAGAGTTGTATTTTAACTCTGTATTTTGGCTTTAAAGACTAAGAATTTTATGCTTTTGAATTAATAAATACAGAAGTCTTAATTTAACAACAGGAAAATGACAGCTAGATAAATAGCATAACACCCACAAAGCAAATAACCAATAAATGTTTGTTGATTGAAATGTTGACTGAAATACATTGCCATTTACAGAATGAATTGTCAAAAGAGAACATTCTTTATTCTTTTCCAGTTCTACTATAGCCTAAGATAGAGGCGACTAAAGAAAACTGTTGATTAGGGCATCTTTCTTGTTTCTTTAATATTTTTTCATTGCCAACTCTAAGCCCGTAGAAAAATGATTTCTTATCTTCTAGAAAGTGGCATTGCTTTTGCATAGACAGTTTTTTTTTTAATTGTTAAATAAACACACATCATTAAGTCAAATTCACACTGAGAAATTGAGAAGTTTAAGTTCTGGCGACCCAACTCTTTGATATTTTAGAAGATTGTATAGTTCAATGTATTCATGTGAGTCCTCTACAGGTGATTGCAGATGATAATGGATAATAACTTACATTTATGAACACTTTACTGTTTATAAGAAGTTTTCATATGCAGTATTCTTTAGCCCTCACAGAAAATTTGTTGAGTAGATTTTGGCCTCATTTTTCAGGTAAAGAAACACATTAGTTTAAATGTCTTGCCAAAAGTCATGTACCTAGAATGAAGCAGAATGAAGTTGAACCCAAATCTTTTGACTCCTAATCCAGTGCTCCCCAAAACCTCATGCAGAAATAGAGCAAGGACTGTGCCCTGGCCTCTTGAAAAGAGAAAACCAGGGGTTGTACAACCACTCTGGTTGATAATAGAATAAAACTCGAGAGATAATACTGCCTCCTCTTGTAGGGATTTGGGAGATGACAGTGACAATCTTGAGCATTGAAGTGGACCATGCAGGAGGCAAGAAGCACCAGAGCAAGAAATCAAGAGAGATGCATCCAAGAGGCCAGGACTAATCTGGTATCTCCAAGAAAGTGATTAGAAACAAAATCAAAAATAAAGCCAAGACCTAATTCTAAAATGTTCTGTACCTGGAGGGAAGCTTGGTCTCTACCTAATCCCAAGGAAGGTGTGATTGGACCAAAAAAATGGTCTCACTGTTTCCAGCACCTTGCACAGTGCCTGACACTGGAGGCACAGAAACACCCTATAAGTTTAGAACTGAACTAATGTAATTGAAATGAATACAGGTATGCTTTGCCTGGGGAGGCCTAAATGTTTTGCTCATTTCATGTTAAAAAGGCCAAAACAGAAACACGCAAATAAAATTTGTAAATCACAAGTAACATGGTTAATGTAAACATGTTCACTGAATCTTGAAAACAGTAGAACAAGAAGGAATCTTGGAAGTTTAGTGAGAGGAATACAGACTCTGCAAAATATGTCGTCTCTGCATCACTTCAGCTGTTACTAATGTAAGATGAAAGTGATCAATTATATGGCTAAATCATTCCTAAGATAAACTGGGCTCACTCCAATCTTTCAAACGTATTTACTACTTCATTCAGCAAGTATTTATTGAGTGTATACTGTGCCAAACCTGTACAAATACTAGCACTGACATAGCGAACAAAAATTATAATTGCAAGTCTCTTGGTACTTGCAGCCTGGTTGACACGTGTGAGTATGATGGGCTCACTGATATGTCCTTTGTGCCCTGGACAGATCTTGCATCTGATGTTCAGTTGCAGCTTCTTTATGTTTTTCTCTTCCCTCTTCTGCTAATTTGGAGTTAAAAAGTGGGGAACTGTTGAAGTCAAATTTGGAGTTTTAACACTTAAACATGCAATTATCAACTATTCACAGCAGCACAGAAAAAGATCACACGTTACCTGAGATCCCTTTAAGATGCAGCAGTGGAAGTATATATTAAATGTGGTGAACTGCTCTTTTTCAAGCTCTCTCATACAATTTGTATTTTAAATATGTTTGTTAAGCAGGTACTACAGTAGGAAATGTGCTACAACAATGAAGAATATCTATCTCCTTAATTGGACATTTATTATTTACAAAGTACTCTCTCAAGTGCTTTATGTTCATTATTGCAGTTAATCTTCAATATAACCCAACAAGATAGTTTTCATTATTATCCGAGTCTTGATGATGTGGAAACTGAAGCTCAAGGTGGTTCTTTAACCCAAGGTTAAACTTACCCCAGGTAAGGTAAGTATGTAAATGCTGAAGTCAGCATTTCAAACTGGTTTTGTCTGATTCCAGAGTCCACATTCTCAAATAAATGCAATATTGTCTCTAAGTCCCTGCCTTCAGTGCTTTTAGTCTTCTGGGAAAGAAAGAAAAATTAAATGCCATTTTTGGATTAGTGATAACTACCGTAAGAGGAGCAGGCACTAGGTTAATAATGGGACACATTGAAAACCATTAAAGTCAATTTTGAGAGTCATAGGAGGCAACATCTAAGCTAAGTCCTGAAGGATATACAGGCATTAACCTAGTACAATGGGAAGAAGGACAATCCAGGAAAAAGAGAAAGTATGTGCAAAGGTCCAGAGGCAGGTCTGGGAAACTGCAAGCACAGGGGCCATGATCATCTGTAACCATCCAGCCACCATGTGGCATAAGTTGTAAAATGCTTTCATCCAAATGACCTCACCTTTGCTGGGATGTGGCATGAGGGCACATGAACACTCTGGTCATGCTTGTAAAATTGGATTCAATGTTGGTAGGAAACCCTATTCCCTACACTGAATCACTGCACAAGGCTGGAATTCTGGTCACCCTAGGGCGGGGCAGTCTTGGAAGAGGGCACGTTAGCACATGGTCAGTGTGGGCTCAGCTGTGGTCATTCTTCTGTCTGTAACTGCCTGACAGGTGGTGATTGGCTGTTCTGTCTTTGTCACCAGATGTTGCTGAAATTCTCAGACTTTGGTTCTGCATCAAAAGCCTACATTTTAATGAAGGGGAACAGATTGACTAACCAAAAAGAGCCAGTTCTGTCCTGGCAGGCCAAAGGGTGCACAAATAGAGAGTAGGAAGGCAAAGGCATGGGATTTGAGGCAAAACTATGAAGGAGATGAAGTCAGATCTTTACAGTCTACCATAAACATCTTTCTTGTGGCACTTTCCCTGGGGCCATTGTTTCTGGACCTTCATTAGTTTCAAAGTAATGTGGACTCAGTGTCATTGAGCAGAATAGTTTCATGCATTCATTACTTTATCTTACAGGGAGAAATAAAAAGCCTTCAGAAACACACAGACCTGGATTCAAGCCTTAGCCCTAGGACTTACTAGCTGTGTGGCCTTGGGCAAATTGCTTATCCTTATCTTTACAATAAGGATAATAATGTAGATTTTGAATGACCAGCGAGGGGATTAGAATGTAATGTATGTAAAGCACCCAGTCTGGCCCTCTATAGGCATTCAATAAATGGTAATTATTATTATGGTTATATTGACATTTAAAGGATAATTTTTCCATGCCTTAACTCAAATTTGACTAATAGTGGCAGTTGGGGGCTGCTGGAGATAGTAATTTTTGATTATTGATTATTTTCTAAATCAAACAGTAGTTTAAATTCACCAAAGACTCTTGTCCTTTAAAGGAATTCTATAGTTAAATATCAATATTTCTGAGCCAAGGAAGTTAGACACGCTATCCGATTGGCATTAATAAATTTGTGAGAAAAAGAGGAAAAAAAATTGAAATTAGGACCCCCAGGAAAAATTTAATATATATGGTTTCCATACCTATATCCACAATTTTCAGGAAAAGAGCCCCTGGTAATTAATGATCTTTTGTAATACCTTGAAACTTTATTGTTCCTGATTAACTAGGTACTCTAGTACTCCAGGGCTAAAAACTAAACTCACCAATTGGTAGAAAAGAGGGCATGCTTTTACTCCCTTAAAACTGAGTAAACCAGATATCTGTGCTTGATTTATTCAGTTATGTATCAGTGCTGAGGCAGGACATTCAAGAGAGGCACAATAATGGAAAGAGCTCTGGGCTAAGAATCAGAAGACTTGAGTTTTAATTGTGACTCAGTCCCCGCTAGCTATAAGAATATGGCACAAAAGAGTAAAACAGAAAGTTATCACACTGTCATTGGAATGGAATAGAGCAGTGGGAGTCAGCAGGGGTCTAACCACTTAGAAATGAAATGTGATGTACCCCGCATCTGCATTTATTTATGGTTACAAGTTAAGCAACTCTGGAAGTTTAGTGAAAGCTTTTAGGCTTATCCATAAAACTCAATAATTATTCAGCACTTCATTTACTTATATGTTTAAGAGAAATAAAAGCTATAGAGCTTTGATTCTCAAATGTCATGTGTAATATTAATTAAACTATTTTCTTTTAATAAATATATTTGTGATATAGTAAATATTATGAGAGATGTGCTATCTTGACATCCTAAATTTAGAACCCTAGAATATTACCAAAAGATTTAACAGCCACCAACAAGAATATACCTTTCAATCAGTGTTGAAGGAATCTTGCTCAATTACGTGATTCTAAATACAAAAGCACACTTTGCACTAAAAAGAAAATTTTTAAGGGACATAGAAGTATTTCATTACTTAAATGAGTTTAAAGGCTTCATTTGAAGAAATAGAAATCACTTACCTTATTTTAAACCATCCATGTTTCCCCTAATGGTGTTTACTAAGTCTGAAAGGCACTTATTTAAAATAAGTAGAGTAACTTGTACATTGATTAAACTGTCTATCTCTTAGGTAGATCATAGAACTGCAATTTAGCATATAGAGTTGAAGAGAGCATCAATTAAAGATATACATAGGCTGAGTCAGGTGCTCATTAGAGGAGATGGGATTAAAGATAGGTTAAAAAAAAAAAAGTAAACCCCGAAGTATGCAAAACCTAAATGCAATAATATAATGAAAGCACAAAATCAAACCAATTGAGATAAAAATGAAGCACTTACCAAGCATGATCACCTGAAAAGCGTGGCAAATTCCTGTGAATTGCAGGAATTCATGTTGCAAAGTACTCAGCAATACTTCTGTGCAGTTCTATAGAAAGCCCCCAAAATCCTGCAATATCTTGCAAAGTGTTCCACAGGTATCCAATACTTTTGAACTGATATCATTCTACGTTCCTCAGTGGGTCCAAATCACGTAACCACTGGTCTTCAAGTGATGAAAAGGTAAACCCTGGAGAAATGGAGGACTGGTTTTCAGTTTTGAGGATGGGTAGAGATCAAAAATCGACTACTCAGAGATACCCTAGATACCAAAAAATACAAAATTAAAAAATGCTCTTTTGATTATTTTAGAAAAGTATTTGCTTCGAAAAAGGACAGAATCCCCCAACCTCCCAACCCATATTTTAATAACCCAACAATGGAAGAGAAATATTTGACAGAGGGTGTATTGGATGTTGATGATCTCCAACTGCTTCCAAATCTGCATAAATAAAACTCCAACAAATCCCTACACAATGAACCTACTGAATGGGGCTCTATTTATCTGCCGCTGAAGGATAAAGGGCCAAGCCAATCCTATTGACAGTTAAGTCTGTAGCTTCCAACATATCACTGAGGTCACTAACCCACCACTACAGTACAGGCTGACATAAGCAGCTGATGTGCTAAACAAAAAGTAGGGCTCAAATCAATTCACTACTAAAATCCAATTTAGGAAGCTCTCAGTTTGCACAGTTTTGGTTGATCAAATTCAGAGATGGGATTAGATTCATATTTCAGTAATGAAGATCAGGGTTGGGAACTGATATATTGAAAGGTGTATTTTTCCATTTCTTCTCTGCATAAAATATTCATGGATGCCATGTTCTACAGTGTACTCTGACAGTGTAACAGCTGCCAAAATCCTGGTACCTGAGGCCACTTTTACATCAATAAATTATCGAAGGTTACATCTGTAGCAAGATAGCTTTATTTGGCTACGCAAATAATACTAAGGTACACAACACAGTTATCCCAGCTTTTGTTCCCTTGAGAATGGACTATTGTTACACTCTGTGCTGCAAAGCATGCTGGGAAGCTCTAACCAAGATGTAAGGAGGAAAAATACTTGTCTCTGTGCTCTAATAGAAACAGTACAATATAGCAGCAAGGTCATAATTTGGACTCAGCCATCATAAGCTGTGTGACTCAAAGAGGTGGTCACTTTCATACAAACTCAGTTTGTCCATAGTTTAAAAAGGAATGTTCCTCTACCTCCTTGCAGGGCTGTTGAGTTCAATAAATAGGCAATATCTCTAGATGGGCTGCCACATGATGGACAGTTAGCTAATGTTATTTAAGGTGCTGCCTTCTCAGAACATATCATATAGTACTGAAACACCGAGTATTGCATCTGTCATAAGAAAAGTCTTAGAGAGTTCCTCTCTTGCTTTAAGAAAATGGACTAAGTGTAGAAATACAATTTTCTGAAGGCGTTGATTTCACAAATGAAATATTAATTCATTTGCCATTCTCACTGTCTTTCTTCTATTATCTGTTAGAACGCTGAGTGTCTCCTTCCTCCTGCCCAGAGAAAATTCCTGAATTTATGGGGGCACCTCCCCAATAAAGCTGCTAACCATGTAGTCAAAATAGGTGTTAAGGACTTTGTATTTTTAAAGCACTTTTAAAAACCTATCACTTAGTTTTTTTTTTCGGCTATAAAATTGTAGATGAGACCAAGTGGGCAACCTCATACCAAAAGCCACAGAAGGATCTGGTATATGACATAGGATTTACACTTGGCTTTGAGGCTCAAGGTCTGTTGAATAGTCATCCTGCTGATACATGCTTAAGTTAAGTGTAAGAAGCACGCTAGATTGCAAAAAGAACGTTAAAACAAGGTTCTAATTGCTCAAACTGAGGCAGAACCTCATATGCTCCCCAAAACACATGGCTGTGAGCCTCCTTGCCAGGTAAATACCCTTGCAAGGTATTTCTGGATTCATTCTTCTGGATCTTTCAGATGCTTTTCTTTTAATCAACTTAAAAAAATCAATAGCTAAATGTATTCGTTTTGTGAGTTGCCAGATATGATTCTAGTCTCTTTATAGACATTATGTCTAATCCTTACAAATTAGATATTTCTTTTTTTTTTTTGCCAGTTGACAAAAAATATCAACTCCCGTAGACCAAATCTCACCCAGAGTAATATCCTTTGTGGAGTTTTTTCTCTACAAATCTTTTGCTAGCTCCTTGAGTCCATGCATTACAGATAAGGGGGTGCGGTTTTTACACTGGGTGATATTAATTGATCTAGACTTAAAAAAACAGCACTGTCTGTTTTTTTTCACTAACACAATATTTGCAAATAACTATGGAATAGAGAGAATGTGTTTTTCTCTTGTTAAAGCCTATGATTTTAAGAAAACTAACAAAAGGGAGAAAGAAGTTTTAAAACTCATTTAGAGGGACTTTTTTTTTCCGGAATTCGATATGTAAGACTGGGGGGAGATAGTGAGTTTTGGTGTAATTTGTGTCATCAAAACAACTCCTGTATTAGAGCAGGAGATACGGTATCAATGGATAATGAGAAAAGAAACTGAAACTTGTATAAATGTGTATTTCTTAAAAGCTTTTGCTACCTGTTATTTTCTAGCCTATAGGCAAAATGTAGACACATATAATGGATACGCTTGTATTGATAGTAACGTATCATGTAATTAAAAAGGCTAAGTCTACCTTATAGGTTTGCCTCATGCCATGATTAATCATTTTGAAATTTGGCCTTTTAAGGGATTGTTCAAAGACTGTCAATCATTGACACAAATTAGGTATTTCTAAATTCAGTTTATAAATGTTGAAATTGAGGCTCAGAGAGGTTAAGTGACTTATTCATGTCTGCAAAACTAAGGAAAATAAATCCAGCTCAGTGCAGCTTCAAAATCTGCTTTTTCCACTTCAACACACTGTCTACTTGTATCAGTTAGTTGATATGGAAGCATAATAAGTCAAAGGATCTTCAACCTTACTTCCTTACCCACTAATACTCTTTGTTGAGTCCATTGCTCTGACCCCATCCAATAGAGTAAGGAGGAGGAAGTAGCAAAGGAGTTTGACCTTTGAAAATTATCTTCTCTGTATCCAAGAGACAAAGCATGCCAAATGAACCTCCCAGATTTCTGTAGCTGGGCCCTGAGTCAGGCAGCACATATTTTTCCCCCACTAATATTTCAAGGAGGATCCCACTGCAGGAATCTGGGTTGTAGCACAGTGTATAAGGACCACCTCAGATTGTCCCCAAATCTGAGTTTGGATCACAGAGCATCATTGGCTCCTTTCTCTGCCTGGCAGAGATAGTGCCACTTAAGACTGGGGTCTACAATGACTCTGAGCAATGACGTAAGCCCTGAGGAATCAAAGTGAAGGGATGAAAGCCACCATTTTTCTTTTCTTCTTCTTCTTCTTCTTTTTTTTTTTTTTAGACAGAGTTTCACTCTTGTTGCCCAAGCTGGAGTGCAATGGCATGATCTCAGCACGCTGCAACCTCCGCCTCCCAGGTTCAAGCAATTCTCCTGCCTCAGCCTCCCGAGTAGCTGGGATTACAGGCACGCACCACCACACCGGACTAATTTTGTATTTTTAGTAGAGACGGGATTTCTCCATGTTGGTCAGGCTGGTCTCGAACTCCCAACCTCAGGTGATCCACTCACCTTGGCCTCCCAAAGTGCTGGGATTACAGGCATGAGCCACTGCTCCCAGCAAAAGCCACCAATTTTCAGGAGCCAAGCATTTTATTTGTCTAGAAGATAGCATCTTGAAAATCTTAGAACCTCACGCCCTCCAACCCAGGGTTATACGCTGTGTGTTGTTCTGTCCTAAAGGAAAAGGCCAAGCTCTGACTCAATTTTTTTTAGTACAGCATTGTGGTTTCCATCATGCCTCCCACTCAGTTACCACCTAGGTCAAATGCCTGCACCTCAGGAGTTTGGAAAACACATCCCGAGGCAGTGTGGCCTCGAGCAAACAAAGACAGCCTCCACGGTAGCACATCTCCTCTTTCAACTTGTCCAATATTTGACTTATGTGAAAATGGCTGTTCATAGGCTAGGTTCATTAGTGAAAAATGTTTCAACAGTTCCATTTAACAACCTGGAATGTTCTTTGGAGAAGGCCAAATTAGTGTGATTTTTACCTTAAGAAGCTTAGAAACATAGCTGCTGCTAACTCAATAATTACATTGTACTGCCAGCAACAATTCAATATTTTTTTCTTGCCTGAGGGTTACAACACATTTGCACCATGGGGAAGCTTTTTCTCTTTACATCTCAAAACTGTACCACAAACTCTTCCTTTATTCATAACAGCGAGATCTCCAGCTGAGATAGGCACTTTTGTATTGCTCTAGATGACAGTTTTCTGTGTTCTTTCCAAGCACAGGGGGTTTAATAAACATATCTGGCAGGCCTTCCATAGCTGGAGGGCCCAGGATGACACTGTGTGCAAACAATATGCTCGCGCTGGAGGGAAACAAGTTTATTCAATTATTCAATTAATAGATTACAGTCAAGATACTTGTTATCCTACGATGAAAAATGGGGCAAGAACTCCGAGAATTAGGATAGGTCCCAGGATTAGTAACAGCAGGCAATATGGCATATACAGATCATGAGGGTTTGGCCAAGTGCATGAAAACCTGCCCCCAAACCATTCAAACACACACACGAATATGCACACACAGAATACACACACATGAATACACACACACAAATACACATACACATGAATACACACACATGAATACACATACACAGAATACACACACACGAATACACACACACAAATACACATACACACAAATACACACACACGAATACACATACACAGAATACACACATGAATACACACATGTGAATACACATACACAGAATACACACACAAATATACATACACAGAATACACACACATGAATACACACACATGAATACACATATACAGAATACACACACATGAATACACATGCACATAGAATACACACACACATAGAATACACACACAGATAATACATACAAATACACATACGAATACACATACATGAATACACACACACGAATACACACACACGAATACACATACACAGAATACACACACACGAATACACATACACACGAATACACACACACACGAATACACACACACAAATACACACACATGAATACACACTTGCGAATACACATACACAGAATCCACACACAAATATACATACACAGAATACACACACACGAATACACACACATGAATACACATATACAGAATACACACACATGAATACACATACACACAGAATACACACACAGAGAATACATACGAATACACACACATGAATACACATACACACAGAATACACACACAGAGAATACATACGAATACACATACGAATACACATACATGAATACACACACAGAGAATACACACATGATTACACACACATGAATACACATACACGAATACACACACACAGAATACATACATGATCACACACGAATACACACACACAAATACACATACACAGAATACACACACGCGAATACATATACATAGAATACACACACAAGAATACACATACACAGAATACACACACACGAATACACATACATAGAATACACACACAAGAATACACATACACAGAGTACACACACGAATACACACACACGAATACACATACACACACTTGTGTACTATGAGAAAGGTGGGACCACATTCCCAAAACCACATATTATAAGGGCCTTAAATACTCATTAAATACTTTATATTTTAGCTCTGAGTCTGGAGCTCGATGTGGGTGGAGAGTGGGGAAGGAGGTTGGTGGCAGAAGGAGCAGCTCAATGAGAATTCCCAAATAAGAGTTTTCTCTGTGAAAACTAAAGTACTTTTGTAGAGTTTCATGAGTAGCTGCCTTTCTGCTCCAGGGCAGGACTTTCCCTCAATGCAGACCATCTTAGAATGTTCTCTGTGCCAGAACTTTTCACTTGAGCAATTCTTGGTTTCTGAGTGAAGTTTATCACGTTTGTATAGATATTTAAGATCTCCTGAACAGGAAATGAGCCACCACACTTAAATGTGGGATTTAGGGGTGGGAGGGGCAGGGATGTTGGCATATTTTTCAAATTCCAGTGAGCAGATGTTAATACAAAATCATCCAGAGAAGAGTGGAAGGAGATAAGGCTAGAAAGTTACCTTGGGAAAAAAACTGGGAAGGATACCATGTGCTTAATGAGGAAATTCTGATTCTACGCTATGAGCAATGAGGAGCCACTGCAGATTTTTTATGCTGAAGAATCACCCCCTTTTTCTTGTCCTACTCCAGCTGGACTGTTTTAAATTCCTGGATTTTACTGAGAAGTGTCGGAAGTAAAGATAGAGACCCAGTTCAAATGTGCTGAAAGTACTCTTTATGAAATAGGTGATGTGGTTAGCATTCTAGGAGGCATAGAAGTAGCCCACTTGCAGTACTGAACAGTGGGGGAGCTATTATTTTAAAATTCTTCCAATCTTTGAAAATACATACCCCCTACTAACGGGGGCCTCCTGGTGGCCAGCCCACTTTAGGGCTCAAGGTAATGTTTAGGGGATTTTGTGTGTGTGTGTGTTGGGGGGAAGGGGGAGTAAAGGAGACCACTGAGGAGACCATCTCCATGTTACTGAATGGAAAATGAAGCTAATGAAAATGTTGAAAAGTTACCCAAAAGTGAGGAAGGGATAACACAGGAACTAAATTTCCACATAACGGAATCTTTTGATTCTTTGAGGAGAGATTTGGAAAAACCTCAGACGTCTTTAGTCTTTTCCTCTCTGAGCTTTAGCCAGATGGGAGGGTAGACAAACAATTCCTCCAGCAAGCAAGTGGGCACAGGAAGTCAAGCAGATGGCTTATTTTAGTTACCAAGGAAGCCAGCCAAGGCAAGAGCCTGAAGTTGAAAATTAAACCCCCCCATTCTCAAGGGCAGAATGTTCCTAAGTTCATGGTTGTCTCCCAACAAATGAGTCAAGATGGCTTTTTATGTGTCTGTCAGTTGTGACCTTGCCCTGGCTCTCCCAGTTGGAGTCATTAATGTTCTATATAACAGTATCAACCAGTCCACATCCCACCCCCTGTCCAGTTCCTGGGCCAACCCAGAGCAAGGCAAGCCTTGGCCTGCCCAGAGGTTGGCTCTAATTTAGAGGGTGAGGGCACCTTGGCCCAGGGCTGAAAGCAAATGCTGCAGGCACCTTTTCCAAGAGTGTCAGACACTGCTTTAAACTAAGTTCATGTATGCAAGGACAAGGATTATTTTGAATGTGCATATGTATGAGGGACTAAGACCAAAAAGGCAGTTTTAATAAGTTGTGAAAAGATGGAGGAGAAATAGATATGCAGAGCTAGAGCTCTAAGGCATGCAGAAACAGGGAGAATAAAACGGTAAGTGAGAGAGAAGTTTCATGCATTCCTGAGTCAGGAGCTACTGCCTATTACCTTGACTTCAGGCCAAGGTTACCAGGTGGTCAACTGCTTTCAAAGGGACATAGGCAGAAGGGAGAGAATAGGGCCCAAGTGACCAGGTGGTGGGATCTGAAATTAGTCTTGTTACTACAGATCTACTGTTGGTTTACCTCCCAAGAGCCTGGATACACATCTGGCTTCTGAGTTCTAGCCTTTTCTGGTCTTTATCACCTTGGCCAAGCCTTCGCTTCTATTCTCTTAGAAATGGAACTCTGTACTGGACCTCAGAGCCCTTGGCTGGAACTCAGATGATTCTCCTCCTAAATCTTCCAGGGCTTCTCCCTAAAGACTCTGATGCTTGGATCTTCTCTTAATGGTATCTTACTTAAAGTGGGCTGATTTTCTGAATACATGATGTCACTCAACTGATTTTCTGTGACAACTGTCTTTAAGACTTTAATTTCTGATTTCCACCCACCAGATTAAATATGCTGGCATATTGGCTCCTAGTCAATATGGTGACAATATGGTGACTTTGTGCACACTATGTATTGAACAAATGGAGGTTCCTGTAGGAGCAAGTCTTAAAGCCCATTCGCTTTCTTAGTTTTGTTTGTTTGTTGGTTGGTTGGTTTTTTTTTTTCCACTGCCGCTAGCTTTGCTACTTCTCTCTTTTATAGAGAGTAGTTAAAGTCCCAACACTCAGCCGGGCATGGTGGCTCACGCCTGTAATCCCAGTACTTTGGGAGGCCGAGAGGGTCGGATCACGAGGTCCGGAGATCGAGACCATCCTGGCTAACATGGTGAAACCCCATCTCTACTAAAAATGCAAAAAATTAGCTGGGCATGGTGGCAGGCGCTTGTAGTCCCAGCTACTCGGGAGGCTAAGGCAGGAGAATGGCATGAACCTGGAGGCGGAGGTTGCAGTGAGCCGAGATCAAACCACTGCACTCCAGCCTGGGCAACAGAGTTAGACTGCCTCTCAAAAAAAAAAAAAAAAAAAAAATCCCAACACTCCTTATGTTTCAAACTGCCCAAGTTAGGACAATGTTTCCTGTGTGTCTTGGGCCGTTTCAGTATAAAAAACATAGATGACATAACTCCTACCTGCAGAGAGTCTTAGAGACATCCCACAAAGGAAAGAGCTTAGAAATCATAGAATATATAAGAAAAGTGCTTTGTAAATGGAAAAATCCTTATAACTCTTAATATTACAAACTGTGCAGAAAAAAAAGACTGGTATACATGAAAGAAGCACACCATATACAGGGTCTCACTTAATTCTTACAAGAACACTAGAAAATAGTTACTATTAACCCTGTTTATAGACAAAGCCATTAAGACTTGGGAAGGTTAAGTAATTTGCAGAAGTCATTCAGCTCATGAATGGCACATTTGGGATTTCAATCCAGATCTATTTCTAAAACCCATAATTTTTCTGCTATGTGGACTGTTTGCATATGTACTTGCCAGCGTTGCATAGCGTAAAAATTTGTGGATCAAAGAGGGTATAATAAGATACTACTTGTGTGGTGATGACAAATTGCTAAAGCAGTTTGGGAAAAACAAAGATCAAGATGATTGAGTATTTTCATGGGTTTCCGAGAGGAGATGGGACTTACGGTGTCTTTGAAAACTGGCAGAATTTAGTTAAGGGGTGAGGGGGATATTTCTGAGAAGAAGATTGGCAAGAGTGAGCTCAATGAGTGGAATTAATGCTGAGAAGGCCTGTGACATCAGTCTGGGTGAATTGGATGGGGTAGATAAGCAGAGGGACATCAAAAATCAGGGCAAAGAGCTAGGCATTATGGGTAGGAAACAGGGAGTCAGTATCACATGGAGACTCTAGCTCAAAGCAGCCTCAGTCAGTATAATGTTTCTTTACATTCAAGGCCAAGATGGAAGATTGCAGCCAGCTGGTGCCCCATCTTAAAACTTTCTCCCATCAAATTCATTCTGGTGAATCACTCATGGATTTAAGGTATGAGCTGTGCTCATGATGATGAGGGTGTAAAAGGGATAAAGTTACAAATCCAATATTCCACATACTGAGTTGCTGAAATTCGTGATCATCTTCCAGACTAGACCTGTAGTAGAATTCTATCCACTCATTTTTGTCCATGACTACAATTTTTTCTTGACAGACACTAATGTCTAAGTCTATATCTGCCCCTAACTTTTCTTCACTCAAAACTGTGACTTTAAAAAAAAATTCAGTATGATGGAGACTAGAGACAAGGTAAAGGAAGAAGAGATTGTTCCCAAGAGATGAACTGTTGAGTCCTGCTTTCCAACTGTCGTAGCAGCAGTTCACTTGTGATATGTGAGTCCAGCCAAATAGAATTCCATTTCTTTCTTGAAAAGAACATTTAAATATATGCTAAAGAAACAGACCTACTATGAGAAAAATGTGATAGTTTTATTTCTAGCATTTAGTGGCAGGAACAAGAAAAAAATAATGGACTCCTTTCTAAAGCTCTATCTAGGTACAACACTCGATGTGGACCAGCCCAGTATTTTTCTCCTAGGGCTACCATAACAAAATACCACTGACTAGGTGGGCTTACACAACAGAAATTTATTTTCTCATGGCTCTGAAGGCTAGAAGTCCAAGATCAAGGTGCTGGTCAGTTTGGTTTTTCTTGACTTGGCTTGCAGATGACCACCTTCTCACTGTGTCCTCATAAGACCTTCCTTCTGTGCATGCACACTCTTGCTGTTTCTTTGTCCTCTTGTAAGGATGCCAGTTCTATTGGATTAAGGCTTCATCTGTTACGACCTCATTTAAACTTAACTACCTTTTGAAAGCCATTGTCTCCAAATCCAGTCACATTAGGAGTTATGACCTTAACATATGAATTTTGGGGAGAAACTGTTGATCCCGTAACAAGCTACGGAAATTATGGAAGCTATAGGAAATTATGGAAGTATTAGATATAATTTCTTTCACTATTAAAAGTTTGTGGTAACTAATAATGTCAAGTGGGTTTAATCTAAGTCACTTTACAATAAACTTAGTATGGATTGCTAGGAGAAAAACATACTAGCGGCAAAGATCACTGTGGATACATGAGCTGTGGTCCCAGTTCTGCCATGAACTTCTTGTGGGACCTTGAGAAAATTACTTATCTATTGTCAATATCCTTAGCTCTTGAAGAAGCAGATTTGAAGATAATAATCTTTAGGGCCATTTCTAACTATAACACCTATGATTTTGTGACTTCATTTTGAAATTTAGTTAATCAAATGCCATTCATTCAAAGATGAGTAAGTCTATAAGCATTGGCTACTTGCTGAAATTGCTTAGATCTGAGCATGAAATATTTGTGTTTTACCCAACATCAACGCGTCTGCAATGCAACACGGAGGCGAGGTATGGAAGGTGTCAGGTTCGTCTTGTTACTGCAGCCAATTTTGGCTACTGAAATTGTGAGCTGGTACTGGGTAGTCAGCATTAAAATCAGGGTGATAAATACCAAATCTTCACTTTGTTTGATGGCTGTGTGTTGTACACAACCTGCATTACAATCCTTCACACCCTTTGGCAAAAGCCAATTTTATAGATTGTGGGTGTCTGTAAATATATTTTTAATTGTAAATTTTTCTTGCTGCTCCTTTTTTGAAGACATATGCCTCATAATTAGCATATACCAACTCTATTTAATCAGACTGCTCATTTAAGAAGATTTCCATTCTGCATGTGGTATCCACAGGTGGCGCAGGTAATTGGTAATGAATGTATGTTAACAAAAGTGTCACAGTTGTAATATAATGAGGGAAAATGACAGAAACACTCCAAGACTATAAAGATAGATATGTAGTCGATCTACTGTTGGGGCAAAGAAAAAAACATAAATCTATAATTCTTAATATTCTTGTGAGAAAGAAAGAGAAAAAGTGGAAAATGAGAGAAAAAGATACTTTCCAGATAAAATTAAAACTTATCCTCTTTAGTTTAAAATATATTAAGCTTAAGATTTTCATGGAAATGTGTTCATTACTACATGTTACTTATAAAATTAGACTGTTTAATGTTGTATTTGTCCTAAGCCCTAACATGAGCATTGTGGCAACCCAGTGTTATTTGTAGATAGAGTCACAAAAGTGTTATTTTAATTACTGTAATTTACAGCTTCAAGTATATATTTTCTAAGCAATCTTTAATATCTATTTGTGAAACCCACAAATAAAAATGGATCCTCCAATTCAGCTCTCAAAACTGAAATGCATTCTAGTAGAATTTTTTTCATATTTCAATCTATTCATTATTCGTTCAGTCATCCAATAAAAACTATGCCAGACAGCCACACATTGCTCTAGTAATTTGTTACACAGTCCTTGATGTTCTTGGAACTTACATCCAAAAAACAAATAAGCAAATATGTAGAAAATAATTGATTAATGCAATGAGGAAAACAAAATAGGATAATATGAGAGATTGGTGGTTCTTAAAGTGTGATCCTTAAACTATCACCTGGGAATTTGTTGAAAGTACAAATTCTTGGTCCCCACTGTAGACCTACTGAATCAGAAACTGACACAGCAATTTGTTTTTAAACAAGTTCTCCAGGGGATTTGATGCACAGCAAAGATTAAGAACTTCTGTGATGGGTGGATTTGTCACAGCACAAGAAGTCTAAAGCAACTGGTGGAGGCATTTTCCATGCAGAGAGAACAACACTACAAAGACTTTTGAGGCAAAAAGCTCGGTGAGTTTGAGACACAGAAATAAGGCAGATGTGGCTGGAATGTGACAGAAAGGGGGAAGAGTGGCATGAGATGATGTTAATGAGGCAGGCAAGAGCCCATCATGAAGCAGATAGTCTGTAAGTGTCTGGAAAAAAAGCAAGAGTCATGTGGGGTCAGCTCACGTTCATGAAGAACAAATCATCAAAGACTCCATATCCATGAATTCTCTTAACTTAGAGGAAAGATAATGATTCCTTCTAAATGTGAGCCTTTATTTCTCTCTTCATTTATCTACCTGTTTGTACATATAATAAATACCAAATTTATACAACTGGATAAATTTATTTTAATCACTTGTAAAGTAACAACCAAACTATGAACTCCTGGGTGAGGGAGGGTAATTAGGATTCTCCTACCATGAGTCTACATCATATGCCATATATGACAAAAGAAAATTGGTGATATTTAAATAATGTTAATATCAATTAAAGGTTTGTTGCCCTTGAAGAACTCATGATGTGATGGGACAAAAGTTTAGCAAAGTGCTTTAGCATCTTTGATAACCACAGTTTCAGTGAAATAGTTGGATCAAGTCCTCAGTACTTCCTAGAGGAGCAGCTGAGCATATAATATGTCTGCCCAATTCATAAGTAAATTGAGAAAATAGGGTAGCATGGAAGACAGACTCTACCATGGCACCCATGATCTGGTATTCATATCCTTGTGCGGTTTCCTTCCCTTGAGTGTAGAAAGAACCTGTGACTAGCTTCTGGCTAATAAAATATAACAGAGGTGACAAGATATATGTAATTGCATGTATGTGACTCTCTCCCTTGCTACTTTTGAAGAAGCAAGTTGCCATAGTTTGAGCTTCTATATTGGAGGAGTCCCTGCAGCAAGGAGCTTAGGGTAGCCCTGGGTCAGCAGTCAAAAAGAAATTGAAGTCCTCATTCCAGCAACCTACAAGGAACTGGATGCTGCTAATAGCCATGTGGGTTTGGAGGCAGATGTTCTTAAGTCAAGCCTCAGATGAGACTGCAGACCTGGTCAACATGCTGACTGTATCCTGTGATACCCAGAAGCAAATGACCTAGCTAAGCCATGACTGGAATCTGATCCACAGAAACTGTGAGATAATAAATGTGTCATTTTAAGTGCTATGTTTGTGGTAATAAGAGGAGATTTATTCTAAAAATTGGCTCTCTTGGTTATAGAGGCTGAGAAGTCCTACAAACTGCCATCTCCAGGTTTTCCTGGAGAACCAGGAAAATCAGCAGTGTTACTCAAAGGTCTGAGAACCAGTGGAGCTGATGGTGTAAGTCCCAGTTGAGTCCAAAGGCATTTCTGAGCTTGTAGAGGCTGCCAGCATTCCTTGGCTCATGGCCCCTTCTGTTTTTAAAGCCAGCAATGACTGATGGAGTCTCATACATTGCATCACTCTGACAATGACTCTTCTGCCTCCCTCTTTCACATTTAAGGAGCCTTTTTATTAGAAAGGGATCACCCAGGTAATCTAGGATAATCTGCTTATCTCAAATTCAACTGATTATTAACTTTAATCCCATCTATAATCTTAATTCCCCTTTGTCATGTAACCTAATATATTCACAATTTCAGGGATGAGGATAAGGACATCTTTTGGAGCTATTATTCTGCCACCACATCTACCAACCCAGTTTTGGGGTGTGTGTGTGTGTGTGTGTGTGTGTGTGTGTGTAACATCCAGATGCTCTTAAAGAATCATGATGACCCTTCTGTGTGCTGCTTTTCTTACCATGTGCTCACAAACTTTCCAATTCAAAAATCTACTCTATATTTTTTAGAGATCAACACTATGTTCATTAATGAGACTAATGCTTCATCCTTCTATCTCTCTTGAAAACTGATATAGTGTTTGCTCTTCAGTGCGGAAGGCTCTTCTCTTTTTCTCTGTGGTTTCTTAAAAGCATCAAGATAGGCCTTTGATCATATATTTAAGGTGTTTCGGCGTCTTGGGATACAGTTCTCCTGAACACAGAAGTTTTCTCATTAAGAACACCTGATGCTCTCTCTCTTCATCTCTCTTGGCTCTGTTTTCTGTTTGCATTGCTTGTTCTGCCCTCTCAGTTTAAAGATGGTAATTCTTGTTAGATCAGTTCACAGGCAAACAAAAGCAGTTTCTACTAACAGAGCAAAAGATTCTCCAAGCAAGGGGCCTAACATGAATCAGAGCTAGGGATCCTCACATTATATATCCCCCCCCCCCTCAGTTTATAGGATGTGTTTACCCATGCCATTCACTTTCATCCTCACAGTTCCCTTTCTTATTTTCTTTGCTTGAAAGCAGCTTTATACTCCTTTAGCATTTTTACCAGCTGCATCTCATTTTGGGCTGATCTCATCTGAATACACTTCTGTTTAGCATCTCTCTTTTGCATGTTTAATATTTGTGAATCTTGAAGTGAGAAATGGGGACAGAGAATGTCTACTCCAGGGCTCCCACAAGCAAGCAGTAGCCCACCTAAGGTCACACATGGCCGAGGAGCCTATGGGAGCCAGTCTGCTTGCTCTCAGGGCCCATCCATTCAGTGCCTGGCCAATCTTATCCATCATTATGCCTTCCTTCTTCTATCCCTTCTAGGAGTCCTTTTGAATATAAGCTCATCAGAGAGCCCCATTGGCAGTCACAAAAGCTTCTTTAGATGTGCCTACCTTTATTCACATGGGAATTATTCATGAATATATGATCAGAATTACATTTTTCAGAGTTTCCTATCTCCTTTGAGCTATGTTCCCTTTTAAAGTCTCTGTCCATAGAATGATGCCATTTCTTGGGAGTCATTTCTTTGATGGAAAAATGCATTCTAAAAGCCCAAAGAACACATTTGGCTATATTCAGTCTTCCCTCCTTCAACTATTCTCAATTCTAAAAAATATAGTCATTTTTCCCCCATAATCTTCATCACCTCCACAAGCATCACCTTGCTAATGAGAATTAAGTCCAGTGCAGCAATAGCCTCTACCTGATAGATCAAATTGGCAGTTAAGCACGGCAAGGGTAAGTATTTATCTGGTTTTCTGATATTAGCAAAATAAAGTATGTCACCAACCACTCAACGGTACATATTCCATTGCTAGTTGGGTGACTTCTGTGAACCTTATTTTCTCCATTTATCAAATGGGGGAAATACTTCCCGTATCCACTTTTCCCAGGGTTTCTAGAGAACATCAAATAATAATAATGTAAAAATGTCTTGTGAAATGAAAGCTAAATAAACACAGTCTTAAATGACTGTCCCATGGACCGAAGTATACAAGAAAGAACTGCCCAAATAGTAGACAGTAACCGTCTGGATGAGTGAAAGCAACAAAATGGATCCAGGGGTCAGAATAGTCCAGACTTAACAGATTTAACTTCATTAACAGCTTGTAGGTATTCATATCATAACCATTTGTGAGGTCTACAATTCAGGAAAAAAAAAGGAAAACTTGGAGAAAGGGATTCAGGTGTTGGGAAATGAAACCTATGGAAAAAAAGAGGAAACTAACTGACAGGCTTCAGCCAGGAAAAGAAATGTTATAAACATGATCCATGCACGCAACTAACATTTAGTTAATGCTTACTACTTGCTAAGTGTGTAAGTCCTGATGGGAGGTATAAAAATGTAAAAGACATGGCCTCTGCTCTCAATGAACCGTTAGTCCAGTAAATACTGATTTTCAAATTCCGAACGTTTATTCAGAAAAGGGTTTTAAGTTCTCACTAAAGGGCAGCCAATTTGTTGAATGCAGAACAGTAAACATGAAAACATGGCTTTTGTTCACCATATACTCTAATATGTAGAAATACATAAATAACTCATAATGATGCAAAGATTTCCACATCAGTCATGATAGACTAAGCTATCCCACCATGACAAATAACTCCAAAATTTCAGTCACATGAAACAACAAATGTTTGTTTCTCCTTTGTGCTACCTATCCACTTGATATATGGGATACGATTATCAAACCAGGCTTCAGAAGAGTGGGTCTTATTCCCATGTTTGCTGGAACACAGTATTAATAAGACCAATATTAATATATTTACTCTCCATTAATAGAAGGTAAAAAGAAATTTTCCTTAAGGTTTTCCAAGTCAGAGTTTCAGGTTGACCTCCAACAGCTGTAGATGGTCTGTCGTTTGATGGCCTCTTTTTCCATCTTACTCTTCTTAGGCCTCCCCTTCAATCCTGCCATGTGTAGAGCTGGGCTCTTAGAAGCCCACATGGTAGCCTCATACATGCTACTCCTTCTACCTGGAACACAGCCCCTCGCCCCCACTATCATCCACCTACATCTAGTTCTGGGCTAAGTTGGGAGGTATAATTAGACACACAGACACACACACACACACACACACACACACACACACTTTCTCACAAGAAGCTCCAGTCTTAGGAAACCAGAAGACTTGTATTTCTTTTATATGGGAAGTTCTAGTATGAATCCACCTGAACAGCACTCATCTAACACATCTGTATTGAGTCCCAGCTGGGTACCAGGCATTATACTGGGCACCAGAGATTCAATGGTGAGTCACACCAACCTGTTCTCTGCTCTCATAGGACTCAGTGAAGAGGCAAATGTTAGTCAAATAATTACACAAATGGACACTCCAGATTGCAATAAATATCATAAATAAAAAGAATAGTGTTGTAAGTGTGTATGGTGAGGATTCTGGGAATGTTTTCTCAGGAAATGGCATTTGAGCTGAAACCTGAGGGATGAGTCACAGTTAACGGAGAACAGGAAATGAATGGAGTTAGTGGTTTCCAGCCATATAATGGTTAGTCTTGAGTCATGCCATAATAAAACTAATTAAAAAAAAAAAAAACTAAAGAAGTTTAAAAACAGTTTACATTTTAAAAATAATTCCAGACTATCCATATAATTATATCGTTCTCAATTACTTGTATCACATTTCACTTCACTTCTTTCTGTTGGAAATAATGGAGTTACAAGCCGTGTACTCTGAATTGCACACATCCTCAGATACATTTACTAAGGTTTTTTGTTTTGTTTTGGTTTGGTTTTTTTTGCCTGTGAACATCAACCTCTGACATGTGTCTCCAATGATGAAAGGATGAAAATTAGTAGAGAAGATGACACATCATAGAGAATTACAAGCCAGTGTAACCATTATATGTCAGAGTAAGGCCATACACAGTAGAGAATGTTAAAAATTACAAAATGCAATTTAATAATTTTTACTAGTAATTTTACTAGTAAATAATAATAAAACATTAATTGGTTGATTTTTTTTAAAAAATGTCAATAAAAGATGTTTTTAGAAGCAGTGCTGAGGCAAACATATATTTAATGTTGCCACATAAATTAAATTAAATAAAATATCACATTGGCTTTTTAAAAAAGTGTCTGCTTTATTTCCTCTGCACATCCCAATCCAGTGTTTTCTACAGGTACACATACATGATGCATTTTATACATATTCACCCCATAACTTGACAGCTGGGAGGATTCTTGCAGTCATTTCTAAAAGCAGACAAAAGGCCGTTGGGTCTGCTTTGCACGATGGTTTGTGAAGACAGAATATCACACACTTCCGTTGATGATTATATAGCTCTATCCATCTGTCTGCCACTGGAGGTTGGGAGACGGAGATACAGCTCCCACCGTCCCTGTAAACAAAAGTAGACCATGCTGTCACCAGTCAGACACGCCAGCTAATTGGAGCTGTCGACAGACACAATATTCTGTGTCAACAGCTCTAGTAACAGTTTGAAACAGCAATGATATGTTGGTTGATGGTGAAGATGACACATATGTCTCTAATAGCATGCTAGAAATCTGACATAACTAGAAAAGAATTACTAAAATGTGATTCCTGGCCTCTGGTTTTCCTGTTCAGACTTACCCATCTCTACAGAGGTTGGAGAGGAGGGAATTGTTGTAACACATCTTTCTCTGTATCATTTCACAGGCTGACAGCTTAATTTGATACTCATAATGTCTAAATTTAAAATTAATCTTGCTAAAAAGATTTGTTTTAACAAGCCTCCAAATCTTAAACTCTTTTGGAAAATTAATAAGAAAAATAAGCAACCTTTATTTGTATCGCTTCCTGGGTTGAGACCAAAATAAAAGGAGACATTTTGTCAATGTACCATTTATATGACTAAGAATTTATATGATCTTCAGGAAAGTAATTTTTACAGAGTTAAATGAATACATATGCACATAGATGTGGCTTATTTTTGAACTTCACTTCATGAGAGACAAACTATTCCCCAAATAGAAACAATTTTGGCAAGGTTTTGGGACATAAATGCATACTGTATAATCATCTCTTTGTAAATTGTACCTATTAGAGAAACCTTACATTATGCATTCTATTAACGAAAAGTCAGGAAGTCCCTTGTTGCTTTCCAATAATTTATCTTTTACATAATTTAATCACTTGACTGTCTAGGTTTGATTTTAGCTTACCTACTTAGTGGGGTGGACAAGTTAGTTAACCTCTCTGTACCTCAATTTTCTCATCTATAAAATGGAGATAGTAACAGCACCTACCACATATAGTTATAAGGATTAAATGGATTGTTACATGAAAAGTGCCCAGGACATGTAAAGTGCCTGGCACATCACGTAGTAACCAGCCAATACATATTTTAATTTATTGCTAGCATCATCATTATTATTGATGGTTCATGTCCAAGGACAGCCTTCAATGATTAATGAAAACAAGGATATATATCAAAAACAGTTCAAATGCCAAATAGACTTGGGAGTCAAACAGACCTGAAATATG
Source organism: Macaca nemestrina (assembly GCF_043159975.1). Taxonomy (NCBI): domain Eukaryota; kingdom Metazoa; phylum Chordata; class Mammalia; order Primates; family Cercopithecidae; genus Macaca; species Macaca nemestrina. The sequence goes on along the minus strand of NC_092126.1, from coordinate 95,095,002 downwards.
AACTCTTGTTCAGACATTTACCAGGCTTTGTGAGCTTGGAAAAGTCACTCAACCTCTCTAAACTTGTTTCCTTCTCTGTAAAAGAGTTAATAATACCTACCCTAACAAGAGAATTTGAAGATTTAAGACAATGTATTTAAAGCACTCACTTCAATGCCCAACATATTAGGTACTCCATAGATTACAGCAAGAATTATTGTTACTACCTTATATTACAGAGCACTTTTATTTTTAGACTAATTATCTCATGTTATCCTCTTATTAATTCTGTGAAGGAAATATGATGGTCACATTACGAAGGGAAAAACAGCGCTCAGTGTGGTAAAACAGAGGGCCAGTGAGTATGGAGTTACGATTAAGCCCAGGGATTGAGGTTCTGTTGCCATCTTCCGGTCTGAGACCAAGGTGATAGTCACTCTTTCCAATGCCCCTTTGTCAGATGAGCAAACAACTACAACCCTCTTCATTTAACTTTTTCACTCAGACTCCGAAATTTGATGACTCAACCTCATCAGTCTTCTCATATTCCTAGGCCCATTTTTGGATAACTAAACTGAAGCAGCAGCAACACTCTCCACATCACCATCAGCACCACCACCAGCACCACCAACACAAATGCATGTGCACTTGAACTTAATCGTCTTGCTCTTTGGAGATATGAGGACAACAGAGAAAAACCTTCTCTGATAGGTAACAAAGACACTTTGACAAAAAGTACACCACCGAGAAGTTTCTGTGCAAAAGGCATTTCTGTTTCAGCTAATGGCCTATATCAATAATATGTTATTTTAAAATCTTACTTCTACCCAATTATATAGAAAAAACAATCCTGTGCAACAGAGCTTTGTCTAGTCACTTCTTCATGTCACATTCACTTTCTAATATAAAATCTTTAACCTTCCAATGACTAAGAAGGCAATAGAGCTTTGCCCTCTGAGAGGTGAGGTATGCAGCTGAGCTGTGACCATAAGTCCTGCTTTTTGGAATTAGCTGGGTTCTCTTATGAGAGCATGAAAAGAGCCACACTGCATCTGCTGAAATGAACAAAACCAAAATCACACAGTACATCCACGAGAAGTTAAGGGTTGTGGCGAATACAGTGACAATTTAACTGATGGGGCTAAAGAAGTTTTTTAATATCAACCTCATTTTTCCCCTAGGCCCCGGGCAGCTTGAAAATATGCTTGGCAGTAAGACATTTGCTTTAACAAATTGCTGTTATTTGATTGACTATGGTGTAAAAGAATCTTCCCTGTATAATTATTAAGACTCTTTCACATTAGTAATATCTTTACTAATTACTCATGTAAGAGTACAGGTGTTCCTCATTTTATTGTACTTTATTTTACTGCATTTTGCAGGTAACACATTTTTTACAAATTGAAGGTTTGTGGAAACCCTGTGTCAATCGAGTCTACTGGCACCATTTTCTGAACACCACATGCTCACTGTGTGCCTCTGTGTCACATTTCGGTAATTCTCACAATATTTCAAAGTTTTCCGTTATTATTATTATTATTATATCTTTTATTATGATCTATTATCAGTGGTCTTTGATGTTACTGTTGTAACTGCTTTCAGGCACCACCAACCAAGCCCAGATAAGATGGCAAATTTAATTGAGGAATGTTGCGTGTGGTCTGACTGTTCCACTCACCGGCCGCTCCCCCATCTCTCATCTCTCTCTCTCTCCTTAGGCTTCCATATTCCCTGAGACCCAACAATATCTAAACTAGGACAATTAATGACCCTACAATGGCCTCTAAGTGTTCAAGTGAAAGGAAGAGCTGCATGTCTCTCATTTTTAATCAAAAGCTACAAATGATTACACTTAGTAAGGAAGGCATGTCAAAACGAAAAGAGGCCACAGGATAGGCTGCTGGTGCCAAACAGCCAAGTTGTGAATGCAAAGGAAAAGTTCCTGAAGGAAATGAAAAGTGCTATTCCAGTGAACACACAAATGATGAAAGCGAAATAGCCTTCTTACTGATATGGAAAAAGTTTTAATGATCTGAATAGATGAGAAAACCAGCCACAACATGCCCTTAAGCCAAAGCCTAATCCATTCACTCTCTTCAGTTCTATGAAGGCTCAGACAGGTGAGGAAGCTACAGTAGAAAAGTTAGAAGCCAACAGAAGTAGGAAGGAAGCCATCTCCATAATATAAAAATGCAAAGTGAAGCAGCAAGTGCTGATGTAGAAGCTACAGCAAGTTACCAATAAAAGTGGCTACACTAAACTACAGATTTTTAATGTATGCTATACAGCCTTATATTGGAGGAAGATGCCATCTAGGACTTTTCATAACTAAGGAAAAGTCAATGCTTGGCTTCAAAGTTTCAAAGCACAAGCTGACTCTCTTATTAGGGGCTAATGCAGTTGGTGACTTTAAATTGAAGCTACTGCTCATTCACCATTTAAAAAATCCTAGGGTCTTTAAGAGTTATGCTAAATCTACCCTACCTGGGCTCTATAAATGAAACAACAAAGCCTGAATGACAGCACATCTGTTTATAACATGGTTTACTGAATATTTTAAGTCCACTGTTGAGACCTACTGCTGAGGAAAAAAAAAAAATTCAAAATGTTACTGCTTATTGACAATACACCTTGTCACCAAAGAGCTTTGATGAAGATGTACAAGGACATTAACACTGTCTTTATGCCTACTAACATAACATTCATTTTGCATCCATGCAGATCAAGGAATAGTTTTGACTTTCAAGACTTATTCTTTAATAAATACATTTCAAAAAGACTATAAGTGTTATCAATAGGAATTCTTCCAATGGATCTGGGGGAAGTAAATTTAAAACCTTCTGGAAAGGAGTTGCCACTCTAGATGCTATTAAGAACATGAGAGGAGGTCAAAATATCAACATTAATGGGAGTTTGAAAGAAATTTATTCTGACCCTCATGAATGACTTTGAGGGGCTCAAGACTTCAGTGGAGGAAATTGCTGCAGATGCCGTGGAAATGACAAGAGAACTAGGATGAGAAGTGGAGCCTGAATATATGACTGAATTGCTGCAATCTAATAATAAAACTTTAACACAAGGAGTTGCTTCTTGCAGATGAACAAAAAAAAGTGGTTTCTTGAGATGAGATCTATTCCTGGTAAAGATGCTGTGAACATTGTTGAAATGACAGTAAAGGATTTAAAATATTACATTAACTTAGTTGATAAGGCAGAGACAGGCTGTGAGAGGTGTTACCCCCAGTTTGAAGTTTTACTGTGGGTAAAATGCTATTCAACAGCATCACATCTAACAGAGAAAGTTTTTGTGAAAGGAAGATTCAATCGATATGGCAAACTTCATTGCTGTCTTATTTTAAGAAATTGCTGCAGCCACCCCAACTTCCAGCAGCCATCAACATCAAGTCAAGACCTTGGACCAACAAAAAAAGAGTATGACTCATTGATGGCGCAGATGATTGTAAGCACATTTTAGCAGAAAAACCTATTTTTTAATTAAGGTATTTACATTTTTAAGGCATAATTTTATTGCATAGTTAAGAGATAATAGTGCAGATATAACTTTTATATGCTTTTATGGTGGTGGTCAGGAACTGAACCCTCTGAATACCTCTCTGAGGTATTCCTGTAGCTAAATATTCATAAGCCTTAACAAATTGTCTTGCTTTTCTCTATATAATCTCTAATTGAAGAATCAATCCAAGATAAATGACTTTTCAGGTAATGAGACAGAGGTGCACATTGCACAACACTAGAAGGTTCCACCCAATAGAATACTGTGTAATTGACACCACCTGGAGTTGTGCAGTGCACAACCTGCACAGCTGCATGAAAGTCATTGAGAATGAGAAATCTCAGTGGAATAAACTCACTCCATATAATACAGAGTATTTCACTCATATACAAAGGAAAAAGAATAAACCAGGCTATAATTACGTTTAAGAAATGGTTTGATAATTTTTAAATAATGCTTTTGTTGTTTTTGACGTAACTCACTGTAAACATTGTAGAAAGTACAAACAAGTGGGTAGAACGTATCAGAGATTATCACCCTGTTAATGGTAACACTTCCTCCTGGTCCATGTATATGCATATTTTATATATATATATATATAAAATCTTGGCCAGGTGCAGTGGCTCATGCCTGTAAATCCCAGCACTTTGGGTGGCTGAGGTGGGCAGATCACAAGATCAGGAGTTCGAGACCAGCCTGACCAACATGGTGAAATCCCGTCTTTACTAAAAATACAAAACTTGGCTGGGTTTAGTGGCAGGTGCCTGTAATCCCAGCTACTCAGGAGGCTGAGGCAGGAGAATCACTTGAACCCAGGAGGCTGAGGTTCCAGTGAGCCAAGATCGCTCCACTGCACTCCAGCCTGGGTGACAGAGTGAGACCCCATCTCAAAATAATAATAAGAAGAAGATATATATATATATATATATATATATATATATATATATCTTAATACTTGATTATCTGCTCCCCAACCTACTTTTTAAAAACTTAGTATGATATAGCATTTCTCAAACTTGCCTATGGAATAAAATAATCTGAAGAACATATTAGTAAAATGGAGTGAGGGTAAATGTGACATGGTGCTTGATGAAACCAGTTAATGGGAGAAAGATCTGCTATTAGACAGCTGCAGTCATCAATATGACAAAGACACAATGGTACAGATGACAACAATTACTCATTCGGTATTCATTCCTTCTTTCCTTCAACAAATATTTATTGAGGACCAACTGGGTTCCAGACACTGTTCCAGGTAACAGGAGCAGGAATGAACAAAACAGACAAAATCACTGCTTCTTGAAACTACATTCTAGTGGGGGAGATGGATTACAAGCAAAATAAATTAAGTAAAATCTTTTAAAATGTTAGTGGTAAGTGCTGAGGGAGGAAAAAATGTAAGCATGGAAGAAAAATATTAAAAATGGAGATTGAAATCTTATTAGCATTTCCAGGGAAGATTCCACTGAGAAAATGACTTATGAGCAAATACCTGAAGAAAGTGGACCTAGCAATATGGATACCTGGGGGAAGAGTATCTCAAGAAGAGGTCATGGAAAGAGCAAATTTCCTGGGGCAGGATTGTGCCTGGTTGTTAAAAGAATCATCAGGAAGCTGGTGTGGTAGGGAGAGATGAGGTAGTTTTCTATGCCATCAGAAAGAGGTTTGGGAGCCGGGGGTGGTGGCTCATGCCTGTAATCCCAACAATTTGGAAGGCCTAGTCAGGTGCATCGCTTGAGCCCAGGAGTTTGAGACCAGCCTGGACAACACAGGGAGATCTCATCTCTATAAAAAATAAAAAATTTAGCCGAGTGTGATGGCACACACCTGTGGTTCCAGCTGAGGTAGGAGGATCACTTGAGCCCAGGAGACCAAGGCTGCAGTGAGTTGTCGTTGCATTCCAGCTCAGGCAAGAAAGTGAGTCTTTGTCTCTAAATAAATAAATAAATAAAGTTTTGAGTTTTACCTTAAATGAACTACAGAATTTTGAGTGGAGAAGTTACAAGCTTTCAAGTAGAGGTGTAACATCATTTGACTTACACTGTAACAGTAACACTCTGTTTTGAGAATTGACAGGAGAACTGGCAAGGGTGGAAGAAGGAGCGCTATGACTTGAATATGGGTGTTATTCAAAATTCATATGTTGGAAATTAAACCTCAAGGTGATGGTATTAAGAGGTGGAACAATCTACTTATTTGACAAAGGTCTAATATCCAGAATGTGCAAGGAACTTAAACAAATTTACAAGAAAAAACAACCTCATCAAAAAGTGGGCAAAGGATATGAACAGACACTTCTCAAAAGAAGACATTTATGTGGCCAAGAAACATATGGAAAAAGCTCATCATCACTGATCGTTAGAGAAATGCAAATCAAAACCACAATGAGATACCACATCAGGCCAGTCAGAATAATGATTATTAAAAAGTCAAGAAACAATAGATGCTGGCGATGCTGTAGACAAATAGGAATAGTTTTACACTGTTGGTGGGAATGTAAGTTAGTTCAACCATTGTGGATGACAGTGTGGTGATTCCTCAAAGATCTAGAACCAGAAATACCATTTGACCCAGCAATCCCATTACTAGGTATATGCTCAAAGGAATATAAATCATTACACTATAAAGACACCTGCACACATATGTTTTTTGCAGCACTATTTACAAAATAGTCAATGATACCATACCATTGATGGGCATTAGGGTCAGCCTAGGTGAAGCTCTGATTAAAAAAAAAAAAAAAAGTCAACAATCAGGTTGTAGCAAAGACTTGGAACCAACCCAAATGCCCATCAATGGTAGACTGGATAAAGAAAATGTTATACATAAACACCATGGAATACTATGCAGCTATAAAAAAGAATGAGATCGTGTCCTTTGCAGGAACGTGGATGAAGTTGGAAACCATCATTCTCAGCAAACTAACACAGGGACAGAAAACCAAACACCACATGTTCTCTCATAAGTGGGAGCTGAACAATGAGAATACCTGGGCTCAGGGAAGGGAACAACACACACTGGGGCCTCTCAAGGGGTGGGGGACAAGGGGAGGGAAAGCATTAGGACAAATACCTAATGCATGCAGGGCTTAAAAGCTAGATGATGGGTTGGTAGGTGCAGCAAACCACCATGGCACATGTATTCCTATGTAACAAACTTCACATTCTGCACATGTATCCTGGAACTTAAAGTAAAACAAAAAACAAAAATTAAAAATTTTAAAAATAAGATAAAATAAAATTAAAAATATACTTTAAAAAGTGGTGGAGCTGTCAGGAAGTGATTAGGCCATGAGGGCTCTGCCCTTATGGATGGAATTAGAGTGCTTTTAAAAGGGCTTGAGGAAGTGATTTCATCCTTTCTGCTCTTTATCCTTCCACCCTTCTACCATGTGATAACACAGAAATCTATGGAGCAGAAAGTGGGCCCTCACCAGAACCAAATCTCCTGGCACCTTGATCTTGGACTTCCCAGCCTCCAGAACTGTGAGAAACAAATATCTATTATTTATAAATTACCCAATCTAAGGCATTTTGTGATAGCAGCAGGAAGGGACTAAGACAGGGAGAACTGGAGGTGAAGGGGGATGGCAGAAACAGAGAGACTAGTTAGAAGATTATTTGCAATAAAACTGTGTGAGAGATCATGATGACTTACTTGTGCAGGATGGTGGCAGTGGAGGTGGTAAGAAGTAGATGAATGTTGGATCTTTTTTAAAGATCGAGCCAAGAGAATTTGCTCACAGATCAGATGTGGGGTGGGAGAAAAAGAGAAGTTAGGGATGACACTGAAGATTTTATCTTGAACAACTAAAATGAGGTTGCTATTAGTTGAGACGATGTGTATAGGAGGAGGCGGTTTGGAAGGGATGAACAGGAATCTGTTATATGCAAGTCTAGTGTGAGATGCCTGTTAGACATCTAGGTGGAGATTTCAATCAGGCAGTTGAATACATGGATCTGGAATCCAAGGGGATTGGTCAGGACTGAATAGACACATTTGGGAGCCAACAACATGTGGATGGTATGTAAGGCCATTGGGCTTCAGGAGATCACAAGAATGAACTTAGATAGAAACGATGACCGGCCGGGCGCGGTGGCTCAAGCCTGTAATCCCAGCACTTTGGGAGGCCGAGACGGGCGGATCACAAGGTCAGCAGATCGAGACCATCCTGGTTAACACGGTGAAATCCCGTCTCTACTAAAAAATACAAAAAAAAAAACTAGCCGGGCGAGGTGGCGGGCGCCTGTAGTCCCAGCTACTCGGGAGGCTGAGCCAGGAGAATGGCGTAAACCCGGGAGGCGGAGCTTGCAGTGAGCTGAGATCTGGCCACTGCACTCCAGCCTGGGCGACAGAGCTAGACTCCGACTCAAAAAAAAAAAAAAAAAAAAAAAAAAAAAAAAAAAAAAAAAAAAAAAAAAGAAACGATGACCAAGGAGGACATACTAACATTAGAGTAGAGTCAAAAACTAAGTTGTAAAGTAAGAAACAAAGAAAGGCATTTTCCTTGCGTGTGTGGGTTTGCTGGCCAACATGTGCATCCATTTTAGCGTGTTTCTCAGAGGTATTAGCAAGGCTGTGTGCTGCAGTGTAGGTCGCTAGTCTGATTTCTATGCTCCACAGGGCCCAGCATAGGGATACAGTAAGCATTAAAAAATTGAATGAGTTGGAATAAACATATACATTTGTGACTTAACTTTCACTCTTTCTACCTGAAATTCCTACACTTCAAGTCTTGGAATTCAAAACAGTTGTTGGTAAAATCATTCTAGGGCAATGACATTTACATAAACCAGAATATTAAAATGTCAAATAATTAGATATTTTCATTAGGATATCTGGAGATTTGGCAACTGCTACAATCTGATTGTTGACTTTTTTTTTTTATCAGAGCTTCACCTAGGCTTCACCCTAAATGACTAATGATCAGATTTTTAGAAGCTTGTTAAATGAATTATATATATGTATAGTATATATATAATTATATATAATATATAAATATATTTAAAAGTATATGTGACCTAAAATAAAATAGAAATATTTATGCCTGCATATAAAAATGAATATTAAGAGACTGTATTTAATTGATAAATGAAAAAAAATTCAAAAAAGACAGACTATATTACAAAAATGAGATTCAAAATAAGCATCATTTGTGGAGCACTGATTGGGATCACAAAAAATAAAATTTATTTAGTTCAAAGCCAACAAATTGAATGGTTCTACAGTAACAGAAAAAGCGTAATTGTAACCAGGATGGTATCCCACTAGATAATCTACAGCTTCAGCTGGTCCAGAAATGACCACTCTCACTCTAGGTTTGGTGTGTAAGTTGTACTCCTGGGAAGAAACAAGAGAGAAAAAACTTAACTGAAAGGATAATAATAAAGAAAGTAAAAAACAAATCAATGGTGGTAGAAACCTTGTAATCTGTTTCAGTATAAGTTTACTGATTCTTTTTTCATTGCCATGTGTTAAGTTACTATAAAATTGATATATTAGACACATAAAGAGCGTAACAGATTACATTTGAAAAAAATATTTAAATGTTTGTGGAATTATGTTAAATTATTTTTACTGAATTTTTAAAATAAATGTATTTTTTAGAAATACATACTTAGAAATACTTAGAAAACATATTCCAAAGTAAAAATCAATTAACTTAGACAAAGCAAAAACAATAGTGAGTATTTTGTCTCCATCTACAAACCTTCCTACGTCATTAGGTTCAAAAGCACATATTTACATGGAAAGGGTTACGTGTGCATTTTTAGCATAAGTATTCATTCATGATGTCACAAGATCAGAGCAGAGATTCCAACAAAACGATTTTCTCCCCTGGAGCTGTGCAGCAGGTTCCAGAAGGCCCCAGGAGGAATCAGCATAAACACTGTGACCGTTATTTACCCTAACTGGGACTTCAGCAGCTGGGCTGTTTGCATGATATGCAAATGGGCACATCATTCAAGGAAGAAAGGATGAATGCTCTGGCACTTGCAGGGCAAACATTAACTGCTATGGGAAGAGGGCCAGCAAAAGAGAAACCAGACAGAAGCAAGTGGGTGGTAAGGGGCAGGACAAGAAACATCTTCCAAAGAAGCAAAATGCAGAAGGCAGACACTGCTTACTGGGAACCGTTCAGCCTTCTCAGCCTCAGTAAACAACAGATGGGTGTGTGCTGCAGCCCTTCTCCTGCAGAAACAGTGAATTTCCTCTCTACCCAATTTCTTCCTTTGGGTCAAATTTGTAAAATACTTTATATGTGGAAAATTACTGAGAGATACAGAGGGAACAAATTAGCTGGAACAGCAAAAGCTCTGGGAGCTAAGAGGAGACCGACTGACAGGAAAAAATAATGTCTGAAGTCAGGCAGACCTGGGCATGAATCTCAGTTCTAAAATTTATCAGCTATGGATATTGAGCAAGATTCTCAGTTTCTCTGTCTCAGTTTTCTTATCTGCAAAATGGATATAATAATACTATCTCATAGTAGGACCACTGTAAAATTAAGTAAATCTCTTTTGCATAAAGTGCCCCTTGCCAACATGACAGCAACTGGTTAGTATCATTGGAGCTGGGACTTGATTTATTCAGGCTCTCCATCCCAAAGTGCAGCAGTCTGTGGGAGTCTAGAGACAATAGAGATTGTGGGAACCCCAAAGAAGCAAATAACCCCTGTGGCCACGCTACTTTTTAAAGGCTGCTCAATTCAACAAGGAATATTTACATAGTTCAAAAGTAAGTCTACTTCCAAACACATTAAAACCTGTGGGTGAAATCTACTTTTTAAATATTTCAGCACAATCAAGCCCATTAGGAACTTACAGGCTCTGATGAACTTACTGCTTCAATTGCATGCATATGTAGAGTGTGAAGTAGAAGAATATCACTAGAATGAAGACCAACACCACCTATGGGCATTCCTTTTCATTCAAGAGTAAACCTCACTGAATTGCTTACTTACAACTCCCTGTTCATCTTTACGTTTTTTGTAGCTTTAAATAATATATATTACTTAGTTTTGCAAGTTTTCATAATTTAAATAAATGGATTCATGCTGCTTGTATTTTTGTGAGACTTTTTTTTTGCTCAATGTTAGGTTTTCAAATTCATGTTATATATATCATCTATTTTAATTGCTATATAATATTCCTTTATGTGAATATTCCACAATGTATTATTCAATCTTTTGTTGATGTACAGCTAAGGACTTTTTAAAAAATGTTGTGTTGTGTTGTGTTTTTGTTTTTTCCCATTACAAGTTATACTGCTACAAGCATTCTTGTGCATGTCTCCTGTTTTGTGTTATTCCGTGATGTACATGTTGAGCGGAATTGCTGGACCGTAAGGTATTTAATTCAACGAGTTTTTTTCTGGGTGTCAGGCAGTATTTTATACTCTAAGCGCACATCCATAAAAAGAACAGGCAGGAGTCTCTGCCTTCAATGTGCTTATGTACTAGTAAAGGAAATAGGTAAAATAAATATGTAAATTATATCTGTTGGAAAGTGTTAAGTTTTATGGAGAAAAATTAAGTTGAGAGGAAATAGGAAGTTTCTAGGCAGTTTCTAATTTTACATAGGATGGTCAGGAAGAGTAACATGGTGAGCACGTGACATGTGAACAAAAACTTGAAGTAGATGAGGCAGAAGTCATGTGGATATCAGAGGAAGAGTGTTCCACAGTGTGCACATTTTAAATTTTATTGGATAATGCAAAATAGTTTTCCAAAATGATTTTTACCACTTTGGGCTCCCACCTGCAGGGTATAAGAGTTCCTGAAGCTCCAGATCCTTGCAAATCTTTGGCGTTGTTAGATGTTTTATATTCTGCAAATCTGACAAGTAACACTTGGATGTATTGTGATTTTGAATTTTCTAACTACTAAGAAGTTTGAGCATCTTTTCAAATGTCTATTGGTCATTTCTATTTCCATGTTTATGTGGTATCTCTTCAAATCTGTTTTTATATTAATATTATGTTTTTGTCTTATGAATTTCTAGTTCCTCTGTGTGTTTTGTACTGTTAATCTTTTGTCAGTCATATGTGTTACAAATATCCCTTCTCACTTTGTGGCTTGTTATTTCACTTCATTTTTTGTGCATTTTGATGAACATAGTACCTTAATCTTCATATAGTTGAATCTCTTTATTGTGGTTAGTGGCATTTGTCTAATTTTGAAAAATATTTCCCTATTCTGAGATCAGAAAGATTTCTCCTATATTTTCTTATGAAAGGTTTTTTCACCCATAAGTATATTTGTAATTTTTTATGTATGTATGAAGTATGGTTCAATTTAATTGTTTCATGTGAATTGTCACAGCACCATATATTGAAAAGTCTATCATTTTTCCACTTAACTGTAATACAAGTTTTATAACAAATCAAATTTCCAAATGTGTTATTCTTTTTTTTCCTGGCTCTCTATTCTGTACCATGGATCTATTTGTCCAATGCTATGTCAATACCATACTTCCTGATTGCTATAACTTTTTTAAAATCCTAGAAACTTTGGTAGGGCAAATCTCTTCACCGCACATAGTCTTCTCTTCAGGAGCATCTTGAGTATTCTGGACCTTTGTTCTTCCATATGATTTTAAAAACCAGTTTGATACATTCTACAGGAAAAAATAGTTGGAACTTTTTTTCTGAATTTCTAGAAATCAGAATTTACAAATCAATTCAAAGCGAAACGACATCTTTGAAACCTTGAGTCTTCCTACACATAAGCTCAGTGTATTTCTCCCTGTCTTTGAATCAAGTTGTATTCATTTATTTGTTTTCTGATTTTATTGTATATTATATTTTAACATTTTCTGCTTAATAAAATGTGGTTTTTCTTTGTAGATTGATTTTTTTTTTTTTTTTTTTTTTTTTTTTTTTTTTTTTTTTTTTTTGAGACGGAGTCTCACGCTGTTGCCCAGGCTGGAGTGCAGTGGCGCGATCTCGGCTCACTGCAAGCTCCGCCTCCTGGGTTCACGCCATTCTCCTGCCTCAGCCTCCTGTGTAGATTGATTTTTATATCTACCAAAATCTATGTCTAATCTAGTTTTTCTTATTTATCTGTAGATTCTTCTGGGTCTTCTACTAGCCAGTCATACCTTTTGCAAATAAAAAGAGTTTCATTTCATCCTTTTCATCTTTTATATATTATTTACTTTATCACAGCTTATATAACCTTCAGTATAATTTTAATTAAATCAATGCTATTTAGGCATTTCTCTTATTTCTGATATTAAAGGGAAAGCTTTTAGTTCGACATTAAGTGTGGCAGTGCCTGTAGAACTTTTATAGATATCCCTTTTTAGGTTGAGAAACTTCTTTTTCTAATTTGCTAAGAATTTTTATTGCAAATTTTATAAAATATTTTGTAAAATATTTTTGAGATAATCATATACTTTTCCTCTTTAATTTGTTAATATGGTGAATTACATTAATTAACTTAGTGACAAAGCAACCTTAAATTTCTAGAATAAAACCAACTTAATCATAATGTATTATCGTTTTACATTGCTAGATTTATTATTTATATTGTTAGATTTATTATTTTATTTAGGATTTTTACCTCTGTTTCTGAATGAGGTTAGCCTACAATTCCCCATTTTCAGGTCTTAGTATAAATTTATGTTAGCTTCATAAAATGAGTTGATGAATGTTCCTGCTTTTTCTTACTCTGGAATAATTTGAAGAAGGTCGGATTTATATGTTCTTTACAAATGTTTAATCGAACTTTCCAGTAAAACTACCTGGCCTATGTTTTCTTTGTGGAAAGGTTTTCATTACTGATTCCATTTCTTTGATTTTGTTGGATTACTCAGTATCCCTTTGTTTTGAGTCAGGGAAATTATATTTTCCTTAAAGCTTTTCCACTTTAAATAATAAATTTCCAAATTAATTAGTAGAGAACATTTTCGTAATGGTCTCTTATTGTTTAAATCTTTGAAGAAACTATAATTTTATTCTCTTATTAATTCTCTCTCTCTCTCTCTTTTTTTTTTTTTTTTTTTTTTGAGACAGAGTCTCGCTCTGTTGCCCAGGCAGGAGTGCAGTGGTGCAATCTCGGCTCACAGCAAGCTCCGCCTCCCGGGTTCACGCCATTCTCCTGCCTCAGCCTCCCGAGTAGCTGGGACTACAGGCGCCCGCCACCTCGCCCGGCTAATTTTTTGTATGTTTAGTAGAGACGAGTTTTCATCGTGTTAGCCAGGGTGGTCTCCATCTCGTCACCTGGTGATCCACCCGCCTCGGCCTCCCAAAGTGCTGGGATTACAGGCGTGAGCCACCGTGCCCGGCCCCCTGATTCATTCTTTTTTTTTTTTAAATTTCACACATTGTATCTTCCTCTTTTTATCTTGATTGGTTCTCCTTTAGGTAGCTTTTATTAGTCCTCTCTACTGTATATTTGTTTTTAAATATATTAAATTTTTAAAAATGTTTAAAAAACTTTATTTTTAATTTGTATGGGTACATAGTATGTGTATATATTTATAGGATATGTGAGATATTTTGATATAGCCATACAGTGCATAATAACCACATCAGGGTAAATGGGGGTATCCATCACCTCAAGCATTTATCGTTTCTTTGTGTTACAAACATTTAAATTATACTCTTTTAGTTATTTCAAAGTGTACTATAAATTATTGTTGACTATAATCACCCTGTTGTGCTATAAAATACTAGATCTTATTTACTGTATTTAACTATATCTTTGTACCCACTAACCATTCCCACTCTCCCCACCACTGCCTTTCCCAGTCTCTGTTAATGATCATTCTACTCTCCATCTCCATGAGTTCAAGTTTTAATTTTTAGCTCCCACAAATGAGGGACAATTTCATTAAATTTCTGCTCTTATTCTTACTATTTATTTCCTTCTACTTTCTTTGATTTTGTTCTAATTTTTTTCTAACTTCCCGAGTTAGTTACCTATTAATATTTTTCCCTTCCCCCAATATAAATAGTTTAATGCTGATAATTTCCCTTTAGACTACCAAAATTTTGTATTGTATTTTTATTACTCTTTAGTTCTAAGTTTCTCTAATTTTTCTTTAAATTTCTTCTCTTATCTGAATAGTATATAGAACATGTTTCTTACGTTAAAAACTCATGAGGATTTTCTGGTTTTTAACTGCTTAGTTAATTCTACTGTGCCCAGAGAATATCTCTTATATCATACTAATCTTTACAATTTGATGAACTAGTTTTATGAACAAATGTTTGGTTTCCTTGGATACTTTGAGTACATATGATTGAAAAGACTACACATTTCCCATTTGTTGGGTATAATGTTCTACATATACCCATTGGGAAGAGCTTCTTGTTTACACTATTCTAATTTTCCATAGTCATCTTTTTGGTCTATTTAATCTATTAATCTATTAATTACTCAGAACAGTAAATCTTTTCTTCAACTATGATGATGAATTTATACCTTCTTGCAATTTTATCGTTTTACTTTATATATTTTAAGGATATAGTATTAAATGTATCCAATTTTTAAAATATGATTATCTTCCTCTTTAATTGACATTATGAACATTTAGCATAATGAAGTTGTCCTCTTTATCTCAAGTTTCTCTATTTTTGCTGTAAAGTTTTACTGGATATTGCTATGTTTTGCCTGCTTACTTTTGGTTTTGCAGAGAGTTTCATTTTCAATCCCTTCTTTTAACTTTTAACTTTTTGGTATCCTTATGCTTAAAGGGGTTTTATAAACATCATACAGTTAAGAATTTTTAAAAATCCAACTTGACAATTTTTAGATTGGTATATTTAGTTTATATTGCTGATATATTTGGGTTTATTTCTACTGTATTATTTATGCTTATTTTTCTTGCTTTTTAAGCTTCTTTTTATTATTTCTTTACACTTTTATGTTAGGTATTTTTCTCTTTCCATTTTTTTTCTCTACTAATTTAGATGTTGCATACTTTATTTCTATTCATTTAGGGATTATCCCAATTAAGTAAACACACATGCTAACTTTTATCAAAGCCTACAGTTAATACATCATCTTCAGGCTGGGTGCGGTGGCTCACGCCTGTAATCCCAGCACTTTGGGAGGCCAAGGCGGGCGAATCATGAGGTCAGGAGATCGAGACCATACTGGCCAACATGGTGAAACCCTGTCTCTACTAAAAACACAAAAAATTAGCCGGGCGTGGTGGCGGGCACCTGTAGTCCCAGCTACTCGGGAGGCTAAGGCAGGAGAATAGCATGAACTCAAGAGGCAGAGCTTGCAGTGAGCCAAGATCGCGCCACTGCACTCCAGCCTGGGCTACAGAGCGAGACTCAGTCTCAAAATAAATAAATAAATAAATACATCATCTTCTTAAACTATCTAACCATATAGTTATATACTCATTTTCAACTAGATAACCATGTAAACCATAGAACGTTATATCCAGTAACTACTTCTCAGTGTTCTTACTGCCCTCTTTTTAGTTCTAGTTTTTAACCTTATAAATTTTATCATTCTTGTCTTATAGTCAACTTTTGCTTAAGTTTACTTCTTATTTAACCCTTCTAAAAAATCTTTATTGCATCCCAAATTTCCCCACCTAGGATGACTTTCCTCCTGCCTGAGGTATATTCTTTAGATGTCAAACTCATTGAATATGTATTTGTTTGAAATTTGTTTTCATCCTTTTCTCTGGAAAATTATTTTCAGAGAGTATACAATTCCTGGGTTTCTGAACACCTTGACAGTACCATTCCACTGTTTTTCTGGCTTTCATTGTTGTTTCTGAGAAGTTGGTCACAGTCTAATTGTTTTGCCTGTATGGGTAACCCCTCTTTTGTCTCTAGCTGACCTTAAGATCCTCTTTTTGTTTTCATTATTTTACTGTTTCACTAAGATGAGTGTAGAGATAAATTACTTTTTTTTTCTTTTTTTAGACAGGCTCACACTCTGTTGCTCAGGCTGGAGCGCAGTGGCACAATGATGGCTCACTGTATGTAGCCTTGACCCTCCCAGACTCAAGAGATCCTCCTGCCTCAACCTATGAGTAGCTGGGACTACAGGTGAGTACTGCTACACTCAGACAATTTTCTTATTTTTTTTCTTTTTTTTTGTAGAGATGGGGTCTCACTATGTTGTCCAGGATGGTTTTGAACTCCTAGGCTCAAGTAATCCTTCCACTTTGGCCTCCCAAAGTGCTGGAATTATAGACAGGAGCCATTGTGCCTGGTCCTGAATTATTTTTAATTATTATTCTTGGAATTCTTTAAAATTCCCATATCTAAGAAGTGTGTTTCTTATTTTCTGGAAAATGTTCAGTCATCATTTCTTCATATGTTGCTTCTCCCATGCATTCTCTCTCTTTTCTTCTGAAACTCTACCTACATGTTTCTTAACTATTCATTTTTTTAAATTTCTCTGTGTGTTGCATTCTACATAATTTCTGTCTTCCCCTGTGTCTAATCTACTATCAATGCCATCCATTGAATTTGTCATTTCAATTACTATGTCTAATTCTTTTAAAATTTCTTTGAAAAATTTTTAGTTTCTTGCACCTTACCCCTAATTATATTCTCTTGGTTTATTCCTTTAAATACATAAAACATATTTATTTGACAGTATGTGAAATACAATTATGAGAATAAAAATATTTCCAATTAAATATTGGAAAGCCTTTGCAGATCTGTCTCTGTTGGCTTATGTTCATAGTGTATTGTTTTCACAGGTATTATTTGACCTTTTTATTATCAGCTCACATTTATTGAAAGTTCAATATACATGGGAATTATTTGGGTCTGAGTTTTAAGCGAGTTTCTCCAGATTTGTGTCTTCTGTCCTAGACACATGAGCATAGCTCACCTAGGACCCCTTTATACCTAATTATTGGCTTTAGATTTTCAGCACAACCAGATAGCATGTTTTGGGGCCGCAAACCTAGGTGAGGACTCACTGATGACTGAGAATACTCAAGAAATATTTTTATTCTCTTCCCACCAGCAAGACTTGAAAGACGCAATTTTTCTTATTTCCTCTAGGAAGACAGGTTTTTCTTTTTCACCCTTACTTGGAGGCTATGACCCTTTGGGGGTTTAGCTTTATGTTGGAGATCCCCTGATTAAATTCCCCTCCTTAGGAAGGACCTATGTTTTACCTCCTGTCAGGAGTATGAAAGCTGACACTCAAAGTCACTGACGTTCAACCAGCTTCAGGGCAGTGTGTGAAGATGCTTCAGTGTGCTCAGCTTGCCACTCTGGGTTCCTACTTTCATTCAGTATTTGACCTCTCAGAAATCCTTATCTTCTTGCCAACACATCAGTGCCTTTAAAAAGATTCTTTATGTATATTACATGGTACTTATCCAGTTTTCTTTAGCAAGAGAGTCAGCCAGCGCTTCTAGCTGGCCATGCCACTAGACATAGAAGTTATAATAACCATTCACCAAGTAGGAGATTAAATCTGTCCTTCAGCACTTTAAAACCAGTCACATGCTTCTCTTCCTTAATTCTGTGTTAAATAGTTTTACCTAAATATATCAAAATGTATTAAGGCAGATGTCAGTCTCCCCAGTTTGTGTTACAGGGAATCCTGTAGTGGCTTTATTATTTATTCATTATCTGGATACTTCCATGTTGCCCAAATTCAAACAAGTTTTGAACCTCTGAAATAAAGCTTACTAAAGGTTTTATCACCATTTTAGCCTTTAATTACTTGGACAAACTTACCCCTCTTTAGAATTAATATCAAGCTAATAGATGCCTGAAATTGAACTGATCTTCTAGATCAAGGTTCTCCAAAATGAGATGGGTATATCTCTGGGGGTACAAAAGATGATTCACTAGGGTATAGGAAGAAATTACTAGCTTTTTTTTTTTTTTTTTTTTGACGGAGTTTTGCTGTTGTTGTCCAGACTGGAATGCAATGGCATGATCTCTGCTCACTGCAACCTCCACCTCCTGGGTTCAAGGGAGTCTCCTGCCTCAGCCTCCCACATAGCTGAGATTATAGGCATGCACCACCACGCCCAGTTAATTTTGTATTTTTAGTAGAAACAGGGTGTCTCCATGTTGGTCAGGCTGGTCTCGAACTCCCGACCTCAGGTGATCCGCCCACCTTGGCCTCCCAAAGTGCTGGAATTACAGGCATGAACCACCATGCCCAGCCTACCAGTACTTTTATTACAAAAATGTTTATCTTAAAAGTCAAAAGGAATTAATATTTACAAGTGTTTAACATAGGAGTTGACAGTTATTCTTACTTGGCCCGCATGCTCTGAGGGAAGAGGGCATGTGTGATCCCCCACAGTGTGAAGGGATCAACAGTGGTGCCCTCTCTTTCCTCCTTTGTCACACTACAACTTACTGGAGTGTGTCCCCAGTTCAGTGCATTTCCAGACTATATTTTCTAGTTTATGCTCATGCTTTTGAAATGAGCACCTGGCTTTTTAAATTTTTCTACAAAGATGCTGTGAGAATCAAAGAGAATATTAATTATGCAAGCACATATAAACAACAAGAAAATGGCAGAGATGACACTTCTTCCACTCCTAATATAAGCTCTTTGTTCACCACATTACAGAGAAAAAATTAACGATCTTATCATATCTGACAAGACAGTGTCCCCCCTCAAAAAAAATTATCGAGGAGTTTTTTTTTGAAGTATCAATTTATATCCACTGTGATTAATGAATTGTCTTGCCTCAAATGTGAATTTTGCCCTAAGATATTAGCTAGTGATAGTTGCATACGTATGTTATACGTAGGAAATAAATATAAGTGTATTGGGGATACACAGTTAACAATTGCTTATTGTTTGGAAAGACTTGAAACCTACTACCCAGGCACCCCCTCAAAAGATTTTGCCTTCACATAATTATTTCCTCTATGATTATTGTAATTTATATAGGTACTGTGTTTTAGGTAATTTACTCTTTGTCCTGTAGAATGATTCATTTGGACAAATTCGTTCCATGTCCAAGCAACAACCAACACTTCCTTTCCACTTTCAATTGTTTGGCTAGCTTTACTTTATTTTCAAACCTCACCTTATGAACGCTTTCCACAATCCCATTGCTCTTGCATTTAGTTGGACATTGCGGGGTAAATAGTTCTGCTAAAACATCTCAAAGCCATGCACAAACATTGTGAATCATCGACTAAGATAAATAAAGTATGCTGCTTTCACAGAGCCATTAATGCCATCAGAGTTGAAATCCCCACATCTGCAGCATGGCTTGGTTCCTGTCTGTGAATGTTTTTAGATTGGAAATTCTTAAGCAAAGCACTTTATATATATCCAAAGACATCTGAGGATCTTTGAAAAAAATATATATTTATAGATATAATGTAACTTCCATGGCCAAACCTAATTGCTGAAGATTTATTTTTTAGCTTATAATAATCATCCCTGTCTTCCCAACCTCTGTGAGGAAAACAGAAAAGTCTGTAGAAAACTAACCAGAATCAGAGCAAGAAAGGCTGTCCCTGTCAGCTGCCTTTGTCTCCCTCTTTTTGTGTACAATGTAAGTTACTCCTGGTTTTCAAGAGAGCAAGGATTATTTATCTTGGACCAAGCAAACTTATCTCATTATCTCCTGAATCTCCTCATCACTGTTACCTATTCTCTTTCCATCATGTTGTATTGTCATGTCCTAGCATCTTAAAACCTTTTTGTCTATTGATTGCCTGACATAATACTAATATATTACCTGCAAAAGAAAATACACGTGAAAGATAGATATAAAGAATAAAGTTAAAACAAACTAAAAATGAAAGAACCACTACTTCATCACTGTGAATATCCCTGGGGTACACAGAGACCACTTTAGCAGTCACTGGTGGACAGAGCTCTAGTGACTCAAAGAAAAATTTCTGGCTTCTTTTACCTTTTGCACTGACTGAGTTGTGGAGGGGGTGGGGGAGGGGAGCAGATAACCATAAGCAACAGACACAAACAAAATGAATTAAGAAGAGCTTGCAAAGGGGCTGAGCACAGTGGCTCACACCTGTAATCCAAGTCCTTTGGGAGGCCAAGGTGGGAGGATTCCTTGAGCCCAGGAGTTCGAGGCTGCACTGAGCCATGATGATGCTCTAGCCTGGGTGACAGACCAAGACCCTGCCTCTAAAAAACTAAAAACAAAACAAAACAAAAAGAGCTTGCAAAGCATAGGGAAATGGTAAATGGAGGCAGAGTACTTTGTATCAAACTAAAGAATAATCTCAAATTTCCCTAGAAGTGAACCTTGAAGGATATCCATGCTAATCACCCATCTGCTTCTTAACTACTCCCAACAAATGCTTTTCAAGTGTTTTCACTAGTATATGAGAAATTTCCTAAGTGTTCAACATCATGAAACCAAAAGCAGTTCTTTACAGGCTTGCTGTCATTACTAATGTACTTTTCTATAAGGTCTCTAAGACTTAAATTAGGCTAATGGGTTGTGATCCAAGAAAAATACAACAGTCCATAATGCATAATACATTGCAGTCATTAATTAATATTTATTGAATGTCCACTGGCTGCATAAAGCTACCTGAAGGCATAATGATTATTAAAGATTCTGACTATGAGAGAAGGCAATGGCAAAAGGGGTATGTAGGAAGAAAACAATATACACAGAGAACATAAAGAAGAAACTATTTTCCTGTTAATGTCTCTTTTATATAATTGCTCCATCTCTGGCTCACTGGTGCTTGGCCCCCCACTGTCCCCATGCATGGGCAAATAACAGCTTGTGATTTACAAGCAACTGATGAACACCAACATGGGTTTCCTTGTCAGTGTTTCCTCCTCCACCTTCTCCTTCTCTTCTTTCATTTCTTTTCTTCTTAATCTTCTTTTGTTTGTTTTTTGAATGGATGTTTCTCATTTTCACCAAACATACATAAAACCTCTTAGTTGGCTCTCTTACCAAAAAGACATCCTCATAATAGACGCAAAGCTGAGAACAGGAGGCCATGAGGGGATTCTCATTAAAATGAAATTAAAGGATCATTCTAACAACATGTTCATCACTTCACTATTCAAATATTTTAAAGTATTTTAAGCCTCTTGCATTTGGGCGACTGTAAGATCTTGGTATGTGATAATCGCTAGAACTAGCCCTCAAGCAAGTTTCACCATATCTTATGCAGGCATTGGGGGCCATAAGGCTTCTTTAGGCACAAATTGCTGAACAATTACTGATGAGAGAAAGGTCATAATAATAGGTTACAGAAGTCTGGCTGGCTTTGGGACCACTTAGATAGAACCATTTTGTCCTATTGTTATAAAGACGAGAAGGAAGTAGTTTAAGGTAGTTAGAGACAAGTAAACAAAAGAAAGAGCTATATAACTTCTACTTTCACTTCCTGCCTACTCCATTACTTCTAGCACTATGGGAGAAATAACATGATTGAAATGACCTAAAGGTTAAGGGGTGGGCAAGTTTTACCTGGTAGAAAGTAGATTGAATGCTGTTGGCTAAATCTTTTTGAAAGTGAAAAGTAGCAACATTTAACAAAATGCCAAGCTGACAGGAGGGGTGGGAAAAGACTGAAATCACATTTAGTTACTGGTTTTTTTCTTCTAAGTGTGGCTCTTTTATTAAGAAAGAAAGATAAAATTGAGATTGACAGAATGGGGAGGAAGAGAGGGTGGGTAGGAGTTGGTGGAAAGAGGAAGAGAAAAGAGAATGGTTTGCTTGAAAACCAAATGTCTATTATGACACTTCTGCAGCCATAGTCGCTCCAAATGTTATATCAAGAAATCGATAAGATTTTAAATTGTATTCAATCAATAAATATTTCTCGAGCATTTATCCTGTGTCAAAAATGACTTTACAAAGCTCAAATCTCTCTCCTTTGAGCACATAAGACTTACTCGCCTGAGAATTGTGGATCTTTAAAAGGTTTATATAAATGATGTCTGGTCTCGGTAAACTCAAAAGGTCTGACACAAGTTATAATTCCTTAAAATAAGCAGATTGGTGAGATTAAAGAGAAATTTTTTTTTAGAAAAAGGCACATACATACACATAAATACCCACAGAAACACTAGAAAGATAAATTGCTATATGACCAACAACAAAAATAACCTCTTTACTATTTGCTGAATATTGATGACATTAATTACCTCTACAATGAACTATATCTTTTACTTCAAAAACAAACTTACAAGGTAGTAGGAATATTATCAGGCTTTGAAATTGAAGTTGATGTTTAGTATAATCTACCCATGAATTTCAATTTCAAGGACGCTACTTCCTGGCCGTGGGTTTAAAGAGAATTAGCATTCAGAACAACGGTTTCAAGTAATCAAGCTGGTCAATACCTGGTAAGAGGTCAATATCTGGTACAAAGGAAATTTTGAAGAAATTGGAGCAAGAACAATCGTTCCTTCTTAAAAAGATGAGGTGTTCCTAAAGTCTAACTAGAAATTAGAATGCCAATTCAAACAAAAATGCCTTCAGGTTCTCTGCCAATATTGAATTGTGTTTACAGATTTCTACCAATAATGAATATTTTTAGTTATTTAAGTAGAAGTGTTAGTTTCTTATTATATTTAAAATTTGTTATTTAATATAGTGATAACCACACACAGGTCAAATCAATTCAGAACTTCTCTCCATTCTCATGTGATTCTTGGTACTCTTCCCTAACTAAATGATTCTCTTAAGTTTTAGATAAACGATTTCACTTTGGGGTATTTACAGCAATTCTTTTTTATATGCCATCTTATACACTTCAAAATTAAGTATGTTCTTCTAATAAAGAGTGTTGTTAAGTGTCTTGGAGAATAATAAACAAAAGGGAAACATTTATATGGCTAAAAAAAGTTTTCAAGGGACAGTAGGAACAAAATAAGGATCTAAATGGGAAGTGGCTTATTCAGTTTCCAAAGCATTGGGAAGAGTCAAGTATTTGGTAGAATCCTGACTTTCCTAAACAAACTGTGCTCCTTATGAACTAAAAGAGGGCAAGTTTCTCTCAATATGTGGAAATATTTCAGCTAACAAATGGAGAAGGAATAAAACAATTAGAATATTCTTTTTGCAATCTCTAGTTAATTAACAAATAGAAGCAGTGTGTGTCAATTCCTTTTAATGTGACAGAATGGCAGGTAATCGGACGGTATGTGCTCCCTGACAGAGCGCACCACTGTCTCTGAAGTATCCTTACTATAAAAATCGAAACTGAATTGTTTAAAGCCTCTAGATCCAACTACCAATTTATAGCAAATACAAATGACAGAAGAACGCAGCAGATACAGTCCGCATAATCCCAAATGCTGGAACGGAACGTAGGGAAATTCTACAGGACAAATAACCTGGTTTCCTCAACAAAGAAATACAAAAGAGGTTAAAAAAAATTAAAGAGGGAACCTATAGACTAAAAGAAACTTGAAAGATACATCAACTAGGCCAGTCGCGGTGACTCACGCCTGTAATCCAGCACTTTGGGAGTCCGAGGCCAGCGGATCACGAGGTCAGGAGATCGAGACCACCCTGGCTAACACGGTGAAACCCCGTCTCTACTAAAACTACAAAAAATTAGCCGGGCGTGGTGGCGGGCGCGGTGGTGGTCGCCTGTAGTCCCAGCTACTCCGGAGGCTGAGGCAGGAGAATGGCGTGAACCCGGGAGGCGGAGCTTGCAGTGAGCCGAGATCACACCACTGCACTCCAGCCTGGGCGACAGAGCGAGACTCCGTCTCAAAAAAAAATACATCAATTACAATGTGTGTGCACAATGTGTGTGCATTATTTTAAGTTTGTGATTAAATGTGAAACTATTTTTTAAAATTTTATGAGACATTTGGGAAGTTAAACACTGAATGGATATTTGAACATATTAAAATGTATCATCATTTTTTGAGTGATAATGGCATGTAGTTAGAGTTTTATAAATATCTTTATCTTGTAGAAATATTTACAGACGAAATGGCATAATGTCTGGGGTATGTTTTGAAATAACCTGGGGGAGAGAGAAGTGAGTGCAATTGAAATGAAATAATATTGTTTATGAATTAAGAATTATTAAAACTGGGTGATGGATACTGGGAGTTTATTACCCTACTCTGCCTACTTTTGCATATGTATTTGAAATTTCCTATAATTAAAAAGTTTGTTTTAAAAGAATCACCAGGGGAGCTAAGATCAGGAAAAGAAACAGGAGCCCCAATCAGGGATGTGCTGGTAAATTTTTAACTAGCTCGAAGGTTGGGGGTGCTGATTAATAAACTTTGCTGACCTCTGTGATGTAAATGTTCTTACCAAGGCTCCTTTCCGCATCACTGGAAGGTGAGTAGGGAAAAGATAGGTGGAATTAACTCTCACCATCCTGTATAAGTGGCCCCAAACTAATGTCTTCTTCCTAGACTTTCCTCTATCTTTGGGACAGTTGAGGTATAGGAAGCCAATTTATTAGAAAGAAGTATCTGTGCAGAAAGTATGATTAGCAGTTCTAGAAATTACTTCTTATCTTTCTTTTTCTTCTATTGCCTACATGAATTTCCTTTAGAAGGAGAATGGACATTTTTAGGTGACCAAGCTCATTTCTTTAACAGAGATCTTTCTAAAATGCTTTAAACACTTATCTGCATTTTAAACAGTAAAACAAATAAATTGCTTTGCTATAACAGAATTATTCTTATAAACTAATTATTAGTGCTCTCCCCAGGTCTGTAAGGAAATAGTCTCCATAAAATAATCCTAGATTGATATGATTTTTGCGTGTGTGGGTGTGTGTGTGTGTGTGTGTTTGATACAGGGTTTCACTTTATCACCCAGGCTGGTGTGCAGTGGCGTGATCATGGCTCACTGCATCCTTGACCTCCCAGACTCAGGCGATCCTCCCACTTCAGCCTCCCAAGTAGCTGAGACTAAAGGTATGTATAACAAGTCTGGCTAATTTTTTCTGTATTATTTGTTAGAGATGGGGTCTCGCCGTGTTGCCCAGGCTGGTCTTGAACTCCTGGGCTAAAGCTATCCACCTGCCTCGGCTTCACAAAATGCTAGCATTATAAGCATGAGCCACCACACCTGGCCAGTGTTTGAATTTTGCAGCATCTCTCTTTCAGCCCATAATGTCAGGCTGCCAGCTGCTACTTCTTATTTCCAGTCTACTGTGAAGCTGAGAAACAAATATAGTAATTCTCAAGTTTTGTCATGTTTGATATTTGTACAGTTGCTACCCTCTATCAATACACATTGACCATATATACTTAATCTGGACTTTTGTAATTCAGGAAATGAATGAATATTTCGATGTGGTAATAGAAGCCACTGAGCAAGAATTGAATTTCCCCTGCATTGACTCTTTGCATAGCAGAATTTATTCAATTATTTGAATTTTTAAAATATTTGCACTTATAATTTCATTCGATATCTGAAAACAGAAAAGTGAATGTGCTGATGCTAGTGATAAGATGTATAGATTTCCTAAGCACAATCCAAAAAAAGATGGAAATCGTTAGGCATGTGAAAGAGACAAAAAGTAAATCATTGAGCATGTCAGAGAGAGTTTTGGCTTCAATTGAATACTTGAGCTAAGACGCTCAACTGTGAAGGAAATGGACAAAATTCAAACTATATGTGAAATGCTAGAAATTACACCACTAAGGTTTGTGTACACATTTATTTTTTAGCTCTTTGAGAAAGGAAATCTTCATAACGTTTAAGTCTGTTGTTTGGATTTTACACATTTAACTTGCATGCATATTTTAAAGATGTGTGCATTAGGTGTAGAAGTGAAATGTTTCCTATTGCCAAGGTGCCTGGATTGTGTGTACAGGCTGCAACTGGAGCCACAAGTCTCTCTGGAGTCCTGGGGTTGTTTCCTTCACTTGCCCCTTCGGGGTGAGTGGTAAGAGCTCCCTGCTATTGATAGCGCCCAAATTCTTCACCATCCCTGGTTGATCTCCCTACACTCTGTCCATACCTTTGTGAATACTCCGTCATTACACTCTCCTTAATTTCCCTGTTTGAGTGAACCATCTGTCTCCTTTCGGGGCAGTAGGTGGTAAACCAGGCAAGAAAACTTTGAAGAAGTGAAACATTCCCAAAACCAGGTAGGACGTGGTCTCAAGCTCCCTAACTCACTACTTTAACCCGCCATGATTTTGTAGCAGAATGTGAGAAAAATATGGCTGTAATAGAGATGAAGCACATACATTCCCAATTTTTTTAGTGCCATTGGAGTTCTGTTTATAATTAGTGTAGTAATTTTCATTCATGTGAACCAGAATAGGTGAAATGAAGATGGTGCATTCCTCATCCAGATATCTGATTTCATTCTTGGTTTGTCAAATCTCCATTGAATATATAAAGACCAGCCCTGTAAGAGGATTAGCAGGACCTGGGGCTAATTCCATAAAATTAATCTAATCTATGCTCCATGCCTGACATTCTGGATGATTTAACTATTCCTTATCTCTACATATCTTTTAAATGGGAATAACTTTATCTGAGTCTTGATTAAATTAAGTAATAGTTTAAAAGTTTGCCTTTTTTTCTTCTCCAAAGGCACAAAATAATTACAATTGTAGGTTTAAATTAAAAAGTTCTAATAATTTTTTTAAAGACTTTGTACTTTTACTACAGCTCTTTATTGTTTGACATTGGACTTTTGTCATGATGGCTGGGCCTTGGACCCTAAGAGAAAACCTTCATTTGAAAACAGAACACTCGATTTAAAAGATCACTACTGCTATTCATTTTCACTTTATTGTTAGACAGTTGAATCAGTTTTTCCTTACTTACTTTTGCCTGTCCTAAAAAATATCATTTGATTAATTTTATTTGTTATCCAGTGTGGTCATTTTGATGAAGCAAGACCCCCTCAGACGGTTACTTTCCAACTATCTTCCAACTGCCACTCACTTTGGGTTATTTTCTGCAGCTATCCTGCCTCAAAATGTATGTATGAGCAGCAGGTGTGGGGGTTGGGAGAGATGGAGGGGGAAATGGTAAAAGAGCTGGTACTCTTCCCAAAGCCACACCAAAAGCATGCTCTCTCCAGCACACTGCTGTGATACAAGTCACAATATAGCCAATAGTCCATTCAAGAGAATGATTGCTAGGCACAGAAAAACAACCACTGGCTGTGGCCTTGGAAAACCTAGTCTGTGTGGAGGCCCATCCTACCATCAATTTCATAATCTTGAGCAAGTCAGTTAATTCCTTTGAGTCTCAGTCTCAAGTGTGAATTAAATAGAATACAGCTTTGCCCAGCAGACCTCAAAAAACTTTGGCAAGGCTCAGATGAACTAACAAGCATTCTACACGCTTGAAACTGCCAAATTCAAAGTATTGTTATCACAGTTTCTGCGGTTTTATTTAGAAATTTCAAATTGAAGTATTAATCAATCTCTTATTCTCCTGCCATCTAATATTCTGGACTCTGTTATTTGAAGGATGATTCCAGATTCAGCTAGTCAGTCTCTCTCTTTCTCTCCTCCTTCCTATCTCTGTCTCTGTCTCTCTCTTTCTCACACACACACACACTCATTTTCCTAGAAAAAAGGATACTTTTTCATTACTTCTCTAAAAGACTTTTCCTTCAGCTTCAGACCACACTTGCTAGTCCTCCAGTCTCCTGAACTGCCATCTCAATTGTGGCCCTGAACTCCATCAGCAAAAATTCCCTACTTGGGTGTGTTACTTGGCCCTCTGAGCTGAACCTTTGGTCACAATCAGCACCTTCAAGGTTCTCCACTCTTGAAAATCCCCAGTCTTTAAACTGTTGCCTCTCTCCCTGCAGTCACCTACGTGATATAGAGGTTCTACTCCCCTAGAGAGATCCCCTCTTGTTGAAACCCATTTCCTTGCTAGATCTCTAACCCTTATGTCTTCTTAGATGACATTAGTTGAACATTGGCACATCTGCATCTAGTTAAAATTCCATTTTCCCCTGGCTTGAATTTTCCTGAACACACCCAGACACCACAGTGATTTTTAGAGTGTTTGCTGCAAATTAATACCCCTAGTGACATTACCCCAGGTTGCTACCATCTTCTGTCTACTGAGGTAGACAGATCACTTGTTCACAAGACTGTCACGTGTTAAAATCAGGGAGCATTGTTCTCTCCTCAGGAGTCGTTATGTTTTTGATTCACCCACACACAAACTGTGCAATTGATCAGCTTTCTCTATTCATTTTAGTGTTGAGAAACTTAGACCAAATTTTCCCTCAACTCCTATGTTATGGGATGAATTTTGCTACCCTAAAATTCATTTTGAAGCCCTAATGCTTAGTACCTCAGAATGTGACTGTATTTAAAGATAGGGCCATTAAGAAGTAATTAAGCTTATTCAACAACACATTAAAAAGATCATTCACTATAATCAAGTGGGATTCATTCCAGGGGTGCAAGGATGATTCAACATACACAAGTCAATAAACGTGATACAGCACATCAACAGAATTGAGAACAAAAACCATATAATTTCAATAGATGCTGAAAAAGCATTCAATGAAATTAAACATCTCTTCATGAGAAAAACTAACAAATTGGGTATAGAAAGAACTTACCTCAACATGATAAAGGTCATACATGACAAGCCTACAGCCAATATTATACTGAATGGGTGAAAACTGAAAGCCTTTTCTCTGAGATCTGGAAGAAGAAAAGGATGCTCCCTTTTGTCGCTTTTACCATAGTACTGGAAGTCCTAGCCAGAGCAAATAGGCAAGAAAAAGAAAGAAAGGGCATCCAAACAGGTGACATGATCTTATCTTTAGAAAAATCTATAGACTGCACAAAAAACTTTTAAGACTCATAAACAAATTTAGTAAAGTTGTAGGATACAAAATCAACATACAAAAATCAGTAGTGTTTCTATGCACTAAAGTGATCAATCTGAAAAAGAAATCAAGAAAACAATCCCATCTATAATAGCTATAAAAAATTAAAATACCTAGGAATAAATTTAACTAAAGGAGTAAAAAATATCTACAAGGAAAACTACAAAACACTGAAGAAGTTGAATTGGACATCAGAAAAACAGGGAAAAGATATCCCATGCTCATGGATTGGAAGAATAATATTGTTAAAAAGCCTATACTACCCAAAGCAATTTATGTATTCAATGCAATCCCTATTAAAATACCAATGACATTCTTCACATAAATAGAAAAAAAAAAATCTTAAACCTTGCATGGAATCACAAAAGACCCCAAATAGCCACAGCAATCCTGGGCAATAAAACAAAAGCTGGAGGCATCATACTACCTGATTTCAAATTATACTACAGAGCAATAGTAACCAAAACAGCAGGGTACTGGCATAAAAACAGACATATGGAACAGAATAAAGAACCCAGAAGTAAATCCACACACTTATAGCCAACTCATTTTGACAAAGTTGCCAAGAACATACATTGTGGAAGGCACAGTCACTTTAATAAATGGTGCTGGGAAAATGAATATGCATATGCAAAAGAATGAAACTAGATCCCTGTCATTCACCATATACAAAAATCAACTCAAAATGGATTAAATACTTAAATGCATGACCTGAAACAAAGAAACTACTAGAAGAAAGCATTGAGGAAATGCTATAGGACATTGACTGGTCTGGGGAAAGATTTTTTCAGTAAAACTTCTAAAGCATAGGCAACAAAAGTAAAAATAGACAAATGGGATTATATCAAGCTAAAAAGCTTTAGTACAGCAAAAGAAACAATTAATAAAGTGAAGAGAAAGTCTACAGAATGGGAGAAAATATTTGCAAACTCTTCATCCAACAAGGGACTAGTAACCAAATATCTAAGAAATATAAACAACTAAATAGCAATAAAAAAAAATCTGATTTTTTTTAAGTAGGCAAAAGACCTAAATAGACACACCCAAAAGAAAATATACAAATGACCAACAGGTATATGAAAATATGTTCAACATCGCTAATCATCAGAGAAATACAAGTCAAAACCATAATAAAGTATCATCTCACCCCAGTTAGAATAGTTTTATAAAAAAGACAAAAAAAATAACAGATGCTGGTAAGGTTGTGGAGAAAGGGGAACACCTGTACACTGTTGGTAGAAATGTAAAGTAGTAAGGCCATTATGGAAAACAGTATAGAGATTTCTCAAGAAACTACAAAAGTACCATATGATCCAGCAATACCACTGCTGGGTATATATCCAAAGGAAAGAAAATCAGTATATTGAAGAGATATCTACACTCCCATGTTTGTTGCAGCACCATTAACAATAGCCAAGAAATAAAATCAACATAAGTGTCCATTAACAGATGAATGGATAAAGAAAATGTGGTATGTATACACAATGGAGTACTATTCAGCCACAAAAAGAATGATATCCTATCATTTGCAGAATCATAGAAGGAACTGGAACTGGAGGCTCCAGTGAAATAAGTGAAATAAGCCAGGCACAGAAAGACAAATACTGGATGTTCTTACCCAAATGTGGGAGCTAAAAAAAGTGGATCTTATGATGGTAGGTAGAGAGTTAGTGGTTACCAGATGCTGGGAAAAGCAGAAGGTAGCAGACTGTGGGAGAGATGAAGAAAGGTTGGTTAATGGGTAAAAAAAAAAATACAGTTATAAGGAATAAGTTCTAGTATTTGATAGTATAGTACCAGTGAATATAGTTAACAATAATTTATTGCATGTTTCAAAGTAACTAGAAGAGAACTGAAATGTTTCCAATGCAAAGAAAATATAAATGTTTGAGGTGATGGGTATTCTAATTATCCTGATTCAATCATTACACATTGTATCAAAATATCACATTACCTCAAAAATATGTACAACTATGATATATCAATAAAATTTTTTTTTTAATTTAAGAGGTAATTAAGTTAAAATGAGACTATTAGTCTGGGGCCTTAATCCAATGTGACTGATGTCTTTAGAAGAAGAGGAAATTAGTAAAGCCTCTATAAAAATCCAAAGGTTTGGAGAGCTTTCAGATAGCTGAACGTGTGGAGGTTGCTAGAAGGTGGCATCCCAGGAGGGCATGGAAGCTCTGCACCCTTCCCCCATACCTCATCCGATGTATCTCTTCATCTGTCTATTTATTTGTATTCCTTAAAATATCCTTCTTAAACTGGTAAATGGAAGAAGAGGAAGAGGAAGAGGAAGAGGAGGAGGAGGAAGAAGAAGAAGAAGAAGAAGAAGAAGAAGAAGAAGAAGAAGAAGAAGAAGAAGAAGAAGAAGAAGAAGAGGAAGAGGAAGAGGAAGAGGAAGAGGAAGAAGAAGAAGAAGAAGAAGAAGAAGAAGAAGAAGAAGAAGAAGAAGAAGAAGAAGAAGAAGAAGAAGAAGAAGAAGAAGAAGAAGAAGAAGAAGAAGAAGAAGGAGAAGAAGAAGAAAGAGACTAGCACATGTGCAGAGGCCAGGACACACACACATGTGCAGAGAAAAGACCATGTGAAGAGGCAGCAAGAAAGCAGCCATCTACAAGCCACAGAGACGGGTCTCAGAGGATGCCAACCCTGATGACACTTCGATCTTGGATTTTCAGCTGCCAGAATTGTGATAAAATAAGTTTATTTTGTTTAAGCCTAGCCAGTCTGTAGTATTTTGTTATGTTAGCCATAACAAACTAATCCAGATTTTGGTGCTGAGAACTAGGGCACTGCTATAACAAATATTTTTAAAATGCAGACGTGGCTTTGGAACTGGATCATGGGTTGAGGATGCAAGAGTTTTGAGGTAGTTGTTAGAAGAAACTTAGATTGCCTTAAAAAGACTATCAGTAAAAATATGAGTTCTAAGACAGAAATAAAGAATATGTTATTGGACACTGGAGGAAAGGTGATCCTTGCCACAAAGCAGCAAAGAACTTAGTTAAGGTTGGGCGCAGTGGTTCATGCCTGTAATCCCAGCACTTTGGGAGGTCAACGTAGGGGGATCACTTGAGGCCAGGAGTTCAACATCAGCCTGGCAAACATGGCAAAACACTGTCTCTACTAAAAATACAAAAAAAAATAGCTGAGTTTGGTGGCGTGTGCCTGTGGTCCCAGCTACTCGGGAGGCTGAGGCAGGAGAATCGCTTGAACATAGAGACGGAGGTTGCAGTGAGCTGAGATTGTGCCACTGCACTCCAGCCTGGATGACAGAGTGAGACTGTCTCAGAAAAAAAAAAAAAAAGAACTTAACAACTTAACTGAATTATAGCCTAGGTGTTTTGTGGAAGTTAGAAATTGTGAGTGATGAGCTTGGATCTTTAACACTTTGCTCAGAACTCTTTCTCCCCGAGAGAGTGTTAAAGCAAAGTGTTAAAGGTGTGGCCTGTGAGAAGGACATACATTTGAGGGGATAAGGGGTGAAATGTTTTGATTAAATGTGTCCCCCCAAAATGTGATCGTCTTAGGAAGTGGAGCCTTTGGGAGGTAATTAGGTCATAAGGGTAGAGTTGTCATGAATGGGATTAGTGCCCTTATAAAAGAGACCCTAGAGAGCTCTAACGCCTCCTTTCAAACATGTGAGGATACATCAAGAAGTCAGCAGTCTGCAACCTGGAAGAGGACCCGCACCAGAACCCAACCATGGGGGCACCCTGACCTTGGACGTCCGGAGCTCTGAGAAATAAATGTGTTATTTATAAACCACACTGTCTATGGTACTTTATTATAGCAACCCAAACGGACTAAGTTTCCTAACTGGTTTCTGTTTTACGTTATTGATCCGTCCACATCTTTGTTTTATTCTATTCCTTTTCATTTACATTTAATTCAACTTTCTGTCTTCTATATAGTTCTGTGAGCCAATTCATATCCTCTGGAATAAAAAACGCTATAATCAAACCATAAACAAACTAGTCCTTGGACACTATCATTCTTCTTTCTAGTTTCTAGTCTTTACTATAACGAATAGACGATGTCTGGAGCCCTGGTATAAGTGAAGTAGGTTTGTGGGACTTTTTGCTAAGGTTTTGATAAGTTGAATTTGTACTCTCTTTACCAAATGTTCTAGTGACGTCTTTATTATTCCTCCTATTGCTATTCTTGTTGCTTTATTTTCAGTAAAAGATTAACATTTGGTGTCAGACTGACTAAGATTTTTTAAAAACTTGAACTGGCTTCTAATTGCCATTATGCATAGGAAAGATAAAAGTTAGACTTTTCTTTCATAAGAAGTATTAGATGTCAGTGGTGTAAAAATCAGAAAGGAAATGTGAGGATCATTTCAGAAGAAAAACAAGAAAAAGGAAGGGTACTTTGGTAGGATGAGATGGGTGGATTGCCTGAGCTCAGGAGTTCGAGACCAGCCTGGGCAACACGGTGAAACCCTGTCTCTACTAAAATACAAAAAAACAAAGTGGGTGTGGCCACGTGGGCCTGTAGTCCCAGCTACTCGGGATGCTGAGGCAGGAGAATTGCTTGAACCTAGGAAGCGGAGGTTGCAGTGAGCCGAGATTGCACCTCTGTACTCCAACCTGGGCAACAGAATGAGACTCTGTCTGTTAAAAAAAAAAAAAAAAAAAAGGAAAAAGGAAAAAGGAAAAACAGATAAAGGAAAGATACAGAGAGACACAGGCTTTTGGGGAAGGTTGAGGAAATGAAGTGTGTAGGCCCTGTGTATACGTAGAAAGCCCTTAAGCTGCACAGGGTGCACTCATTGGCAGATGTCCTTACAGGCACAGTTGAGCTGCCAATACTGGCTGATGCAAACTACTTCATGTCAGCATTTGTGAATGGTGCACAGATAATGGGTTGTTACACAAATTTGTTTCCAAGATGCATGGCGTATCAGCTGTCATTGTTTTTTAATAACTATCCGGTTATTAGAGTGTTTTGCAAAAATTATCATCAAAACATATGGTGTGAAAAATATATCCTTCTTTGAAAAATAATATTGGCTTACAGAGATGTTCTGAAGTTACTCCCGGGCAACAAAGGGCAGGTTTGCTACTGTTACAGACTTCAAAGTAATTTTGCTTTTAAACTAGATATGATTTTTAAATGAGGCAATGGGACAGGGTAGCTGCACCCAAATATGTTTCACGAAGGTGCTGTGCTTTCTTTTTCCAGTATTTCTCTAGGATTTTCAACCTCATTGTATGTGATAATTCCTACCTGACTGTATTATACTAAACCATGTTCTTTTCTTGCCTCCAGCTGTGGTAATGGGAAATAAACAAGGCTGATATTTACAACTCCATTTTCTTACTTGCTGAAGTATTCTTCGATTTTGTTCCCTGATTGGATTCACACAATTACTGGTTTGCTATTTTCCTAGCTATTGAGCTCAGGTTGCAACTAGATCAGAATTCAACAGCCAGTGTTGTTCACTGGAATGATACCTTCCGGTGGCATAATTCCCACATTATCGTCACTGATTTCCAAGAGCAAAGGGCAACTTAATTTTTAGATCTCAGAGCTCACTTACATATGTTTATTATACCTAGCGTGGAAGACTTATTTGAAAAGTAACTTCTAGGAAACAAGACAATATTCGTTCATGTATGTATCATTCAAATTTCTCCTTTGGATGTTTTTGCTTCTTCCAAAAATAATAAACTGTGTGAATCTTTACACACTTAATTTTGAGAATTTGGTATGATAACTTTAGGCAAATGGGTAATTTGCTACTAATGTAGCATTTGAACAAAAAGCATTATGTTATTCTGTGATACACAGAAAACTTTTGTATTAAGTACCAAAGATGAGAACAGGCAATACTATTTGCAAAGGCAGTTTTTGTCACATTTGTAGTAAAAAAGTGCTATTCTTCAAATTTGCTGTTTACTTTGATGTTAAGAGAAACACTTGTGATAGACTTTCCCATGGTGGACATTGTGGAGCATGTGTGTGTATGTGTACATGTGTGTAAGAGTTTTGAGATAACTAAAGTTAATATTGCTGAAATGTATGCGTGTCTTCTTTGCCAGCAGGCTCACCTTAAAATCTGGGGGGAAAATCCACTTAAAACTAGAGGCTAAGTCGCAAACAGAAATGAAGCCAAGTTGTGATCACCATGACTCACGCAGATGGGTCAAATTTTGTTGTTTGGTCCACTAGCCACTGGAGAACATGGTGCACTTTTGTTGGTGTTACTAGGCTGGCTTTGTTCAAGGATTCTCAGGAACTGTCCAGCATTCTTTGAAGTACTGAGTAGCATCAGTTCATCTCAAAGATCACTTGTGTCTACTGGCAAAAGGTCCAGAAGTCAACGTCTGATAGATGTAACTTTAAACTTGCAAAAGAAGTGAATTGTATTCATTCTGGGGCTCACCTTGGGGTACATAAATGCTCTGATGCGCTCTTCAATCAGTGTGATCTTTGTAATGTCTTCAGTGACTAGACTGAGGAAGCCCGCAAAAATGCTACAGAAAACATTTAATACCTACCCTTTTACTTTATTTAGTGTGTTACAGTGCAATCTCTAAAGTACGTTTAATATAATATCAAGAGTTACCTGATATATTTAGAATCCTCTCCTCTGTTTTAAAACTTCCATGACATGGGTTCTTATTCCCAGACCATTCTGAGTGCCATCACACATCCCCTCATGCCCCTAAATTTAAATTTTAAGCCATTACTTTCCATAAAGCTCAAGATGTAAAAAACCTATTTTAACATTCTTCAATATGTAAAAATCACCACCATCAATAATGATTTTTTCATTTACACACATTGAAGTATCATAAAAATCAGTATTTCCCAAATTCAAGAAATTAAAAAGCATGCTTTCTGAGTTGGTGGTACTTCCTTCAACTCGCATAGTTTTGAATTTACTGACTACTCTGCATTTTTAAAGCTTTTGGTTCAGTTGCCAAAAAACGTATTGAAAAGTAAATCCTTTTTGTAAGTTCCCTTAGACTTCATCGTGAGTCACTTGAAATAGAATCAAATTTCCCTGAATGTATTCTTCCATTGTTATTGGGAGAACTGGCTAAAATAAGAAATTGGAGGGGGGGAGGTATCAAAATAACTAAAATTAGTTTATTAAACCATAGATTTAAAAATACATTTCTAAAACTTTTGCAAGAAAGAATTTTATGAGGAAAAAATATCAATTTTATGAAAAGAATAGATCTAGTATATCTTTCACATGCCTTCCTAATTTGAAGCTGTTATTAACAGTATTATTTTCTATGTCAAACTTTGTGTCATCCAAATTCTTTATTTTGTGCTCACTGTAAGATGATGGTGTAGTGTATACGAGGAAGACTTAGAATATGCTGCTATTATTTATACTGAAAAATAAGGTTTATACTTGTGAGATCTGACAAGGAACTATACTGAATAAATAGCTCCTTGGGGCAAAAACTGTATTTCATTCATAATTGTATCTCTCCCTTTAGCTTTTAGCCCAGTGCCAGACACATAGCAAGTCTTCAACAGATATTTATTAAATAAATAAATCAGTCCTGTTTTTAATTATAATTGTGCATTAGACATTGTAACCTAGTTAGGAGAGCTATCATCTTATGAGCTGCATGTTCTCTCTGTGTGTGTGTATATATATACATATGCATGTGTGTATTTTTTTCCTCCAAGATTTTAGATTTTCTTCATTTGGGATTAAATTCAAAATTCTAAAACTCCTTGGGAAATATTATGGCTTTAAAGGATGACTTCTCCTCAGGCAATTTTCCCCAGTCTTTACAGTAAAAGCCTTCATCTGCATTGCCAGACCTCTCATAAACCTTGACATGACACTCTCCTGTGTCAATTTGCATGCTTCGTCATAAGAACAAGATGAGTGATGTTACACCAAAGGACTTTCTGTTCATTCATAACCTTTGAAAGTCACTGGTTTCCAAATATAATGACATTATCCCCAAATTTTGCTTTTTGATCTATAGTACATTTTATAATTAATCTGTACAGAATGAAAGATAAGCATTGAGATCAAGTCGCTTTGCATAAACAAACTAAGAAGTTAAAATAAGATAATCTAACATTTTTCCCTGGATCAACTATAGCCAAATGCAAAGTATGGCATTCACAAGGGTCAAATTGTCAAGGAACAAGATAAATTAACACTAAGAATAGTGAGATAAAATCATGAAAGTTCAAATAATTATTTTAATAAGGAAAGGCCTTTTGATATTAACAACAAACAAACAAAAACCCTATTGGGTAATAAGGGCTTTAGGGTTGATTTTTTTTTTTACTTTCATGTATTAGATTCCCTGAATAACAAAACTAATATCTTATTAATATGAAACCACTAATGCCATAATGAGTGTTATGAAGTATTAAAATCATTATCCACTGAGATAATGCTAGATAATCACTAAGCTGAGTGAATGCTTCAGCCTGAATCAACAGTGTGCTCAGTACATGCATTTGGCAACATTGGTCCCAAGTGGTTACAGCCTATTTTTATAGTGTATTTCTAAGACAAAGTCCCCAAATAAGCAGAAGTGACCATCTTTCTTTTATCTCTTAAGGAAATGATATGGAAAAAGCATAATCCATTCACCAGTGCTTCATAGTACCAAAAGAAAACCAAAATTCAGAGTTTGGATGGTGGTTTGGTTCAAAACAACGGGTAGATTACTTTTTTCTTTTTGTTTTAGTCCTGCAGCTTTGTAGACAGTTTAAGGTACACTACTGCCACTTGAATTCAGAAATTAGATGACACAAATGCAAGCACACAGAAATTCTGAGCACTAGATCCATGTAAAGCATAATTAGTGCTTTTTACTAATACCATTGATGTCTCTCAACAGACCTTGATGTTCCTTTTCCAAGTCAGTAGGAGCGTCACATAAGAACTAGGTCAGTTTGGTCTTACTGGTTTCTCCATCTTTCCAAGTTAAAAGATCTGTTGCTCCACTCAGCGTTATGGACCCAGGAAATCAGCAACTAAGGAACAACTGCAAACTTTGAAGTCAGTAAGGATCCAGGAAATTAGAAGCTAAGGGACTGTGACTTCTGAAGTAGATAAATCTTGCCTGTATACTAATTTCAGAGGATATCAACTGTTCCTTAATACTGCCTTAAAAACTATACATATATATTTGTGTGTATACATAATTTTAATGTATATGTTATATTTAATGTATATATTATATATATGAAATACAAAAATATATTTTATATTTACTGAAATATAAAATACACGTAATGTTACAAGTGGCTTAAGAAAAAGTGACTTAATATCTTATCCTTGCTATATGTCAGAAGTAATTAATATTCTATTCATTTGTAAATATTAGAAATTTTTCAATACATTTAAACTTTTTGAAGTGTATCATAGAAATTTAGAGATCAAGTTTTGCTTTGGGATCATTTATGCTTCATTGAAAGTTTGCATGATGTTCCTCCCCATCTTTCATTCAAAAGTCTAAATTTAAGATGGTATGAGATTACAGCAAAAGGAGAATTACAGAATTGAGCCAGTTTCTAAAAAAACCTCAGGCCAAGGTTGCTCTTCTCTCAATTCTGAGAACTTTTTCAATTATTTCAGCTAAAAAGCTTGTTTCATTATCATACATCACAGAGTCACTTTAAACGTGTATACAGATGAAATGTATACATTCATTATGTATTTCCCGAATTCTCTTCAAAGAAAACTTTCCAGACTATATATATTAATCAGAAATTGTTGCTTTATTGTCACCATAGATGAGCCATATTAAACACTTGATCATAAAGTAAGTTCTAAAATTATAAACATTTGAGTGCATTTTGTAATAGAATGTGTTCACCAAAATTGCTCAGAAAACAAAACTGAGGAGAAGGCTAAGCTCCCTGTTGAATACTTCCAAGTACTGGATTAGCAGGTAAAATGAGAATCACTTTCAATAACGGTTGAACATGTGGGAACACGTGAATACATCCTCAAGACTTTGAGTGATGCAGATTTTACCACTTCCTTTTACCAAGTAATTTCATATTTTTGACATGAGAAAAATAAACCCCTAACAAAACCATTTACTTTTAAGAAAATCCAGTCTATTTTCACAGATTTGTGCTGGTCTTTAGTATCCGACTTATTATAAACTACAATAACAACTTTGGTTAATTTCCCTCTCCCTGCAAAATTCTGCCACAACCCTCACAAATTCTCAAAGCATTTGAGTGTATTATGATGCATCATTAGCTGCCAACATGGATCTGACCCACTGCATATTTTGTTCAAACTGGTTGAAAGTACACGGTTCGTAGCACCCATTATGTTGTCATTTTTTCTTTCACTTTTCCCTCCTTTTTTTTCTTTTTCCCTCCCTCCTTCCTCTCTCCCTTCTTTCTTTCTCTCCCCCACCTTTATTTTTATTTTTTGCAATACTTAGTTGCCAAAATGACTTAGTAAGAAGTCATTATTACTGTCAAGACTTTTGTCATTATGGTCTGTACTTTTCAGAGCAAAGGTTGTGTTCAAGTACCGAACCTCAATAGTATTCACTTTGGTCCCTGCTTTCTGTACTTTCTGGCACTCAGAATTAATGTGAAAATTTAGATAAACTCAGGTTTCTTATCCTTTTTTATTTGCAAGGTGAGTTGGAGTCTATTTGAACCTGTTGGATTAAAAATATCCTTGGTAGGAATACATGAATTTTTTTTTTTTTAGCTGGAAGCTAGCTAACTAGATTGAAGAGTATGGGATTGAGCCCACTTTCCAGGATGTTTCATTTGGGGATGGGAAATGGAGGAGAATTTTGCCCAGAGAACAGATGGCCAATAGGTAATGATAGGGAGAAGCTGAATACAGGAGTCGGCACACTGGAGTTTTTCCAGTTGCCTCAGTCAGTTTGTGGCTCTAGCAATTTCTCTGTTTTGTTCACATTGTTTACTTTGCTAGTGTTTTCACATTATCTGATTTCATTCACACAGTTCCATTTAAGCCAGTCTCACTGATCAAGAAGCCAGGGAAACTGATGAAGTGACCAAAAGGTCATAGAGGGTAGGTGAGACTGACTAAAGATTAGAGTCACTTGTTCCCACACTGGAGTTTTAAATGGCACTTACATACTTATTCCATATAAAAGAAAATAGATTCATATAGATATTCAGTATGTCCTCAACCACGCATCTCATCTGAGCTGCTATGTAAATCCCTAGAAATTGCAGGATCATTGTGTTATATCTCTTGTAATTATGGTGACCAGGCACTCAGTATTGTCTAATAGTTTCAATTTAAAATATTT
The DNA here is from genome assembly GCF_043159975.1 of Macaca nemestrina. NCBI lineage: Eukaryota > Metazoa > Chordata > Mammalia > Primates > Cercopithecidae > Macaca > Macaca nemestrina. The sequence continues at coordinate 95,054,506 of NC_092126.1, read as the reverse complement.
TATACTATGTCCTTGTAAGTTTATTTATGACCAACATTTAAAAACATGCAGCAAACAGACACATGTGAACCATTTAAATGAGCAGTGCCATAACATGAAAGTAGCTCCCTCTCTTGAGAAACAGCACAGGGCATGTTTCCAGTCCCTCTGGGGGAATCCTGCACTTCACCATGGGACAAGTAAGACCATACAGAATCAAGATGATCACATAGTGGTTAGAAGCCTCATAAAAGCATCTTAGAATTCGATGGACTCAGGTTCAGATCCCTACTTTACCACTTACCATTTGTGCCTTGTTCCTCTCTGAGCCTTAGTTTGCCAATCTGTTAATTAAGAATATCTGCTGTTGCCTTAGGGCGTTAGTATGGGCATTACATTTAAAAATGGATATAAAGAACAGTGGCTCACACATAGTCAATGCACATTTATAGATATAATTATTTTGCTACAATGAAATAATTTCAAATATGAAGAACTTAAAAGGTCTCTTCACTAGAGAGTATGACAGAGCTTTTCAGACACCTTTATGCAATCTCACTACAAAAATGGAGCCCTCCCCAACTCCATCCCTACCCACTACCACCTTATTCAGGTGAAATATCGCCTTATTAGGAAGAAATTAAATGTATCAACCCCATTTAGTCCTGTGCCCTTTCTATGTTAATGCTAACAAAAGTGTCCTCTTTTTAAGAAGAGTTGAGCCACACGGAAGTGTTCTGTGGTGGCTGGCAATCTTAGATCTAAGTAATATTCTGTTTCTCTATGGAGCTCTGAGTCCTCAGTATCCTAAGAATCACCCCCACCTACAACACACACACATACAATCTTGTAGCTAATTCCAACCTCCGGTGGTTACAGACATATCCTATCTAAAACCCTTTATGAATTCAGATCTAGGTGGCTGAATCATCCTGCAGCTGAAATCTGGCCCATGGATGCCTTTCATGCTGAAGCAAAGCCTTTACAGAGTGTTTCAATACTGGAAGGGCTCACTGTCATGCTTGTTAGCGTCTTGCTCCAGTACACAGAAAAATTGATTCTTTTCGCAGGTCAAATTATTTTTGTATTTTTCTTTTTTCATGCACAGTAACTCCATTCTTTTACCTGGTCAGTTCCTTTAAGAAAGATTCGGTTAGGGGAGCTGCATCTTATTATCTTCTTCCACCAATGCATGGTGCAAAGACAGTTTAATTCTTAAGGAGAGAATCATTTGAGTGTGACCTATTGTGTTAGTCTGGATGCTTTTCATATCAAGCACCAGAGAGTTAAAGAGGTCTTTAATTTTTCTAAAGCACATTGATAATTTACATTGAACTTGAAGTTCCCACTGCCTTTTCCAATCAGCTCGACTATTCCCAGATATTCTAAGATGAATTTTAAAGAATAATAAAATCTTCAGCTAATGTTTCTAAAAAGGATCCCTAGACTAATATAATGGTTCATAGGAAGATTGCCACATGGCTAAAATGATTTCCCAAAATTGTACACTAATTGTCTTAAACACATCCCACCTAACTGGGAGTCATAACTTCAACTTCAGCACTGGTCTATATTCATTAATTAATTATTGTGGTTGCCCAAATACATAAAGTGGTATAATTCCAGAAATATGGCCTATATAGGTTTGAGTAAATACTACAGTTTCTGGATGGATGGATTTGTTGTTAAAACAATAAAATTGTTATGGAAAAAAATAATAGAGATGCAATTGATAATACATGTAGAATCCACCTGCCAATAGGCCAAAAGTGACCTTTTCAAGTGAAGGAAGATAGGTAAAAAGACATGCTGATAAAAATAACTAATATATATTGAGCGCTTACTATGAAACTTGTTTTATCAACATTATCTTGTTGAATCTTCAACATGCCTGGGAAGTATATACTGTTTTCATTCCCATTGGAAAGAAGTCTTGGGGAGATTTGAGTTGCCCAAAGTTTTAAAGATAGGAAGCAGCAAAGCTGAGATTCAGGCCCACTTAACATCAATGCCAATGCCTGTATCTATGATGCCAGACTGCCAGGCTTCTAACTGAGTGTTAACTTGGGGGTCTTATGTAGCCATAACCTGGGCTTCTTTTTTGTAACATTGACTGTAGTGGGCTAGATCAAAGGTAGCAAACGGCCCTAAGTCATACAGCTAATAACCATAATAAGGCTTCATCCAGCATGATCCTGAAGCAATTTGTCAGGTATGTTTCTTGGCCAAGAAGCGACTTGTTATATTGGGCTTTACAGCGATTTTCCATAGAGTGTTCCTTTAATTTTCATCATCTATTATGACTAAAATTAACATGAAAAACATATTTAAAACAAAGTGGTTTGGGGGGTTTGCTGGCTTTTAGTTTTCTTTCTAAGGCCTCTGCAGGCCCAGCTGCCTTTTGCCAGCTGCTTGTGTGTCATACTGTATTCTCATTTGGCTTGTTCTGATACAGGTCGGGTGAAGGGAAGAGGTACGCATCCCCAAGGGATCTGGAAATGTCTCCTGCGTTCAATGATCTCTTTGTAAAACCTTCTCATGCAAAAGATACTCCTGCTAGACTTCAGTCAAAAGGATTCAGAGCCAGGACCTAATGATATGTTTTGCCTTATCTTTTATTCACTCCCAAAACTAACGGTACCTGATTTCTCTCCACTCAGGTCTATGTTTACTTAGTAGGGCTGAGAATTGTAAGCATTACCTCTACTGCTCTGATCCAGAAATAAGAAATAATTAAAACAAAAGTAGGGTTTTAAAAATTAAGTAGAAAATAACACAGAAACCAACATTGCTAGGGTAAACTTCCTTTGTGTCTAATGATCCCTTTAGTTCTGAAAGATTCTTCAAACTAAGAGATATAAAAATGTGGGTAAGAGGCTTGGTCCTGAATAAATGGCAGGGAAGCCTGTCATGGAGCTTCATTTCCACTTCGCATCTTCTAATCTCTTTCCTCCGATCCTCTGCTGGCCCCCATGAACACCTGAAATAGAAGCAAGAGGAGAAGAAAAGTCTAATTGTTTTCTCCTCTGGCCCTTCCAGGGGTTTATCTACTTTTTGGCAAACTGTAAGACTGGCAGCATGGTGATGGGGCAGGGGTGAGGGTAGGAGGGGAGTCGTGCATCCTGATACTCAGATGTTTGCTAAGTGAACTATCTTAGAGATTCCTTCTTTTAGGTACCACCCCTCTATAGACAGGTCAATAGGCAGTTTTCCCTGAATAGGAAGCACCATGGACAACCTTTATAATTCTAGGATTCAAGATGATGACTAATGCCTGCATTACAGGCAAGTTGGACTCCTGTGGGCCTTTGAAATACATAGTCTGGTGTTTTGTGGGATTCAGCCTAGGAGCTCACAGTCTGTTTGGTAATGAGCCCTATTCCAGTGATATCTGAGCTCTCCTTATGTGGCTGTCTCCATCTTATCCTTGAGATCTTGGCTAAGAAATTGAATCCTGAGAGGGGAATTTTGTAGTTCCCCCTATGTAGCCTCAGTGCCCAACTTCTTTCTTACATGTAAACCTAACACAATTTCATCATTACTCTCTATTCCTTTACTTGCCTGTGGCCTCTTTTTTCTACTAGAAGATAAGGCCCATAAAGGCAAGACTTTGTCTGTCTTGTTCACCACTGTTACCCAGTACCTGAGACAGGGCAGGTGCTCAGCAAATATTTTCTCCATAATAAATTTAAAAGGACATTTATAATGATAAAGCATTATATGTCTATGCTCTTTCATGTCTAGCCTCTACATCCACTATGTCATGGGAGTCTCCCAATAGCACTGAACAGGCTGGGCAAATATTATCTTAAGTTTATGAATATAGAAACTAAGTGGTAATCAGGCTTCCAGTATTCACACCCTTGTGTAGTCTCCTCCCACAGTGAATAATACCTATATGTATCACAAATAAAGTATGCAAAAATGATGAGGTATGGCTTCCAAGGCTATATAATGAAAGGCATTGAGGCTTTTGCCTCACCTTCTTGAATCACCTACACTGGGGAAAGCCAGCTGCCATGTCATGAGGATACTCAAGCAGCCATGAAGAGGCCCACATAGAAGGAAATGAGGCTGCCCGCCAGCGGCCCGGACTAACGTGTAAGCCATGTAAATGACTATCTTGGAGGCAGATTTTCCAGCCCCAATTAAGCTTTCAGATGACCACAACCAACATTTTGGTTACAACCTCATGAACTACTCGCTAAGCTTCGCCTAAATTTCTGGCCTATAGAAACTGAGATAATAAATGTTTGTTGATTTAAGCCACCACATTTTGGAGTACTTTGTTACACAACAATAGCTAACCAATACTCCAGTCTCAGAGAGGAATGCCAATTCTTAATCCTGTCTCCCATCTTTCCCTTTTTTACCATCTACTCCAACCCTCCTGCCTCCTGTCAGAAAATCCCCAAGTGTATGTGTGTAGTAAATATAGACCAAAATGCAACATGTAGAGCGTGCTCAATATTACCTCACTACAGCCTCCTTTGGCAGATAAATCATTACCATTGCCATTATCTTGAAGACAAGAGAACTAAGAGAAGCTACTTAAGAAACTAGGTAACTGACTTTTGTGAAAGTCAGATTACAGATTCATCAAGATCAGAGTAGCTACTAGGCCAAGTCTAGATGTTCCAGGGAATACTTTATGTTAAATTTTATGTTAAAATGTTTTAACATAAAATAGCTATAAACTTACTTATAAGTGGTTGTGAGAGGCTGAGGGGTGCTGTGGAAGCTGGAAAGATAGTTTTAATTTGCACTTTAGGCTTTTAAAAACCACATATTCTCATTGGAACTGACTCAAATACCACTTTAGTATTTATATAAGGAAAGTATGAACAAAGTCATATTTATGCATTAATGTGCTTTACAATACCAAACGTAAACTTGCCTTGCAAAAGGCAAGATATTCTGTCATTCCACATATTTGAATACATGTTGCTGGTCAAATCATTATACCAGTTACTCCCTGAGCCTGCTCTCCGACATAATAATCAACATAACAGCTCATGGGACAGTCCTTAAAAATAAAAGACTTTTATTTGCATGTGATCTCACCACTGGGCTCCAGCCTGTGTGACACAGCAAGATCCTGTCTCAAAAAAAAAGTCAGTCAGTCAGTGGGGGGTCAGGGGAAGGCGTTGACTTTTACTTTTAAATAAAAGTAAGGTCACTTGGTTTTCCTTATTTCTTCATCCACAGCCCCTTATGACAGCCCCTTAAAGTGGTCATCTGGGCTCAGCTCATACTCTCCCATTTGCCAAGAAACAAAGCTGGCCCAATTGTGTGAGTTTCTGAGTTCCTCTAGAGTGATTCTCCAATGGTAATGGATAAAAGCCATAAAAATCTTTAGATTTGTTTCTTTTTATCACAGCCATAGTTACCACTGATGGAAGGTAAATTTTATTAAAGACATGAATTATTCTTTACAAAGTCATGCTTATTCTGTCCTAGTAACAGGTATTCTCCCAGGTGAGTATGTATTGGGGAGGAAGGGGTAGAAGGGTATCTCAGGGCCCTGGTTGCCTTGTCTAACTCAATCAGCACCATCTCATCTCCATCCCCAAGATACCTTTTGCTCATGCTCCCAGGAGATATAGTGGCTAACAAAAGAATCCCAACTTTATCACTGATAGTGTGATTTGAGTCACATTATTTATTCCTCTGAACCTCAATTTGTCATCTTTAGGCATTTACCCTGTGCACCTCACAGGGTTTTGGAAGGATTAAATAAGATTATGTGTGAAAAAAAAATTTAATTTTTAAAAAATTTTTGTTGGTACAGAGTACGTGTATATATTTATAAGATACAGAAAATGTTTTGATACAGGCATAATAATTTTTTAAGTGAGAGATAGACATATGAAATATATTGCAACAGTTGAATATCTCATTAAAGCTCATAGCAAGAAGTATTCATGGATAAATGGTAGACTCTATTGCAATAATCACTGCTGTTCTAACATGCCCAAAATATAATATATAGATGATGATAAGTTCTATGAACAGAAGTAGATCAGTGAAGGCATATAGGGAATGTGGGGTTGGACTGCAATATGTATCAGTTGTCAAGGTCATCCTCACTAAAGGGTAACAAATGAAAAAATATGAGACCCTTCATGATTTTTTATGTCATTTACTCATTCAGCCAATATTTTAAAAATGGTTGTTACATGCCAAATATTGTTCTATGCTCTGGAACAAATAAAAGTGATTAAGTGGCCTGGCACAGTGGCTCATGCCTGTAATTCCAGCACTTTGGGTGGCTGAGGTGGGTGGATCCCTGGAGCCCAGGAGTTTGAGATGAGCCTGGGCAACATAGCAAAACCCTGTACCACAAAAAATACAAAACACTAGCCGGGCATGATGGCATGCACCTGTAGTCCCACCTACTGGGAGATGGAAGTAGGAGGATCACTTGAGCCAAGGAGTTGAGACTGCAGTGAGCCATGATCTCACCATTGTGCTCCAGCCTGGGTGACAGAGCAAGACACTGTCTCAAAATAAATAAATAATTAAATAAATAAATAAATGAATAACTAAATAAATAAAGTGAATAAGTCAGTGGGGGGCTGAGGAAGGTGTTGACCTAAGTAACTTTGAAAAACTGTGTTTTGACTGGAAACTGTAAGACTAAACAAAACTGTACTGTACTTACTGTACTCTAGTTGGTGACTTTTCTCATGGGGGTACAGGCTAACAATTATGAAATTGCTGTACATATATACTAAGACTGAACAAGTGAGCAAATGGATGGTGCATGACAAGAACCAAATTTCTACCAGCTGGCATAGAAAGTTACAGATAAGCCAGGAGGGAAGTCTAGAGTGAACCACATGGTACTGGATTAGGTTCAGAGACATCAGTGTGAACTCATGTTTAGCTTATATAGATACAGATGGTTTGATAGAGAAAAATTATAGTTATGTGCGTATACGTGGGTTGCTATAGACACACACACACACACACACACACACACACACACACGCACACGTAAATATATTTCCTAATTCTCTCCACTGAGAGGGCCTGGAAGTAATGACACGCTATTAGCGATGTTGATTTCTAATACCATTTTTCAATAAAAGGATCAGGTGTTCTTGAAAAATTAACTGATTCTAAAGCTGGTGGAGGAAATATGCAAGATAAGTCTGGAACTGGAGGATTTTTTTTTTTTTTTTTTTGAGACAGGGTTTCACTCCCATCACCCAGGCCGGAACACAGTAGCACGATCATGACTCATTGCAGCCTCAACCTCCTAGGCTCAAGCAATCCTTTCACCTAATTTTTCTATTTTTTTAGAAATGAAGCATCACTATGTTGCCCAGGCTGGTCTCAAACTCCTGGGTTCAAGCAATCCTCCTGCCTCAGCCTCCCAAAGTGCTGGGATTACAGGCATGAGCCACCATGCCCAGCCAGGAGCATCTTTTAATGACCAATAATAATAATAATAATAATAAGGAATTGCTTAAAAGATCAAAGGATGCGGGTTGCATATCAATGGCACATAGGAACCAATTTGAAAGAGCTTCCAATGGTCAAAGATGAAACAATTTGAGCAACAAAATAAATGACAGTTTTGGATTATAACCCAAAGTATAAATAAATATCAATGAGTTCATACTGACATAAATAGATAGTTGAATAAATAAATAAATGAGAGAGAGAAGATAGATCTCCAATGTAGAAAAACCCCAAATAATGTCTGTGGATATACCCTCTTAAAAAAGGTAGAGCTTATTTCCCTACAAAAACACCATGAATATGGAATATGCTTAGTAATGTAGTTCTGAAGAGTAGAGCATGTAAGAGGTGGAAAAACGGGGTAACCTTAGAGGGGAAACCTGTCAGACACTACTTCAGCCAGGTTAATATTGTGATAAGTCATGTTGATATTATGCACCCTTGATACGACATATGAGAAAGGCAGTTTACCTTTGAAATCTTCCTCCCCAAAGCACATTAACTCCAGTTTAACTTCAAGAAAACATCAGACAAATTTTTGGACTTTCTACAGATATATATCTTGAAACTGTCAAGGTCATCAAAAGCTATGAAAAGTCTAAGAAAGTGTCACAGAACAAGTGTGCCTAAGGAGACACAACATCTGAATATACTGTGTTTCCTGGATGAAATCCTGGGATGAAAAAAGGATATCGAATAAAAACTAGTGAAATCTGAAGAAAGAACAGTTTAGTTAATAGTAATGTACCAACGTTCCTTCCTTAGTTGTGGCAAGGTAATTAATGTAAGATGTTCACAGTAGGGGAAATTGCATGCAGAATATATAGGAATTGCCTGTGCTATCTTTTCAGCTTTTCTGTGAATCTAAACTTATTCTTTTTAAAAGTTTATTTAAATTTAACAACCACGAAAAATAAATGTCAGACATTACCCTTGTCCTTATGGAGTTGACACTAATCAAATAATCACAAAAATGTTTCACATTTTTGCATTTTGTAAATCCTATGAAGGCACTGTGGAAGAAAAGTACCGAGGCCATGAAAGAAGAAAATTGTTATGTGCATATACGTGGGTTGCTATACACACACACACACACACACACGCACACACACACGTAAATATATTTCCTAATTCTCTCCACTGAGAGGGCCTGGAAGTAATGACACGCTATTAGCGATGTTGATTTCTAATACCATTTTTCAATAAAAGGATCAGGTGTTTGAGGAGATTGACCTCATCTCTTAAGGCAGAAAGTAATGCTGAAAAGGCCATTTGCTCTAAAGGAGGTGTAGGTAGGAGTTTGGAGAATGGAATAGAGAATGGGGAGGATAAGAGTTTTCCATGCAGAGGAAACAGGACATGCAAAGTCCTCTAACTTGAGGCTGTATATAATGTCTCTGGTTTCAATATCCTCATCATACACTAGAGTTTAAAATCAAAGGATTTTAGCATCTTACAGGCCTGAGTTTGAGTCTTAGTTTCATCCGTTATTAAGTGTATGGACTTGGAGCCAAGTTATTCAAACTTTCCTTGCTAAGGGATGGGAATAATAACTCTGACTTTGCAAAGCTGTTTCAAGAACTCAATGCGATAAGGAACATAACATGCCCAGCAGAATATCTGGCTTTACAGGAAGTACCCAAAGAATGATAGTTATTAATTATTACAATACTATGGTCATCAAAAAATTCAGGCTGGATGAGATTATGCCTGAATTTTCTTCTGGCTATAGGATTTGATGGACCACTAGCTATAGGTATTTGCACAGTTTCTATGGGAAAGGGGCTATTTGTGTTATGAAAGCAAAGTAAAGCGGTAGCTTCTAGAAGGAATATAGGTGTAGGTCCAGGCAGGTCCCCTACCTAAAACCCTAAATTTTATGCAAAACTAAAATCCTTTGGAATGAAAACATTGAAATATAGTCAGGGGACATATAAATGTTAATATGATATAAAAATCCAAAACACAGAGTAAGACAAATCAGGTCATTTTCAAGTTAAGCAAAGTAAGTAGAAGATTTTTTTTTTTTTTTTTACTTGGGTACAATTCAAACCAAAACAAGTGTTTTTTCAGTTTTATCATTATTTAACAAAACAAAGTAAACTCCAAATATTATGGCTTTTCTGAATCCAGATGTGATAATCAATAACTTGGATGTATTTTTGTGCATACAGTTAGAAAGAACTGCTTCTTGATGTCACACATACACAGAATAGAAAAATGGAGAGTTAGAGCTAAAAGCTTCCTCAGAGACCACATAATGCCATGGATAGGATAAGAAAATTGAGATCTAAGTTATGAAGAAATTTGTTTCAGGCCAGAGACAAGACCAGAATGCAATTTTTAGCTCCTTTTTCTTCCTAAACCATATTACCCCTCAACCACAAAGCCCCCAAGTGGTATAACATTCTCAACTGTGATGCATCATAAAATGAAGTCCTACCCACTCCTAAACCTATGTTATTACAGAAAAAACAAGCTAAAGTTCACAGTTTAAAAATATCTGTAGTAGACCATAGTAGCAATGTTTAAAAACAACTTCAATTACAATAAAAATAAGTCTTCTTGTTTAAGCTAAATCCGACTGTAGTGCAATTTCCTCTAAGAAATTGTCTAGGGGTAGGGTGAAAGGGTTAAGTCTGTGAAGCACATTTTTCAGCCACTAGCTGTGGTATCCTGGGTAATTACTGAGGCTTAGTGGAGACCACACCTTAGATAAACCTGTAATGCTGGAGTTTTCTGCAAACATTTTCTTTCCTGCAAGCTGTGGCTTGTTTCTTTCGCAGATTTGTCCTATGTTTTCAACTTGATTTTCCAGTGGCTAGTTTATACTTGGTAGAGCCAACAAATTATGGTCTGTTGATTTAGCTTTATATTTTCTTGGTGCTTGCGTGAGACAACCATGCCAGCTATGTGGTAATGAACACAATCAAGCCAGATGAATTATTTTCCTACTATAGGAATACTATTAAAAAAAAAAAAAAGAGGAAGAACTGGTTCAGGTAAAGATCATGATTTAATTTCCCTTGCTTTATTCACTGATTTTAAAAATAGGCTTTGCCTGAGACTGTAATTTTATTCATATTTCACTTCTTAAGAGAACATTTGATTTTTCTCATTTAAAAAAATTCTATTTTATAAACAAAGCCAGTACAAGAACAGTCTGAGGACAAGGTGGTGCTTGGTGTGACAAAGGTATGTGTGTCCTTGGGAAAGCCAATTCTCCATCATGGTGCTCTATGAAAAATGAAATGGCAATCAAGAAATCATGTTTTGGTCATGTCAGTCTAAAAAGTGTACAAAGTAAAGCAGTTTGTGTTTTAGTTTTGGTTGTTATCAACTACAAGTTACTCTTGAGGGTGCATATAACTTTGGGGAAAAAAACTCATATGACATCTAGGCCAATGGGGATGTATCTTTTGGCTTTGTAAAGAAAGGTGGTGCTCCCATTTTTCTCTCCATCTCCCTGCATCCCATCACCACCATCGCCACCGGACCTAGGAGAAAATGCAATGGATAATCACAGACTAAGGAAAGAAAAACGTATTTTTGTAAGGTTAGCAAGCATAGTAGCATTATTTTCTTAGTTTTGCATGTTAGATGAAGAATTAAGCCAGAGATACAGGCATTTGAAATGACATGCTCAATGTTCTAAATGAAGCCAACAGTAGGGGGATTACCACCCAGGCCAATGTGCTCTGCAAATGCCCTCCGGACACTCTTTGGATAATCATCAACATCAACACACCCAACAACACTCCTCGTACACACATTAGTGGAATTACTTTAACCAAATAGCTTGATCACTATCTAGGTGAAAAGGCAGCATTTTGGAAATAAAAATTTTGATCAGGGATAGAAGGAAGAATCACTTTCAAGCCAGAAGCCTTGGAGGAGGGGAGCGGTAAAGGAAAAAAATATATATATATATTTATTAACTTGTTTTTTATTCTTTTTTATTTTAGTTTTTTCTTGTTTCTCAAAGCAGATTAACTTTTTCTTTTAATTCCAAACGTAATAGATGCTTAAAGCAACAAGTAGTATTATCCAAAAATGTAGAGAGAGCTTTTAAAGTGAAAATATCCTCACTGAGATTAACCAGTACTAATAGCCTGATGCATTTCTTTGGGGGCTTTTAAAAAGCCACAAATGAAATATAAAGAGCATGGTGGAAGTGTGGGAAGTGAGGCAGGAAGGAAAAGGATTAAGGTTCAAGAAAAGGGGAGGGAGAGCCATCCTTCCAAAATTGCCCTCAAACTGGCCTCAGTCATAACCAGGATACTAAATTCTATGTTGGCAAGGCTGTGATTTCAGTCTCCCCTAGGCCAGCTTCATTGCCCCACTTGTCCTGGTGTAGGTTTATGAAATTCCTATCCCCCCACCCCACACAAAGTCACTTACAACCCAATCATCCACAAGGGCACAAAGACAGAAAAACAGAAAGTGACAAGTAATGGAGAATAACCTTCTCCTTCTGTTCTCTGAAAAGAGGCTGTTAGTGGGCATCTGGTATCCTCAGGTCAAACTAAGACCTTTGTATATTGATGCTAAAATTTTAGGATTTGCTTTCTTGAAATCAGAATGGCCATGTATTAGTCCGTTCTCACACTGCTATGAAGAAATACCCAAGACTGGGTAATTTATAAAGAAAAGAGGTTTAATTGACTCACAGTTCCACATGGCTGGGGGTGGGGGGGCCTTAGGAAACTTATAAGCATGGTGGAAGGCACCCCTTCACAGGATGGCAGGAGAGAGAATGAGTGTCAAGCAAAGCAGAAAGCCCCTTATAAAACCATCAGATCTCGTGAGAACTCACTATCACGAGAACAGTGAAGGGGGAACTGTTCCCATGATTCAATTATCTCCACCTGGTCCCGCCCTTGACACGTAGGGATTATTACAATTCCAGGTGAGATTTGGTTGGGGACACAGAGTCAAACCATATCAGGCCACAAAAGTGGACAGCTACTCACTGAGTTTTCAGTCCAAGTGCACCTGAAAAAATTCCCAGTCCTGGTGGGGGTCTGGCCCTTTGACTGTGATGTCAAGTCCCAAAGGTCAGCTTGAGGTTGGTCATTGAAACAAGATTCACTTTTGGAAAAGTTAATGGTGATTTGGGACTTAAGCCAGTTTCAGACTGAGCTGGCATACTCCTGCCTCCCCTCCCCTACATGCGATCTACCTCCCCAGTGAAGCTGCTCCATTCAGATCCAGCCAGAGTAAGATCTATCCTCTTGTAAAACATCATTTTAGAGCTCAGTTCACCTGCCAAGTCTTGAACAACCACTAGAAGCCATGGTTCTTACACAGCAGGTTGGTCGAGAATAGAGTCAGGGCAATGAAATGAGTTACAAACTGATGACGATATCCTTGGAAACCCAGGATGTATTCCTAAGTCTGGAGGAAAGTTGCTAGCCAAGGCCAGAGTTGACTGGGGACCCAAATGATAAGACCCCAGAACTTTATCCATCTGTCAATAAAACCCAGACTATTCTTACTGGCATATAGTTAATGCCAGGGGGCGCAAGCCAATGCAGTTTGAGAAGTGTTGTAGAATGTCTCTCCCGAGTAAATCTGACAATAAAAAAGGGAGACGTTTCCACAGGGATCCAAGAAGTTCCCAAGTACATCATAGATCACATACTGGAGCACTGCAGAAGAGCTATAAGAGCAATGGTTGACATGATCTTCCACTTTTCCTGCTCTTTGATGTCAATAAAATCTGGAGGCTTGTTACAACAATCAGTATTATCAGCGTTATAATTGCTTTTTAAAATTTAGTGCTTTCTTGTGTGCCAGACTCTATGCCCAGCACTCTACAAATATTATCTCATTTAATCCTATCAACCTTTGTAAAAAGCTCATAAATTGTCCACAAAGTCATAGGCAGGTTCATTAGACCCTAGCTTTACAAATTTGGGTGAATGCTTCACAAGAGTCAAACCACTTTTCTTTTTTCTTTTTCTTTCTCTCTCTCTCTCTCTCTCTCTTTTTTTCTTTTGATGGAGACTTACTCTGTCTCCCAGGCTGGGGTGCAGTGGTGTGATCTCGGCTTACTCCAACCTTCGTCTCCTGGGTTCAAGCAATTCTCCTGCCTCAGTCTCCCAAGCAACTGATGTTACAGGCGTGCACCACCACGCCCAGCTAATTGTTTGTATTTTTAGTAGAGATGTGGTTTCACCATGTTGGTCAGAATGATCTCGAACTCCTGACCTCAAATGATCTGCCTGTCTTGGCCTCCCAAAGTGCTGGGATTACAGGCGTGAGCCACTGCGTCCAGCCCAAATCACTTTTCCTATTTTAAAATTGGTTATTTATTCCAGTGTTTGCTCCGAGGAGCAAGCTGAGTACTAGTATCAACATCATATTCCTTTTCTTGATTGTTGAAAGCCTGGGCCTTGCCAATTCTCTCAAAGTCTGGCTGAAAGACAACTGATCTTTGACAAAGCAAACAAAAACAGAAAGTGGGGAAAGGGCACCCTATTCAACAAATGGCGCTGGAATAATTGGAAAACCATATGTAGAAGAATGAAACTGGATTCTCATCTTTCACCTTATACAAAAATCAACTCAAGTTGGATCAAGGACTTAACTCTAAGACCTAAAACCATAAAAATTCTATAAAATAACATCAGAAAAAGTCTTCTAGACGTTGGCTTAGGCAAAGACTTCATGACCAAGAACCCAAAAGCAAATGCAACAAAAACTAAGATAAATAGATTGGACTTAATTAAACTAAAACACTTGTGCACAGCAAAAGAATCAACCAACAGAGTAAACAGATAACCCACAGAGCGGGAGAAAATGTTCAGATTCTATACATCGGACAAAGGACTAATATCCAGAATCTACAAGGAACTCAAATAAATCAGCAAGAAACACAATCCCACCAAAAACTGGGCTAAGGACATAAATAGACAATTCTGAAAAGAAGATATACAATTGGCCAATAAAGATATGAAAAAATGCTCAACATCACTAATTATCAGGGAAACATAAGTCAAAAACCACAATGCGATACCGCCTTACTCCTCCAAGAATGGCCATAATCAAAAAATCAAAATATAACAGATGTCAGAATGGATGTCGTGAAAGGGGAACACTTTTACACTGTCAGAGGGAATGTAAACCAGTACGAGCACTATGGAAAACAGTGCGGATATTCTTTAAGGTACTAAAAGTAGAATCACCATTTGAACCAGCAATCCCACTACTGGGTATTTACTGAGAGGAAAAGAAGTCATTTTATGAAAAAGATACTTGCACATGCATGTTTATGGCAGCACAATTTGCAAGTGCAAAAATATGGAAGCAGCCCAAATGCTCATCAATCAACGAGTGGATAAATAAAATTATCCATATATATATATACACACGCACACCATGGAACACTATTCAGCCATTAAAAGGAACGAAATAATGGCATTTGCAGTAACCTGGATGGAACTGGAGACCATTATTCCAAGTGAAGTAACTCAGAAATGGAAAATCAAACATCATATGTTCTCATTCATAAGTGGGAGCTAAGCTATGAAGATGCAAAGGCTAAGAATGATACAATGGACTTTGGGGACTGGGTGGTGGAGAGTGGGAGTGGGGAGGAATAAAAGAAAGCACAATGGGTACAGTGCACACTGCTCAAGTGATGGGTGCACCAAAAATCTCAGAAATCACCACTAAAGAACTTATTCGTGTAACCAAACACCACCTGTTCCCCAATAACCTATTGAAACAAACAAACTAAAGTCTGGCTGAAAGAACAAACTTTCAAGGGGGAGAGATCCAGTTCAAAAAGGCAAGTAGATCAAAGTGCTAATGATAAACAATGATTTGTTACTTTAATATAATACTCGTAATAATTAAAATTCTTAATCTCTCAAAGATAAAGCCTGAAGTGAAATAAGAAAAGGCATGTGACATAACCATTTACATCATGGAGTAACTTTCAAAAAGCAAGCAAAGATATTTATTTTTTGAAAACTTTGCAAATACTTAAAAATACAAACAACAGATGGCTCTCATTTGGATAATTCATTATTTCTGGTATTCTTACTTCATATAAGAGTGTGATACCATTCTTCAAGCTAACTTTTGGGTATCTGCCTCATCAGGTCATGGGGTTGGGGACCGCTGGTGGTGAGAATCTGAGCACTGGGTACCAAGCAGGGTCTTCTGCCCCGAGAAATGACCTCTCGAGTCCATCTCTCTCTTAGATGTCAGCCAACAAAGAGGGCAACCTGGCGAATATCCACCTTTATGACTGTTAAAGTACCTCCCAAAGGGCATTTTAAACTGCCCACTGTACTGGATGAACAAACTGAACTTGTTAAAGACCTGTATTTACCAGACTGCTGTGGTCTATGCTTCTTTTTAGACCTTTTAAAACCTTTTTAAGTCTACAACCCAAACTTGCAAACATTTTATTTGGCCTCTTGCCTTTCCTCCCAATTAAACCAAACGTATGGTGTTTATCATCAAACTGAAATGAGGAAAGCGGAACTTATCTTCGGATAGAGATGTCGTTGGTTCTGTCTGTTGCGCAGAGACTTCTGACTTCCAGGGATATTAAGTAGACATAGCTAAAATGACATTTGATGAAGACTGATTAAACAACAGGGAGGGGAAGTTGAAGGCTGGGGTCCAAGACGGAAGACAGCCAGGTGATGTTCCTGGAAGCGGCTCACAGGCCTGGGCCTGCTGCCTGGTCTTGGCGCCCAACAGGTAGGGGGTGTGCGCATGCGCGTGATGAAGCCTGTGGCAAGGCGTCCGAAGCCCCAGTGATCCCGAGGTGATAAAGTCAACATGCCAGTCTGCCAAAATCTGAAGCCTGAAAAAGACCTATTTTCCACTACACATATGAAGATACCATTCTCGTTCAAATATTTATTTGGGCTTGGATTCTGAAAGACTTATTCCTCTGTTAGGCTTAGGCACTTCCCCATTCCTTTCTCTCTCTTTTTCAGATTATATGAGGATTTCCTTGTCATTTGTCTAAGGGACTGATGCCTTATTCATTGAAGTAGTAGCTGAAGCCTGAAAATAGAGAATTCAGGGACACATAAATTAAAGGTTGTAAAAGTTTAAATTGTTAAACAAACTCAGGTCATAAAATATACTCTCATTCATCATTCCAAAAGATTGTGTTTAAAATGAAGCCATAGGATACCTCCTTCACACCACTGATTTCTCAATTGAAAGATAATAAAGGACAAGTCTTTTTTTCCCTTAAAATTCAATTCTTTAAAAGAAAATTAGCGGTTGGGTACTTTGGCTCATGACTGTAATCCAGTACTTTGGGATACCAAGGCAGGAGGATTACTTCAGCTCAAGAATTCGAGACCAGCCTGGGCAACATAGTGAGACTCTGTCTCTACAAAAAAAAAAAAAAAAAAAAATACAAAAATTAGCCAGGCATGGTGGTGTGCACCTGTGGTCCCAGCTACTCAGAAGGTGGGAAGATTGCTTGAGCCCAGTAGGTCAAGGTTACAGTGAGCCGTAATTGCACTATTGCACTCCAGCCTGGGTGACAGAGCAAGACCCTGTCTAAAAAAAAAAAAAAAAAAAAAAAAAGCTTTTTTTTTGAGACGGAGTCTCGCTCTGTCGCCCAGGCTGGAGTGCAGTGGCCAGATCTCAGCTCACTGCAAGCTCCGCCTCCCGGGTTCACGCCATTCTCCTGCCTCAGCCTCCCGAGTAGCTGGGACTACAGGTGCCCGCCACCTTGCCCGGCTAGTTTTTTGTATTTTTTAGTAGAGATGGGGTTTCACCGTGTTAGCCAGGATGGTCTCGATCTCCTGACCTTGTGATCCACCCGTCTCGGCCTCCCAAAGTGCTGGGATTACAGGCTTGAGCCACCGCGCCCGGCCTAAAAAAAGCTTTTAATATAAATGTTATGGCATGAGTTTTAGATAAAAATATAAAATGGCCCTTTCGTAGGGATTTTTACTGGCCAAAAAGGATAAATAAAATGTGCATAGTGCATATCAGATGCCAGACACTCTTTCAAAAACATTAATCATTTAATCCTTATAGTAAGTCTACAATGAAGATATTATTTCCAGCTTATAGGTGGGAATATGAAGTCAAAAGATTTGTCAAAATTGCACCATCAAGTAAGTGCCAGAGAATGAAAATCAGATTTTTGACTAAAAATTTGATATGCTTTTAACTATACTGTGGTATCTCTTAGGTATGAATATTAAGCATTCTAACAAGAATTAATTTAAATTTGTGCTTTCCCATATCCCACTACAGATATGTTCCTCAGCTTTGAGAACTATATTGCAATATAGAGAAGGCATGTTCTAATAAAGGAGACTGCCTTAAATCCTTTTTAAAAACAAAGTGGCATATGCATAAGTTAGGAAAGAAAAATTGAGAAAAAATTTTAAAGTCTATTAATTGTCTCAAAATGAAATGGTATTACATATTATTTGTGAATCATCAGAATGCTAGAGAAGGTTCCCAAAATGATACTCTGAATGAAATATTTTCAAGTATCATTAAGACTCTTAATCCAAAGAACTTTGGAGAGACTCTGTCCCTTTAGTTTTCTTTAATGTATGCCCTTGAAAAAAAATGCCCATGCAATAAATGTTGACCAAAACACATTGGTTTTGCAGTTATGGTTTGCTATAAAATTAAAGATAAATTCTAATGAACTATGCAGAAGTATGACCTCATAACTAGGTAGGTAATGATACGGTCAATGCCAAAACACAGTCCTCATCAGTGAGAGCTGAAGCTTAAGGTTTGACATTTTATTTCTTTGTTCCACATGTTTATTTTTTGAATTTCTTAAAGACTATTAGAGGAAGTAAATTAATATCCTTAAGTATTCATTGGCTCACTGTCATACTGAATGGGCAAAAGCTGGAAACATACCCTTTGAAAACCGGCAGAAGACAAGGATGCCCTCTCTCACCACTCCTATTCAGCATAATATTAGAAGTCCTGGCCAGGGCAATCAGGCAAGAGAAAGAAATAAAAAGTATTCAGATAGGAAGAGAGGAACTAAAATTATCTCTGTTTATAGATGACATGACTGTATATTTAGAAAGCCCCATCGTCTCAGCCCAAAACTCCTGAAGTTGATAAGCAACTTCAGCAAAGGCTCAGGATACAAAATCAGTGTGCAAAAATCACAAACATTCCTACACCCCAATAACCGACAAACAGAGAGCCAAATCATGAACAAACTCCCATTCACAATTGCTACAAAGAGAATAAAATACCTAGGAATACAAATTACAAGAAATGTGAAGGACCTCTTCAAGGAGAACTACAAACCACTGCTCGAGGAAATAAGAGAGGACACAAACAAATGGAAAAACATTCCATGCTCATGGATAGGAAGAATGAATATCATGAAAATGGCCATACTGCCCAAAGTCATATATAGATTCAATGCTATTCCCATCAAGCTACCACTGACTTTCTTCACAGATCTAGAAAAAACTACTTTAAATTTTATATGGAATGAAAACAGAGCCCATGTAGCCAAGACAATCCTAGGCAAAAAGAACAAAGCTGGAGATATCACGCTACCTGACTTCAAACTATATTACAAGGCTACAGTAACCAAAACAGCATGGTACTGGTACCAAAACAGATATATAGACCAAAGGAACAGAACACAGGCCTCAGAAATAATACCACACATCTACAATCATCTGATCTTTGACAAATCTGACAAAAACAAGAAATGGGGAAAGGATTTCCTATTTAATAAATGGTGTGGGGAAAACTGGCTAGCCATATGCAGAAAACTGAAACTGGATCCCTTCCTTACATCTTAAACAAAAATTAACTCAAGATGGATTAAAGATTTAAATGTAAGACCTAAAACCATAAAAACGCTAGAAGAAAACCTAGGCAATACCACTCAGGACACAGTCATGGGCTTCATGACTAAAACACCAAAAGCAATGGCAACAAAAGCCAAAATTGACAAATGGAATCTAATTAAACTAAAGAGCTTCTGCACAGTAAAAGAAACTATCATCAGAGTGAACAGGCAACCTACAGAATGGTGGAAAATGTTTGCAATCTATCCATCTGACAAACAGCTAATATTCAGAATCTACAAGGAACTTAAACAAATTTACAAGAAAAAAACAAACAACCCTATCAAAAAAGTGTCCAAAGGATATGAACAGACGCTTCTCAAAAGAAGACATTTATGTGGCCAAGAAACATATGAAAAAAAGCTCATCATCACTGGTCATTAGAGAAATGCAAATCAAAACCATAATGAGATACCATCTCACGCCAGTGAGGATGTGGAGAAATAGGAACACTTTTATATTGTTGGTGGAAGTGTAAATTAGTTCAACCTTTGTGGAAGACAGTGTGGTGATTCCTCAAGGATCTAGAACTAGAAATACCATTTGACACAGCGATCCCATTACTGGGTATATACCCAAAGGATTATAAATCATTCTACTATAAAGACACATGCACATGTATGTTTATTGCAGCACTATTCACAATAGCAAAGACTTGGAACCAACCCAAATGCCCATCAATTATAGACTGGATAAAGAAAATGGGGCACATATGCACCATGGAATACTATGCAGTCATAAAAAAGAATAAGTTCATGTTCTTTGCAGGGACATGGATGAAGCTGGAAACCATCATTCTCAGCAAACTAATGCAGGAACAGAAAACCAAACACTGCATGTTCTCACTCATAAGTGGGAGTTGAACAGTGAGAACATATGGGCACAGGAAGGGGAACATGACACACTGGGCCTGGGGGGATTGTGGGCAAGGGGAGAGATAGCATTAGGAGAAATACCTAATGTAGATGACAGGTTGATGGGTGCAGCAAACCACCATGGCACATGTATACCTATGTAACAAACCTACACATGCTGCACATGTATCCCAGAACTCAAAGTATAATTTAAAAAAAAATCCATTGGCTCAAAGAAATAGCCATTTATGCTCCACTAACATATTTGGTTTGCTTTGAACAATGCAAATAAGAAGCAGATTGTTCTACCCTATCAACAATGACAATCCGTGTGTTGTCTACGGGTGGATGTGAGCACACTCAAAAGGAGTAACCTGAGACAATAAAATTTTTTCAGAATATGAGTCAAGGCAGATTTATTTAGGTTTATAGAAAAAATATATCCAGGAAAGAAATGTTATTATAGGCATTGGCAAAGCAAGATGTGATGCCTGCGTTATGAGATTTTAAACATGTATTTCAGAAGGTAGTTTAAACAGTATAAATCAAGGCTAAAGCATAACTAATATATTCCTTGATGAGGTTAGTTCCTCAGCTGTCTCATTGCCCTGGTTCTTAACCCCTCCCACTGATTTCACAGTTTGTGTGTATCAGATTTAGTCATTGATCTAGTGAAGCAGTTATCATATTCCACTATTCCATGGGTAATCATGACATAAGCAGTTAGCACTTTTCATCTTCAAAGCTCTTACCAGCAGTTAATTAATATAAACAACCCCCTTAGGAGATAAATTAATCACACTATAACAGTTCCCATTTTTCCAGTTGAGAAGCTGAGGTAAAGAGGCTAAGTAATTGGCCCAAAGTCATTGAGAAAACAATATTTGAAGACTGTGGTGGCTTGAGGAGTTCTGAGATCTCAAACTTTAATAAAAGGTTTGCATTTCTCATTAGTCTCTCATACATCATATACAATGTCATTCAACTAGCAGCTTTCTCCAGATGGCATAGTGGAAAACAGATGATTGTTCTGCTGCCTATACTAAGAGAGTCGGCTTGATTCTTCGTATTAACCTGGCTGGTCATAAAGAAGTTAAAAATGTGTCATCACCAAATCGAGTCTTTAAATAGAATTTTACCTTCTGTTTCCTTAATCCCAACAAACCAGTCCACAGATCTCTATTGCCAAATCTATATTTGATGACAAACATCAGGTGTCAGAAAGCAAATACAAACGAATGTGAAAATGTAGCCACTGATCATTTGGCCATCCCACCAAATGCCTGAAAGTGTGTGAAATTTAGAGTGGTTTACCTGAACCCCCTAGATATGTTGACATTGCTTTGAGTTTAGATCAAATCACACTCCATAATATTCAATAAATTATGGAGTCACGAGCCACATAATGTTACTATCAACAACGGACAGCAAACAGTGGTCCCACAAGATTATAATAGAGCTGAGAATTTCTATCGCCTAGTGACATTATAGCTGCCTTAACATCATAGTGCAATGCATAATCCCCATGTTTGCAGTAATGTTGGTGTAAACAACCTACTGTGCTGCCAGTTATCTGAATGTATAGCACATACAACGATGTTCAGTATATACTTCACAATGATAACAAACGAGTAACTTACCGGCTTACGTCTTTACTATACTATACTTTTAATCATTATTTTAGAGTGTACTCCTTATTTTAAAAAGTTAACTTTGAAACAGTTGCAGTTAATCATTCAAAAGGTATTCCAGAAGAAGACATTATTATCATGGAAGATAATAGCTTCACACATAATACTGCTTCTGAAAATCTTTCAGTGGGACAAGATGTGGAGGTGGAAGATAGTGATATTGATGATCCTGACCCTATGTAGGCCTAGGCTAATGTGTGTGTTTGTGACTTAGTTTTCCATTTAAAAAATCATGTTAAAAGATATAAAAATTACAAAAATGTTTTAAATTTTAAAAGCTTATAGAATAAGGATATAAAGAACATTTTTATACGGTTGTACAGTTTGTGTTTTAAGCTAAGCATTATTAAAAGAGTAGAAAAGTTTTTTTACTTAAAAAGTGTATAAAGTAAAAATGTTACAGTAAGCTAAAGTAAATTTATTATTGACTTTTTAAAACAATTTTAGTGTGGCCTAAGCGTACAGTATTTATAAAGTATACAATATAGTAATGTCCTAGGCCTTCACATTTACTTACTACTCACTCACTTACTCATCCAGAGCAATTTCCAGTCCTGCAAGCTCCATTCATGATAAGTGCCCTAAACAGGTGTATCATTTTTTATTTTATACAATATTTTTACTGTATATTTTCTGTGTTTAGACACACAGATACTTACCATTGTTTTACAATTGCCTGTAATATTCAGTACACTAACAGGCTGTACAGTTTTGCAGACTAAGAGCAATAGGCTATATACCACATACATAGCCTAGATATGCAGCGGGCTATGCCTAAGTACGTCTATGCATAAGTACACTATGTGATGTTGGCACAATGATGAAATAGCCTAATGATGCATTTCTCAGAATGTATTTCTATCATTATTTGAGGCATGACTGTATATAATTAATTCAATATATTCAATGTCTAATTTAATGACATAGCATGGGACTAGTAAATGGGACAACTAGGCTGTACCCTTTTCCTCAATACACAGTGACACACAAAATTGAAATCTACTACTTTCAATTTTTCCTTCCAATAATAAAATCTTAAATTATCCCAAGCTGTTCTTGAGCAAATTAAACAAAATCTATATGGAAATTTATTGACAAGGTATAAAAGGAACTTTGGGAATTGTCACATTAATATTGCTACAACTCTCTTGTATTTGACAGTCATGGCTGTTGTCCAGTTGTTGGTCCAAGTGGAATTATGTGACTTTGCTACACATATCAATTTGCTTTTTTAGCCCGAATCATGGTCCTCTTCTCCCTCCTTGTTTTGGAAAAGTAGGAGATGCATAATGGGGATCTCATTTTAATTAAAAAGAACAACATAAACTTTTTTTCCAAAACGTTGTATTGTAAAAATAAACACTATACCCAAACTTATTAGTGCCTAAAAATCCTGAAATACAGTTTTAAAGAAATAAAACATCTTTAAAGTCATCCTAGGGAAACTGGGTGAAAGATAAATGAGAACACTGTGCTAGTTTTGAAACATTTCTCTGAATCTAAAATTATTCCAATATAAAACATTTATTTTTTTTAAGGGCAGTATAAAAATGAGTGTGGTAGACTAAAAAATGGACTACCAAAAGATATCCACATCTTAAACCCTAGAAACTGTGAATGTTACTTTATTTGACAAAAGGGGGGAAAAAAAGGATAAAGAGGCTATGAAGGTGTGTTTCAGTTAATCATATAATGGGATTATGATAAGTAAAACAGACAGCCTCACAGCTCTGTAGCCTAGCTGTCCTTAACTCTGGATCTCCTGGGTAGATTTTGGGAGAATAGAGTGAAATGAGATTATTGTCTGGATAGGCCCTAAATGCACTCACAAGTATTATTATAAGAAGGGGTATCATAGTTCATTCCATGATGCTACAACTGAATATTTAAGACTGGGTAATTTATAATAAACAGAATTTTACTTTTTATGGTTCTGGAGGTTGAGCAGTCCAAGATCGAGGATCTGGCAGCAGGTGAGGGTCTTTTTGTTGCATCAGCCCATGGCAGAGGGTGGAAGGGCGAGAGGGCAAGAAAGAATAATAAATCAAACTTACAACCTCAAGCTCTTTTATAATTAGCATCAATCCATTCATGACGATGGAACACTCATGACCTAAACACCTCCCTTTAGGCTCCACCTTCCAACGTTTGTTAAATTGGGGATTAAGTTTCTAACACATGCTTTTTGGGGGATACATTCAGATCATATCAAAAGGGCGAATGGATTTTGTAGACACAGAGAAGTTGATGTGAAGATGGAGCAGAGAGATGTTTGAAGATGCTAGCCTTGAGACTGGAGTCACATGGCTACAGTCCAAGGGATGCTGGTAGCCACAAGAAGATGAAGGAGGCATGGAACAAATTCACCCCTGGAACCTCCAGAGGAAGTATGGCCCTACTGACACTTTGATTTCTGTTCAGTGATACTGATTTCCACTTCTGGCTTCCAGAACTGTGAGAGAATAAATTTCTGTTGTTTTAAGCCATCAAGTTTGTGGTAATTTTTTTACAGGAAATAAATATAATTGGCAAAGAATATTTTAAAATTCAACCACGGAAGAAGAATAATAAATAGCTAATAAGCATATGAGAGATGCTCAATGTTAGTAATAATTAAAATAACTGTCAATAAAGCAATTAGTTAACTCATTTGTTATCTATCAGATCAAAAAATTAAAGAGACTGAGAATTTAAAAAATTATGTAATGCAGTTTTCACTGAAGATATTAACATACTCAATTAACTGTCGTTGTAGACTACCCAAGGTCTTACAGTCATTTCAAAACTCAAAATAATGAGCATTTGAGTTTGGCAACTGTTTAGTACTTTATAAAGATGTTTTATTATGTAAAATTTTTAATGTATAAAAAAATAGAGAATGCTCACGGTCAATCTTATTTCATTTATGACCCTTGCTAGCTTCCCTAATCTTTCCTTAAATCTATATATCATATTTTATATAACATATATAATTCCTATATACTATATATATAACGTGTGTGTGTGACTAGTGTTCCATACTTTGATGAAATTCTCTTTTCATCTACTTACAGTTTTCCAGAACTAGGAATTTTATACCAGAAAGTTTTCAGAAATAAAAGCAAAAGAGGCTCATGCCTGTAACACTAGCACTTTGGGAGGCCGAGGCGGACAGATCACTTGAGGTCAGGAATTTGAGTCTGGCCTGGCCAACATGGTGAAACCCCGTCTTTACTAAAAATACAAAAACTAGCCAGATGTGGTGGCATGCGCCTATAGTCCCAGATACTCAGGAAGCTGAGGCAGGAGAATCACTTGAACCCAGGAGGCAGAGGTTGCAGTGAGCTGAGATCAGGTCACTGCACTGCAGCCTGGGTGACAGAGTAAGACTCTGTCAAAAAAAAAAAAAAAAAAGAAAAAAAAGAAAAAGGAAAAGAAAAGAAAAGCAAGAGAAAGACTTTCCTCTAAAGATCAAAAGATTTAAAACTCTGGTGCCCTTATACTGTATGGCAAAAAGCCGTATGTCTGTTAAGGTGTGTGTGGCAGAGAGTGTGTGTGAGGTATCCTACATTGTTTCCCTTGGATCTCAATCTATCAATATCTTCTTCTTGTCTTTAATCTCTCCTCTACCTCTCTGCTACTCTTATAAATATATTTGAGTTGCTTCAAATGACCCCCTGCCAAAAACCAAAGCAAAAAACTTCTGATTCCACAGTTCCTCTACCCATCACCCTATCTCTTTTCTTCCTTACCAACCAAAATTCTTGAATAAATAGACTACATATTCCTTTACCTTTTCACTTCCCATTTACTTTGCAACTCATAGTAATTAGAGCAAAAACATTTACCTGAAACCACTCTCACTGATGAGTATTCAACAGGTGATGGGATCATGATACTAAGCAAAACAGACGTGGCCCTTGCCCTCACAGCTCTGTGGCCTGGCTGCCCTCGGTCCTTATATCCTAAGTAGCTAAGCACTCCCTTACCACTTGTCCTTATTGTCCCCTTCTACCCATTCAATTCAGCTCCTGCAAGGTTTCAGCTGAGCCATGCATGATTTGAATGATGAAAAACATGGGCCTTATTCACTTTTCTACCTGACACCAAATCTGTGTTTAGCAGGTCAGCAAGATAAAATCTGAAGATGGCTGTTTCTTTCCAGCTATATTTGTGACTGATATGAAATTGATCCTTTAGAACTCTGTGGTGGTTCCTAACATTACCAGAACTGTTCATGCCATCTTTATTTGTGCTCTGGGCACAGACAGAGCCTTGGTTTCCTAACAAGTTATTTAAACATTCAAGAAGGACTAATTTCTTGACATACCTGAGTTTTCAAGCTCTAAGAAGAAGAGGGAGCAAAACCATAAGTGAAATAAAACAATACATTGAGTCGCTGTAAAGGGATTTTTTTTTTTTACTTAAAGTAAAATAAATTATAAATGTCTAGTCTGTTTCCAATAAGGAAATTTTAAATAACTAAAGGAATTGATTAGTTAATTGGAAAAGATTGCTGAGGAATTGGATCATGCAATGTAGTATTATCAACGTTTTGCAACAGACTAAGTTGTAAGTGGAAAAAATGAATGAAAAGGTGAATCTCCTTTTTAAAGCAAACACTTGTGTGTTTGAAACTCATCAATAATGGCAAAGTAAGAAAAAGTCTTCACAGAGAAATACTAACCAGAGAATTAGCACATGAGATATTACATATAAACTCTTACCATGACACATGTGCACATACATACACACACACACACACACACACACACACACACAAAATGCATGCTCTCTCAATAAAAACACCAATCTTGGGGAACAAAAAATACTGCTAGAGAATATGACTTTTATTAGGTTGGGGCAAAAGTAATTGCTGTTAAAGTATGACAAAAATCACAATGACTTTTGCACCAACCTAATATTTTAATAATAACTAAGCTATTGTTTTAGCTGTTATGCTTAGAAGTTAATATATGTAAAAGGATATAATTATTGACAGTGTTTACAGTAAAATCTTTTTTTTTTTTTTTTTTTTTTTTAGTGAGGGGATTATGTACACATATTGAGGTGGAGAGACAGAGGACATTAGAAATGAGAAGGGCTTTAATCATTCACCTTAAACAGAACAGGCCAAAAGATCCTATAAGCTCAGTGAGAGAAGGAATCGTATGTGTTTTGCTGACTACAATGTCGTCAGCAATTAGTAAATGTGTAAATGAAGAAACACCTATTTCCCATATCACCCAATACCCACATGGCCAGAGAAGAGATAGGGCCAGAAATGGAGCAGTGAAGATAGAAATAATGGCCGGGCACAGTGGCTCATGCTTGTAATCCTAGCACTTTGGGAGGCTGAGGTGAGCAGATCACCTGAGGTCAGGAGTTCAAGACCAGCCTGGCCAACATGGTGCAACCCCATCTCTACTAAAAATACAAAAATTAGCCAGGCATAGTGGCACGTGCCTGTAATCCCAGCTACTTGGCAGGCAGAGGCAGGAGAATCGCTGGAACCTGGGAGGCAGAGGCTGCAGTGAGCCGAGATCTCGCTACTGTACTCCAGCCTGGGTGACAAAGCGAGACTCTGTCTCAAAAAAAAAAAAAAAAGAAAAAAAAGAAAAAAAACATAATAATAACATAGTCGGGCTCTGTGTCCCCATCCAAATCTTATCTTGAATTGTATCCCCACAATTCTCACGTGTTGTGGGAGGGACCAGGTGGGAGATAATTTGAATCAAGGGGGTGGTTTCCCCCATACTGCTCTTGTGGTGGTGAATAAGTCTCAAGAGATCTGATGGTTTTATCAGGGGTTTCCACTTTTGCATCTTCCTCATTTTCTCTTGCTGCCACCATGTAAGAGGTGCCTTTCACCTCCCGTCATGATTCTGAGGCCTCCCCAGCCATGTGGCACTGTAAGTCCAATTAAACCTTTTTTTCTTCCCAGTCTCCTGTATGTCATTATCAGCAGCGTGAAAACAGACCAATACAGAAATGAAGAGAGAAGAATGGTTTGATTAATACTGTCACCAACTATCTCAGTTTAGTGGTGCCATGTTGTTGGGTGAATGTGAAAACACGGAGTCAACAAGAGTAGTCTATTCTTTATAAAGTATAGGTGTGAAGAAAAGGAAAGGAAAGGGATGAAGTGGTGGCTAGAGGAGGCTACTAGTTCAAGAAGGAGCTTTATCTGTTTGTTTGGAGATAAGATGAAGTAAACAAAGGGCAAAGACGAGAAAATGATTTCTGAGGAAGCAGCAGTTGGCACTCCCCACACACTAACATATTGGCTTGGAGGCCACATGGTTAAACTGGAAGACCAATGAGAGGAGAATCAAAAGGCCCTTATGCTAGCCCTGCCTTTGGTACTCATCCACCTTCTGAGCTAACTTGGGTAGGCCACTTGAGCTCTCCAAACCTCAACTTTATCACCTGTGAAATAAAGAGATGGGAAAATACATATTTTTTTCATCAAAAATTAATCAAGAGGAAAGGGGTGTAAGGAAACATAACATAGGAAGACACGAGGCACTGTTACAGTGCATTTGAGGGGACCTCTTTGTGAAATATCACCAATGGCTGTGCTCCTAGAGCGAGCTAGCAATTTCCAAGCCCAACAGAACTGCATACCCAACCCGTTTTAGTAGTCCCATTATTCGCTTCATCATTGTCCTTTTCTGCACTGACTTGACTGAGCAGGCCGCTATGGGAACTCTGTTTTCTAAGCCAGAAAGAACAAGCTGAGTCGTGCTATTGGTCCTTTTGTATCAAGATTTAGCAATCAGCACATTAATAAAGTCTCGAAGATTACTATCAGTATGAAAGGCAAAATTCACACAAAACAATTAATTAACAGCATTAAAACAAATGCATTGCTGAGGATGGAATTGGATCCAGGAGACAAAATGGGTTAAAAAAAATTTTTTAAGGAATGCTCTAATTGAAAACTGGCAGCGGCAGAAGACACAGTATAGTTAAAACAGTATCTTATCAGAAAATTAGCAAAATGTAATTTTTATTGGGTTTTACAGATGTTATTTTTAACCACATCAAAAATCCCACCTCATGGCTATTGGCACAAATTGTCATAATTACTATAATTTGAAGTCTGAGCAATGGAATGGCTGTTGAGATAGTTATCTCATCCTCAGGCTAAGTCTGCATTAGTTGAGCAGCCAGGAGAAGGAGCTCATGTTTTTGTACTTGGTCTGGACTTCATTTGTGTCCTTTATCCGATCTCATTCTTAGGAATATTGAAGAATAATTTTTTTCCACCTGAAACACTGGAGAAAATCAGGAGGTTAATATTAAGAGTGTTGAGGTCGCCTTTAATTAACATACCAATCACCTCACCTCCAATCTGTGAGCAAAGTGTTGCATTTTGTTCTATTTTTACATTTCCTAGTGAACTCTATCATTTTTAATGCATATGCTACATTCTGGGCGTAATATCTTCAGCTACCTACATATGCACAGTTGATGATGCCAAGCTAAGAAAAAGAAGCTTTTAATATTTCTGATATCCAATTTCACATATTTTCATTGCCACTTGGAGAGCAAAAACATAACTAAACATGTCCAAAGTATATCTAACTTATAAATAAGAACATGAGACCAAGAAATGTCTCAGAGGAATTTCTGTGGATTACTTATATTCGCAGATTCACAGTGATATCAATGACAGAAACAATTATGGTAGTGCTATAATTTAGATTTGGGGATATAGACAGCGCAGCTAAGAGGCTCTAGGAATGCTCAGCCAAGACAAAGAGAGGTCTCAATAATAAAATAAGTGTGATCAGATTTAAGGACACAATTTCAAACAACGAAAAAGTAAACATTGACAGACTAGGCCGGGCGCAGTGGCTCATGCCTGTAATCCCAGCACTTTGGGAGGCCAAGGTGGGTGGGTCATGAGGTCAAGAGTTCGAGACCAGCCTAGCCAACATGGTGAAACCCCATCTCTAGTAAAAATACCGAAAAAAAAAAAAAAAAGCCAAGTGTGTTGGCTTGCACCTGTAATCTCAGCTACTTGGGAGACTGAGGCAGGAGAATTGCTTGAACCTGGGAGGTGGAGGTTGCAGTGAGTCGAGATCATGCCACTGCACTCCAGCCTGGGTGGCAGAGCAAGATTCTGTCTTGTGGGAAAAAAAAAAAAAAATTAACAGATTAATTTAATGATCACCCAAAGCTGAGTGATATCATTGCAATCCAGCCTGGGTGACAGAGCAAGACTCTGTCTCAGAAATAAATAAATAAATAAATAAATAAATAAATAAATAAACAAATAAACAAATAACAGACTAATTTAATGACCACCCAAAGTTGAGTGATGTCATTGTCACTTTAGGCCATAGAAAAATTTCAAAATGTTTTCTTTCAAACTCTAAGCCATAATTTAACTAAAGTATTGTATAAAGAAGGGACATGGATTAAATTCACACATTCAAAAGATACTATGTGCTTACACTGTTCCAGGCCCTGAAGAAACAGTAATGCATGAGAAGTGCTGCTCCCAGTAGAGTAACACAGACAGGAATAATATAGGCAGCAAACAACAAAATAAGTATGTAATATAATGCCAGATAGTGTACGTGTTTCAGAGAAAAGTCAAACAGGGTAAGGAAATGGAGAGTGATGGCAGTTCAAATGAGAAAGCCTGCTCAAATAAGGTGATATGGATCACAGACCTAAAAGAAGTGATGGAAAAATTCAGGGTGATACATGGGGAAAGGGGATTCCAGACAGAAGAAACAACACGTGCAAAGACGCTGAGGTAGAAACGTGCCAGGAGGTTAGTGAACAAGGACAGAGTGGTAGGAGAGAAGGCAGGGGAAGCAGGCAGGCTATATCATATAAGCCTTTCATAGACCATGGTAGGGACCTTAGGTTTATTCCGAGTATGGCTGGGGGCTCAGAGGGTTTTGGGTAGTGGAGTAATGCAATCTGACTAATGTTATAAAAAGTTGATTCTGCTGCTGGGTAGAGGATAGCAGTGAAAGTCATGAGAACAGTGACAAGGCTATTACAAGAACTATTCAAGCCAACTAGATAGTGGCTTGAAGCTGCATGATAGCAGTGAAGGGAGTGAAGACTGGTCAGATTTAGGATATATGTTGGATGTGGTACCAGTAGGACTTGCCAATAAACTGGATGTAAGAAACAAGAGAAAGAGAGGAATCTGAAATGACTCCTAGATTTCTGGCCTGAGAAGATAAATAAACGTAATGATTCTCATTGGAATGGGGAAGATTTGAAGTAGTATGGGTTTTAGATGTTGGGATGGAAGTCAAGAATTATGTTTCAGTTATCTTAAGATTTGCTGGCTATGGAGTGTGAGATGCCCATTAGACACTCAAATGGAGGTGACAAATAGGTAATTGAATATATGGGTCTGAGTGCAGGGGAGAGGTTGGACCAAAGTTATAAATTTGGAAGCCATTAGCTCATACGTGTCATTGAAAGCCATGAGACTGGATGCACTCGCCTGGAGTAAGGATGGATAGAAAGGAGAATACAACCTGGGATTGGAAACACAGGAGAATTTCTCAAATGTAGCTGAGAAAGATTACTTGACCTCTATAGGGCCTTTTTAACACTGTAACAAATAATTAAGCAGGCTGACTTTGAACAGACAAGGGGGAAAATCGGGTTCAGAGTGGACCATAATCTGCATTTACTTAATCTCACCTTATTATTGGTATTACTTTTATTTTTATACAAAGCCAAATACTGAATAAATGAATACATAGAGTGGAGTTTTGGGGAACTTTTACAGTAAATACTAAATAAGCCTTCTTCTAATGCAGATGGCCAATGGATCACATTTTGAGAAATGCTGCTCTAATGTGAGAAGCAACAATTAAGGGAAAAACATAAGTTCCAGAGTAGTCACCAATTCTTTCAAGGGATGGACTATGTCAGTAAGTGAAAAATCTGTGCCTTCACTGGAAATGATGCAGCAAAAAAGAGACAAAAATCACTGTAGAAAGTATTTAGGTTAGCTCTCAGAAAGAAGCTGTCCTTTGGGAGGCCGACGCGGGTGGATCACGAAGACAGGAGATCGAAACCATCCTGGCTAACACAGTGAAACCCCATCTCTACTAAAAATACAAAAAATTAACCGGGCGTGGTGGTGGGCGCCTGTAGTCCCAGCTACTCAGGAGGCTGAGGCAGGAGAATGGCGTGAACTTGGGAGGCGGAGCTAGCAGTGAGCTGAGATCACACCACTGCACTCCAGCCTGGGTGACAGAGCGGGACTCTGTCTCAAACAAAAAGAAAAGAAAAGAAAAAGAAAGAAAGAAGCATGTCCTAAAGTAAGAGTCATGTGATACTAAAAGACTAGGAAGAGTCTAGGAAAAATTTAAAGGAAATGGATGAAGAATCTTACCCTAAAGTAATTTAAAGTAAAAAATTTTATAGAATTACTTGAAATAAATTTAATACCTGTACACATTCTGGTTTTTGCTTGCTAAGTTAAAATTACATTTCTAGAGGGGTTTTTTTTAGACACAAAACAAATTTTGAGTCATTTGAAATGGGAATCCATTATTTTAATACCTCAGTCTTCTAGAAAGCACCTTTCTGGACACATCAAGTACTCAGTTCAAGCATTCGGAATGTGATTAAATCTGGAGTTCAGTAATGACACTAGCCAAAAATATGGCATAAGATGTGTTGGGATGAGTTGGCTTATGTCCTGGGAAAAAAAGAATGGTGATTGTTCTGAAAACCACAGTGCTTAGTTTAATAGCCAACAATTGCTAAACTAAAGCGAAAAGAGATGAGGAGGGTCATTGGAAATGGAAGAAAATCAAAAGTCAATTAAAGAATGGAGGGGCAGACACCCTGATGTCTGGAGTCAGCTCAAAGGACACCAAAGCATTTTGCAACAGCTCTAGAAATCCTAGAACTCACCTCATTCTAGGAACTTGTTAAAGGGAACACAAACCCTAGGCAGCTCAACCATGAGATGAACAGCAGTGAGATGAATAGATACACATTTGGAAGGTGTATGGACCTCTGGACCATAATGATAAACATAAGTGATCAAACTTTGATTATTACTTTTAAATAAACTTTATTCAAAGGAAAATGTATGTTCTATTTTCAAATAGCTTCTAGTACATGGTGAAAATTTATCTACTGTGTATGAGATGTGGCATAAGGCACTGGAAGTATTCATGTATGACGGAGTTCCAACTTTCAGTGATTTAGTAGGGCGAGGGAGAAGGAAGAAGGCTGATAAGGACAGATGAGTAGAACAGGAGTTTACAGTACAAAATGGTGTGGCAATACAAAGAAAGGGAGCATAAACTCTAACCGGGGCTGGTAGAGAGATTAGGGAAAGATTTTCAAAAAAGGCAATGTTGACTTGAGCTTTGGATGATAAATAGTGCTCAGGATGAAAATGATTTAAAGATTTGAACTTCAGCTATTTGGAAATAATCCACTTTTTGAAATATTTTATTCCCCCAATTGCACTAAGTAACTGAGGCATCATTCTATATAAATCAATTCAAGTGAAC
The DNA here is from genome assembly GCF_043159975.1 of Macaca nemestrina. Lineage (NCBI taxonomy): Eukaryota > Metazoa > Chordata > Mammalia > Primates > Cercopithecidae > Macaca > Macaca nemestrina. The sequence goes on along the minus strand of NC_092126.1, from coordinate 95,021,165 downwards.
ATCTGGCAGTTCTTATTGTCATAGCAAAGTTTAGAATACTGAATCAACTTTGAAAATTAATCAGGTGTCTACAGCAGACAGGTAATCCACATATTAGAAATATAAGTTTTTATTCAATATGGGGTAGAGTGAAATGCTTTCAGCTTAGAAAAAGATGCTATGGAAACAAATTATCCTGCAGGGTTACTATGAGTTGGATTCCAGTTGGGTAATATTCAGGCAACAAAAGGTATGTTTCATGTTTTCGTATTCAACTCCTAACAGAACTATGAACAAAAATAAAGAGAAATCTAAACTTTCTCAAATCTCAGAGGTATTCTGTTTTTTATTATTTATTATAATTTCTTTTGCCAGTTATTACTAAGGAAGATTGACTGGCTGCTACTTTTTAACCTGGTTTACATGTGCTCAGAAACAAATAACACAAAGGAATTTTTCAATAAAATATGACTAATGAATTAGAAAGTGCTATTCAGTGCCTTGTGAACATTTTATATTATAAGCCCTTTTTCCTCACTAAGATAAGATATTCCCCAAAACAACCCCCCCAAAAAAGAATTTCATTGCAGAAGCATGAAATATAATAACTAATAAGAACAATTATAATCATTTTCCTTAGCATACAGCAACTACTAATGACACATGTAAATAGCTCCAATATATTCATTTACTATTACTGATAATTAACATGTGCGCTAAATTAGAATTGCCTTTATCAGTCAGAGTTGTAAAGCGCCACAACAGCTTAGAGATTACTAGAGGAACTGATACCTGGGTGAAGAATGTGCCCAGCCTGCTGATAATGGAGGAGTGTATGGACTTTTAATTCCATAAATAAATAGAGTGTTTTCAAACATTGGACTTCATCAAAATTTAGCTGAATTAATTAGTCAAGAAAACACTGCATATTTGCCTACATCTTTTTACTCCCTGCAGGAGCTAAATACCTTTTCTCATTTGCATCTGTTGGATATAGAATTGTCCTAATTTTGAAATTTCAGCAAGCCCCACAAAATGCATTGCAAGTAATTTTTGTAGTGATTTTTACACAGTTATATCAAGTGGTAAAGTGATTTGTTCAAGACACTACTTTGACTTTCTCTCAGATATCATCAGAAAAAATAATGTTTTTTTAGTTTAGGAATATGTGCGAAAAGAAATGTTATCTCACAACTCTCTTACACTCAAAATAATATTAATTCAGAGCAATTCTGAAATAAAGTATAATAGGGCTGAAACTGACCACTTTGTGATATGCCTGAAAGAAGCAAATGTATTCTAAACAACTTGGATATCAAGAATGCCAACACTTGGAGTGTTAGAATATCTGGCTTGTTGCTTCAGTAAATGTTTGCTGAATAAAGAAAATTCAATGAAAAAAAATTTTAAGTAAACCTTGAACAAAAAGATAAAACTAAGTGTTCTGAAGAGACATTACTTATTTCTTTGAAGTAAAATAATATTTTGTATGTTTGCAACCTTAATACCTCAAAAACCCGCATACATACTTATTGCCCGTCCTTTGACACTACCTTAGTCTGAGCCATCATTACCTCGCTCCTTGTTGACTGAAACAGTCGTAATAGGCTTCTTGTCCCACTTCCTCCCCCTATTCTCACCCATTTTCCATACTCTAAGCTGAGTGACTTTTGTAAAACATTTTCCATGTCCCCTCATTCCCTCAGGGTAAAAAACTAAAGCATTCAAGGCACTTCATGGTGTGGCCACAGCCCATCTCTCCAACCTCGTTCATCTCTATGACTCAACCAATGGCACTTGGTGCTCCAGCCATATTCAACTTTGTGCAGTTTTTCTACATGCCATGCTTTCACCCCAGGACCCTTGTACATGCTGTTTCCTGTTGGAAAGCTTTGCTCTCACTACACTCTTGGTCTTCTATCATGAATCTGCCTTACCCCTACTTGTCTTGAAGGTTTTAGTTGGATACTCTTACTCAAGGAGACTTCCCTCACTGGACCTCCACCTCTTTCAAGACTACATTAATACGTCCTGTATTACTCTGTGCTTTTATTTAGCTGATGATCAATAATTTGGCTTATGTGGTATTACCTCTTAGTAAAGTCCTTCAGCCCCACAAATTAATGTAATGCCTGGCACATCATAATCATTCACTAAATATTCTGTGAATAATTGCTGTATTTAAAAATACAGTAATCTTCTTTGGTGTAGTTAATATAATAATTTGTATTATGTTATTATAATATAATAATTTGATAATATAGTTAAAAGAGACCTATAGCAAAAGTTAAGAGGCTTGAATCATCATCCTTGCTCTTTTGTTAGCTGTAAATAATTTCTCTAGACCCCTATTTCATCTGCAAAATAGGTATATGCCTTGCCCCTTCTACCTTACAAAAGGATCCAGAGCTCTCAAGTAAGTGAAAGTGCTTTGGAGAATACTAAGCACTAGTCACGCAAGGTATTACTATCATTATCATTACCATTCCTAAACGCCTAAATTGCCATTTTGTTTTGCCATATTTCTGCTCAAAAGTCCTTAGTATCTCCACCCTCTTGTTCTCTACTCACCAGCTCTGCTCTCACCGGACTTCTATCGTCAACAGTATTTTCCCAAAGCATAGCTTTGTGAATTGGTGACCAATATCATGGACATTTCTGTGTTTCATTCTAGGTTTTGTCTGACTGTCAGCAACACAAGGGGAATGTATCCTTGCCTCTTGGACCATATGCTCAGGGCTCCATATATGGAAGCCTGGCTGTATTCTCCTGGCCAACAGACATGGTCCGTGGTCCTCCCAAAACCACAACTAAGCCAGTACCATCAGAGTGAACCTCAGGACAGCTGCAGAGAATACTGGAGCAAAAATGGCCATGCTTACCTACTGGGCCAAGCAGACAGCAAACAGCCCTAGTTGCTGCCAGCAGTCATTTTGCAACAATAAGTAAAGCCTCGTTAGATAAAGTCAACACCACAGATGGCAAACAGAGACATGAAAATATCTAATCCTTGGGTCATACTTGAGCTGCTGATTCATGCTCCCCTGATGCTAGCAATATACTCAGCATTTACTGGTAATCAGGAGGATGCAAATCTACATCTTGACACTGAATGTGACATCTTGGAGTTTCTCCTAGAAAATGGATTTTAAAAGTTCTTTTCTTCCTTATAACAATTCTTGAAAGAGACTTAAAATTCGAATCCATATTCAACTAATGCTTAGAGAGAAAAGAGGTAAAATTTATAAAAAAAAAATTGTTGAAATCTTTTCAAGTAAAGACTTTATTAATTCAAAGCATTATTGTAAGAATAATCGTCATTGATTTGACTATTTGCCTTACTTCTAGTTCAGCTGCAGGTCTCCGGTATTATTAAAACATAAAGTTAATGCACAGAAAAATATATTATTTTCTACAACATCAGTATCCAAGGGGGAAAAAAAGTACATGTGACCTAAGAAAGAGAACCTTAAGAAGGACTTGATTGTTAAAATTCCAGCCTGGCTTTTCTATCTGAATCTTTCAAAAATGTTTTTGGCTCTATGGTTTTGGTAAGATCCAGGTTAACTCGAGCTTGTCAGAATTGCTTTCTTCAGAAGTAAGCAGTTAGATCAGGAAATAAACCACAAAAATTCCTTAATTGCTAGTCATCTAAGCAAGGTCTTATACTTTGGCTGAAAAAAAAAATACACCAAAGGAAAGAAATACCTAGCAATCTTTTTCTGAGTATTTTTTTTCGCACAAGCTAAGAAAAACAGCCTAGCCTTAGTCAAAAGAATACAGAGGAGATAGCTCTTCAAACCTTTCTTTCTAGGTAGAATTAGCCATTTAAGCTTTGTCCACATTAGCACTAAGCTAGCAAGTCTGGAGTGTCTTCCCTAACATTACTTTGTCAATGTGTTTATTTAATATTAATCCTGTGTGTTTTAGAAATTGGTCTGAACTGAACTATGTAAGAATTGCCTCCAAAAAGACTAAACCATGTACTAGTAGTCCCTTAAACTATTTGTGATAGTAACTTATTTAGTATTCGTTTAAGGTTTATAATGAAATCATACTTCCCATTTACAGAATGTCAACATATCATTAGACGGTTGACCATGGACCATTGCTCACATGCTCTAGGTATGGACATAGCTTGTCTAATCTCCAATCGTTGGCAGGGTAAGTGTTTTACAAAAGTTTAAATAAGTAGTATGTGTTTAATGCCTTCATAGTTCAGACACAATTGGTCAACAGAATCAATTGATTAGCAAATAGAAACTAAAAGTGACAATAATAAAGTTAGTAGTTATTAGTTATAATAAGCCACTACCATGCTAACAGGGTAAAAAATATATACATTCTACTTCTCGCAACCACTCTGCAAAGTAAGTTTTATTAAATTTGTGTTACAGAAGAGGAAATTGAGGATTGGAGGTGTTAAGGGACTTTTCAAAGTATTAGAGTTTGAATTAGAATAACCCTACACAGCAGGAATAATTAGCTATCTTTTCTGGTAAAGTCACCATACAGAATTCAACTTGCCATTGACTTCTCTGTGTGTCAGGGCTTGTTTCTTTGTTTTACTTTCAAAAAGTGTATAATAATGTGCATTTAGTCGCATAGAAATATTAGCATAGTAATTCCATATTAGTATAGAATTTGAAATTAGCATAGAATTTCAAGTGTAACTCTCACGGAATTATTGATGAATCTGAGACTTTCTGACGATAAAATCTTCCAGGATAAAACCTAGTTATTGAATACATGACTGTAAATGAGTCACAGAGGAGACGACCACGTCCCCTTGCTAGCTCCAGGGTTTCCCAGCCACTAAGGTGAAGTTTGAGTAGCTCAAGAAGCTCATGGGAATCCTTTGGCCTGTACACCTGCTTCTCTGAGACGGAGCATGGCACCTGGCCACAGATAGTCTAAGACAGTAGTTGGTGACTGGGTATAGGATATGATTTCTAAGTCTATGATGCATTAATTCTGTGGTTTGTGCATAATCGTCTTCCTTAGAGTGCGGTACGGGCTTCTGGTAGCATTACAGACAGTCAAGGCCTTGACTTTCTTCTCCAGTTAAGGTCAGCTGCTGGAGGATAACAATGCTAGGAGGTTTGCAAAGCCCTTATTTTAAGGCATTATCTTCTCCAACTTAGTATTAACTGCTCTCACAGCAGCAGGAATGGACAGGGATTCTTTTGAAGGGTTAGGATATCAGCATCTTTCAGCTGCTTTCCTATTTCCTCAAATTCCTTAGGAATGGAGCATTTGTCCTTCTGTGTGACCACAGCTACTCTCACTTGGAGGATCATCAATAGGCAAGTGTCAACCAACTCCAGAGGAAGCCTCTTCGGCAGCTCAGAGAACCTATTCCTTTAAGTTTCCTCACCTCTGTTCCAATGCCAGGCAAGACTGTTACTGCAAACACTTCAGTATCATTTCTAATAAAGATGGCTTCCTAGCTGAATATCTCCAACATACATACAATCAGTTATATTTCAATGCCCTGCTTCAAAGGGCACTAGGTGTTTGAGCTCTAGTATATTAAGTGAAATATGTCTGGGAAGAACCATTGTATAAATAAATACTGTGCAATTTTTTAACAGAGAGGTCCACGGGAGATGAGTTTATTTTCTAAAACTTTTCAATCAAGTTAATAGAAAGATTGAAACCTCCAAGTCCTCTGTGTCATGGTAATTTACACTGTTACAGGATTGTAGTACGTCTGAAATAGAAGGAATCTCAGCAATCCTGAAGTTTATCAGCTTGGACACCAGACCCACAGAGGCCCAGGTGTCCATCTCTGCCCCACTCTCAGGTTAGGGCAAGAGGCAGAGTACTCTGAGGCCTCAGCAGGATCCTCCACCCTGCTTTCATTTCATCTACATATTGGGAGTTTGCATTGGGTTGATTGACCTAGAGGGCTTTTGCTGCCTAAGAAAAAGACTTAGAAAAATTTGATTTTTACTGATGATCAGTGTGACACCCTAATTTTACAAATGTTGCAAATGGGTAATAGGAAGAAGAGGTGACTTGCTCCAAAGTCTCCCCACTAATAAATGACAAATGATTTTTACTTCATATATTACCATATCTACCTGACAATGTGATCAATTCTGCTTCTGCCAACAAGTCAGCTTTCTGAGTATCTCACCCTTAGGCTGCCTTCGGCTTCATGGAAATCAAAGGCTATGTTCCATATTTTGATATGAAGTTTAAAGGCACTAGAGAATCCCAAGGGCAACCTCCTCCTATTTTATATACTTTTCGAGGAATGCATATTGAGCCACTCAACCTTACCGACAAAAGAGAAAAGTGTGCCTTCTTATGTGCCCCTGGCTTTTTGCTTGACAGGTGGATCACAGTGACAATATTTGCAAGGGAATCTTTTGATAAATGGATGCTGGCCCTCTCATGTCACAGAATTTGTTTTGAAAGGACAAAAACCTTACAGAGCATAGTCCTTGACAAACTGGGCCCCATAGACCTTTATCTCCAAACTGTCAAATCAACCTAAATAAACCCTTTGCTGGCCCCAGAACAGTCTTTGTTTATGCCACTTCCTTCTGATCATGTGTGAATCTTCAAGGCTCAAATTCTTCACATCCCACTCACCCCACTCCCGAAATCTTCCTTGGCCTCCCAGACCGGGAGGAGTATCTTCCTCTTCTTACTCAATATCCCTTAAAATGTACTGCTTTCTAGTAATAGTAGAATTGACAACAACTAGCATGTACTTAGTGCATACTATTTGCCAGAGACAACTCATTGAAATAGGTACTATCTCTATTTTGTAGATGAGAAAAGGAGAGTTAGTGAAAACAAGAAACTTGCCCAAGATCAAACAGATGATAAATAACAGAATGGTTATTTGAACCCAGAATTCTAAAGCCTGAGCTGTTACCCCTTGTGTTATATATCATTGTGTCTCTTCTGGGTTATAAACCACCTGAAGATGTCTCCGATCACCATGGTTTCTCATACAGCACGAACAGGGTGAGGACTCAATGAAGAAGTGTCATTATAAGAGTCATGGAGACCACGTTCTGCAAATGCAAAATGCCTCAGCACTGGAAACCATTGACTACCCACACAGACACACACACGCTCAGCATTTGGCTCTCTCTGCTGGGTCTGCTGCAGCTTGGCTGTTCTAATAGCTGATGGATTAGTGTTGATCTACACTGATTGCTCACACCTGCAATTCAAACTAACCCCTGTTCTGCTCTGTGCAATCAGCCATGCCCAGGTAAGACCATCAGCTTCCCAAATGACAGGCAAACAGAGACCCACCTGACGGGTCTGACCAGACACCTGTGAGATCTGCAAAGTGGGAAAGATGGGGGAAGGGGAAGGTGGAATTAGAAAATTAAAGCGCTAAATGTAAAAGGTAAAAGAATGAATGCTTTATTTATTTCTCAGAAAGATTAGAAACCTTGTAGATAGAAAACATCAAAGGTCTCCAGCTAATGACTACAGAGAAGTTACCAGCAATGGAATTTTTATAGGCACTAGGATCTGGTATTTGTGTCCGTATAGGAATCTTTAGTCAGAGAAGTTAGATAGATCTTAGAATGTCAAAATTCCAAAACATAATTATACTTTGATTTCTGGTGCTACCCTCTACCACAGAGCTCTAGATTCATTTGCTAACCTTGTCCCAGTAATTATCATAACATCTCATTCTGGAAATAAGGAACGTGGATGGAAAGAAAAATGCAGTCTACAATAGGGCTTCAACAACTTGCTCAGACCATTTGTTGCAGGGCCAGAAAAAACGCACTGTTCTTCTTGATGAAAGGTGTTCAGTTCTGTCAATTATGTTTTCTATTCTACATTTCTCCCAAGTCTTAGTTTTCAATATGTAATAACTTGTGGAAAAATATATAATGTAGATATATGTATGTATATAGTTTTAATGATCATAGTTAAAAAAGTAAAATCATATCCCCACTTATCACATTCCTCTTATCCTTTGGCAATCCCTATTGCCTTCTCAAGGGAATAATTGTTAAATCCAGAGTAAACGGAATACTTCCAGTTGCAACCGTAAATAATTGGATTTGCTGTATTTCCTACTTTGAAAAAAAGGTCCCTCTAAATTTTCAAAGTGTCAGATTTTTGCAATATAAATTTTACTGAATTTGTTTGAGCTGTATGACTAATATATCTCAAGGTGCAAATGAAAAAATATCAGAAAGGCAAAGTTGAAGATCTTGTTTGAGTTTTAAGACATTATTTTCCAAATACAGGGAAATAGAGAAGTTATCAGTTACAGTATCTTCCATAATATCAACATTTTTTCTGCTAACAGTGATGTTTATTAAAGCATTGAACCAGGGGGATTTTTTTTTTTTTTTTTAACTAGAGGTTTGGTTTGGGGCTTGCTGAGACTTACAAGCTTTTAAACACTAAGGTTCTGACTTCTTTTTTAGAAAAGCTAGTGATAAGTTGAGAAGTTGAGTTAGCTCTCCTGGAAGCAATTTCCAGTTCCCCCAGAGTCATTCCACAGACCTTCATTAAATGCAAACGATGCAACAAGTAAGCAGTAGCTTCTCATGTTCTGTATGTCCTGTCTTGTGATATAAAGTGTTATTATTATATCAGCCAGAGAGTCAAAGTTGGCTCAAGGTAATATGTTTGAATTTCAGTGGTTTCAAGTTTTACTGAGAATGCCAAAGCTTGGCCCTGGATAACACTCCCTCTGGTCACACCTGAGCCAATCTGGAAGATGTGTGTATAACAACTTTACTTACTTTGGAGTTGAGAGTTTGTCTGAACCTGAGAGAGTGAAATCTAAGGGTTTTAACCATGATATAGGCTGGGCATGGTGACTCAAGCCTGTAATCCTAGCACTTGGGAGGCTGAGGTGGGAGGATCTCTTGAGCCCAGAAGTTTGAGACCAGCCTGTGTAACATGGTAAAACGCAATGTCTACACAAAATACAAAAAAAAAAAAAAAGGAAGAAAAATTAGCTGGGCATGGTGGCACATGGCCTGACTGTAGTCCCAGATATTCAAGAAGCTGATGTGGGAGGATCACCTGAGCTGGAGAGGTCGATCCTGCAGTGAGTCATAATTGCGCCACTGCACTCTATGCACTCTAGCCTAGATGATAGAGCGAGACCCTGTCTCAAAACAAAATAAACAAAAGCATGATGAATCACACCGGACACCATAGTGTGGTGAAACCCCTGAAAAGTGCATCTCCTGGGACTATCCCTTTTCTCTGACATACAAGCAAAAGAAGCAAAGAGGCTCAAGGAGCCAAGCCACCAGCAGCCTGGCAGCATGAAACAGAAGAAGCCATCGTAACAGCACCTTACATATAGTTCCTTTTTTCCCCTTCCCCTGTGCCATTTCAAGAAAGAACCCAAAATTACCAGAAGTTACTCAAATATTAAGCACCCATGTGCCAGACACCATAATAGATACCTTACACATCATCTCATTTAATTTCAAAGATGGCCTAGGGGAATGGTTAAGAGCATGGGCTATGGTACCAAGACTGTCTGAGTTCAAATTTTGCTTCTGCTCTTTCCTAGCTGTTTGACTTTGCAAACGCTCCAAAGCAAATCCTTCCTCATGAGGGTTTTGTGAGAATTGAATGATAGGAAGCTTATAACATGCTTAGTATAATGCCTGGCTGGTATGTGCTCAATGTAAGTTGTGTTTTATTGTCCCAACAATCCTGTGATGTAGGTAACATTAGCACCATTTCATAGGTGAAAAGACTGGGACTCAGATGGGTTAATCTAAGTTCTCAAAGTCTGGCCTCTGGAAACTTGTTAAAAGTGCAAATTCTTTTTTTTCTCTCTCTCTCTTTTTTTTCTTTTTTGAGATAGAGTCTGACCCTGTCCACCCAGGCTGGAGTGCAACGGCATTATCATAGCTCACGGCAGCCTCAATTTCCTGGGCTCAATTGATCCTCCCACCTAAGCCTCCCAAGTAGCTGGGACTACAAGCATGTGCCACCACGGCCAGCCAATTTTTTGGAGACATGCAAATTCCTAAGCCCAGCCCAATACATTGAATTAGAAAGTTTGGTAGATTCCTCAAATGTATGAAGATAGCCTTCTGGGGACTGTAATGCATGCTAAAGTTTAGTAAATCAACTTATCCAAAGTTATAGAGCTTTTAAGAAATGAAACCAAGACTCAGTTTGTTTCAAAGGCTTTGTTCTTTCTAGTCCCAGACAGGACGTGTGTGCCTTCCCCCATGGTTTTGACCACACATTACTAGGGAAAATGTCCTCCTTTCTCCATACTCCCAAGCATGGCTTCTGTTTTATCAGAACAGCCAGCCTTGCACTTGACCTGCTGTGAGAATCTTGTTTCCTATTCCAAAATCAAAGGTTTTCATTCATACAGCAGAAATATCCTAGAAATGGGAAAACTAGGACAGAAGATTATACTGTGATCAGAAAAACCCATCATTTTGATTAGTGACATTTTCACCCAGACTTTAAAAGTGGATAATTAAAATAGAATTTAAAATAGAGGCAATTAGTATATAAGTTTTCCTTCCTCCTCTCAAACTGAGGAGGATCCAAGATGGCAAACTTTCAAATCAGTCTAAGTGTCCTTCTCAACTTGTTAGGTTTAAGATGGGGACAAGTATGGAGGTAGAGAAGAAGGCTAGGCCAAAGTCAAGAACACCTCCAGGCACTGTTGACAGATGAATTTAATCTGCATTTGCCATCTCTATACCCTGAAGTCAGAGAACTCAGATCAAACAGTGTGTTTTCAGGGAGAGATGTATTAGTAAATAAAAATAGAAATTAGTCCCAACTTTCTGCTGTGCCTTCTAAAATGACAATAACATGGCAACAAATTTGGATCCTTGAATAATCTTTGTCTCTCATTGGAAATGATGTCCCCACTAATACACACACACACACTGTATTTTCTGGACACCACTGCTTTTTGGTTTGACATACAGGAAGAGCTGCATTCTTTCTTTCTATGGCTGTTTAGCAGTTGCAGCTGTCTCACCCCACTGGTCCTAACACCAGTGTTTAGGAGACTCTGAAAATAGCTTAGCAACTAAGGCCTGCACAAGTTGTCCCTTGAATAGGGACAACTAGAACTTGGTAGAAAGTTTCAAGATAAACTATAAAGAGCACAACAAATCCATTTTATTTATTTATTTATTTTTGGTTCTAAGTTTTCATCACCATCTCAATTTCTACATGAATCGTGGTCTTTCCAATTCACCATTTTCTTTCCCTGAACTCACAGATCTGATCTTTCTGGATACCACCAAATGATGTCCTGAATCTGCCAAGGATAATTGATGGTCCAAGCCATAGTACCGATACCAGGCTCCATGACCAAGACCCCTTCATATGGAGGAAGACCAATTTCTTCACCTTTCTTTCTGCTGCCTTCCTTCTGCTGCCTCCATGGCCAAATAGACTAATTTAGAAAAAGCAAATTCTGCTAGATTAGTTCATGGTCTGGGGATCAAGCTTAATATTCTACCAGAAGATTTTAAAAAGATAAAAACAGCCACCTGTAAGGTGAACAAATCATTGAAGAAATCAAGGCCAGCTGCGATGGCTCAACCCTGTAATCCCAGCACTTTGGGAGGCCAAGACTCAAGGTAACTTGAGTCCAGGAGCTTGAGACCAGCCTGGGCCAGATGACAAAACCTTGTTTCCACAAATATACAAAAATTATCTGGGCATGGTGGTGTGTGCCTGTGGTCCCAGGTACTCAGGAGGCTGAGGTGGGAGGATTGCTTGAGCCTCACAAGTAGAAGTTGCAGTGAGCTGAGATCCATGCCATTGCTCTCTAGCCTGGGTGACTGAGTGAGACCCCTATCTCAGAAAATGAAGAAGAAAGAAAGGAAAAAAGAAAGAAGAAAGAAAGAAAGATAGAAAGAAAGAAAGAAAAAAGAAAGAAAGAGAAAGAAAGAAGGAAAGAAAGAAGGAAAGAGAAAGACAAAAGAAAAAAGAAAGAGAAAGAAGAGAAAGAAAGGAAAGAAAGAGAGAGAAAGAAAAAGGAAAAAAGAAAGAGAAAAAAGAGAAAGAAAGAGGAAAGAGAGAGAGATAGAAAGGAGAAATAAATCAGCCCAAAGTACAGAAGTACAGTGTGCTCTACATCAGCCACCATTATGTTAGACCTTCCTTCTGGATCCCAAGGTCTATGGGAGCTGGCAGTGAAGGATAGCTCCCACTGCAGGGCATAGCAAGTGCCACCATGCTCCTCTCTGGATATGGCTGGTAGAGACTAGTAGTGTCATGTTTAATTCCATCAATTATGCTGAAACTGCTGTAAACAAATGTTGGTTTGACACAGAGTAGGAGATATTCTGGTTTCATAGGGTGGGTAGAAGCTGAGCATGATGAGTAGGGGTGTGGTTTACATGCTATGGGATGATGAAGAACAAAAGAGCAAAGTGCTGGCCTTCAGTGCAGAAGACAATTTCACCATCCTAAAGCTTGATGGGCACTGAGCTGAATTGATGGTCTGCTCCCCGAGGAACCAAGCAGGCTACAGGCTCCCAGACTTGCTATAGCTATATATCCACATATCAAACCAAATAAGCAAATCTAGCTAAATCTTTTCTGTAGGTTGGGGTTGGAGAGAAGAGAGTATGTGTGAGTATCTTGCCAGATGCCAAAAGTTACTGAAAATATCTCCTCTCTAATCCATCTGAGGGCTAAAACCAGAAGATTTTCATTTTAACAATATTCATTTTGTTGGCATCTAAAAAACGAAATACCTACAGTTGATAAATAAAAGCCTTTTCTGTAATATTCCAGTAAAGACTAAGGCACTTTACATTTAATAATAACTAAGTACAAACAAAATTCAGTCTTTAAATGCCCATTCTGGGTATAAGAAATGCCATAATTAACTACCACTTGGTTACCAATAGCTAGGCCAAAACTTCCTACTCTCCTCTCTTCCTGAGGCCATAACTTTAGAGATATAACTGTTCCCCTCAAAGAACTACTGTAGACATAGCTTACTCCCAGAGTTCATATATCTTACCAATTAATGTATGTAAGCAAAGAATTTTATCCACTTTATCCTCCTCCTCCACTTGGCTCTCACAGCCTTCTTTCTTTGGATACCAAAGAATTCCTGAATAGAAACAGCTATTCTGTGACCTTACAAAATTCAGATGTGCTGTCTGTTATGTTCTAGTCTCACAGTGACTGGCCCCAGATTTGGGGTGTCCTATTTCTTGTTTTGTTGTTTGAGACTGTCTACCTTCCTTCAAAGCTGATTAATCTCAGGTGCCTGGAGTGAAGGCCATGAGGCCATATAATATTAAGGCACCAAGAAAACTTCAATAAGTGGTTTAATGTATTTGCAGTGGCCAAAATTAGAACACCTTCCTTCTCCTTTGATTTGACAGCCTATTTTTCTGCTACAATTTGCAGTTCTTCCCCCTCTAACAACTTGAGTTAATTTCTATTCTGAAAGAAGCCAGGAGCAAAGGAGCCAAGGTACAGCTATAGATTGCTATAGCCCTGGAGAGGTAAAAGTACAATGGTGAAGCAAGGCAGAGTGCCTTCGTGGTTGTTTCCAGTGTCTGAGGTGCATGGCAAGCATCCAAGCAATGGCAGTGATGAAGGGCCTGAAGAGATATGGAGACACATTCCTCAGTGGTGACAGTGGGGAGAGGCTCAGGAGCAGACCTTCAAGATGTGGGATAGAAGAAGCACTAGAAGCTGTGGAGATCAGTAAACTTTCTCTCCTACCAGAGCCAGTTAATGTGCTATAATCTTTGCAGTACATTGAAAATAAGGTACTTTCCTCCAAGTATGGATTATATGTACATGCCTTTTTATATATACAACAAAATGTTTTTAGATTGTCACTCAAAATTACATTATCTTGAAAATGCTTTTTTAGTTGAAGTGCAGACACAAGTCTTATTTTTGCCTTGTATGTAATTCGTGTGTGTGTGTATGTTCTTTTACACTGGGTACAGCCATCGGATTTATGCGTTGACTATATATTAAGAAGATACAAAGCGAAAAGTCATTGGTAACCTTTACATTGGGAATGTGACAAAGACACATTTACCATGAAGCTAATGAGCCTTAAGCTCCAGATCCTCTCACTTGTACAGGCCCATTCCAAGGCTCTGGGGGTGGCCCTGGCAATATGTACACATTATCATATGCTTTGGAAAATTAAGAAATTTTCATCTCAATCAGTTAACATTCTCATTTATTTCCACTCTGACCTTCCTTTTGTCACATTTCTTGTATCAGCTGGCCTTGAAGTAGATGTATTTTTGAGATCCAATTAAGGAGAAGTTAATCTGGGGATATATTAGTTTAGATTTAATAGGATATATTTATCTGCTTTGCTAGCCATTCCAGTATAAAGAGTAGGTTTTGGGATTATGTCTGCCGTTACTGTGCTCATTCACCCGGTATCATGAAACAAAGGTACAAGACCAGATGTTATACCATAATATGAATGTCTTACAGGAAACTGATCCCAAAAGTATATGTATAATGGAGAAGAAACACAGTTTGAAATGCATGGAGCTAGAAGGTAGTCTGTAAAAAATTTCTCTATTCATCAGATGTATAAAATGGTGAGTGAAGAATTTGTTTTTCTTTGATATCTCATCAAAATGGACATCCTCTTCTGTCAACAATACACTTGATGAGATGTGGCAGAAAGCATTTAAGCTTTGAAATGTGATTAGGTTTTAACCTTGCCTCTAGTATCTGTAAGCCTCAGTTTATTTCTCTGTAAGAATTAGGGGACTAGTTGAAAAAAAGCTTTGGTATCAGCTACCCCTATCATCAAGAAGAGAATGTGAGCATCTTCAAGTTAATTATTCTTTTCTACCCCTAAAATTAGCTATTAATTTCCTTGAACTTAAAGGGTATAAAAACTACTGTTTTCAATTATTTTGTATCTATTTAATGCTCAGCAGTGTCTTAGGAGCTGTTTAGAGTATATTTCCCAACTAGACAGCAACAGACCACAATTCCCCAATACCAAGCACATGAAAGCTCATAATTCCTTGGGAAAAGACAGTGAAGATGCCTTTTAGGATCCTCTAATTATCCAATGAAAAGGAAAAATAAAGCAAGTGAAGGCTGGAACACCACCAGTTCAACAGTACTTATTTCCTTTTTATAATTACTTTTGATTGTTATTTCTGATGCCGCCCTTTGACATGTCTTGGGTCATCTTTCTCCTAGTCTTGAAAACTTCTGAACTAATAATTTATTATTGCAGAATGTAGTTATATCACTATGAAATGGGCAGATGGTGGATATCAGATACCCAAAACAACCATACATACTCTAATCTTGTATTTAATTTGTATTAACCTGTGTCAAATACAATTTTTCTGCAAAAAACTCAAAAGACAGACTTTAATTTAAAATATGTTATGTGAACAATCATACCCAAAACATAATTGTATGACTATACACACAGTAATGTATACTATACACTGTGTGAAATGTCAGATTACATTGTATTAAGCATTAACTTATTCTAAAATTACCTGATAATTTTTTAAAAAGTGATTTGGCCCCTTCCTGTGTGGTTTCTTTTGCCACACACTCTCCAGCGGTTACATACTTGATCACAGAATACCTGGCTAGGTGCTCTCAAAGTTACCGATCAGACATGGTAGAATCGAAATCTGTCTTGGATTCCTGCTTGAGCCAACAGAAAGAAAATATTAATCCTCTGCTATTTTGTCCTATTTAAAAGTAAAAAAGAAAATCTTAAATATGTAGGAAGCAAACAAAAGCCTTCTGTTAAAACAATTGGTAAAGCCTACACAACAATTAACGACTTAAAATGTCAAATAGGCTCCCTGGATTTATTGCCATTAACCAACTCGAAGAACAGTTTAATTTTAAAGTGCGTGTGTCAGAGGAAAATAAACATAACAAATGCATTTTCACTCAATTGGATCTTAGGACTGGTAGAGGGTCCAAAGTGGTAGCGGAAAAAAAAATCCACATTGCCTCATTTTCATTTTATTGCAGGCGATAGGAGATTACAGTGAGTGTTCCTTTCCCTGGCTTTTTCTTTTAACTCTTGCTACTTAACAAAAGAAAGCTTACCCTTGGGGTGCACCAAGATTTGGGGGAAAAAAATCAGCCTGTTCAAATCAAGATCCAAGCCCCCATTTTATTCTAATTTTGGTGCCTTTGAATATTTCCAAGCTCCATTTCTCTCTGCTTAAACATGGTACGAGTAACATGGCCTTAAGAAAATTAGAATATTCTGGAAGCCAGGCGAGTGACGTTAGGTATTGGTTTTAGGAGTGAATGGATGAAGTTCTTAGAGGACGGTTACCCCAAGACTGAACTATTCCAAGATAGTCATTTCTCCTAGGAAAACCTGGTGTTCAAGTGGATAGAGACTGTCCCTCTCTTTCCCTTCCTGTTCTTTCTCTTCCATCTCCTCTTCCACATCTCAGAAACAATGCCTGGGTAAAGTCTTTGGAGTAAGAAAACCCTTCCCATTTTCCTTGTTATGTGGCTTAGGTTGTGTAGTAAACAAATGGTAAAAAAGAAAAAACAAAAAAACAAAAACAAAAAACCCCCGACCTGTGGATTCAAAGAGCCCAGGATTTAAAACCTGGCTCAGTTCATTCACCTGAGTAAATTCTTAATTACTTTTGGACTCAGTTTCCTCATCTATTAAATGGGCATAAAATATTTTTCCTTACTAGTTTATCGTGAGGAAAGTATCTAACACCTGATAAATGCTTAATAAATGCTGTTGGTCTACCTGCGTGTGCTGGGAGGTATTTGGGAGGTGGAGGGAGGGATGGTATAAATGAATGCACTTAGTCTCTCCACAGTTAAAAGTGCCACTGGATGTGCTGAGTGAACCCAGAAGCAGTTACAGTTCGTTAAGCACAATTTTAGAAAAGGGTTTACAAGATCTCAAGCAAAAATGTCAACTTCACTAGCTTATTCAGAGTTCTCGTCCTAATACTTTGAGGGGTTTTTTTTAGATAAGAACATCGTAAAAATACTAAAGGATTTTTTAAGATGGATTTAATATACACTTTAGAATAAATGATACACAATTTTGAAATAAACTTAGCTTTAATTGTGTGTATGTAATTATACATAATACATATTTTTCAAATACAATTCAACCACTACTGACATAAAGTAGCAAAAAAATGCATGAGAGGAAAAACTACATAGTGAATGGATAAAAGTAAAACACAATGTAAATGAAAATAGAAGAGTACGTCCAGCTACATATTAGTACCTTTAATTTAGCACCTTTAATGAAAATTTCCAGTTCAATTGTATTCTTACTGATTATCCAATTGAGACAAACATTTGACACACTGTAATTTTAAATGCACATGAGAATTACACTCAGTTTTGTTTTCTCATTTTCCAGATCACTTTTTAAAGTATTTTACTCAATTTTTTTCAATATACAGCCACAGCTAGAAATAAATTTATATAAATATCATCATAGATATCTCTTTTTAGTCCCTTTTTCATACATTTGTACAGCTTATCCCATCCCTCCTCTTCCACCTGCATCAGCACTGCCTGGCAAACCCATGATAACAACTTCATATACATCCTTCCATGTTTTTCCAGGCTTAAACAATCTTAGATGAACATACACATACATATGTGCTTTTTTTCTTCTCTTTCCAGTATTTGTTTTACAGAAACAGTATTGTCTTTTACCAAATGCCTCAAAAGGCCACAATCTATACAGATTTAGCTCAATCTTTTTCCACTGTCTACATCTAAAACTAGCAGTTTTATGATGTTTGGCATACTACCAAAAATTAATATATTAATACTTTGGAATATTTTCAAAAGTCAAGTTGAAATAAATTGATTTTACAGATCAGTCTATACTTAAGCTTGGTGAGAACCCATTGCAAAGAGCCCTGGGCTGAAGGGAAGAAAATCTATGGGTATGGTTCTAGTTCAGCCACGGACCACACGTAGGAACTTAACAACTCACTTTGCTTGCCTGGGTCCTAGTTTTCTCATTTGTAAAATAAAGGACTTGAACCAGATGACTTCAGGGTCACTTCCAGCTCCAAAATGATAAGAGTCCTTGTCAGTAAGAGCTTGATTCTCAAACCATTTTCTTGTTTTTGCTGAACTTTTTTTTTTCTTTTTTGATATCTGCTGTCATGCTTTGTCTACCAGGGCAAATTTCCAAATGTTTCTGCATAGCAATTTTAGCCAAAACTGTGTATGTTCTGGGGAGGATAGGCATAGGTACATTGAAGACCAAAGGAAAGAGTGAAGAAGTGTAGTTGGGTCATTGTGAATGGATGTTTAGATTGTCAAGAAAAGTGGGCCAGAGGCCCCAACTCACACTAGCATGGCAATTGCCTCTCATTAGTATCTCCGGCACCATGGGTCTTATTTGGTGTCACAAGAAACACCCTCAACAGAGTAATGAACCCTCAGCCTCCAGCTTCTCAGGGATTCTTCTTAGCGCCTCTTTTTCTCTCTCATGTTTCCAATACCCTGAATTTCTTATTCCCATCCCCCATTAAAATCTGCTTCAAAGAAAAAACCAAAGACACATTCACTTTAAGATCAAAATGAATATAAGAGCTTAAAACATTATGCTTATCAGTATTATTTGCATTTTTATAGAAACTAAAACCATATTTAAACAATATCAACAAAATTCCAACAATAGAATTGTCAAGAATAAGGGAAACAAACGAAGAGGGTCTGTGGAGTTTTTACAGCACTCCTGAATGTACAGGTTAAATCCCATGAGAGAGGGCCCTGAGAACCCATTACATAGAGCTCTGGGCTGAAAGTCAGAAAATCTATGGGCATGGTTCTAGTTCAGCCATGGACCCCACACATAGGAACTTAACAAATCACTTTGCTTGTCTGGGTCCCAGTTCTGTAATTTGTAAAATAAAGGTCTTGAACTAGATGACATCAAGATCACTACCAGTTCCAAAACGCTGGCATTCTGTCACCACAATGGCTCCTCTGAGTGGACCACATTATCATCTGAACTTTTTCTAAAAGTTGCATGGTTGCCATAGTACCATAAGGAACTTCTTGGTAAATCTCTCCTCTGCATTAGTTGCCTTTCTACCCCTAAATACCTCCTCCTACCACTACAGAAGCACGACTCCAGAAAAGTTTTAGCTCCAGTTCCACATGTATGTTGATCAATTGCTTGGCTGCTCACAAGACTATTCCATGTGTTCTCAAATTTTCTATCTATTAAGCTCAACCCTACATTTCCGATAGGACTTTTTTTAAACATAAAAGGCTGATCATGCCACTCCTGCTCAATTATCTACACTGGTTTCCCATCATCAACCATAGCAAATGTTGTTGGTTGCCAACTCAGCAATCAGTTGTCTCCCTTTCTCCTACTTTCTATCGGAAACCCAATTTTGTTCCAGTATCCTCTACCTGTGCCATGTAATCCTGAAGTGGGGCAATTCTTCCAGGGAGTGAATCAAGATTGGTCTAAGCCAGTAATGGTGGTTGCATTCCCCTTGCCAGTGAATGGTTTAGGATTGGGCACGTGATGCACTTTTGGCCACTGAGGCATGAGGATGAGTCTGATGGAAGTGGCAGGAGAGCTCCTTAGGAAAGATTTTCCTTACTGATTGAAAAGATACAAGTCAAGACAGAAGCAAACACCAACAAACCTCAAAAACAAATAACAAATATCTCTTCTTCTTTGGTCACCTCGTGATCAGGAGAAGAGCAAGTCTGAGAGCTAACCATCATACCAAGGATGACAGAGCAAAAAAATGGAAAGAACCTAAGTCCTTAATGTCAGAGTCGAGCCACTGAATTCAGTCATCCTGGAACTGCCTTTGAACATATTATATGTGATAATAAATTTTCCTCAGTGTTTAAGCCAGCTGAATTGCAGGTTTCTGTTCCTCACAGCTGAATTCATAATAACAAATGTATGGTGTAAAACTAACATACTTTGATATACAAGAACCCTCGTGTTCTGACCACCTCATCTCCATCATCGTATAGACTCTAGCCACAGTAGCCTTTGCCTTCACTATAATGTCCACCTTGCTAAACACCACTACTCATCCTTCAAGTTCCAACACAAGCACCTCCTCCTCTATAAAGCGTTGCACAATCTCCTCAGGCAGACTCTGCTGTCTTAATTTTCCACAGCATTTCTTGCATGCCTCCATGGTGTTATGATCTGCATGCCTGTCAACTTCACTAGACTGTGAACTTCTTGAGGGCAGGGGCCTCAAAAACCAGTTTCTTTTGTATTAACAACCCTGCACATATGCCTGATTCATGGGCACACAATCAATATCTGCTGAATGAATATAATACAAGGACCTTATCTATCACTTCAGGAATGCTGCTCGCCTCTAATTTAGAAAGTTCAGTTCCTTTTTATCTCAGTGTGGGCCTTGCGTAGTAAGCTATGACTCAAATTCACAGTCTGAATAATTGAAGTATCTTTAACAAACCCACCAGTTCCTAACTAAAACCTTCATGAACTTTGATAGGTGGCTTTGGAGTTACTTATGTTTCACAGCCTGTCAAAGAAATGGACAATGAAGGGAAATGTGCCTCCAATCATTTGGGCAGTGTAAGAATCCTGTGCTGCAACTTGACTCCAAGATGAAGAAATGGTAAGGCACGACAGGGCTCCCCAGTTGATCCATCTCAAGAGCATTAATGCAGGCTTAGTTTTAGAGCAACTGAAACTCTCAAAAAAGAAGGGTGAAACAAGCAAGTTTCAGGCCACAGAACCAAAGTCTGAATCAATTCAGCATAAGCACTCCTATATATTTTTAAACTGCTTAGCCGAGACCAGACATCTTCTGTTTAATGAACTCTGCTGCTCCTCTGTGCCCCTCCACACACCACACACACATAAACGCCCAGGAAATCAGTTCACCTTCTTTTTGCAAATAAAAGCAGCTTCTTTTGATAGCTCTAGTGAGAGACAGTTTTAAAAGTTCACATCTGCCCAGATGTGAAACAAAAGGCACACCCTGTGATAACAAATGATAAATTGCTGAGAACTGGAACCCAATAATTTCAGCAGTCCTCTATTCAGGCCAAAAGCACTCCTTTAAAAATGTAGGCCACGTTTAGTGTGACAGGGGGTGAACAATTACACTAGGGTTGAGATGACTCATTTAAATAGCATAATTCAAATATCCTATTCATCTTGCAATATAATCAAACTCCTGAGAGATTGCTACACTCTTTGCAGAAAAAAAGAAAAAATGACAAAGAGGAAAAATGCAGGGAAATTAACATAGCCTGGATATGCAGGTACCAGAGGCTGGAGGGAGTCAGGGTGGGCAGGATGCTGGCCTGCCATAAAAATAAGTAGCCCTGATCAGCCCTCGAAAAGCAAATAAGAAAATTACCCTCTACTCTTCCCAGAGTCATGCATGAGTGCCCTCTGACTACTCACTATCTGCCTGAAAAATACAGGAATGTAAAACCAGAGTCATTCCTTATCAAATGTGCTGAGCGCTTATTATGTGCTGGCATTAGGGGTGCAAAGGGAAGACAAAATTCTTCTTGTGGAAGAAGCCCTCACAATAGTAGGAAGATAGATGAAACACTGTGGCTGTGCTAGAACACAGTAGAAAAGACACTTCTGAAGAAAGTACATTGAGTGTGAGTGTCTCAAGGAAGGCCTCACAGGAATTCTGTTTAAAATGCCTTGAAAGATGAGCAGAATTCTTTACATGAGCAAGGAAGGATATCCTTGGCCTGTTATAAGAGGCTCAGAAATAAGGAAACCTGTCAGAAGGCAGGGAGTTCGAGTGGGTGGATTGGAGGACTGACTGGAGTCATGTGATGAGTGGGGGTGCGAGTGACTTTCACATCTATGCCCTGCCTCAAACTGCCTCTCCAGTCTCATTTCCTCTCACTGCTTTCTCTAGATTACACGCTGGGCACATCCTTAAACACTCTGCCTATGCTTTTCCAAGCTTTCCTCCCTAAGCATGTGCCCTGCCATCTGCCTCAAGTGTTCCCTCACTTTGTCTCTTTTCTCTGCCTGGGCCCCTCGGATCTCCATGAAGCCCCCGCTCCATATTCTTGGGCAGACTGTGGTGCACACCTCTCTGTGCCTCTCATGTGTCCACTTGGTTAAGACAAACTATGTGTCTCCTTTAAAAAGGCATAGAAGACACAGTCCTTGCTTTCACAATCAGCTTTCTCAGAGAGCTTGTGAACCCAAAGCCCTATAACACAAAGCAAGATGCAAAAGCCATGAGAAGCACCATGGCGGTATGATTCCTGGCACTCAGATGAACACTGTAAGTCCTGAGCTGCCTCATTGTAATAAAGGCTCCAGAAGCCAAAAGCCGTGTCCTAATGGAGCTCCACTCTGGCCTCATACCTCATTTCTTCCAATTCCAGTGTCTCTCATTGCATTGTCTCAATCCATGAACCCAATACTGTTTCATCTTTTTAATTTTCCATTTTGAGGATTATCCAGTTCTTTTTCTACCTCACAACCAATTGTCTTAGGAGACAGGAGTGAAAGAGAACACAAATTTTGACTTCAGGCAAAATTGGGCTTAAATCCCAGCTACAGAAACCTGACGACTTGTAGTGAGAATTTAAAGAGATGATAACGATGCACTCTCTCAAGAAACAGTAAGTATTCAATAAGCCATAACTCCCATGGCTGTTGATTATCCTTGGAATCATCTATCACTTCAGTCATCTCCAAGCTTCATATCTAGAGCCCTGAATTCCACCCATTTTCTTCCTTCCCTTTTCTTCTCCACTCTGTCCTTTTTCTCTCAACAAGAGTGACAAATCTCATGCAACTCTGAGACTCTGCAAGTTTCACGAAAGAAGTAGCATGTGTGATGCATCTGAAAGAAGAGTGGCACCTGGAACTGTGGAGCTAGCAGGAAGAAGGCATGCCAACCACAGTAAATGGTGAACAATGACAGAGATAGAAAAGTCTGTATGTTGTTCATGCAAGGGACTTTGGGTGTGCATTTGGCTGGATTTAGGGGTCCATGCAAAGATCAAGATGGACAGAGTCTGGGACCATCATCTGTAGCTTCTGGAAACTACATACATGGATTTATTGGGAAAGGGGGTAGGGAGACTGTATGCAGGATGCATTGGGAAGAAAAGAGACCAAAGCACGGTTTGTGTCTCAGATATATCCTGCATGTCATGCAAAGCATACTGGTCCTGAATTAAGAGTCCCTGAGCTCCAAGATCTGTAACCAATGAGGTGAGTGGCCTTGGGACTTCAGTTGGCTCATCTGTAAAATGAGACGCTTGACCTTCGTGTTGAGTCACCCAAGTTCAAATACCAGCTTGATCACTTATCAGAACAAGAAGACCTTAGTTAATATATGAAACTTTTTGTTGCTTTCATTTTCCTCATCTGTAAAATGAAGATAATAGCACAATCATTCCCTTGCAGTGCTCCTGCAAGAATGCAATGCCGAAACCATACCTGGCACACAGTAGAAATTTTAAAAAGCAAAATGGTACTGTGAAGAAAAAAAAAAAAAAAGCATGGGCCTTTCAATTGCAGAAACGACCATTCAGCAAAAAAATTTTGGAACACAACCTGGGCTAGTCTGAGGTACATTAAAAGGTTTTTGTTGGGTTTCTTTTTTTGGGGGGGAGGGGATCCATTTTTCAAAAAAAATTATTTGAGTAAATAATGTTGTTTTCCAGACATATGTGGTCTTCAGAAAATGTAAATATATTATTAGGAAGATAGAAAAGCAATTTCAAGGCCTGAAAGCATTAAAACTCAAGTAAGCCTTTGATTTCTAACCTGAATTCCAAAGAGAACGGGTTATCAAATAGAAATGCCGGTGTACCACTTGTTTTCCTTTGCAATTCAGGAAGACTCTAGAAAACAACAGACCACAGAATTATAACCAAGCATTTGCCAAACTCAACAAAGCCTTAAATGTCTCCAAATTTTGTCTGTGACAGATCATTTTGTCCCCCTTCTAGAATCTGGTGACC
The DNA here is from genome assembly GCF_043159975.1 of Macaca nemestrina. Lineage (NCBI taxonomy): Eukaryota > Metazoa > Chordata > Mammalia > Primates > Cercopithecidae > Macaca > Macaca nemestrina. The sequence continues at coordinate 94,997,237 of NC_092126.1, read as the reverse complement.
AAAAATATGTGACTTATTTAAAGACTCGGGCTAATGAGGTCCTGCATTCGTTCTTAAAAGAAATTCCAGGAGTTTTTAGTTCTACTCCACCCTTCCAACACATCATGTATTTATCTACCATTAAGAAGACACTGGCCACTTTGCACTTGGGTTTCTGCCTGCTTAGTTTCCCAAAGACCAAATGTGAGGACATGTCTCCTTCACCTTGCAGTGCCTCCCATATAATAGTCACCACACCTAATACACATGGCAGACTCACACTAACCTGAATGTTATTGCTATTACACTTATTGCCTCTCAAAGTACTGAAGAAAAAGATATACCTGGAATAAATAGATGAATGAACTTTCACATCTCATGCCATTCTTTCTACCCCAAATACTCTTTCTTCTCATTTTGAGACTTCTCAAGTCTCAAAACATCAAGTCTGGAAAGCATTTCCTCACTGAAGCTTGCTCAATTCTGACTGTGTCTTTGTTAACTCTTATGTACTTGATGTGTATTAGAGGAATTGTCACCTTTTTTTTCCTCTCTCTCTCTTTTTTTTTTTTTTTTTTTTTAAAGAAACAGGGTCTCGCTATGTTGCCTAGGCTGGTCTTGAACTCCTGGGCTCAAGTGATCCCCCAGCCTCAGTTTCCCAAGTAGCCAAGACTACACGTGCTCATAGCCATGCCTTGCTTTCCTCTTTCACTCTTAAGCAGGTTGTTACAGGGAGTAGCCTTTCTCCAGGTTCTGTCCCTTTGCTCTGCCATCTGCTTCGTCTACTCAGAAACTCCCCATTGCCTAAGCCTCCCTATTCCTGCTCAGGTCTCTCACAAAAGATTCATCTCCAAGATAGACAGAGCAGGAGCCAGTTCCTAGATTCTCATGACTATTACCACAATCACCTACAGAGGGGAAATGCATATATTGTTTTCTGGAAGGATCACAAAGAACTGTTAAATATTTGGGAAGAACTAAGGGTTAGATGGGAGGGGTACAAACACATTCTTTGCTGTACTGTCTAAATTTTTACTTTAAGCATACACGTCAATTTTTTTAATGAAAAAATTAGATGCCCAAGATTATAATTTAGGAACAAGCGCCAGCATCTGCATTTTATTTAAAACTCTGAGTGATTTTGATGAAAAAGTAGAGTTGGGGCCCACAGGAGTCGGGGAAAAAAATGTTCGTGTGTATATGGCGTGCAGGTGTAAGTGCATGTGGGATTGTGTATGGTGGGGTGGGAGATGGGGGCAGGATTCCACAGCAAGAAATTTCTTCTCCCAGTATGCCATCTCTAGACATTTCCCCTGCTTTCTCTTTCCCAGAAGCCAGATCAGACCATGAGCTCAGGCAGTTGCCTTCACTGAAGAAAGGCCAGAATGGAGCTTGTTCCCCATTGTAGAGTAGGTCATTATTAGTGAAAGGCATGGATTCAGGAGCCAGATAGCTCAGGTTCAAGTCCTGGCTTCAACTATGTGACTTTGGGCACTTCTGTCTGCCTCAGCTTCCTCTTGTTGCATGACGATTAAATGTGCCACTATGTCCAAAGTACTTATAGCTATGTCCGATATGGGAAAAGCACGGGGTAATCACTGGCTATTAGCAGAAACAGAGAAAGGAGGTAAGCCCCTTTTTATCACTGAATCCAAGCCAGATCACCACCTTTTCCTTCCTTGCCCCTGCAGTGCCCTATTCCTGTTGCTATAGAATCACACCATCCTGCCATTATTTGTTTACCTGTTTATCTGTGTTACTGGGGGTTTAGATCCCTAAGGAAGGCACTGAGTCTCATTTAATTTTTTGCTGTTTCTTGCACATAGTGCAGTGGCCTCTGTGTATGGGTAAAACATGCCAAGTAAGGAGTCACTTTGTTAAAAAACCCAGCCTACTTTCCAGGAAGCACTGAACTGCAGGAGGTAAATCAGCACCAGAGCAGTAGGGACGGCTATTCCAGGAATAAGGATACCAGACTCAATTGGAGCAGACACTTTGATTTTCTCAAATGGATATGACCTTGCCTCTGTCGCCCTTTCTCTGGGGCCAGCTAGACCTCAAATGTCCCTTGGAGAATGCTCAAAGGGCTAGACTTTTGTTCTTTACTGTCTGTTTTGAATCCCTAAGTAGGGGTAAACACACACACCACCCCTTTACACTTCCCCCTTCCAGAATTAAAGTGGCCACCTACTCCACCTGCGGAATTGAAGGTACAGACAGTTCATTTCACATGGGCACTTTAAAGTTGAGCTGGGGCATCTGCTTCTTCCAGAAAGCCAGTCCTCACCTGTCCAGGCTAGAATCCCTTCTCCGTGGACTCGTGACACTCACCTCCTTCATAGCTTTTCACCACCTTATGCTGATGTTCAGTTTCTCTTCCTAGACAAGGGGGCCTCCTGGAGATAAGTCTTTTCCTTCGCTGTGTTACACAGTCCCAGATTTTGGTACATTTCTTGGCATGAAGCAGGAGTGCAATAAATGTGTGTTGAGTCAGACTCCTGTTCCTGTCTGACCCCAGCTGACATACATACTCAGGCCCCTACAGAAAGCAAACAGGTGTTACCTTGATGTATAGTCTCTACATAGAGGAGGAAAGGGTGGAGGTGGAAGGTGGGCTTATCACTAAGAGAAGACTTTTTTAAGTAGAGTCTGCAGACACTTGAAAGAGAATAATTTGTTTTTTCCTGGTTCTAAAATAATAGGTAATTTCACTTCATCAGTAGCTTGGCCCTTTGTTCTTTAAGAAAACTGCATAGGAATAACCTTGCCACGCTATTGCTACTTATTAATAATGGGTAGGCCTTATCACATTACATATTGTATTATGAAAATTGAGTGCCAACACAAGCGGAAACTGATAGGAAAAGCTACCTAACTGTTGATAAGGGAGCAGACTTCCTTCTGACCTGAATTAGCTCCCTTCTGGGTGTGTGAATAAACTGCAACCTCTTCAGTCCCAACCCCCTCCCCAAACATGCACACAAATCAAAGGAGTCAGGGAGGAGGCTCTGCCAAGTGCTGCCCAGCTTTCCTAAAGAATTGGTTTCCACCTGCACCATGGCCAGCAGTCTGCATTCAGAATGACCAGCAGGTCTCTCAAAAGTCAGGCACACAACCCAACCCACACAGTTTTTTGTTTTTATAAGAACACCTTCCCAAGGTTTCCACTTCAGTCTTCCAAACCACACTTGTAAATAGGGCGTCGTCCTCACTTATCTGATCTTGTCTTCATTCTACGTGAACTAGAAATTCCTCTAAATTAAAGGCTGGGCGGGGTGGGGGCGGTGGTGAGATTCTCAACAGATGCACCCTCCTTCAGCAGGGACTGCCCCAGGGATTCTGCTCTAGAATTTTAGCCCTCCTCTTCTCAGTGTGGCGTTCTGGGAGTCTGCAACCTCCAGCAGCTCCTCAGTGGGAAGGAGAGAATTTCCATGTACAGTTCTTTCAACACACTTTTGCTCCACACTTCCTGCAAGAGGAATGAGGGCCTCTGAGTCCAGCAATCCACTGAAAAACTCAGAGGGGAAAGTCTCCTCAGGCTTTCTTTTGCCTGCAAAATAATCAGTTGAGGACTGAAACCAATAAGGATCTGGTTTAACGTTCTAAAATAGCCTCTTATTCTTTCTGAGGAAACCTTGCCCAACGATCAAAACTGATTTCCATCATTGCAAATGCAAACTGTGCGCGCACGCACACACACACACACATACACACACCACACACTGTGGAGAATTTTTTTGAGGTAAATGATGGCATTGCTAATGTCCAAGTTCAGCACACATTTTAACTTTCCATCACCAGACCTTATCTTTCTAGAAAACAGATGAAAAGGTCTGAGGGAGGGTGTGATCGTAGAGATGGGAATGTCTTTTATTAAAAGAGTGTTTTCCCAGACCTTAACTAAACCTCATCCACTTTTGTCAGTCAGGCCCGACAGTTGAGAGCAATATTAGAGGAGGTAATTGCATGTATCAGTCAACAGCTTTTGTCCCATGGCCGCCGAGAATTACAGTAAAATGGGCACAGGAAAACAGCATACTGGATTAAAGGCAAAAAAAGATCTTTCTCCAGTTTCTCCCTACTCACCAGCTGTTATGTTCGGCTGTGGAGACAGAAGCATCAATAATATCTGGGGGAAATCTAGCCTACCACAGTCTGGACTTTTCCCACTTCTGCTTTCCCTCCACCTTGAAAGTGATTAACGTTTGACTTTAAAGAGAAACTTTTTCAAAAAGCATTCTATCTCATCATAGCAACCAATCTATTAACCATATACGAACTTCTCTCCCATTAAAGTACATGAACACATATAAACCCAAATCTTCAGTCATTTTTTGGACTGACTATAAAACAACTATCTCAGAGCCTTTGATGTCACGTGGTAACAGGTCCTAATAGTTGCTTAAGTAAACAGTTTGCAAGACACAAGCACGTTTTATGTACATCTGATTGTAAATTATACCAAGCCAAACTCTGATGAACAGTTAGCATAGGTGTCTAAAAGTTGCCACAGGTAAGTAGGAGCTGCAGTTAGAGCAAGGGAAGACAGAAGCGTCTAACCTACCCCTGCACCCCTGGCACAAATTCTTCCAAGATAAGTGTGATTGCCACCATGTCCCCGGGGATCCAGACACAATAGATTGACCCCCAAATCCCATTGTGAAAGGAATTCCCTTTCTTTCAACCATGAGAAAATAACTATCTAAAACGCCTCCAGAGACTTTGGATAGGAAAGAGGGTAAGAAGCACATTCTTAGTGCTAAATTGAGTGTACCTTAGAAAGAGAATTGGCTGACCAGGAAGAAATGGAGACCAACTTCAGAGAGGCGGCAGGAAGCAGAAAACAGTGGGTTGAAGTCATTTACAAGGGACTTAGTGAAACAAGGGGCAAGAGGTAAGTTCGGTCAGCTTTACCATGGCTCTAACAGAGGCAAAGCTGGGACACTAATGCAGAAAGCTGTTTATTAATGAGTTTCGTCCTTAAATCAACTTGAAATCCCATGGCATATCAGGGAAGTGAAGGTCAACTTCATGATATAGCACTGAATAGTTATTATTTACATTTTACAGATCAAGAAACCAAGGTATAGAGAGATTAGGCAACTCAATCAAGTTAATGTAGCCAATGATAATATAAACAGGATTTATGCTCAGCTCTGCCTCCTCCAAAGCCTTACTCATGCCACTTAAAACCATCTTACACTGTGGTGAGTGCATGTTCAGCAGTACTTGATCTGGATACTAGGGACGTAAGGAACTGTAGGATAATCCCATAGTGTCTTCCTGGAGCATCAAATTTATTCAAATATTGTTGGGTATCAAAAGGAACAGGAGTAGGGTGGTATATGATTAATTGCATGCATCAATATTTCAAAACACATTTATCACATAAATTCCATGGTTATATTAGAGAGCAGGATGCAATATTTATATTTTAAAAGGTTGAATAGGTAATGAATTTATATGATTCAAAATTCAAGCACTACTAAATGGTATGAAGTGGAAAGTTTCTCTCTCACTTATCCCCCAATTTTCCTCCCCACAGGCAAATAATGTACAGGTTAAGCATCCCATATTTGAATATCCAGAATTCAAAATGCCCCAAAGTCTGAAACGTTTTGAGCCCTGACAGGGCCCTCAAAGGAAATGCTCATTGGACTATTTTGGATTTCAGATTTTCAAATTAGGGATACTCCACTGGTAAACATAATGCAAATACTCCAAAATCCAAAAAAGAATCTAAATCTAAAACACTTCTGGTCTCAAGTATTTCAGATAACAGATAATCTATATCACCTATTTGTGCATATTCATATACATACGATAAGTGTGTATATAGCCTGGTTTCCCTTTTTAAACACAAATAGTAAGTAGCCCTCCAGACACATTTTTCTGCACTTTGCTTTTTTTAAAAAAAAGCAAAAAATCTTGGAGTTCATGTCTACACAAAAAGTATTTCTTTGTTCTTGTTTACAGTTGCATTAAATTGATGCAAACTTATTTATTTAGCCAGTCCTATTGGTGGACTCTCAGGACGTTCTGAAAACTTTGCTATTACAAACGATGCTTAAATGAGTAAACTTTTCATGGATTATTTCACACATTTCAGAATATGCATATGGGACATTTTCCTACCAGTGGAACTGCTAGGTGAAAAGGCATATGCATTTTTAATTTGGATAGATATTAACAAATTACTTTCTGTAAAAGTTGCGCCAATTGGCAGAGAGCCATTTCTCAGTGTTATCAAACTCTTACATTTGCCAATCTGATAGGTGAAAAATGGAATCTTGCTGTAGTTGTAATTCACGTTTTTTCTTTTATGAGTGGGGCTGAGTGGCTTTTCATGTGCTTAAAGGCCATTTCTACTTCTTTTGCTGCAAACTGTTTATTTCTATTTTTGTCCTCTTTTAATAGGGTGGTGTGCTTATTTAATTGTCTTACAGAGTTCTTTATGGAGAACAGAACTAGCCCTTTGTCTGAGACATCAGTTGCAGAGTTTCTACAAGCCCTAGAATCTGCCTTCTCTTGTCAGTTTCCACCAGGAACCTCAACCCCAAAATGGTAGCACCAGCGCCTGGGGCCTGACCATTTTAACGTTGATCCATATACACCTGCTCTAACTATCCTGAAACCTACTCAGCTGCCTGGTCAAGCTTCCTTCCATAGCTTGTGTTTATTCCCCAGGGGCTGCTCTTCTGTAAGGGATACCTAAAGAACCCTGATCTAGCTACTTCCTCTCCAGCTTTTCCTGATAATGTGAGAAAAGGCCAAGAGCAGGCACATATTCTCCACACCAAACTCCAACCCAGGATGCATAAACACCACTGTTTCTCATCTGCTCCCAGTATCATGTATAGTGGCTGACATGTATTGGACATTTACTATGCCAAATTCTAGTCAAAGCACTTTACAGATATTAACTCATTTCATCCTCAAAAAATTCCATGAAGGTCTTACTATTATCTTCAGCCCATTTACAGAAGATAACGCAAGTGACAGAAACCTTAAGTTCAGTGGACCCTCTGTATCCATGGGTACCACATCTAAGGATTCAACCAACTGTGGATCAAAAATATTTGAAAAAATATAAATAAATAACAATACAATGATCAAAAACAATACAATGATCAAAAACAATACAATGATCAAAAACAATGCAAATTAAAACAATATAGTATAATAACTATATTTTACATTATATTGTGTATTATAAGTAATCTATAGATGATTTAAAGTATGTGGAGGATGTGCATAGGTTATATGCAAATACTATATCATTTTATATAAGGGACTTGAGTATCTGTGGATTTTAATATCTGCTGGAGGTCCTGAAACCAATCCTCTGAAGAGATCATGGAATGTCTTGTTGTACATTAAGAGTCATAAAGCTTGTTATGAAGCCAGAATTCAAAACTGGGCAGTCTGGACTATATATCAACTTAATCCTACCCTGACATTGCTATAAACTTCAGCAGGTACCGTAGCCAACATTCAGGTTACATAAATCACAGACACACACACACACACACACACACACACACATACACACTACATAAAGGATACATCTTACTAATATTATGACATTAAGAAAAACATCATCCTAGTACCAAAATGATATGAGGCCTTGCTGTGTTTTTATAAACCATGATATTGCTAATCGAAGATATTCTGTTCTTTAGCTTGCCTCGTTTCAACTGAAAGCCAAATCAATTTGAGCTTAGTCCAGCGAACTATCTATCAACTTTCAAAAGATCACAGGAAATAATATTCAAAAAAGATGGTTAAAGAGTTGTGACATGGACTGGTCCCTTGTCTTTGAGCTCTGAATTTATTTCTACTATTTGTGCAACTATATTGCTGAGACTTTCCAGATCATTTTGTCTTTCTGTAAGTGTGTCCGTTGTTTCTGAAGTTTTGATTGTTTTTTCTTTATGCTGTGTATTTCCTTGACTATTTCTCCCTTCACTTCTTGTATCGTTTTTTTTGGAATTATTTGCACTGGGCTTCACCTTTCTCTGCTGCCTCCCTGATTAGCTTAATAACTAACCTCCTGAATTCTTTTTCAGGTAAATCAGGGATTTCTTCTCGGTTTGGATCCATTGCTGGTGAGTTAGTGCGATTTTTTGGGGGGTGTTGAAGAGCCTTGTTGTATCATATTACCAGAGTGGGTTTTCTGGTTCCTTCTCATTTAGGTAGGTTGTGTCAGAGAGAAGGTCTAGGGGTGAAGGCTGTTCTTTTGAGAATTGTCTATTCATGTCCTTAGCCCAATATTCGATGGGATTGTTTGTTTTATTTCTTGTTGATTTGTTTGAGTTCCTTGTAGATTCTGGATATTAGTCCTTTGTTGGATGTATAGATTGTGAACATTTTCTTCCACTCTGTGGGTTGTTTATTCTGCTGACTTTTTTTTTGTCATGCAAAACCTCTTGAGTTTAATTATGTCACAGCTATTAACAATTCTCAAAAGAAGATGGCCAATAAACATATGAAAAAATGCTCAACATAACTAATGATCATGGAAATGCAAATCAAAACCACAATCAACTAAAAGAAAAAACAAAAAGAACTAAAAGTAGAACTACCATTTGATCCAGCAATCTCACTACTGGGTGCCTACTCAGAGGAAAAGAAGTCTTTATACAAAAAAAAAATACTTGCACACACACGATTATAGCAACACAATTTGCAATTGCAAAATCGTGGAACCAACCCAAATGCCCATCAATCAACAAGTGGATAAAGAAACCATGGTATATATTTTCAATGGAATATTACTCAGTCATAAAAAGGGAATTAATTAATGGCATTCGCAGTGACCTGGATGAGACTGGAGACTATTATTCTAAGTGAAATAACTCAGGAATGGAAAACCAAACATTGTATGTTCTCACTGATATGTGGGAGCTAAGCTATGAGGACACAAACGCATAAGAATGAGACAATGGACTTTGGAGACTTGGGAGGAAGGTTAGGAGGGGGTGATATGGTTTGACCTGTGTCCCCAACCAAATCTCATCTTGAATTGCACTCCCATAATTCCCATGTGTTGTGGGAGGGACCCAGTGGAAGATAATTTGAATCATGGGGATACTGCTCTTGTGGTAGTGAATGTCTCATAAGATCTGATGGTTTTATCAGGGGGTTCCGCTTATGCATCTTCCTCATTTTTCTCTTGCCACCGCCATGTAAGAAGTGCCTTTTGCCTCCCACATGATTCTGAGGCCTCTCCATCCATGTGGAATTGTAAGTCCAATTAATCTTCTTTTTATTTCCAGTCTCAGGTATGCCTTGGCAGATGAAAATGGACTAATACAGGGGGCAAGGGATAAAAGATTACAAATAGGGTGCAGTCTATACTACTCAGGTGATGGGTGCACCAAAATCTCACAAATCACCACTAAAAAACTCACTAATGTAACCAAACACTACCTTGTACCCCAATAACCTATGGAAGAAAAAAAGATTTAAAAAGACAGAAAAAAAATATTTCTACCTACTAGAGGCTTATAGTCTATTAAGAGATAGGAATTAAACTAACGACAAGCAATTTAAGGGAAATTATAACACTGAAGAAGTTCTGCTTGGATGGAAGTAGGCACAAATGTCTTAGGAAGCCCTCAGAATGGCCTTCAGAGCTCAAATTAGGAAAGGTGGTAAAGGATACACTGGGTAATTGATGATGGAGTTACTATGTCTAGAGGCAAAGGGGAAAGTAATCCAAGTAGAGATCCACTATGTGTAAATGCCTGGAGATGAGAAGGCATCATTCACCTCAGAGGTAGCAAGAAGCTAACTGTAACTGTGGTTTAAAGGGCCAAGACTAAAAGGGAAGAAGCTATAACGGTCAACAGAAACCAAACTGTGAAAGGCCTTGCACGCCATGCTAAATGTATCTTTGACCCTAAAAGTGGTGACGGTCATGGAAATACATTAAGCAGAAAAATGACATGACCAAAATTGGTTTTAGAGAGATCTCTCTAATAACACAGTAGAAGTAGCTAAAATTGTTAAATAGGTGACATTTGAATATTCTTCCAGAATCTTTTCCTTCCCATCTTTCTCCCTGACTTCCTGCCTGCACAGCAAAACTGCTTAGGGTGGAAATAATTCATAGTAGGGTGCAAATGACTGATAAGACGTAATCAGTTATGTTTTGATAAGAGACAAAATCTTAAGCAAAGGAACGAATTCCAATGTGGAATTTTTTAAAAATCAAATTAAATTGATGGGATAAGTATCTGTGAAGGAGAGACCCCATTGGCATTTCCCAAATCGCATTTTAGGAACTTATCTGCCACTTGTCTCATTAGCACAAAATCTCATTCTCTCTCTCTCTCTCTCTGTCTCTCTCTCCCACCCTCCCCCTTGTCAAAAGTAGGAGGTGGGAGGATAAGAGGCAGCAATGCTGGAGAACATATACTAATCCAAGTGGATAGATTTGACTGATCTTCCTAATCAAAGAACCTAAGGCCCTGCAAGAGTTCAGGTCCCCATCGAGACACACAAATATGTTAGTGAAGATGTAGAAAAACAGGCACTTTGAATTTTACTGGTAAGACTGTCAACTGATGCAACTTCTATTAAAAGCAATTTGACAATATCTATTAGAATTGAAAATGCATATAAACCTGTCCCAAAAATTCTACTACTAGAAATTTTTACACACACACACACACACACACACACGCAGGCACAGCTGCAAAATCATAAGATTATTTATTACAGTATTATTTATAATATCACAAGATTAAAAACAACCTAAATATCAAGTTGAAACTGTTTAAACAAATTACAACATATACACAAAATGGAATACCATGTTCCTATAAAAAAGACTGAGGTAATTCACTATATGATATGTAAAAATATCTTCACTATATAGCATTAAGCAGAAAGCAGAAAATGCAGAATGAGTACATACACTAACTAGTATTTGTCTACAAAAGGTATTGGGAACAGGAGGAAAGTGAATACAGTACATATATTTTTGTCTGTGCATGCATAAAACAACTGCAAGTATACACAAGACAACAATAACTTTGATTGCCAATAGGAAGGGGAAAATGGGTTGCTGAGGGAAGAAGACTTTGCTGTATTCCCTTTTGCACCTTCTGAATCATGTAAACATACTACTTCTTCAAAACTAAATAAGTTACAGGAAAAATGATGTCCCTGTTCTTGAATAGCTCACAGTCAAGACAGATAAAAAAAATTACTGTACAATAGGGACGAACTAATTTAAATTATCTAATAGGCTACAACACAGAAGCAAGGAAAAGGTTAAAAAATTTCTCTGGGCCAGAGAAAATACAAATGGAAATTATCTTATTCCTCCCATTTCAGCCAACATTTCTGTGGACCCAGCAATCCTAAAGGCCCATGTACTAGAAGTCTATTTAGGTCATGACTCTTAGCACCCAGAGGGCTCTTTGTCCAGTGCCCTTACCTTACAGATGTATAAAGCTGGACCCCTGCAGGGTGAAGGGACTTGCTTTGAGCCACGTAGATGATTGGCAATGCCCCGGTTCTGAGCCCACCATGGAGTCCCTTCCTGTAGCAGACACTGACACAACCACACACGCAGTGACTTGGTAGTGCTCTGCATTGGCTGAGACACAATTTGGTCTGTGGAGACTCTGCCTGCCAATCCTCTTTGTAGGCTCCGACAACTTGTACACCCACAAACCAGTTAGATGTTGCCCCTCCCTCCTTAGGGGCTCAGACTAAATTAAGCAAACTTCTCAGAAGAGGACACAGCAATCATCAGCCTTTTCCTTCCAGGAAGTGCTCAGCATAAATGGAGTCCATTTGGTCTTTGCCACCTTGTCAGACCAGGATCACAATCATGGTTGGACCTTTCCATTTGCTTCTTATGCATAACAAGCCATGTGGCCCACTGTGCAGTTAGTAAACTGAAATTTCAACATGTAGCCAGTAATCTTGCTTTCAAGGAAACAAAATAATTGCTTATCAACCTGTCATTCCCAAGCTCACTCCAGTGTTTAATTTCTCTCTAGCAATAAGGCGATTTGTTTTCAATTGCAAGTCCTTGCACAACCTGGCATGCAATAGAAAGCGAGTATGGCCTTCCATACCTCATGGCTTTAGAAACAGAATAGTGCTTAGCCTAAGGCAAGCTAAATTTCATCATGATGTCAGAGCCCTGGCTTGCTAACATTTCTTTAGTTTTCCACTGAACTGTTCTTCCTGTTCAGGACCCTCCACCTGCTCCCACAACTCTACGCAGTTAACCGTCGGTCTGTCCTCTGCCCTCATCATCAGGCTCTTTATTCTTCTTGTTTCTTCCTCTGCACTTTAGAGCAGCAGCCCAGTCTTAAAAATAGCTCCCCCCTTGATCTTGCCTTCTCTTTCATCTCTGATGCTATTCCTTTTTCCCTTTCACTTCTAGAGGCCTTTGGAATATGAAGTGGAAAAAAATCACGCTTCAGCAAATTTAATAATAATAAAAATATAAATGACAAAAGTAACAAATATTTATTGATCACTTACTTTGTGCTAAGCACTGAGATAAATAACCTAGCATGCATGACCTCTGAACGAACAAATATTTTGTTTTGCAAGCTATGTTTGTCTCAAATAATGGTCTGCAGAAACATAGACTATGGTTGGTTTCAATACAATCCATTCTCTAAAACGACAGGAATCAATTGTTTGACCATATAACCACTTTCAAACAGCCCTTGACTGTGTGACAGCCATACTCTAGAACCAAACTATCTGGCTATATGATGTTTGCACTATTGCAAGTAGTGGGAGGATAGATGACCACCTCTCCCCTTCTACCCTAGGGAACCATGACAAAGCTATCTTAGGTCTATTCTTATGCCACCACAACTGAAATTTCAACATCGCTCACCACAACCACATCACTCCTACTTGAAAATGCGACCCAAATGTGAAGCTACACAACACCACTACCCAACAGCCCCAGTATTAAAAGATAGGAAGAGAAAGAAATACATGAAAAAGGGAGCTGAAAGTCTCTCACATGCATCTACAAAGTTCTTATTAAATCCAATAGCCTGGGATGGAGACTTTTAATAATGTAATTATAAGGAAATTCCACTAGAACATCGAGATAACTCATAAGAGTTTGTGATTCTATATGTTTTGTGCGCCCACTTTTCCCTTTTCAAAATGGTTTGGTCGCTGAATACTTAGCTAACCATTCTATAAGATAGCATCTGAGCTTGGTCTCCCTGAAATCTTTCTCCCTTCTAATCATCTTCCTCTCACATATTATAATAGTAATATTTAAAATGTCCTGTCTGAAAAAAAAATTGAATTAAGAAACAGATATATCATCACTTATCTATGCTGCCAACTAATATATCACAAGACCAACAGGTGCTCAGTAAATATACTTTAACAAATACAGAAATTATTTAGTGACCAGGAAAAGCATAAAACAGGAAGCTTATTGTTGTCTATCAATCAACATTTTTAATTTGTTTTTTGGTTTTGTGTCTTTGCTTTTTAAATGATTCTTCCAAGTTGTCAGGAATGTAGTACATTGAGTGCCTTTGTATTATTGTCAAGAGAGAATTTGACAACATTGCTTTTCAAAGAGTCCTTTCAACTTTAGAAATTAACCCTATGATATGGGTTATATGATAGCCTTGATATAAACAGAAAAATATCTTATTCAGAAAATGTTTCCAAAATTTGAAAATACTAAAGTTCAGCAATAATGGAATGTTGAGTAACTCATGGTACAAATCACTGAATGAAACATTATGTAGCTACCAAAAATGATCATTAGGGCCGGGCGCGGTGGCTCAAGCCTGTAATCCCAGCACCTTGGGAGGCCGAGACGGGTGGATCACGAGGTCAGGAGATCGAGACCATCCTGGCTAACATGGTGAAACCCCGTCTCTATTAAAAAAATACAAAAAACTAGCTGGGCGAGGTGGCGGGCGCCTGTAGTCCCAGCTACTCGGGAGGCTGAGGCAGGAGAATGGCGTGAACCTGGGAGGCAGAGCTTGCAGTGAGCTGAGATCCGGCCACTGCACTCCAGCCTGGGCGACAGAGCGAGACTCCGTCTCAAAAAAAAAAAAAAAAAAAAAAAATCATTAGATTTATACAATAACGTAAGTGAAAAAGTAACAAAAAACGAAGACTGTAATAACACTCACGCAAAACAAGCAGATACCTGCGCAAAAAATGCTAACAAGGGGAACTGGATTTGAATTTTGGCTCCCCAGCTTATTAACAGTGTGAATTTAGATGGATTAATCTCCATAGCTCAACTTCCTCACATTAATTACAATGTAATAATAATGATAAAAATAATAACTTATTTCAGAGGAGTATTGTGGGGAGGTAAATGAGTGTTGTGGCTGAAACAGGATAAGCACTCAATAGATATGATTAATATAGTGATTATTATGAGGGTGATGGAACTATGGTGTTTTGTTTCCCAAATCCTCAATGATGTGTAACATTGATATACATGGTGACGGCGATCTCTTCATCTCTCTACCCAGTCTTCTGTAAGAAATATCTGAAGCTGGATCATTTCAGCCATGGTAGTCTCACTCTCTCTTCCTAGGAATTCCCATAGTGCTTCGTATTTGAAATGATTGTTCAGTAATGTTTTTGTTTTTCCTGGAGTACATCACTACCTTTTATACATACATGCTCATCTCCAATCCCCTGACCATGGCTCTCAGGAAGGGGGCATCTTGAGTCCCTCTCATGAGCCCTTCAGCACGCAACCAAATGTATCTCAATAGGTTAATTTAATTTTCAAAACATGTTGATTTGGCAATCATATAGATAAAAGCATGTAGAGTATCCAGAATTCCAGAATTCCATAAATGTTAGCTCTTTTTCTGTTTTGTTTGTTTGTTTGTTTTTAAACTTTTATTTTAGGGTCAAGGGCACATGTGCAGGTCTGCTATACAGGTAAACTCATGACATGGTTGTTTGAGGCACAAATTATTTCAGATTCTTTCTTAATCAGATTTTATTTCCATAGTCACAAAAGAACAAAAAAATGAAAAAGAAAAAAAAAAAAACCTTTGGCTTGTTTTCTTTGGTTTGTGTTTTACATCCACTTAGTTTTACAACTCAGTAGAGCCTGCAAACAGACAACATTCTTTTTCATAAGACAAACTAAGTCTGTATTTTCTCTGTACAGAAATAAATGTAATAAGCTAGGTCAGTGGTGATTAATTTCCAGAACAAAGGATATACCAGGTGGAAAGCCAGAGGGTAGGCAGTATAAGACTTTTAGGAAAAGAACCCTTTGGAAGGCAGAATTCTATTCAAATTCAATTAAAACTATGCTCTCAATCCAAAGGTAAATGATTCTGCTTAAAGTTTTTTGTGCCCACTATTTCCCTAGGGCAAGAGCCCTGCAAGCAGATACCTTTATTGTGCCAGCTCCTTTTGTATTTTTCACAATTAGCCTATCTCAAATTATATAAACATGTACACGATGACAGTCTTTGGTTATGGAAGGTATTTACAAGAAAACAAAGGTAACTTTAACTTTGAGAGTTGGTTGTAGGACAAACAAGATTAAAGCTTATATGGATATACAAAATAATAGACTAATGCTATTGTCTGCTTCCCTCAAATTATTTTATTAGAAGGAACATATTAATTATAATGAAAGCAAACTTGGACTCTGTGGGTTTCTAAAGAAAATTCCTTTGTAGCATCACAGCAGGATTTCCTACCATTTTTCTCCTTCTGATGAAATTAACTCCCCATAGTTGGTCAGCAGGATAATCTAATTTTAGCCAATCAGCTTGGGAGCTGCTGTTGACCTCACAAAGGGAGAGAAAGGTATCTGCAGTCATAGCAACCACCCGCTCAGCTCCGATCATCTCTCTGGACCCTTCCGCCTAATGACAGACACCGGCTTGCTTCTTAGATGATTAATCTTTTCCCCTGTGAACCTCTTTGAATACATTAGCCAAACAAGTCTGATAAATTTGTTTATCCCAAGACAATCATTAGAAAATTACCTGCAAAAGTAATTCTCACTAGAGCAGTTTGTGAATGGAAAGCCATATGGCAGATAAAAACAGAAATATGCAATAAAATCTCTTGCTGTATGTCACAACAAGTTAGGAAACTTTTTCCCCTTTGAACTTTATCATTTTTTGCTAAATCACAAAAGCATATTAGCCTAAAAGCCATTTTCCATGAGCAAAAGAACATTTATTCTAGTCACTAGTTACTCCTCCAATCAACATTACACGCCTACTATGCGCTAGGCACTGGGGATGCACCAGTGAATATGAGCTATCGCTGGCTTCCACAGTCTCCCATTCCAGTGGGAGGAGACAGATGTAGAAATAGATAATTAATTACAACATATTATAGGGGCAGTAACAGAGGCAAAACTGTGGGCTCTGAGAGCATTGGAAAGAACTGGATAACTGTTTTCCAGAGTCAACTAAGATTTCACTGTAGCAACATTCAGATGCGGCAAAATAGCAGGACTTTTCCAAGAGAGAGAATATTCTTGGCAAAGAAAATAGCATTGGAGAAGCATGGACTTACGGACAATTGTGATAGACTCCTGGGCAGCAAACTGCAGCAGCTGGGTATTGGCTACATCTTTTTTTCCAGGACGTTGGACTGAAAATGTGGATTGCAATGGGGTTGAAGTACCTTATAGGATAGCACATTTTAGGGCCTCAAGAAGACTGAAACAACGGGGATGGACAGGAAGGGCCACTTTGGAAATTCTGAGGTTGAATCAAAAGAATAAAATTGTTGGTGTACTCCTAATGATGCTCCTTCCCCATTTATGGAAAGAAAGAGAAGGCAGTAAGCCCGTGTGCGGCCACACTGCTAATACGGGCCATTTCCATACGCAGTCACTAGATCCACCACTAAAGGGTCAGTTCCTTGAGTGAGAGACAGGGCTGGGTTTCTGTGTGGTTGGGTGCTCCAAAATGAGAGAAGGTATTTAAAGCAGCTGATAAGAAAACTGTAACTCCTTGAGTAGGGTTATTAGTGTGGGTAGAACCTTACTGACACTATAGGTTTTTATAAACCAACATGAGACAAACTTCACCAAAATCAGGGCTTGAGAGCCAGAAGTCTGGACCAGCAGCCAAAGCTGTCTGAGTCCAGGTGGTGATGCTACGAGTGGTAGGACAATTGGGCCCATGTCAGTTCTGCAGCCCTGCTGTGATTTCATCAAGGCAGGCTTCAGAAACACTGACTGGAATGAAAGGTGTCATGTAGGTGAGCCTATCATTGGTAACATTCTCCAAACCAATTCAGGAGCTTTCTCAGGAGATGTGCTCTAGGTCCAGACTGCCCAAGCCTGAGAATTGCTACATCTGCAGGTCTGTGTGAGGATTCCAGTCCAGGTTTCTAATTTTCTCATGTCTTGCAAGAAGGATGTTGCCCACCACAAATCTGCTCCACAGAAGCCTCAGAAAGGAGCCAATCATTAGACTGAGGAGTCTCTATTTTCCATATTTGCCAATTTTTTGACAGCGAGCATGTATTAGTTTTGTAATGAAAACATATTTTTAAAAGATAGAAATTTCAACATAAATTACCTCAAAAGCTGTTCTTCTGTAATAGCAAATACACAAGTTGGACATAATTATCAGAAGCACTTACACAATCATCTGCACGAGGCTGGGCATTGTGGCTCACGCCTGCAATCCCAGTGCTTTGGGAGGCTAACACAGGGGGATTGCTTGAGCCCAAGAGGGCAAAACCAGTCTGGGCAACAGAGTGAGACCTTGTCTCAACACCCCCCTAGCCCCCACCAAACATCTGCACTATACCAGCCCCTGTGCCAAGCCCTTTACAGACTTGAGTCATGTAATCCTCATAGCAGCCCCTAGAGAGGGACTCCATTCTACCAAAGAAGAAACAGCATTGGAAATGTACAACTGAAAGAAAGAAAAGGAAGGAAATAAAAAAGGAGAAAAAAAGAAAAGTTTTGTCAAGATTCCAGATAAAGAGAATATTGCCTGGAAATTAGGTTACTACTAAAGACTATTTTATTTTTAGTTTCCATACAATGACTATATTCTGAGCATCTGTATGTCAGGCTCTGGACTACAAAAAGAAACAGGTATTCTGGTGGGGAGGCAGGCACATGGACAACTAAGTAAAAGACGACGTGGTATGTTCCTTTAGAGTGGGCTATGCAAAGTGCAGATATTAGCCCACGTGTACTGTGTCTGAGGAAGCAACAGCTCCACTTCATCGTGTGCCAAGCTTCATGCTTGAGACCTGATAAGTAGTACTTCAGTTATACTGCATGACAACCTCAAGGGGTGCTATTTTTCTCTGACATTTTATAAATGAGGAAAATCAAGCTAAGAGGTTATAGAGCTTATCTAAAGTCATATAACTATTAAATAATAAATCTAGAATTTGAACCCAGATCTATGTAATTCTAAAGTTTGGGTGCTTTTCACTATGTTGTAAAGTTAGAAAAATACACGCAAGGCTGGATGTGGTGGCTCACACCTGTAATCCCAGCACTTTGGGAGGCCGAGGTGGGAGGATCACGAGGTCTGGAGTTCGAGACCAGCCTGACCAATGTGGTGAAACTCTGTCTTTACTAAAAATAACAAAAA
Organism: Macaca nemestrina; assembly: GCF_043159975.1. Lineage (NCBI taxonomy): Eukaryota > Metazoa > Chordata > Mammalia > Primates > Cercopithecidae > Macaca > Macaca nemestrina. Next base: position 94,978,662 of record NC_092126.1, on the reverse strand, counting down.
TTAGCTGGACACGGTGGCATGTGCCTGTAATCCCAGCTACTTAGGAGGCTGAGGCAGGAGAATCGCTCGAACCCAGGAGGTGGAGGTTGCAGTGAGCTGAAATCGTGCCGCTGCACTCCAGCCTGGGTGACAGAGCAAGACTACGTCTAAAAGAAAGGAAGAAAGGAAGAAAGGAAGAAAGGAAGAAAGGAAGAAAGGAAGAAAGGAAGAAAAGAAAGAAAGAAAGAAAGAAAGAAAGAAAGAAAGAAAGAAAGAAAGAAAGAAAGAAAGAAAGAAAGAAAGAAAGAAAGAAAGAAAGAGAGAGAGAGAGAGAAAGAAAGAAAGAGAAAGAAAGAAAGAAAGAAAGAGAAAGAGACAGAGAAAGAAAAGAAAGAAAGAGTCAAAGTCCATTTCACAAATTTGGGTTTTTTAAGATTGGACAATCAACCTGCATTTAGAAACAAATTCCCATATTCACATAATGAGGGGTCCTTCCCTAATTTCCTTGTCTTCCCCATTCTTTCTCCACACAAGCAGTCCAGGAGGCAGCATTTTCCAAAGGACAAGGACACAGGAATCTGCCTTGTGAAAGAACATGTGTTTCAATTCCAAAGGATATAAGCTACAAGCTTAATATATATATTTTTACATATTTTTAAATCTCTGCAGACCCTGGAGATTTGCTGGATATCCCATTCTGCACCCCCTTTTTGCAAAGGAGCTCTCCATCAATAATAATAGGTCCTCTGTCTTTCCCCTCTGAAACCCAGATTCAAACTATTGACCCTAATCTTACCTCTGGAAAGGTAATGCAATGTGTTTTAAACTCAGGGAGACAAGAGGCTATGAGACCTACATGAGAATAAGAAGCCTTCATCGTTTAACCCAGAACCGCCACAAATTCTCAGGAGTATAAGGCCAAAAAAAAAAAAAAAAAAATGGACCACTTATACAAAATGACCTTTTTCACTTCACTGTCTTACATTAAGCAGAGGGAAGTAAGTTTTAGGACAAATCTATCTAGGCAAAATGTCTGAGATTCTCAGTGGGAAATGTGCACCTCTTTCTTTTTGTTCATCCAGACCTTGTTTTCTATGGGAAAAGTCACAAGGCCCCTGGGGCACAGGATACCCCATGAAGATATAGATATTTCAGGAAAGCAGAGCCAGCAGAATGAGAATATTTTGGGCCAGGCACGATGCCTCATGCCTGTAATCCCAGCACTTTGGGAGGCTGAGGCTGAGGTGGGTAGATCACCTGAGGTCAGAAGTTCAAGACAAGCCTGGCCAACATGCTGAAACCCCGTCTCTACTAAAAATACAAAAATTATCCAGACATGGTGGCACATACCTGTAGTCCCAGCTACTCGGGAGGCTGAGGTAAGCAAATTGCTTGAACCCGGGAGGTGGAGGTTGCAGTGAGCCAGGATCACATCACTGTACTCCAACCTGGGCAACAGAGTGAGACCCTGCCTCAAACAACAACCACCAAAAAAAAAAAAAAAAGAATGAGGATATTTGGTTCCAGGGCAGTCCTTCTGAATTAAACAAAGGATTTAACCAGTGGTTGGGAATACCAGAACAGGGTTCAGATATCCTGGGACAAAGGATTGATTGACAGCCTGTGGAAAGCATATTGAGGTCCAGAAAGGACCACCATTTCTAGCAGTGAACTAGAAAGAAAACCAGAGGCCAGGACAGAAACTCAGACAGACCATATTAGTATCTGTAGATCAGTCTCCTGTCTCCTGCTCTCCTACTTTCCAAGGTTTCTTCCAAATCATGTTGCACACCATTTACAGAATTATTTCACTCTCCTGCTCAAGAACTTACTATAGCTCCTTGTTGCCTCCTATTACTGCTCATACATCCTGATTTGCTCAGTCTGTCTTACACCTATTATCCTTGTGTAATTATTAATGGCATCTCCTATTGCCCTCAGTAGTGTTCCATTTGGTTAATTAATCATGTGGTTACCATATCTTTTACTTACTTCAAACTTCTCTGCCCAATTTCCCATTCTTTTTTACGCCCACGAGTTCTCAAATAATTCTGCACTCATTTAAAGGGATTACACTGTACATACCATTATAGGTTGCCCCTGCAACTTGGGTAGAACTCTTTACTGTCCTGAGCCATGATTCTTAGATATTCTGGTAAGTTACACGTTTAGTAAATTACATATTCCAGTAAGCACAAACTCGTTTTGGGAGCTGCAATGTTAAACACAGGTGTGGTGGAACCCTGACTTTGCCACTGACAAGCTGTGTGGCTGTGAGCAAATCATATCTCCTCTCTCAAATGTTAGTTTCCATATCTATAAGCACAGAGACAATCATAAAACCTAACTCACAGGGTTAGAAATCAGCTTTAGGAAAAAAGATCCAGGTAAAGTGCTTATTACATCCACACTGGCTAATGGTAATGGTTATCACTACCTCCCACCAACATCCCACTCAGCACAATGCTGTCCGATAGACGGCTCCACTACACAAAGTGTCCTCACTTGCAGCAATGATACACTGTATGCCTTGATCACAATTTAGAGTCTTATTTGGCAGATTCTGGCGTCCTAAGTAGTGTTCCCCAGAAGCAGAGACTTAGATGGGGATTCTTGTCAAGTGATTTTTTAGGAGTGTTTTCTGGAGAGGGAGCATGAGGGATAGAGGATAGAATATGTGGGGAGGGGAGGAGATATTAAGCAAAATGTGATCTCAGTTTCAGATGACCTTCAATTTGATCCCATCAAGAAACTCTGGAGTTCAAAGTATATTATAATGTTAGCCCTAGCTTTAGCAAGTGGTCTCCATTAGTTTGTAGGTCCACATATCCATGTGGATATTTTCCATGTGGACCTATTGTTTCCCACTATGCCAGACAAACTCATGCCAGACATTTTTCAAAATCCCAGTTTCTTCATTTCCAAAATGGCAATGATAATACTTACACTGTAGGTTGTTGTAAAGACTTAGAAATAAGATTTTCCTAATCCTGACAGGAAATGGGCACATCTTTTCCTCTCATCAGCCAGATTTCTCTAAGTGTATTACCCATGGTATCTAGGTTCTTATTTACATCTTTGCTCATGATCTTTCTCCTCTCACACTTCCCCCGAACCACGACCCCAGAAAAGGTGCCTGAGCACCATGCATACCACACACACACAAACACAAACACACACACACACACACACACACACACACATCCTTCCCCTCAACCTGCACCCACGTATCCTCTACTCTAAGCTTCCCACTTCAAAACCCTGGTCCAAGTCTCACCTCCTTCATCAGCCGAATCGATTTCCTCAAATTGATAATGATCTTGCCTTTCTCTAAAATAGTTTTCCACTTCATTCCATACAGTTTAACATTCAATTGATTCCTAATTGTTTAGTATTGTTTGGTCTCTTCCAACAAGATTTTAAATTTCTACTCCTCTATCCCAACCCCACCACAGAACTCAGACAAGACCTAGACATCACTTTGGTTAGATTAAGAAGTATTTATTGATGAGAAGGACAACGAAATAACTTGGCTGACCATTTCAATTCTCAGATTCTCAAAGCTAGCAAAACCTTTCCCTGTGATCCAGAGGTGCTCGGCTGACAACCTGAACCAATAGTGCATGTAAAATGAATGATAATGGCTTCCCCTCTAATTTAGCTCACAGATGAATCTTAGGTGAGATTTTTCCATTGAGTTCTAACAGTTTCTGAAAATTGGTGCCATAGGAGGTGCAAAGTGGAATGCCCAACACAGCTCTGATTATCAACTGCAGTCTATGCGTGCATTACAATAACAACAGCAGGGTTAGGTTGCTTTCAGCATCCTGAAATCTCTTATTAAATCAAAGCTTAAGTATTTAACAAGTACGGTGTGTCCTAATTTATGCAATAGATATATCTCTGGAAAGTTAATGTAAATTGACATTTTTGGAGAGAGAGAATCAAATTTTATTTAAAATTCCCTTAGAGTATTCTCTACGTGATGGTATTATGATTTGGGGAATTTTCCTGTAAATAATTATTTATTTAGTTAGTTTTATGTGGAGTTTTTGGTCCTTTCAAATCAGGATGTATCTATTTTTCTCTCAGACTTTTTTTTTTTTTTTTTTTTTTTTTTTTTTGAGACGGAGTCTCGCTCTGTCGCCCAGGCTGGAGTGCAGTGGCGCGATCTCGGCTCACTGCAAGCTCCGCCTCCCGGGTTCACGCCATTCTCCTGCCTCAGCCTCCCGAGTAGCTGGGACTACAGGCGCCCACAACCGCGCCCGGCTAATTTTTTGTATTTTTAGTAGAGACGGGGTTTCACCGTGGTCTCGATCTCCTGACCTTGTGATCCGCCCGCCTCGGCCTCCCAAAGCGCTGGGATTACAGGCGTGAGCCACCGCACCCGGCTCTCTCAGACTTTTAGAAAAATAAATGAACTTAGAAAGCTACCATTATTCAGTACTATTCCTTTTTTTGTCATCTTTTCCCCCAATTTAAAATAGGTGATTTTACTTATTTTGAAATATCATCCATTTTATATTATAAAATATCACCACACTTTACAGATGAGAAAATGAAAGTTCAGAGATGTTAAATACCCAAGGTTACAAAGTGTATTCATTTTCTAAGGCTGCCATAACAAAGTACCATAGGTTAGGTGGCTCAAAGAACAGAAATTTACTTTCTCACAGTTCTGGTGTCAACAGAATTTATTTCTCCTGAGATCTCTCTCCTTTACTTGTAGATTGCCATCAGCTATGGACTGCATGTTTGTATCCTTCCAAAATTTATATGTTGCAACTCTTATACCCAATGTGATGGTATTTGGAGGTGGAACCTTTGGGAGGTTATTAGGTTTAGATAAGGTCATGAGGGCAGGGTCCCCATGATAAGATTAATGCCCTTATAAAAGAAGGAACAGCTCTCTCTCTCTCTCCCCGCCACACCCACCGCCCCCATCTCCCGCCCCGCCCCATGCATGCAGGTACCGAGGAAAGACCACATGAGGATATAACCAGGAAGAAGGCCCTCACCAAGAACCAGATCAAGCTGGCACCATCTCAGACTTTCAGCTTCCAAAATGGACAGAAATAAATGTTCGTTGTTCAGGCTACTCAGTCTATGGCATTTGCATAGTAGCCTGAGCTAAGATACCATCTTCTCCCTTTGTCTTCATATGCACTTCTCTGTGTGTACCTTTGTCCTAATTGCCTCTGTTTACAAGGACACTGGTCATTGGATTAGGACCCACACCAATGATCCCATTTGTCTTTATTACCTCTTTAAGACCTATCTCCAAATGTAGTCACATTCTGAGGCACTGGGGTTAAGACCTCAGCATATGAATTTGGAAGCAGGGACACAATTCAGCCCATTACATACAGCTAATGAGTGAAGAATCAGGAATAGAACACAGCAACCCCAAGACCTAACTCAAGACTCTCTTCCACTGTACCTCTCTGTCTATATGTTTTTCCTAGTTACATGTTGTTTGTGGAATTAACAATAAGGTATCAAGTAAATATAAGTTTTCATCTACATTTAAATGTTTCATCTATAGGCATTTATTCTATGGTACAATGTAACTGAAAAAAGCTTTGCCTTCTACAAAATTGCACATGAAGAGTAATAGAGTTTATGTGGGAAAATAAAGTTAGGCAGACCACTCACTATCTGTGAAACTTTTGTAATAGAGCACTAACAAATACATTAACAGTCTTTTAAAAATCTTCAACAGTTTAATCGCTATTGGCATTTACACCTAGCCTCAAATTAGTCTCCATCATATGCAGCCTTAAACTCCACAGTTTAGGAGTCTTCTTCCAGATGTATGAATTATATAAGATTTGCTTCTAAAAGAAGCCACTTTTATCAAAATTTTAAAATCTATTCCTGAGCTCAGACTTCATAAAGATGTTGTCCTCATCTTCTCCCCTAATATTGTTTGTGAGTACCCTGTTCATTGGAACCAGTGAATCTTAAAGTTATCCTAATCTGTAAAGTCCACACATGCTCCTGTCTTCAAGAACTGGTAAAATGGTTAATTATCATACTAAGAGCTACCATTTATCAAGCACATCCGATATGTCACACCCTCAGCCAAGTCTTTTACACATTTATAACCCTCATGACAACTCTACAAGGTAGGCATTTGTATCATTGTTTTTCAGTCAAGAAAACTGAGGCTCAGTGAAGTGGTGAAACTTTTATAAAAACACACAGACACCCAACCTAAATCCAGAAGTTTATAGTAATCTGTGTTAATGGTCATCCTGTTAATTAAGACCCGTTATTTCAGGCATTTGTTATCTTTTCCATTTGTATTCTATTGTATTAACCTTCCCTCACAATCCAGACTTCTCTGCATATTTGATGAGCATCATATTTGCCACCATTAAGTCATTAATAAAAACACCAAACAGAGTGGGATCAAGATTAGACCCTTCCCTCTTCTAAAGAATTTCTCATGGTCATACAGGCGTGGTGTTAATCCATTCCACTCTTCTACCATTTCATCTGCACTGGATAGCCACAGGTTTTCACAGGCCTATCATCTTGCTGAGATTAACATACAGTTAGTCAATGCATTTGGTTCTTCAATCAAACCAATAAAAACAAATGTCTCTGCTTTTCTTTTAGGCACTTACAACCATCAGATATATAATTTGTTTTCAATTATTGCCTAAGATCAGCATTAAAATTTAGTAGTCCAACTTTTTCTTCTTTTGATAACATCAATAGCATCACTTCATTTCCTATCTACTGTCTCCACTCACATTGTCTATAACCTTTTGTTAAGTTTGAGCACTGAATTGTTCATTACATCTGTAGGCTCTGGACATATCCTACATACTTCACTCAAAAATGGAAGCATGACTCCATGTGAAACTATGGATTTATTTAGATGTAAAATTCTTATTCTGTCTTAGTCAAATGTATCCTCCTAGAATGTATACCCTACATTTTAGAGTCTAAGACCATGCTACTCAACATAGAAAAAAGTACTTGAATACAACTGTCTTCCTTCCACCTTCTACTAATATTACATCCCAAGTTATACTTTTTTTCTTCTTTCTTTGAATATCCTTTTTGTAGTCTTTGGAGTATCATGAGGTGCAGGGCATTTTAAAATTAACCCTTCTTGCCGGGCATGGTTGCTTACGACTGTAATCCCAGCACTTTGGGGAGCTGAGAAGGGTAGGTCACCTGAGGTCAGGAGTTCGAGACCAGCCTGACCAACATGGAGAAACACCTTCTGTACTAAAAATACAAAAAATTAGCCAGGCATAATGGCGGGCGCCTGTAATCCCAGCTACTCTGGAGGCTGGGGCAGGAGAATTGCTTGAACCCAGTAGGCGGAGGTTGCAGTGAGCTGAGATTGTGCCATTGCACTCCAGCCTGAGCAACAAGAGTGAGACTCCATCTCAAAATAATAATAATAATAATTCTATACTGTTTTAGCAAACACTATCTTGGTTAAATAGCACATTAGTAGTCTAGTCATATTTTTAACTCAACAAAAACATTGTAAACTCTAAAAATTTGGGGATTTAAAATCAAAGCCACAATGAGATACCATCTCATATCAGTCAGAATGGCTACTATGAAAAAGTCAAAAAATAGATGCTGGTGAGGCTGTGGAGAAAAGGGAACAATTATATACTGTTGATATGAATGTAAATTAGTTCAGCCACTGTGGAAAGAAATTTGGAGATTTCTCAAAGAACTTAAAACAGTTCTATCATTCAACCCAGCAATCCCATTACTGGATTTTACCCAAAGGCAACAAGAGCAAAACTCCACCTCAAGGAAAAAGAAAAAAATTAGCCAGGCATGGTGGCACAGCCTTTAGTCCTAGCTACTCGGAAGGCTGAGACAAGACAATCACTTGAACCCAGGAGCCAAGATCACACCACTGCACTCCATCCTCAGCAACAGAGCAAGACTCTGTCTCAAAATAATAATAATAATAATAATAACAACAACAACAACAACAATAATCAGAGATTTTTAACTGGGTAAAGAAGGAAATTGTCTTCCATGAATTCATACAGGTTGGTTATAGCGTCTTCCTCTATGATTTTTCTAAATAAGAGTTGGGGGTTCACTAGAGAGACACAAACAGGAAAATCTCACCTGATTTCAGAAACCACACTATATTTTTTTCTGATCATATTAAAAAATCAAATTTTCTATACTTTGCTTTCATTTTCACTAAGAAATATTTTTCTTTGACAAAAGTGACTCAAACTTTTTATGAGAGCTGAGTTAAGCAAGAAAATAATCTTTTAGCTATTAAAAAACACACCATCAGCTGGGCGTGGTGGCTCATGCCTGTCATCCCAGTACTTTGGGAGGCCGAGGATGGCAGATCACTTGAGGTCAGGAGTTGGAGACCAGCCTGGCCAACATGGTGAAACTGCGTCTCTACTAAAAATACAAAAATTAGCCAGGCATGGTGGCATGTGCCTGTAATCCCAGCTACTCGGGAGGCTGAGGCAGGACAATCACTTGAACCTGGGAGGTGGAGGTTGCAGTGAGCCAAGATTGTGCCACTGCACTCCAGCCTGGGTGACAAAGCAAGATTCTGTCTGGAAAAAACAAAAACAAAAACAAAAAAACTTGCCATCATTCTATGAAATGTGTTAAAGATGGGAGAGTAAATTAAAATTTATGTTCTCCAATAAATTTGAAGGATGCTATTCGAGGCCACAGCCTATTTGCTCATCAACATTCCCATCTAGACCTGAAAGACTATCATATTGTCAAGAAGACACCACCTTTGGGAATCAAGAAGCCACTACCTTTGGGAATTCAATGGCTAATTGGAGCCAAAGACAAATTCAGGCTCTCATATTGCTACTCCCAACTGAATTTCTGAACTTTTCACAATTGATGAGTGAATCTAAAACATTCCAGGTTGATTCACATAGTTTGCTTGATATAACCTGTGAAAGACTAGAAATAGAAAGTTAACTCTCCCCCACCAGATTGTAAACCCTATGAGGGCAAGCCTTTTGACTCATTTATGGCCATGTCCTTTGTGCCTGGCATGAAGTGTGAGAAAACACTTATTGAACTAATAAATGCATGCATAACTTTTCCTTGTACGCTTGTATATTTCATTTGTAGCATCTAGGCTTCCACATCTAAAATCATTTAAAGGTTTTTTTTTTTTTTTCTTTTTTGCGATGGAGTTTCACCCTGTCACCCAGGTTAGAGTGCAATGGCATGATCTCGGTTCACTGTAACTTCCACCTCCTGGGTTCAAGCAATTCTGCCTCAGCCTCCCGAGTAGCTGGGATTACAGGCATAAGCCACCACGTCTGGCTAATTGTTGTATTTTTAGTAGAGATGGGGTTTCGCCATGTTGGCCAGGCTGGTCTTGAACCTCTGACCTCAGGTGATCCACCCGCCTCAGCCTCCCAAAGTGCTAGGATTACAGGCGTGAGCCACTGCTCTAGCCTAAAGCTTTTTTTTAAAGGTAGTCCATATCTGCAGCCAATTGATTTTCAACAAAAGTGCTAAGAACACACATTGGAGAAAAGACAGTCTCTTTAATAAATGATGCTGGAAAAATTGAATGTCTACATGCAGAAGAAAGAAACTAGATGCTTTCTTTTCATAATATACAAAAGTCAACTCAGAATGCATTAGACTTAAATGTAAAACCCGAAACTATGAAACTACTAGAAGAAAATAAGTGAAATGCTTCACAACATTAAATTGGGCAAGGAATTTAAAAACAAGACCTCAAAAGCACAGGCAACGAAAGCTAAAAATAGATAAAAGGGATTATATCAAAAAGTTTTTGCACAGTAAAAGAAACAATTAACAGAGTGAAGAAACAACCTGTTTACAAACTATACATCTGACAAGGGGTTGATAACCAGAATATATAAGGAACTTAACAGCAAAAACAAATAAGCTGATTTAAAATGGACAAAAGACCTTAATAATCATTTCTCAAAAAAAAAAAAAAAAAAAGACAGCCAGGTGTGGTGGCTCATGCCTGTAATCCCAGCACTTTGGGAGGCTGAGGGGGGCATATCACGAGGTCAGGAGATCAAGACCATCCTGGCTAACACAGTGAAACCCCGTCTCTACTAAATATACAAAAAATTAGCCGGGTGTGGTGATGAGTGCCTGTAGTCCCAGCTACTCAGGAGGCTGAGTCAGGAGAATGGCGTGAACCCGGGAGGCAGAGCTTGCAGTGAGCCAAGATTGCACCACTGCACTCCAGCCTGGGGGACACAGTGAGACTCCATCTCAAAAAAAAAAAAAAAAAAAAAATACAAGTGGCCAACAGATACATGAAAAAGTGCTTAGCACAACTAATCATCGGGGAAATGCAATCAAAACCACAATAAGATACTGTCTCACTCCAGTTAAAATGAGTATTATCAGAAAGACAAAAGAAAATAAAGGTTAATGAGGATGTGGAGAAATGAGAACACTTACACATTGTTATTGGGAATGTAAATTAGTACAACCATTTTGGAAAACTGTATAGAAATTCCTCAAAATATTGAAAATAGAACTACCATATTATCCAGCAATCCCACTACTGGGTATATATCCAGAGGACATGAAATCAGTATGGCAAAAAGATATTTGCAATTCTATATTTATTGCAGCACTATTCACAATAGCCAAGATATGGAATCAACCTGTGTATCCAAGAACAGATGAATGGATAAAGAAAATGTGGTATATGTACACAATGGAATACTATTCAACTATAAAAAAGAAGAAAATCCTGTCATTTTTGACAACATACATAAACCCAGAGGGCATTATGTTAAATATAACCCAGACTCAGAATGACAAATATTACATCATATCACTCATATGTAGAATCTAAAAAGAAGTTGATATCATGCAAGTAGAGAACAGTGGTTACCAGAGACTAGGGGAAGGGATGGTGGGGAAAATGGGGAGAGGTTTGTCAATAGGTAAAAAGTTATGATTGGGTAGGAAAAATTAGTTCTGGTGTTTTATTGCATAGCAGAGCGACTATGGTTAGCAGTGAGATATTGTATTACAAAATGGCTAGAAGAGAGGCTTTTGAATGTACTTATCATGAAACAATAATAAACGCATGGGGTGATGCATAAACTATCCTAACCTCATCATTATACAACAAATACATGTGTTAAAACATCAAATTGTACCACATAAATATGTAAGATTACAACTTCATTAAAAAGTAAATAATAAAGGGAGCTCATAAGAGCAGAGAAGAAGGGAAAAGGGAGATGTTCCCAGCACATCAAAATAGAATCCCAAAATCCAAATCAATGTGTAATGAATGTCTACTTTATAAAATGATTGAGGTTCTGCCTAGTAATGTTTGATTTCAAGATGTGCACATGAGAGTTCTTAAAATTATCTGGGCAATTATCTGCCTAATCAAGCCCTGACAAGACCAGGAGTTGAATGAGTCAGAAACACAAAGCAAAGCTGACTCATGGGAAGGTCATGCCCATCTACCGCTACCATTTCTCTCCTTACCTGACATTACTCTTCCACTTTCAGACCCCTTGCCAACTCCTGCTACTCTCTCCCGGCACTCACTATTGCATCCAAAGTGTCAACGTTTGGCTTGGTTTTAGGTCTCTGTATTTCTCCTTTCACCCCACCCGTGACCTTTTGATCCCTACATGTAGGCTTGGTTCCTGCCTCCTATTCCTGGGGTCTCAATTACAAAAATTCCAGGACAGATCTCTTCTTAATGTTCTGTCTATAAGCCAACAGTAACTTTTGAAAGATTATAAGACCATACAGCAATTTTCTCATCTTTATATCTTTGATAAAGTCATCAACTACATGTACATATGAACTTGTTGGTATATGTGTGAGCATACATGCCAAAATACACACATACATATACAGAAACATACACACACACTTTGCATAACCAGATACTAGAAGTTTATGTGTAGGTTGCAAGTTCTATAATAAACCATTTTCTGATATCCAATGTCTAAAAATATTAAATGACCATTTATTTTCATGGCACAAACTTGCGATCATTATTATTCATGTTGGTGAGCCTATGACATTGCAAGATATTAATGTACTTTCTGATATAGCAACAATTTAGTCATTTCTGAGCAGTTTCAGTAGTCAATGGAGTTGAACTGAGTGAAAGCTGATAATTTCTACCTAAAGGATGCCAACCTGGCTAATTTCATCTGGCACTGGCTTGGTGACCAAATGCCCATTTGTTCTTAAGGACTGAGGTTTTTCTTCAATGACACCTGAATGGGGTCTTTAAGTCATTTCTAAAGTAGAGTTTACTACAAAAAAAAAAAAAAGGAAATAATCCTTGGCAAGTTAACTTAAGTTCACTCATCTATCTGTGTGTCTATTTTCTATGCATTCATGTATGACTTATTATATGCAAAGATTTGGAACTGCCTGGCACATTATAAGTGCTATATAATTGCTCATTATTATGATGTGGAAAGAGCATCATGGCCAAGACAGACTTACAGTGTTCTTTGGATAATGACGCATTTGCCAATGCTTGGGTTCTCTCCTCTTGTTATCTGCCCCTGTATCATCCAGCATTGTCTCCTTTTTTATTTCCATGTTACTTGATCTGTGTTAATCTCGTCTTCTGAATCCACACTGAAATGCTAACTGGAAAACCAAAAAACACGTAGCACTTCAGGCAAATGCTCAAAATTCAATGAATAAGACATTAAGATTTTTAACCTTAATTATAAGATTTTATTTCACTGCTATCACTGCTATGCAAATTTCTGCAGTCTGAATGAACTCATTTGACACCCTGTAGCAACAACTCTACCAAGACCATGTTGAAAACTTTCTCAGGACACCCTTGCAACCATATAACCAGTCTCCCAGTGACAGTGGAAGTACTATTTACAGTCCTAGGCAGGCTTACAAGGGAGAGAAGAGCTTCCTGGCAAAGCACACACAATTCAAATGCCCTTTTCTCTATAGTGCTTTTCCTGTCTCTCTTACTCCCAAGCTGTGCAACTCAAAGCTATAGCTTGCTATCAGCAAGGTGGCAAAAGGCAGAAAGTGCTACTTCAATTGTTACTTATGTGCTATAAATTGAACAGCTATCAACTGTTTTATTGATTAATGATTGCATCTCAATATCATAATAGGGTCCCAGTAAATACTTATTTAATAAATGAATGAAGGTTGGTAAAGCAGATTTTATTCACCAACACAGCTAATGTATCATTCCTATATAAATGGAATTTTATTGCATGCATCACAACTGCTTTATATTATTTCATGGAGAGAGAAACAAACATTAAAAGATATCACCACCTGAAACAAATATATACATTTATATGTGCCCGACAGGGTCAGTTGTGGAACTGATTTGGTTCAAAGAGAACATTCACACAGAACTCCATTCCAACATGATTTTATTCTACTGTTTAGATTGTTTTGCTTACACCTAAATCAGAGAGCATTTCCCTTCTTCAGCAAGTGTTATACCTTCCGGAACAAATGAAAACATCACCTTGTAACATTTTACCACCATTTAGTTAACTACTGCTTAAACAGATACTATCCAAAATAACTTATTTCCTTTTTTAAACTAAAACAGCAGAAAAAATCTGACTTTTTAAATTAGCCAATAAATATCAAAATGTATTTTCATTGGAAAGAAAATACCATAGAATATTCAGCAAATGTTTTCTGAAAGCATAATGTAGCCAGAAAAAAACTTGAAAGGGAGAGTTTTGAGAAAATTTAAAAGCATAGTAAGTCTAATGTTAGTCCTGCCTTCCTTTTCTTCAAATATAAGCATCTTCTTATTTCTTCAAAACTTAAAAAGAAGGCTGGGAAGATTAAGTGACAGAAAGGGACATGCTCCACATTAAGTGACATAAAAGTTGACTTCTAAAGAGTGTAAAGTCTGGGCTTTTACCTAGAAATTCAGAGCTTGGAAACCATTCAGTCAGAGGTCACAGACCTCGGCCAGCATTCAAAAATTACGGATTTCCTGTCAAAACATAAAAATAAACGTTCACATACACAGCCCCTTAGATTTCTAGTTTCTCCAGACTCACCCCCTAACCAACCCCACCAAAAGGGGGTTCTGGACTCCTCTGATCAGGAGATTTTCTCCCTTTGGGTGGAAGGTTGACATGAGGAAAACCTAGCCTAGGCTTCCCCAGTTATCCTGAGTCACACACATGTTCCTCCTGCTGCTGTGGAAGTAACTAGACCAAGTCCAACTTGTCATTCTTGACAATCTTGAAACTTGGACCAGTAACAGAATAAAATGCAGATGCAAAGGAATATAATTCTGTCATTTTGCATTTCTGCTTGTTTATCCATCTTACAATCGGTAAGAATATAAGGCAAATCTGCAATGCCAGAATCTGTTCTTAGCATAAATGTCCACACTTCAATCTTCCCTTGCATTGAATAATATTCAAATCAAAACAGGGCTTAAAATCTAGATGATGGGTTGATAGGTGCAGCAAACTACCATGGCACATGTATACCTATGTAGCAAACCTGCACGTTCTGCACATGTATCCCAGAACTTAAAATAAAAATATCTACCTCAAGAAAAGAAAAGAAAAAAATAAAGTGTTCTTTGTTAGAGTTTGGTTTGCTAGCAAACCTCAACAAGTTGTAAGTTCTTTCAGAAGAAAGAAATCTATGATGTGATTACTTCACATTGCATGTCTGCATCAAAACATCTCATGTGCCTCATAAATATATACTCCTACTATGTACCCACAAAGAATAAAAATAAAAATGAGGAGAGGAGAGAAATCCTTATATGCCTGGCCTGGTCATGCCATTATTTCATACCATCCCAGCCCTGAAGGTTGATGAATATTTGAGCATGATGGAGGGCTGATTCTCTGAAGGCACAAGTCAACATTAGAGTAAGACAACTTATAACTTTCATGTTAACATATAAGTAAATGCTACATTAAGGCATTGTTTAAGAACATACAAAGGAAGCTCAAAGCATTGAGGTCAGTTCCTAAAATATTCAAATTACATTACTATTTCACAAAATGGGTTTTAGAGCCCAAGGTATTTCAGTAACTGCCTCCTTTCTTTTTACAGCCTACATTATATCAACCATCAATTTAGGAAGGAAATATTTAAACAGTAAGAAATGAAATGTTTCTTCACCATAATTGATTTTCCTTATTCTTTATGAGGTTAAAATCCCTGATACTTTTCATTTAAGAAAAAAAAAAAAAAAAAGCAAACTTCTGGTGAACATAAATGTTTTTAAGAACTGAAACCATTTAAATGTAAAAGGGAAATTGCTTTAAAGTAATGCATAAAGACACAAACAAAAATCATAAGTATTCAGAATCTGAAACAAATTCATTTTATGAAGCAAAATGCACAAAATCAAATATCTTTCATAGCAATGAAATATAATTTTCCTTAGGGAGTTTGGAAAATTCTCTCCAAAGTTCTGATTGATAAGCCTTTACAAGAGAAAGACTGCTTTTCGAGGTAGTAAATCGCCTACTGACATATTCTACACAAAGCTTCAGTGTTTAATACCAAGCTGCAGGGATATGAATACAAAGACATCAATTATCCCAAAATAGATTGGGGCAGAGTCCTGTTCAGTTATTAGTTCTTTAAGCTATGTCCACAGGGGACAGGGAGAAATAGAGATTTGGCAATCAGCTGGTTAATTTGATCACTGTAGTCAACTGCACTGTATAATTTAGATCGGAAACATTCGCTGACCTGGTGTTTCTAATTTGGAACATTCATCAAATTAATAAAATAATTGCCAATTCTCAATTGCACTATACCCTGTAAACAGAGTTGTAGTAATACTGGTCAAGTTTTTGCTTACAATTATAAATAGAATTAGACCTTACATTATTTGGGCATCTGTACCTTTTAGACAGTGTTCCATTTTCTACATAGTTCCTCTCCCCTAGCTATGTGCCCACTTTCCTTTATCTACTCCTCTCCACCAAGATGATCTAGCCTCCTAGCACGGGAAGGGGTGGAGGCCATCAACTAGGAACTCCTTCAGCTCTCCTTCCTCCAACACATACACACAAACACTCTTCGTGGGTTCACACACCTTGACTTCTGTCTCAATCGGAGGGCTATCTGGCTTCCTCTACAAAACCAACTTCTAGCATCTTCTCCAGATTCCACCAGTATTACTTCTCAGGGATCTTGCTCCACCTTCTTTACCGTTTTTTTTTTTTTTTTCTTTTGAGACAGTTTGGTTCTACCTCCCAGGTTGGAGTGCAGTGGTGCGATCTCGGCTCACTGCAGCCTCCGCTGCCCAGGTTCAAATGATTCTCCTGCCTCAGCCTCCCGAGTAGTTGGAGTTACAGGCATGCACTGCCACATCTGGCTAATTTTTGTATTTTTAATAGAGATGGGACTTCACCATGTTGGCCAGGCTGGTATCAAACTCCTGACCGCAAGTGATCTGCCCGCCTCAGCCTCCCAAAGTGCTGGGATTACAGGTGTGAGCCACCGCGCTTGGCCCATCTTCTTTATCTTTATCCCTTCCCTTTTTACTGGCTCAGTCAACTCAGCGTATAAACAAATTAATCCTCTCTCTGGGGAAAAAGGCATCTTTGTATACCATTGTTAAAGAGTGTAAATTAGTAGGACCTTTCTGGAAAGCAATCTGACAAAAGACATTGAATCTCCTTTAAAAAGTTCAGATCTTTCGACCCAATGAATTCTTCTAGGAATCAGTCGTAGGGAAATGGTCTAAGATATGGAGCAAGTTTAATTTCAAAGGTGCTCCTGGTAGTTTTATGATGGGGATATTTCTACAGTTTTTAATGTCAGGGGAAAATATTGTCAAGTGAGAATGTCATTCAAGTAAACATTGGAGGCTTGTTTGTCTAACAGATGAGTGCAATATCTGTATATCATAGAGGCTGAAGTGAAGTTGAAGTCCCTCTGCAAATGGCACTACTCAAACATCATGAGCTGTGTCTGCCTTATTCACTACTCCTTCCCTCAGCAACTATAACACAGTGCACATGGTGGACAACTAATAAATCTTTAATGAATGAATTTATAAAAGAAGTTTTATTTCTGTCTAATTAAATAACTCCATATGGAGAAATATCCAGGGAGCAGTCAGGGAGGAAAGGGATCTAGCCAATTAGATCAGCCAAATCACTCCTGGTGATTAATTTGGGGACAGATGCTATAGCCAAATCCTCTGTACATGCAGAAGCAAAGGCTACAATCACCTATTTGGTCTCTTCTCAACTCAGTGAAAATGCAAGAAAAAGAGTGGAAAGAATAGTAAAAAAAAAAAAAAAAAAAAAAAAAATTGGCAGCATTGTTTGGATTAGGGTGGTTGGACCCTGTGGTTTTAATACTTTCCTGTACAGTCCTGATTTTCTACAATGAATGTGTACTCTACCTATAATTTCAAGAAAGTTTTAAAAGAACCCCCTGCCATAACTCCACATGCCCCTGTAGCTATTGTGCCTCTTCTTTTTACAGCTAAGCCTCCTGAAAGGGTCACCTACCTCCCTGGCCTCCACTTTCTCACTCTGAGTCATCTCTTTACCTACCACTGCACTAAAATGGGCATTGCCAGGGTCACCTAAGACCTCCAAATTGTTCAGTCTAGTGGTTAAACCCCTGTCCTCATCTTGCTGAACACTTTGGCAGCAGTTGACACTCCTGACCCCTAAACCACCTACTTGAAATCCTTTCCTCCTTTGCATTCCAGCACAGCACTCCTATCTTTTGTCTTTTACTTGCTGCTTTTCTCTTCTTCCTCACCCCACTAAATGCTGGTCATCCCCAGGATTCTTTTTTCATTTATCTTCTCACTATACATTATGTTAAGGGGATTTCACCACACTTTTACATCAACCACCCGAGGTGTTGATAACTCTCTGATCTCTAGATTATTTTAAGCTCTCAAATCATATGTACAACCACTGACTGTATGTCCCACGAAAACCTCATATTGCCATGTCTAAAAGTGAAAGCCTTTCTCCTTCCTATATCACTGATCTCTGCTCATTGCAGCCAATCCAAAAACCTTGGATCCTTTGAGATACCTTGGTCCCTCTCACTGCTTCAATGCATAAAAATAGTCACTAAGGCTGTCAATTGTTTACCAAGTGAACTTTCTTCTGAACATCTTCTGTTTATTCTTGTATTCATTCATTCAGCATTCATTATGTATCAGTAAAAATGAATTTGGTACATCTCTGCCCAGCCTAGTGAAAGGCACAAACTAATAAATCAGATGTGATGGCAAGTTCAATGATGTAGGTATATATATATAATGCTGCAGGGTTGAACAAATAGATGAGTTGGGAGAAGTCTTTCAGCAAAGGATTGCTGAAGGACAAAAGCCTTAGATTCAGTCCGTGATGGTAGGAATGAAGAAGGGGAAAAGGTGGAGCTTGCTGTTATTTTAGATGGTGTTAGGGGAGTGGTCAAAGATGCCTACCAGGTTTCTGACTTAAGAGATTAGATAAATGAACATAACCCCTACTCACCAGGACCACTGAGTTGAAGAATGTAAGAGGAGAAGCAACTTTGGGAAGTAGTTCAGTTCAGAGCAAAGTGAGTATCAGATGCCCATGAGAAACCCAGTGTCTACACATGTATATTTTTTCATTTGTTGAATGAAGAAAATGCAAAGCCAAACAATGTGAGCAATATCTACTTTTTCTGTTAGGAAGGGCAAAAAATAAGAACCTATATTCTTATTTGTTTAAAATATAAATAAATTTGCATTTTTTCTAATATATCTATAAAGAATCTCTGGGAGGATATATAAGAAACTAACAGCAGTGGCTGCGTATGGAAAACTGAAGGACAAGGATAAGAAGAGACTGTTCACTCTGTTTTGTGCTTTCCCAGTCTGAACTATGAAGGAATTACCAATTCAAAAAATACTTTAAGGGGAAGATAGTGGTCAAGAAGTCTCACAAAACCAAGATTGAAAACTGAAATTGAGAAGTAGGTGACTGGAGCTCCAGGGGAAGCAGTGTGACTGTGAAGTGTGGGGAATGAAGAACCATGGGTCTACAATGGGAGGGCAGAGAGCTCTCTTGCAGTGCATGAATGGAAGTGAATGGACAGAGAAAAAGAAGAGACTGTGGGGGTGGAGCACTCCCCTGTCAAGAGCTTTGGTGAGAGAGATGAGAAGAAATTAAAGAGGGTGCCTGACTTTTCTTTTCTTTTTTCTTTTCTCTTCTCTTCCCTTCTCTTCTTTCTTTCTCTCTTTCTCTCCCTCTTTCCTTTTTCTTGATGATTTTATGCAAAGGGCAGGCATTCTGATTGTTCTTTTTTCAGGTTTAATCCTTATTTTAATAAAGTTTTCAAGCAAAAAGTAAAAAAAAAAAAAAAAAAAAGAAAGAAAGAGGGTGCCTGGCTTAGCGCATTGGTGTCCTAAGCAGAGTTCCTACACAGTCTCTCCTTCTCAATCTGACCTTTCTACTGTTGTCACAGTGACGTCAAGGCTCCCCACCATCTTTGAAAGAACTCCACACTCCTTGGCACACATGGGTTCCTTTACGCTGTGGTCTTGCACCCTGCCCCACCTCTCACTGTTTTCGGCATTTCTCACAGAAAGTTTCCCTCTTCCAGCCAACGTCAAATGAGTAGAAGTTCCCAACATTCCCATGTTTTCCTTTGGACTATGTCACTCTCTTCTTCACCTGGCTCAGAGGATTCAGTCAAAAAACGTCACCACTAAGAGGCTTTCCCTGCTGGCTTCCTGACCTCCAGGGTCAGCAGTCTCTGCTCTGTACTCCAATAACACCCACAGACTTCTGTAGGTATGGCTTATTGGTTTAATCATTTTACCTCATCTCATCTCCTTCATTCTGTCACTCAGCAAATATTAAGTGCCTACTGTGTACCAGACACTGTGCAAGGTGCTAGAAATAAAAAGATGGGCAAGATCAGTATAGTTTTGCCCTGAGGATGCTTATAGTACACACATACACACACACACACACACACACATATATATGTGTAATATATATAACATTCTATATATAATATATATACTATTGTATATATAATATATATTTTATTCTATACTATATATTCTATACTTATATATAGTATAGTATCCTATATATTTGCTCTATACTATATATACATATATAGCATTTTTATATTTTTTTATAGAGAGAGAGAGAGAGAGTATAGAGTAAAAAACAAAACCCAAATTAGCTACTCACAGAAGTGATCAGTGCTAGCAAGAAAAGGGAGAGGGTAATCTTATAAACTATTTGACAGTAAAAACCCAGTGATGTTTTTAATTAAATTAAGCCTTAACATTTTAAATGTTTAATTGAAAAATTAACATATAATCAGGTGACTTTATATCTAAGTAAATTTTTATTTCAGAAAATAACCCAAGGAAAACAACAATAAAATGTCATATCATAAAGAGGGAAAAGAAAGTATTTGGTAAAAGAAAATAATGTCACTCTGATAATGTCAATTCTTTTAACTGACAATTTTTCTAAACAACTATATAAAATCTGTTAAAAGTTTTATTAAAGCTTGAATATCTTATTGGTCCCACAGAAATACCAAGGTGGAGCCAGGCGAGGTGGCTTATGCCTGTAATCCCGGGCACCTTGGGAGGCCGAGGGGAATGAATCACTTGAGGTCAGGAGTTCACGACCAGCCTGACCAAAATGGTGAAACCCCATATGTACTAAACATAGAAAAATTAGCCAGGCATGATGGCAGGTGCCTATAATCCCAGCTATTCTGGAGGCTGAGGCAGAATTGTGCTCAATTCTGAGTACAACTGCTTGTACCCAAAAGGTGCAGGTTGCAGTGAGCTGAGATGGCCCCACTGCACTCCAGCCTGGGCAACAGAGAGAGACTCTGTCTCAAAAAAAAAAAAAAAAAAGAAAGAAAGAAAGAAAGAAAAGAAATACCTAGGTGGTCGCTTGATTGGAAGTGATTTCAGTTTCATTAGCTCTTTCATTTGTTAAGCTATATTTTGTTGGAGGTACATTTTTCCCCCCCAACCTCTGGCCCATTGAAGTTTATCTATTACACACACATCTGCCCACTTATTTGTCAAGAAACACAAGCCTAGGAGAAGGTAGGGTGTTCACCCATTCACAACCATCATGCTGGACCCTCCTGGCTTTCTCTCAACTCATTCTCTTTACAGACCCATTCCTGCCTGTGCACCTTGACTACAGGTCCACCTGGGACCTTCTGTACTGGCTTTTCATGCTCAAAGTCTCCTAGTCTTTGAGTGCCCCTCTCCCTCCTGGCTTTTGGCTCTGATTTGCCTCTGGAACACCATGGGAATGTCCTCATCAAAGCATAGCTTCCCCAGAACCCAAACACCAGATCCAACTGTTGCTGAAATCTTTTAAAGCATAGGTCAAGACCTCTGAGAATTTGCTGGTTTGTGAACAATCAGGGCTTCTTGTCCAGGCTGATAAGCTCAGTATATTCGAACATAAAACTAACAAGACCAAGATCACAGATTTTTTTCCCTATACAAGTCAGTCAGCCTTGACCTTGCCTGAGGGACTAAAAGTTTTAAGTCTCCATATCTTCCCTCTGACCCCAATCTGAAGCAAATTTGCATTGGTAGTTATAAAATGCCCTTCCAGGAGCCAGGTGACAGGAGGAAATGAATAGAAGGAAGCTTTTCTTGAGTAGGGGTTGTCAAACTACATGAATTGATTGCTTATTCAGAAACATTCCATTTAAAGAAAACCAAAAAGTGAACTTGCTTGCCTCAGAGTTAGTACTCAGGAGCTAGATGGCCAGGAGTTCCGGTGGGAATCCTCAGTCACAATTTTCCCTCTCTCCCCCACTCCCAGTTTCCGTGTCCCCTTTCACCCAGGTGTCTGCTACTCTGCATAACATTGATAACTTCCTAGGGGGTAGCACAAATTGTTTTGCTTTTAATTGCACATATTTTTCCAAATAAATGTTTGTTAATCTTTTTAAACGATATTCTAGATCCAGACAAGATATAGCTTTAATCTTGGGCAAGCGTTTTACAAATGTGGGCATGACCATGAAGTTGGGAAACTTCTGTTCTATCTTCATGGAATGAATATATGTACCTTGTAACACAAACATTGACTCATTAATTCAACAAGAATTCAAGGTCCATTCTGTAGTAAGCACTGAGCTGACATTAGGGATACAAAGTCAGATAAGACCTGGTCTATGTTGAAATCTGGCTGTTGAAGAACCAGTAAGCTGGCCATGCTCCTGGGCATCTATTTACCTGAAGAGATGTGCATGGAGAACCTGCTTTTCTCTTAAAAACAAAACAAAACAAAACAAAACAAAAACAAAAACAAAAACAAAAAAAAGTAGTGCCTGCAAGAAATTCCAGAGGAAAAATGAGAAAAAACAAACAGGCAGGGACAACAGAGAGACAGCATGCTATCAGCCCATCCAGCTCTGTCACACAGCCTAGGGAACTGGTTTAGATCCACCATGATGAGGAAGATTATGGAGGGAGAATTTGAACATCACTGGAGGAATAAGCAGGGCAGTTGTGGAGCCCAGGAAACAAAATGTACTGAGAGCTGAGAAGATGACCATTCTTCCCCAGCTCTGTCAGAGACTATGGTGTGTCTTTGGAACCCTAACAGCTCAGCAGAGGAAATCTGTGCCAATGGAGCACTGTTATCACAGCTAATCCAGAGGCAAAGTGACATGATGGGTTACCAGATTGGGAGAGCATGTGCGCACTTGTTCCTATTCTAGAAACCGGAAGAGATGGAGAGGGGAGCTAGTGTCCTATGATCATGTAAGTGGGCAAAAAGGATCATCATAATTAGGTCCATAGTCTTTAAGACCTTATTTATAATCCAAGCCTAATAAGAGTTTGGGTTCATTTGGATTATATTTAAATTATGCTAAAAATTATTTCCATGGAGTTTCACCCTTTGACCCTATTTGTCCCCAGTGTCACTGGATTTTTTAAGTCCAAAATATGACCTATTTAAGGACAAGGACTCCACCTCATTTATCTCTGCAGCCACAATTCCTGCTATACCTCCTGTAATATTGAACAGATGTTGAATGGTCATCAATTACATCGGGTAACATCTACTCCATAGGAAAAATACTACACATGTGCAATTAAAAGTTAACTAACAGCTACTCTTCATACTCAAAAAGATAACCTGTTTCTTAGTTTGGTTACATCTCCACCAATTAACCTTCCTCAGTAAAAATTATGAAAATAACGCCACGTCGAAGAATGCTTTAAGCTGATGGAAATATGTGCGCACATAAAAGAAAGACAGTACATAATAAAGAATGAAGACAGAAAATTTCTACCTTAGGAATGAAAGCAATAAAGCGGCTTGTCCTAAATGCAAAGGCTCCTCCACTAGTACTACCTGATCACTGTCATTGTTCTACCTTTACTATTATCTTTTCTCTGGGAACAACAGACCACAAAATGCTAAGAATTAAAGGAAAAATTTGAGATTTTCTAATCCAATCCTCTCATTTTTCAAAGTACCTAAAAGTCCTTATAGCTTTAAACTCTAGGGCTCTAAAATTTTGATTCTATGAATTAAAAGATTTAGTTTTATATACGTTTTGCAGCATTTGCATGAAAGGAACTATTTAAACAGATTTCTAAAAGCTGCTGAGATACATATCTTAACAAAATCTTTCAGGTCTCAAAATAATTTCCATGATGCCAGGTAGCAACAGAATTGTAGGGTCAAAAGGCATGAACATCTTAAATTTTAGTTGATATTGTCAAGGGTCCTCCCAAAAAGGTTGCAACAATTTACACAGATAAAGGCAAGCTCTTATTTTATCTGACCTGTCCTATATATGAGAGGAAATAAAAGACTATGACATCAAGTTAATAGCCAATAGGCAAAACCAAAGGTATACCAAATTTGTAAACAAAAATAAGCCTCTTTATTGTCCCCATTTGTACCCCAATAGAAACTCAAGTGTCCAGGAAAGATGAGCAATGACCCCAAATTGCTTTTCTGGAGAAGCAAGAGAAGGACATGGGAAATGCTCAAATTTGGAGTTACTAAAGCAACTATTGGGAGTGGGATCTGACAAATAAACAACAAAATTTTTTTTACTACCTATTCTATGAAAATACATGTGTGCAAAAAAATATGAATAAAGAAGGTCATTGAAGCATACTGCGCAATTTAAAAAAAAATTGCTCACGGGTTTTTTACTGGGGACTGAGTAAATACATTCCTGATAATGCTCTGCAGCCATCAAAAGGATAACAGTGTCAAGGAAAGATGTTTCCAGTAGATTGTTAAAAAAAAAAAAGCAAGTGACAGGACAATTTGAAGACTATGACCCACTTGCCTATAAATACAACTATTTGAATGTATTTGTGTGTGTGCACATACACGGTTACAAAGAAAACGGCCTAGAGTGACACATGCCAAGTTACCATAAGTGGTGACCTCTGAAGAGGGTAGCAGAGATGAAGTGGGAAAGTTGCATTTAGGGGCTTTTACATGTAACTATATATACTTACCTAAACTCTTGCATATAATTTACTTGTATAAATATTTTATATGTATTATTCTTTTATAAGTATGTATTGCTTCTGTAATTTTTTCTTGGAGTGCCATTAGATGAAATGACAAGATTCTCCCTATTCAAGAGGAAAGAAGTAGTGGGTACCAAGGAAGCTCTTGTTTTTCCCGGGAACACGGGCCAAAGATTTGCACAAATGCTGTTGGGTCCGCACCAAAGTGCTTGCTGATTAAAATGTGTTTGTGAGCTGCCATTGATCATATAATCCAGCTCTCAATGGGATTCAAATATACCACAGCTTGACTCAATTCCATTTTATCGGATATAATTTCACCCCAAGCCAGGAATCCAGGCACCCCTAGAAAAATGTATTAGGCATCTGTGTCTGAGAGTCTGTGCCATGAAGCAAATGCTGCACTAGAATTAGTAGGAGATAAGGAATTATTTTTAAAAGCACATATTGATTTCAAATGGCAGAAAATCTTCCCCCAGAAGAGAACAAGATAAACCACAGCACTGTTTACAGTGAAAATTATTTCTCTTCAAAATGATTTTTTCAGAAAACTCTCCCAGATTCAAAGCCTCACCAATGTCTATGCTTCCCCGTGTCTTCTAGTGAGATCCTGTCTCTCCAAAACAAAACAAAACAAAAAAACAACTTTTTAAATAAAAATAAAATTAGCCAGGCATGGTGGCATGGGCCTGTAGTCCCAGCTGTTGGGGAGGCTGAAGTATGAGGCTCCCTTGTGCCAGGAGTTCTAGGGTACAGTTAGCTATCGTCACACCACTGCACTCCAGCCTGGGCGGCACAGAGAGATCCCATCTCCAAAAAATAAACTCAACTAAAATAAAAAAGATTGACAAGAACAAGTGTTAGTGAGTATACAGAGAAACTAGAACTCACATACATTGCTGGTAGGCATGTAAAATGAAACAACCACTTTGGAAAAGTTTGGCAGTTCTTTTTAAAAGTTAAATACATACTTATAAGCTCTGATAATTCCACTCCTAGGTACCTACCCATACAAAAACTTGTACACAAATGTTTGTAGCATCATTATTCGTAATAGGCATAAGCTGAAAATAGGCCTAAACTGGAAATAATTCAAATGAACACAAAATATGTGGTACATCTCTGTAATGTAACACAGCTTAGCAATAACTGATACATCCAACAACTTGACTGAACCTCAAAACAAATTTTTCTAAGGAAAAGAAGCCAGACACAATACATAGTCTTACAAGTTGTGATTCTATTTATATGCACTTTCTAGATATGGCACAAACTGTAGAGACAGAAATTACATTGGTGGTTGCCTAGATCTTGCATGGGGTGAACACTGACTGAAAACAGGTGTAAGGGAACTTTTTGAGCTCATGGAAGTGCTCTAAAAATTGAGTTGTGGTGATAGTTGCACAAGTGTACAAACTTATTAGAAATCATCAGATTGTTTTTAAAAATCACTTGTTGTGTTCATGTTTCATGCTATCTCTTTGGAGCGGCCTACAGATCAAGAAGAACGTGTTTTAGGAAGTATGGGTTAAGGCAACCTGAGGTTAATAAACAATTACTGAGTGGCTACAATGGAGTTAGTGCATGAATGCCATTCTGTGTTCATTGCAGCATTGTTTGCCATAGAAAAACTAGAAATAGCCTAATGTCTATCATTAGTATCAGCTGGCAGTTTGTCCATCAACAGAACAACAGATAAGCAAGATGAAATTCATCCATCTTATGAAAGACTATGCAGATGCAGCTCTCAAAATGTATAAAAAGATCCCCAAGCTAAGCTGTCAATTGGAAAAAAAAAAAAGCAAAGTCATAGAACAATAATGAACAGTATAATCTAAATCTCATATACACACTGAATTACAAAAGGCTTACCTCTGGAGAAGATTGAAATAATTAGGGTAGAAGTGAACTTTTTAAAAAGCATGTTTTTCTTTAGTGTTTAAATTTTTTTTACAACAGACATGTACTGCTTCTGCAGGTTAAACAATGTTTTATAGCGCTCTTCTTAGCACTTGACTAAATACCACTTTCTCAGCAATTCCTGCTGCTGAGGAAGCCATTTTCCTTACAAGGAGACCAAAGTAAATGGCTTTGAAGCATGCTTAAAAAAAAAAAAAAAAAAAAGACATTGTATCAGCTGGCAGTTTGATGTCCTTGTAGCTTAATAGTAATGATGATAAGGACAATATTCTTCATGCACTTAGTTTTCTGCTATGACAACCCTATGAGGTGATGCTGCCACTCTTATTTTGGAGGAGACTCTGAGGCTTCAGAGGTCAAAGTCACCTGTCCAGCACCACCCAAGTAGGCAGGGTGGGAGTGAGGTCTGTAATTTTACATTTGTTGCTTTTATTCATCTGCCCATCTCCTCAAGGATGATGATAAACCTAATGGTGACCCTGAGGCACTACAGGATCCTGAAGGTCTTATGAATCATCAAAGAAAAATTTAATTATATTTAGTGAAGTTTGGATTTTACCCATACTTGTGTTCATAATCCCTGGAAAAGTGTTCAGCCACGTATAGCACACACCACCACCCTTGTTAATAATAGTTGATTAACCAGAATGCCTCTAGCCAAGCTAAAACATGAAGAACTTACTCTAAGTTGATCCCTTTCACGATTCGAGTCTTTACTTCCCTCTGAAAGAGAAGACGCCTAGTCTGCCCTGCCCCACCTCCACCCTCACCTCAGAAAGCCCTCAATTCTTTTTTCCCTAAAAACTAGGTCAGGCTTCAGCCTTCCCACAGCCTGGAGGCAGAAGGGTCAGGTGAGGGTTGCCTGAGCCACTACCAGCAGAAGCCTGAGGGTGCCAAGTCCCCGCGGCTCCACTCCTACTGCTGGGGCACCAGTGATCTCCTGGTCACCATGCCCTCACTCTGGGAGTTCCCATGGCCTGTAAGTGGGAACACTCACAACAAAAGGGAAATCAATGAGTAAATGAAAGGAAGTCTGAGCTCAGGCTGAAGGTCGGTTGCCACACAGCTTTCAATTTGGGAGGGGCCTCTTCATGACAACACCAAACTATCCCAGCAAGAGGAATGCTTTTTAGGGGCTATCAACCCAGTGACATAGGTAAAAACAGACCTGAGTTTTAAATGCAGAGACAAGAGATAAAGCTCTAAGACTAGCAATCAGGTAGTCATGCTGGAAATAGTGAAAGCCCATTTTGAAACCATTTTGAACCAGATAGACATGGGCTCAAACTTAGCCTGGACTCTCACTGGCTGGGCAATTTAGGATAAGTTACTTAATCTACATGCCTCAAGTTCTTTGTCTACAAGATTAAGGTGGGAATAGTACCCACCTTGATAGTGTGATTTAAAAATAACCTACATAAAGCCCCTAGTATCATTTCTGGCACTTAGTCACCACTGTTTCATCTGTCCCAAGAAACACTGAAATAAATGCTAGATTACCCAGGTGCTAAGCCAGGTGTCCACCATGGAATTCATTAACCACAACAGTGAAATGAAAGAAGCACAATTCCTACCCTTACGTTATTTCTTCTTAAAGGCTTAAAAAAAAAAAAAAAAAAAAAAAAAAAAACTCTTGATAAAAATAACACATGCTCTTTGTGGGCTGGGAAGTACAGGAAAACAAAGAAAACTATCAACTATAATCTTACAATGCAGCTGTGAATACTTTAATTTACTGAATTCAGATCTTTTATCTATACATATTCCTCTTTATGTAAGTGAAACTCATTGCTGCATGTTAAACTGCCTATTTCACTTAACATTTTAACAACAACCAATATCCCAGGCCAATGGCTCTTTCCAGAGCTTGGAGCTTGTGGCTCTGGACTCCCTGCAACTGTAGACAAAACCACATGTTTTATTCAACCCACATTCTAGAACCTCGAAGGGGGAAGAGTTCCAGAGAAACCAGTAGTCATCCCCCTTAAATTCCCTTAACCCCATGATTTTCAGAGAGTTCAAGGTTATTGAGATATATTTATTTCATTGGCTCTTAATGGTATCCCAGTAGGAGGAAGACATTGGGGGAGAAGGACTTCATTCCTCTCTGATCCCTGGTTCTGCATCTGACCATCAGGCAATGGATGTAAAAGGCTGAAAATGTAAAGCAGGGATGGGAGATTATGTCGATAGAGCAGCTAAAGTAGAAAAGCAAAGATCCTCTCAATGCCTGCAGTTCATGCAGTGACCCACCTGAAATGGGGCAGGGACAGGAGGTCCAGGTGACAGGCTGCATATACCTCTGAAAGCCTTGACCTCATAGGGAGGCACTCTCTCAGGCTGGGTGAATCATAAAAACTCTGCTAGGAGACTGCAGCCATGAAATTCTTGTGGACTGTGTAAAATAATAATAATGAAGAGGGGGACATTAATAAAAGTTTAAAATTGATGGTATCTTTGATAAATCTGTTGCCTGGAAACCCCAGAAGCCCTTTTGGTGCTGATCTTTAGTGGGGAGTGGTAAAGTTGAGACAGTAGTAGTTGTATATTTGTTGAAAAAATAATAGCCATAGAATATGGTTACAATAATAACCATAGAATCCCCTATCCTTTCATAATGTCTTGGACCAAACATGAAGCCAAAACCCCAAAATATTCACTTAACAACATCTCTGATATTTAGTTGCTAAAACACCAGATTCAGAAGCAGACAAGAAGAGGGTGCTGTTGAAGGTCAGAGGTTTATAATTGGCAGCAAACTTTTAACCACCTGCTACTTCAAGGGAACTGAAGGGTTGGTGAAGAATCAGTGAGTCGTGTTGCACTGAGAGCCAGCATGGATAATTCAGGGAGAAATAGACTTACAGTGCAGGGCAGTGTGACCGGGAACAGAGTATCTGTCAAGCCATATACCTGACCACTTGCTTCTCAACCCCTTCAATTGGTGATCACTACACTTGGCCAAAGGGCAAAGATGACATTGGGAGAAAATTATTTTCATTATGTAGTAAACTCTTCTCTCCTGAGTTGGGCAGAATAATAGAATTAGCCTGCCTAGAATATTAATTCATCAATACATGTCATATTGATTCTCAGTTTCCAGAAGGATCAGGGCAGGGATGAGTTCAAGGTTATTGAGACGTATTTCTCTAACTGACTCTTGATGATATCCCAGTGGGAGGAGGACATGGGAGGAGAAAGACTTCATTCTTCTCTGATCCCTGGTTCTGCATCTGACCATCTATCTGAAAATTCTCTTAACCTTGTCATTCTTTTGCGTCTTTCATTTTACAGAACTCAGTGGAGCTGAAGAATGAAGGCACACCTTAGCTCTTATGAATTTTTCTTACCCCCAGTGTTCCTCCCTCCAACTACCTAAATTGGGTCTTTCTTTAAGGCTCTTCAGTTAAGTCTCCTTTAACCCCTTCTAACCATCTTCCCAGAAACCCCTTCTCCCTCTGAATTACAAGTGCTCTTATTGTTGGTACTATTTAAAAATGCCACTGCCCTGTATTGTTGGTCGTTATGTCCCATCCTTTCACATGGATTAGTCACTCTTTAAAATTTAGAAGCTTGCCTTTTGTTTCTGAAAAATCCCCACAGCACTCAGAGCCTAATAATGTGAGGCTCACTACGACCTCAGAGCCCCGTCGGGGAGCGCTGCCCCACTCCTGATCTCAGCAGGGCCCTGCGCTATCTGTTCTTACCCCTGCCTGTATTTCCCTATCTTCTGCCTCCTAATCTCCAATCCTAACACCACTCTCCACCCAATACCCAACAGAGAAACACGTTCTTTTCTTCCAGTGCGCAATTCTCAAATGGCTGGGTCCCCGTATGATATTTGTTTTTTTTTTTTTTTTTTTTTCAGTTTTACTTCATAACTCTCTCATTCCCAAAACACACAGCCCTCTCAGAGGGGGTCTTAGGGTCCAGCTGGGTTCAAGTGCCTGCCATTAGAAACACCACATCTTGGCCGGGCGCAGTGGCTCACACCTGTAATCCCAGCACTTTGGGAGGCCGAGGTGGGCAGATCGCATGAGGTCAGGAGTTAGAGACCAGCCTGGTCAACATGGTGAAACCCTTGTCTCTACTAAAAATTAGCCGGGCATCGTGGTGGGTGCCTGTAATCCCAGCTACTCAGGAGGCTGAGGCTTTTGAAACCGGGAGAGGGAGGTTGCAGTGAGCCAAGATGGCACCACTGCACTCCAGCCTGGCCACAGAGTGAGACTCCATTTCAAAAAAAAAAAAAAAGAAACACTGCATCTTTCTAGTGCACAATTCCTGCAGCTGAATCTAGTCTACAATGCCCAACTCCTTACTTTGGGTGATTTTTCTCTCAGGAATTTGCCTTTCATCAGCGTCGTCCCAGCCCAGTCTATCGGTTACAACTGTCAAGGTCTGAATCCCAACTGCCAAGAGCGTTCAAATTCTCTCCCATGGTGCTCCTGGGCACCAGGCCAATCACATGGTAAGATGTCAGTTTAGTTGCCTGGGCATTCTATGGCGGTTATATGGAGTTATATGTAGCTTTTTTACTTCCCAGAGGACAGAGAGGACCTTTTGTGGGGGAGACCTAACTCCTCAAGCCAATGAATCAGAATCTTGGTGATGAGATAATCTAAATCTCCTGACCAATAAATGAAGACATTACTGGGAAATTAGGGTAAACAGCTTTTCGGTGAGGGCTCCAAAAGTCATGTACAAGACAACACAGCTGAACACTTTTTTAATAAAAAGGTTTGCCCCTTTTTAAAACTTAGGGCTAACACTAGAGAGTTTTGTTTGACAGGTCCATTGAGAGATTCTTATTAGCATTTTGTTGCTTGTTAATGTCTGCGTTTGAGAGGCAATGTTGGTTTTGTTTTTTGTTTTTTTTTTTTGGCAGAGTGTCACTTTGTCACCCAGGCTGGGGTGCAGTGGCTCGATCTCGGCTCACTACAACCTCTGCCTACTGGGTTCAAGCGATTCTTCTGCCATAGAATCCTAAGTAGCTGGGATTACAGGCATACACCACTACACAGGGCTAATTTCTGTATTTTTAGTAGAAACAGGGTTTCACCATATTGGTCAAGCTGGTCTCAAACTCCTGACCTCAAGTTAAATGATCTACCTGCTGCGGCCTCCCAAATTGCTGGGATTACAGGCATGAGCCACGGCTCTCAGTCAAGAGACAGTGTCAGTTCTAACAACTTATGTGCATTTCTGGTCATCCACCCCTCGCAGGTTGCTTTGAACAACTTGGTTTGTTCCCTAGTGATGAGCTGAAGGTTATAACAATAACCAGTCTCCCATATGTTATTGCTGAATAATTCCTTCTTGGTGGCTTCACAATAATAATATACAAAAAAGAATCTATTGTTCTCTTTGGCTCTTTTGAGATTCCTAATATCTCATTACATCAGGGGAGTCTTTGTTTCCTCAAGGTAAAAAAACAAAAAACAGAAACCCACATATTACTGGCCTTTTTATTTAGCTGTCACAATACCAGCAGTGGGAGAGTCACTATGCAGAAGAAACAATGGTAACATGGATCACTTCACATTGAAATGTGGTACCTAATTATTGTTTTTAGGGGTAGTCTAATGAGTGGTACTTGTAGGTGATTAAACACATTTGGGTTTGGAAGACCATCGGGTTGAGAACCAAGCCATCCTCCTTACCACAGTATGTGGAGAGAGAGAGTTTGGGTACTGCATCTGCCTCAAGAGCCCCATCCCACCCCACCCACAGCGCCTTCTCATGGAGTTTAACAATGACTGAAGATGCCTGAGAAGCCACCCAGTCAAAAGAACCCATTCAAAAAGACATCCTGGATTTGTTGCGTATCATCATGGATTTAGCTTAGCAGCCACTGAGAACAAAAAGGATTTAAGTATATTTATAGCTGATAATCCTAAATTAAAAGGTCCTAAAAATATCAGTTTATGAGCTCCTTACCCTAGATCATATATTGTACCAAATACCGAGGACAAAGATAATAACCCTCCCCATCCCTCAGGAAACTTCAACACGCACCAAAGATAGACCCTTACATATTTAACAGAAAAGCACAATGGTGTGTTAAAATTTAGGCATGAACAGATCATAATGGGAGCATAAAGATTGAAATGACTACTTCTGCCCAGTTTAGAGACATTGAAGGAAAGGGAGGAAAAGTTTCCATAGCGTAAGGGGCATTTGAGCTGGGCTTTCAAAGGAGGAGGAAGAGTTTGACAGATAGAGAAGAGAATGGAGCCTCTGGCAGAGGAAACACAAAATAGCAATGGGACATTAAAGTAGGGACCAAATTTGCAAAGCGGTTCCAACATGACCTGTACAACAGTAATACTGTGTTCATGCTCTTTTATGGTTTGAGTTGCTAGATGTAAAGATAATGTATATTAGACATCTTTCTTCAATCTTGCCAGATCTTGAAAATCAAGTTTGTAACTACATAAAAATTGTCTGTTCCCCAACTCTATGACCTAAATCTTTTGCTCAAATAATGAATACCAATTTAAAGAGCAACTTAGAGAAAGTTGAGTGACAAAGTGAAAAGAAAGTAGTTCAGAAATGGAGTGTGCTTCCTCACCATTATTCCATTTACTCTAACTGCTCAGTCTTAAGCACTAGGACTTCAAAGATGAATTAAACGTGACTTCTCCCTACTAGGAACCCACAAATAAGTGAGTGAAAATACAATGGCTAAGAAGCAAGACAAGCATTTATCTAGTGGATACTGAAGGATTGGAGCTAGTTGACGACAATGTTTTCATCAGTCTGTGGCAGAATTAGCAAACTTATTCTCAGTTTTATCCTTCTTACCCAGAATATATCCTCTGCAATTGCTATGTGCCATTTTACATTTCTAAAGTGACATAGGGTCTGCACATCTCAAGCCGAGTTTTAATTTTTAGAAAAGTAAATGCATTTACATTTTCCGCATTAAAATATTTCTTCTCTGATATAGCAGTAGATGGTAAATAGGTTATTTAAATAGCTTTACTAATATGTCACTTCCATGCCGTTCCCCAAAAGATATTTACCGGTTCCTATAAGTGCAAAATGTATGAAAACTTGCAGTCTACACCACACCAAACAAAATGTTTCACTAGGCCGGGCGCGGTGGCTCAAGCCTGTAATCCCAGCACTTTGGGAGGCCGAGACGGGCGGATCACGAGGTCAGGAAATCGAGACCATCCTGGCTAACACAGTGAAACCCCGTCTCTACTAAAAATACAAAAACTTAACCGGGCGAGGTGGCAGGCGCCTGTAGTCCCAGCTACTCCGGAGGCTGAGGCAGGAGAATGGCGTGAACCCGGGAGGCGGAGCTTGCAGTGAGCTGAGATCCAGCCACTGCACTCCAGCCTGGGTGACAGAGCGAGACTCCGTCTCAAAAAAAAAAAAAAATGTTTCACTAAATATTTTTAAATTGTGTTTACTAATGATTTTGGAAATATTTCAATTCAGCCATGAAAATAGATCCCTAGTGAAAACAGATTTAACAGATTAGGTATTACTGATTAACAGGCTAGAAATATAATTGCAAAAACTGCCAAACCAGGATTTAAAATAATGATTATGGGACCCACAAAGAAAAAGCAGATTATGAAACATTTTGTTTACTGCATGATATGTGGCTAATGTATATTCACATATATACATACAGGAAAAAAACTGAATGGAATATACATATACACATATATGTGTGCATATTATATGATTTTTTCTTTTTACATGTCTACATTTTGAAATTTTTATATTATGAATCTATAGTTCTTATAAGAAAAATAGGTATTTCTAAAGAAAAAGAAATAAATATTGATTTTTAAAGAAAATACTTATTTAAAAAGTACCATCAGTGTTTTTTAAAATTAAAATTTTAACCCAATAATTTACCTTCAAGACTCCGTGCTAAGGAAACAAGAACCAGAATTAAAATGTAGAATATAAGATTTGTTAATTCACTCAGTAAGTATTTACAGAACACTCACTGTGTCAGGCGCTGTATGGGGTAAGGGGATTTCAGCTACGGAAAAGAAAAAAAAACAAAACAGTCCTCTGAGAACTCAAGATCAGTGATTCCTAATTTACAACAGGATCACCTGGAGGGTCCTTTTATTTTTTTCTTAAAAGCCACCTCCCTAGCCGGGCGCAGTGGCTCACGCCTGAAATCCCAGCACTTTGGGAGGCCGAGGCGGGTGGATCACGAGGTCAGGAGATCGAGACCATCCTGGCTAACATGGTGAAACCCCGTCTCAACTAAAAATACAAAAAAAAAAAAAAACTTGCTGGGCATGGTGTCAGTTGCCTATAATCTCGGCTACTTCAGGAGGCTGAGGCAGGAGAATGGCGTGAACTCGGGAGGCGGAGCTTGCAGTGAGCCAACATCGCGCCACTGCACTCCAGCCTGGGCGACATAGAAAGACTTTGTCTCAGAAAAAAAAAAAAAAAAAAAAAAGCCACCTGCCTCTTCAGGAATCTAGGGTGGAAGGGAGAAATCTCTGGTTTAAAAGCTACCCAGTAATTTCGAATCAGTCAGCCTGGAAACAACTTTTGAGCACCCACTAATGAGGTGGCGCCTTGCCGTGTCCTTTCTGATACTGAAAAACTGAAAACCAAGTACCTGTTGGAAAATGAGAAAAAGTTTTAATAAAGTAAAGGAAGTTCACATAATGAAATTTTATACAGACATTAAAAATCCCATTTTGAAATACTATTTAAGATCTAGGGAAAGTCTCATGATAAAATGGTAGTTGAGAAAAAAACAGGTTAGAAAGTTTTATTCAGTATGGTCACAATTTTATTGCATAAAATGTATATGTAGAGGAAAAGAATAAAGACTGTAAGAAAATTGTGTAAAACATGAACATTAATACATATTATCTTACAGGAACGTATTTTTACTTTCTATTTTCTATTTTTTCAAATTTTTTGAATTTTTTCCAAATTCTATATAAAATAAATATGTGTGACTTTAATAATCAGGAAAAAATTACTTTTAAAAATAACAAACAAGGAATCGTCATCTCCTCCCACCCTCATCCCAATGGCAAAATGTGGGAAATCAGAATAATGTGGCAGCAGAGACAGGCCTCCCTCCCCAGAGAGGACCTGGATTGTTTGCAATTCCTTGGTTTATGAAAGATGAGACTTTATGAAGTAGATGTGATAGTCCTCGTTTACAGTTGAAGAGATAAAGGCTCAGAAAGCTCCATTCTCTTGTTACTCAAAAAAGAATGATTGTGAAGCCTGTAAGTCAGGCATTGTTCACATGTGAACAGAGCACAGTCCCTTCCCACTCGAATTCAGACTAGTAACTAGACACTCAGGAACGTGCACAAAGCTAGAAAGTGGCAGAGCCAGGATTTGAATCCAGGTCCTTCTGGTTTCAGAGCTTATGCTCTTTTCCCTGGAACACTGTTGGATCTAACCAGTTGTCAATATATATTAGACTATTTTAGGTCTCAGCTGGGGCCCTCAAGGCAGGGACAAAAGGAGAAGGTCACATTGCTCAGGCTTTATCTTCACCTCTTCCTTTGTAATCACCACCTGCCATCACAGAACGCATCTAGAAATCTGGAGTGACACACGGTCTCCACCTCTCATCAGAGAGTAGGGAGAGTATAAGGATAAAAATAAAATGATTTTATCATAGATGCCCTTTCGTGTGTCACTCCAGTGCTCAAAAATGTTTCAAGGATTCCCCACTGCCTACTGGCATGGTCAGCCTCCATATCAAAGACGCTCCACGCCCTGTCCCAGTGTTCCTCTCTACCCTTCCCATGATGCCCATTCACATCCATGAGTGCCTTGCCCTTCATCCCCTCCAATCCCTGGACTACACATATTTATTGACTCCATGGCTTTGGGCAGCTTACTTAATATATTTAAGTCCCATTTCCTCATCTATACAAAAAGAATAGCATTATCTCTTCAGAATTTATTAAGGATTAAATAAGATGTTTCCTGTAGAGCACTTTGAGCAGAGTGCTAGCCCATAGTATTAATAAAGCAATCAGTAATGTTAATTTATTGCTATTATTATGGCTGCTATCTTTTACTTTTTGCTTTCCCTTTTCCATATCGTTATTCATATTTTTACCTTTCTAAGTTGCTTTTCTTTTTCTTTTTCTTTTTTTGAGATGGAGTCTCACTCTGTTGCCCACGCTGGAGTGCAGTGGCAACATCTCGGCTCACTGCAACCTCTGCCTCCCGGGCTCAAGTGATTATCCTGCCTCAGCCTCCTGAGTAGCTGGGATTACAGGTGCGTGCCATCATGTCTGGCTAATTTTTTTGTTTTTACAGGGTTTCACCATGTTGGCCAGGCTGTTCTCAGACTCCTGACCTCAAGGGATCCACCCGCCTTGGCCTCCCAAAGTGCTAAGATTACAGGGCTTGAGCCACCGAGCCCTGTCCTGAGTTGCTTTCCATCTTCCTCCTCTTCTTTCTACTCATAGCCTAAACCGAAACTATTCAAATCCCAGCTTCTTCCTGAAAGCCCTATAGGGCAATCCTAGCCCACAGCAAATACTCTCTCCTCTGAATTCTTTCTGTAGAAATTGAATTTTGCACTGATAGTTGCCAGATAACCTTTGCCAGATAAAGTTTGATACAGAGCAAACTTCTGACAGTAGCCAGATAACCTTTGGTTAAATGTTCATTCTCTGGTGTAAAGCTACCTGAATATAAGTCCCAGCTCTACTCCTCACTAGTAAATGTCTCTGCCCAGAGTTGGTGTCTCATCATATTATGCCATCCTGCAGAGAGACCATCAGACTCATGCCTGCTAGCCCCACATTAGAGTATGCTGTGCATTGCAGCTGCACTATCAAGAGTCCAGCCCTCTAAACCTGACGTGGGTTACCACGCACTCTAGGAGTTGGGTTGCCTAGGCATATTAGGGATAGTTAGATGTTCAGTGGCTGGGAATCCCAGGCAAAAACAGTCATCCTGTATTTTATTTGAACAAGTCTCACTCTGTCACCCAGGCTGGAGTGCAGTGGCACGATCTCAGCTCACTCCAACCTCTGCCTCCTGGTTTCAAGCAATTCTCCTGCCTCAGCCTCCCAAGTAGCTGGGATTACAGGCATACACACCACATCCGGCTAATTTTTGTATTTTTAGTAGAGACAGGGTTTCACCATGTTGGCCAGGCCAGTTGAACTCCTGAACTCAGGTGATCCTCCTGCCTCGGCCTCCCAAGGCAGTCATTGGTCCTTTTGAATCACATAATCAAAAGCCAGTCTCAAATGTTCAGTGCCAATGTAGCACAAGGTTCTAAACTGAAAATTTTTGTATTATAATAAAGTAGCTTCAGTCAGCTTTACAGCAAAGACCCACTACCTTTTATTAATTTAGAGGATAGTTTTATGATCAAAGAAAGCAAGATTTGTTCAAAAGTAATTTTTGTCTGAAAAGGCATAGGACCCAAATGGGAATCTATCATATTCCCTACTAAGCTATAATATTAGAATATGATATAGAATATGATATAATAATAATAGAATAGAATAATAGAATATGATATAATCTATCATATTCCCTACTAAGTGTTTATGTCTTGCCTAAAGCCCTGTGCACATAGTAGGTATGCAAAATATGCTAGTAATTAATTTATCAATGAAAAAATGAGGCTTTTTTTTGGCAAACGGACAGCAAAGTTGACATCTTCGACCCAATAATTATACTTGTTGGAAATTTCTGCTAAAAATATATTATCATCTGTGTGGGCGTGATATGGTTTGGATATTTCTCCCCTCCGAATCTCATGTTGAAACAGAATCCCCAGTGTTGGAGGTGGGGCCTGATGAGAAGTGTTTAGATCTCTTGGGGGCGGATCCGTCATGAATGGCTTAGCACCATCCCCTTGGTAATAAGTGAGTTCACAAGAAGTCTGGTTGTTTTAAAAGTGTGCGGCGCCTACCCTCCCTCTGTTTCCCTCTTGCTCCCACTCTCACCATGTGAGGTGCCCGTTCCTACTTCGCCTTCTGCCATGAGTAAACGCTCCCTGAGGCCTCCCCAGAAGCCGAGCAGACGCCAGCACCATGCTTCCTGTACAGCCTGCAGAACCGTGAGCCTATTAAGCCTTTTTTCTTTGTAAATTACCCAGACTCTGGTATTCCTTTATAGCAACTCAAGAACAGCCTAACACTGGGCGGGGGAGTTCAAAATTTAATAATAGAAATAAAAGATACAACCTTAAAGCCCATCAGTAGAAGAATGAGTAAGTGAATGATGCTAATTCCACCTAAGGAATACCATGCAGCCATTTTAAAAATATAGAGAATCAAATATCTGCTGACTTTGAAAAATGTCCAAGACATATTAAGCAAAAAAAGAAAAATTGCAAAAAAGCAGGCATATTATATTTCTAGTTGTGTTCATATTTAAAGCCTCCAAAGTAGGTATATTTGCATGTAAATGTGGCAAAAGGAGATTCAAAAGATACAGAGCAAACTTCTGACAGTAGCCAGTTACCTCTGAAAATGGGAGAGAGTGTGCATGACTGTGCCTGTGTACATAGGGCTGGGGGTTGGGTGGTGATGGAAGTATTGTTAAATCTTTTACAATAATACTCTATTTGTATATTACCTATATGACAAAAGACAAAAAGATTGCCAAGGGAAAATAAACAATTTAAATTTTGTTAGAAGCAATTGTTTCAGAAATGATAAAGCAAAAATATATTTGCCAAATTGTGATCACCAGGTTAAAGAAATTGATTATTTCAAATCTCATGTTTGCTCTGTGTGTGTGTGTGTGAATGTGTGTGTGGTTTAAAGCCTGCTTTCCCTCGGTCATTATGTTTTACACTGCCACTTCGTTCTTCCTTATCTCAGAATAAATTCCTTTGCTAATGTGTTCTTAAAAATCAGAAAGCTTCCTCACTTAAAAGTCACCAATCAACTGGATCTATTTTGTTAAGAAGCATGCTGAGCAAAATGTGATTTGGATGGAATGGCAGGCCCAGGAAATGAAAAATTAGCATCACATGGCAATTCAGAACATGACAATAGTCACTTCACAACAGATTTCCCTTTATCTTTCCAAAGGAGAGCGGTTTTTTTGGATAGAAGTTGTCTAATTGTTTCAGGGCACCCAGGTGAAGCCAGGATGAGTTCACCTGCTTCCCTCCTCATTGTTCCCTTGAAGCCTCCCTGCCCTCACCTCCGTGGTTCTACCTGCAGCAGCTTAAAGGGGTATTCCTCGGGGCTGTTTTTTGAAGTCTGCATGCTACATCATGCTCTAAGACCCTAAGGAGGCTTTGTGGTATCATAACTTTCAGACAGACAAGTCGCTAAAGTAAACAGCAGGGGAGAGGCAGGACAGGCCACACACCTACAAGATACCTACATTCAACCATTAGCACATGTCAACATGGTTTAAGATTAATTAAAACGAATAGTCCCATGCTGGCAGAAGCTGCACTCCCTGTCCCTACAGAGTTTCATTCTCTTTTTCTACTTCCTGTAAAACAAGAGTAATCAGATAGCAACAGTCTCAGAAATCTCAGAAATAATGGGGCAACGGTAAATTTTCTAGACTAGGAATGCTGCAACATCAAGGAAAAAATATGCAGCCATAAAACATTTAGCTGGTTTATAGAATATTTAATGATGAAGGCTGGAAAATGTGTTACTGATGGCAACTACTAGAAGGATATTTGATCAGTTTTCCATGGAGTCTACTTTTAGAAAGTGTTTTAATCCCTTGATAAGTTCTAACCATCAAAATATGTTTTTGACTTCAAAACTCAGGAAGATGTTAGTTACCTATATGATGAAGGCATGTGGTCTTGTCTCCAAAGGAAGAGAATGTTGGTGATTATCTCGATAAATCGAGTTTTAAAATCTGAGTAAAGCAATCTTATTGATTAGAAGACATCTACTCATTTTAGGCCTGCCTTTAAATCTCTGTGTTGGATGAGATTTTTCATTGAGAGTTTATTTGCTTAATTGTGTATTGTCTGAAATAAACAAGAACACACAGTAGATTGTATTTTGCTTTCTCTCTCTTTGGGATCCTTTCAGGGCAAAGATAAATCAGATTAGGCATGTAGCTTCTTCTGCCCTCTCTTTTGCATGAAATAGAAGTCTCTGTGCAGTGTTTCTTGACTAAATTTGGGCTGGCTTGCTTATTTATTCTTTGAGAAATGCTAAAAGAACATGCTGGTCTTTTCCTGTAACACTTCTCACACTAAATCTCACTTGTAAATGTAAGGTCTGGAATGAAACTGTGAACATGAATATGAAAACACTGTACTATTAGATTTCCATTTTGGTCTGTTTCTGGCTTGATTTGATTAAAGTACACTCAGACTATACATCTAGCATCTTGCTTTCTCATTCTTCCCACCACAGTTTAATCCTTAATTTCCTCTACTGCTGGAATGCTTCATGCTGAATGATTGGATTAACAGTGCAGCATTTCAGGATGTACCTAAATCAGCTCGGTGGTCCAAGACTCCTTTAATTGATAAGTGGCTTTCCTGCATTTATCAATATTAAATGTTGCCTCCTCTTTACTTTCTTTACTTTTCTTTAGTTAATACAAACTGTTTTCAAAGAAAACAGATTTTTACAACAGAGGGTCTCTTTTCTAGGGAGAAGGATACTGAAAGCACAGCAGTTACACTCATCTTTTTTTTATTTTTATTTTTCACCTCAAAGCAAACATTGCATTTATTCTTTGTCTCCAGCTTTCATGAACTTTTTATCTTTTCTCTCTTTTAGATCTGTGTATGTTCACAACACCTGTCTCTCCGGGAAGCACATATCCCATTTCTTCAGCTCCCCAGAAGGAGACATACATATTATTTCCCTGAGGGTTAGAGAAAGCTATCAGAACTTGGCAACATATAAAGTAAATACCCACTAATTGCAATACATTCATTTAAATCAGGTCTTTATCCTTCTTAGGCATTGTAGTAGGTGGCTTCCTTTGAAGTCTTGTTGAATTTGTCCAAAATTACCTTGCCCGAGGCAGACGGCTGTTTGGAACATTTGTTCTGAACCGATCCCCAAAGCAGTAAATCTTAGCATTGGTAACGGCTCTGCTCATATGCCACAAAAAGGAAATGTCCTGGGTAGGGCATGAATCCAGGCTTAGATCCCCCATTGTATGCAAAGAACAGAAAGAGAAAGAGAGAGATACCTGCACAGCTCTCAGGGATATAATGCTGTTGTACAACTCTGATGACGTTATAAACCACAAACCCTGTACATTAGTGAAATACAAACCAACAGACTGCCAGTGAATTCGTGATTTTTTTCTTTTTTTCTGCTGCATCCATTCACGCACGCATGCATGCATCTCTTATTTAATAGTGGTTTTATTACAGTGTTATCACATGTTCGCTTACTTTAAACACAAGTAGCTTATGCCCTCCACCATTTTAAATTCATGATGAGAATATTATTTTACATACATGAGGAATAATGCTCTATTGGCATCAAGGTGTCATGCCCATTATAGATTCTCATCTTCCTCACAAATGCACTGATAGATAATCTGATGCAAACAATCACACTCTGAGATCTTCAGACACATTCAAGATTTTGTTGGGGTGCATTTCATACTTTTACCATGTACATAGAATGGCTTTCAAGCCTTTTCAGTCTGTTGCCAGGTTTTGCTTCTATTACAATAGAAACTGCTCTGCAGCAGGTAAAGGAGCTACCTGAACTTGGAGCAAATGATTCTGTAGCTAATTGTTATGGAGATAGGTTCAAGTCATGTTCTACTTGAGTAAGGAATCCGAATCACCAAAGGCATATAGGAGGAAAATATGTGGGAGTCTACAGTTGTCTTGCTTGTTGGTACGTGGTGTGCTGTTCATCCTCCACCTTCAAACAAAATCTAATGGTCCTAAGATAAAGCAAGTGCCATAGAGACAAAATCAACCCAAATCTCCAGGACACAGTCTTTAGAGCACAAACTAGATTATGCCCTATTTTATTGTGGTGACTGTTTCTTCACCTCTGAACACAATTTCAAGTGTTATCTTTGATCTATAAAGCGCTAAGTGGTCTATAGTTTTGTAAAGAGCTTCTTGTTTACCCTAGCAATAATGATGAATTGTTAGCATCTATTTACTGACCTCAAAAGTAAAACTGTGCAAATTTACAGTATTGAAATGACATATGAACATTTTCCAGGAGACTTCAATTTGAGGGCAAAGCCGATACCATCATTGAAGTACATATTTTCTAGAGCTTATGATGTGTGACATAACGAAACTTGCAA
The DNA here is from genome assembly GCF_043159975.1 of Macaca nemestrina. Classification (NCBI taxonomy): domain Eukaryota; kingdom Metazoa; phylum Chordata; class Mammalia; order Primates; family Cercopithecidae; genus Macaca; species Macaca nemestrina. The sequence goes on along the minus strand of NC_092126.1, from coordinate 94,936,037 downwards.
TAGGCTTCATGCCCTAATGAAGAGTTCACAATCAAATAAGGTACAGACTTGTGTAAAGTTAAACAGTAATATCAAATACACAAGATCACATAAAACTGAAAAAAACATAACTAACTATTCATCAATGTGGAATTAAGTAAATAAATTATGGAACACCCGTATAATGGCAGTACTTTGCGCTTATTAAAAAGAATTACATAGGCCCGGCGTGGTAGCTCACGCCTGTAATCCTAGCACTTTGGGAGGCTGAGGTGGGTGGATTGCCTGAGCTCAGGAGTTTGAAACCAGCCTGGGCAACACAGTGAAAACCCATCTCTACTAAAATACAATAAATTAGCTGGGCATGGCAGCATGTGCCTGTAATCCCAGCTACTCAGGAGGCTGAGACAGGAGAATCACTTGAACCTCGGAGGTGGAGGTTGCAGTGAGCCAAGATCGCCCCACTGCACTCCAGCCTGGGCAACAGAGCAAGACTCCATCTAAAAAAAAAAAAAAAATTATGTAGCTCTGGATATAGTGCTATGTGAAAGGCCTCAAGATATATTTTTCAGATTAAAAAAGGTGTAGGATAATATATATAGAATTAGCTTACTTGTGCAATTTTTGCTTGTTTGTCTTATAAAGTCTATTTTTTGACTGGGCACAGTGGCTCACGCCTGTAATCCCAGCACTTTGGGAGGCCAAGGTGGGCGGATCACCTGAGGTCAGGAATTCGAGACCAGCCTGGCCAACATGGTGAAACCTCGTCTCTACTAAAAATACAAAAAAATTAGCTGGGTGTTGTGGCGGACACCTGTAATTCCAGCTACTCGGGAGGCTGAGGCAGGAGAATGGCTTGAACCTAGGAGGTAAAGGTTGTGGTGAGCTGAGATCACACCACTGCACTCTAGCCTGGGCAACAAGAGTGAAACTCTGTCTCAAAAAAAAAAAAAAAAAAAAGTCTATTTCTCTTTCTCTTTCTCTTTCATTTAAAAAATAATTTCGGCCGGGCGCGGTGGCTCACGCCTGTAATCCCAGCACTTTGGGAGGCCAAGGCGGGTGGATCACAAGGTCAGGAGATCGAGACCATCCTGGCTAACATGGTGAAACCCTGTCTCTACTAAAAATACAAAAAATTAGCCGGGCAAGGCGGCGGGCGCCTGTAGTCCCAGCCCAGCTACATGGGAGGCTGAGGCAGGAGAATGGCGTGAATCCGGGAGGCAGAGCTTGCAGTGAGCTGAGATCCTGCCACTGCACTCTAGCCTGGGTGACAGAGCGAGACTCCGTATCAAAAACAAAAAACAAAAACAAAAAATAATAATTTCATATTTTATTTTATTTTATTTTTTTGAGACGGAGTCTCACTCTGTCACCCGGGCTGGAGTGCAGTAGTGCGATCTCATCTCACTGCAACCGAGTGTGAGGTTGCTCACAGCAGCTGTCCGTGTGTATCCAATGTTTAGCTCCCACTTAGGAGAACATGCGATATTTGACTTTCTGCTCCTGTGTTAATTTGTTTAGGAAAATGGCCTCCAGCTGCATCCATGTGGCTGCAAAGGACATGATTTCATTCTTTTTCATGGCTGTGTAGTATCCTGTGGTATATATATGCACCACATTTTCTTTTTCTTTCTTTTTTTTTTTTTTGAGATGGAATTTCATTCTTGTTGCCAAGGCTGGAGTGCAATGGTGCAACCTCGGTTCACTGCAACCTCCACCTCCTGGGTTCAAGTGATTCTCCTGCCTCAGTCTCGAAAGTAGCTGGGATTACAGGCACATGCCACCACGCCCAGCTAATTTTTGTATTTTTAGTAGAGGTGGGGTTTCACCATGTTGACCAGGCTGGTCTCAAACTCCTGACCTCAGGTGATCTGCCCGCCTCGGCCTCCCAAAGTGCTGGGATTATAGGCATGAACCACCGCACCCGGCCTGCACATTTTCTTGATTCAATCCACCATTGATGGACACCTAGGTTGATTCCATGTCTTTGCTATTGTGAATAATGCTGCAATGAACATACAACTAAAGAACTGTTCTACAAAAACGACACTCATGCACCTTTTTAAAAGAAATAGAGATCTGTAAATATATGTGTGCAGAGTCATGTGTCACTTAACAACAGGATATAGCCTGTTATTATAATGAATATTATAGGCAATTGTAATACAGTAGTATTTGTGAATCTAAACCTATCTAAACATAGAAAAGGTACAGTAAGTACTGTATAAAACGTTTTAAAATGGTACACCTAAACAGGGTGCTTAGCATGTATGGAGGTCTTAGGACCGAAAGTTGCTCTTGGTGAGTCAGTGAGTGAGTGGTAAGTGAATGTGAAGGCCAAAGACATTATTGTACACTATGGTAGAGTTTCCAGACACTGTACACTTAGGCTATACTAAATTTATAAAAAATATTTTACTGGGCCACGTGTAATGGCTTAAGCTGTAATCCCAGCACTTTAGGAGGCCAAGGTGGGCAGATCACTTGAGCCCACGAGTTTGAGACACCAGCCTGGCCAATGTGGTGAAACCTTGTCTCTATTAAAAATGCAAAAATTAGCCAGGTGTGGTGGTGTATGCCTGTCATCCCAGCTACTTGGGAGCCTGAGGCTCAAGAATCACTTGAACCTGGGAGGAGATCAAGGCTACAGTGAGCTGATATCATACCACTTGTGCCACTGCACTCCAGGCTGGGCAACAGAGCAAGACTATGTCAAAAAAAAAAAAAAATCTGTCTTCAGTAATAAATTAACCTTAGCTTACTGAAACATTTTACTTTTTAAACTTTTTAATTCTTTTAAACTCTTGGACTCTTTTGTAATAACACTTAGCTTAAACTGTAAACACACTGTACAGCTACACAAAAATAGTTTCTTTATATCCTTATTCTACAAGCATTTTTTTAAATTTATTTATCTTTTACTTTTTAAACTTTTTTTGTTAAAAACTGAGACATAGGCCGGGCGCAGTGGCTCACGCCTGTAATCCCAGCACTTTGGGAGGCCGAGGCGGGCGGATCACAAGGTCAGGAGATCGAGACCACGGTGAAACCCCGTCTCTACTAAAAATACAAAAAAAAATTAGCCGGGCGCGGTTGTGGGCGCCTGTAGTCCCAGCTACTCGGAAGGCTGAGGCAGGAGAATGGCGTGAACCCGGGAGGCGGAGCTTGCTGTGAGCCGAGATTGCGCCACTGCACTCCAGCCTGGGCTGGGCGACAGAGCGAGACTCCGTCTCAAAAAAAAAAAAAAAAAAACAAAAAAAAAAAAACTGAGACATAAACACACACATTACCCCAGCCTACACAGGGTCAGGATCATCAATATCACTGTCTTCCTCCTCCACATCTTGTCCCACTGGAAGGTTTTCAAGGGCAGTAATAAGCATTCAGCTGTCACCTCCCATGATAAGAATGTCTTCTTCTGAAGTGTCTTGTAAAGGGCTTGCCTGAGGCTGTTTTACAGTTAACTTAAAAAATAAAATAAACGCACACTAACAAAACTATTGTATAGAAAATACATATACCAGAACATAGTTGTTTCAATCATTATCAAGTATTATGTACTGTACATAATTGTATTGCTATACTCTCATAAGAATGGCAGTATAGTAGGTCTGTTCACACTAGCATCATCACAGACACGTTGAGTAATGCATTGTGCTATGACATTAAGACGGCAACGACGTCACTAGGCAATGGAAAATTTTCAGTTCCATTATAATCTTAAAGGACCACTTTCATGTGTGCAGTTCACCGTTGACTGAGATGTCATTATGCAGTATGTGACTGTACTTAGATAAGCATACTATTTTTAAAAAGTATTCAATAAGAAATATGATAGTAGTTACTTTTTAAAGATAGATGGGATAATTATTAGAGATTAGGAATGTGTGAGTGAATAAATAGTTTTTTTAAAAACACCTTTTGCCATATTTTGATTTTTTCATAAATAGATATTGTTATTATTATTATTAATATTATTTTGAGATGGAGTTTTGCTCTTGTTGCCCAGGCTGGAGTGCAATGGCATGATCTTGGCTCACTCCGCTTCCTGGGTTCAAGCGATTCTCCTGTCTCACCCTCCCGAGTAGCTGGGATTACAGGCATGTGCCACCATGCCCAGCTAATTTTGTATTTTTGGTAAAGATAGGGTTTCACCATGTTGGTCAGGTTGGTCTCAAACTCCTGACCTCAGGTGATCTGCCCATATCGACCTCCCAAAGTGCTGGGATTACAGGCGTGAGCCACAGTACCCGGCAATAGATACAATTTTTAAGAGATAAGCCAATTTTTAAAAGGCATACAACAGGTAAACTATTATTGAGGAAAAGGTGGTATATCACTCCTTACCAAATGAGTATTACAGACAGTGAATATCATAGAACTTCAAGGGAGAGACAGATCACTAGGTGAGCTACTAAATAATTACTATCATAATAATAATACTATTTATGAAACTGTAGCATGACCATATTAGACATATTTCTATTTATTGCTATTACCTTTATCATATATACTCAAATTATTCCTACGTCTGTCAGTGGAAGCCTCTTCAAGTTGGCTCCTAAGTCCTGATAGAACCTCAGTAATCTCTGATAGCTACCTTGTTTTCTAATATGACAAGATGTTCCAGGGTCATCTTGTACATTTCCTACTTTAGACCTGGAATTGGACATTTCTCTCCAAAGAGCTCTGGTCTTCCATTTTACTGGGAAATTACATTTAGATACCATGGTATGAGCGTGAGTGGTGCTTATTGCTACTGGGTTGATCATTTTTTTTCCAGTGAACAGTGAACAGATATAAGATATATAATGATAAAATGCAAGTCTATGTTGATACTATCAATTCAGATTCAGGGTTTTTCTTAACTTCACTGATCTTGAATATTTATCTTTTTTTAACTGAATATTCCAGTTGATACCAACATAATTATACAATAGTCTCAGAGTAGCAAAACCAACACTGCTACTACTAATACAATTATTGAAAACAGTTATAATTATTGAAAATAGTTCTCCTTAGAATATATGCCTCTAGCCGGGCGCGGTGGCTCACGCCTGTAATCCCAGCACTTTGGGAGGCCGAGGCGGGCGGATCACAAGGTCAGGAGATCGAGACCACGGTGAAACCCCGTCTCTACTAAAAATACAAAAAATTAGCCCGGCGCGGTTGTGGGCGCCTGTAGTCCCAGCTACTCAGGAGGCTGAGGCAGGAGAATGGCGGGAACCCGGGAGGCGGAGCTTGCAGTGAGCCGAGATCGCGCCACTGCACTCCAGCCTGGGCGACAGAGCGAGACTCCGTCTCAAAAAAAAAAAAAAAAAAGAATATATGCCTCTAAAAACACATAGACAAATAACTGTGTTGTAAAAGCCATTTGGAATGGTTTTCCTCTGTGAGATAATGCCATTCACAGGCTACACAGTGAGGTTCATTTGTTTCATTTTATTTTGCTTTTTAGGGATTGTATTTTAAAAATTAATTTTGTTTAGTAATTAGGTAGAATGTTAATTTGGTTCCAAAGTCAAATCTATAAAGCAATATATATTTTAAAATTTCTAGCTATTACTTCCCTTGCCTTAAATTTATCTTATGAAGTGCACTTTTCTTGTTTTTATTTTTATTTTTAACCTCCCTCTTAGATGAGTTTTCGCTTGTTTTAATTTTAATACAATCAAATTGATATTATTAGGGGATATGGTTTGGATTTGTGTCTCTGCCCAAACCTCATGTTGACTTGTAATCCCCAATTTTGGAAGAGGTGGAAGATGATTGGATCATGGGGATGGATTTCCCCCTTGCTGTTCTCATGATATGAGTGAGTTCTCATGGTATATGATTGTTTAAAAGTGTGTATGTAGCACCTTCCCTTTCTCTCTCTTCATCCTGCTCCGACTACATACGACATGTCTACTTCCCCCTCCACCATCATTGTAAGTTTCCTGAGGCCTGCCCAGCCATACTTCCTCTACCGCCTACAGAACCATAAGCCAATTAAACCTCTTCTTTATAAATTACCCAGTCTGAAGTAGTTCTTCATAGCACTGCAAGAAAGAACTAATATATAGGAAAATGGAAGCATTTAACTTAACAGTATAACCTGGATATTGATCATACCATAGTAGAAGGTAAAGATATCTTTCATTTATTTCCATAGCATCTTTCATAACTTTTTATTTTCTCTTTAGTTAATGGTTCTCTCTTTTCATTTACCTTTTTTATTCAGCTTGGTGTATTTTTATAGATACTTATCACCAATTTATCTTCACACACTCTATTGTCTCAATCTTTTCTCAATATATTTAAGCACATCATGGATGCTATCAAATTCATCTTAAATTCATTCTCTTAGAGCCTGCTGCCTGCTGCAATCTGGATGTATAATTCCTATGACCTGCTGCCCAGCTGTCATCCACCCTTTACAATCTCCCTTCACCATCATCCTTGGAACTTCTTCCTTTTCATTGAGTAAAATCTCCTACTTACTGATTCCTTTGTCACTTTACTTCTTACTTTACTCTCTGATTTTGATAAAACACAGCTAACTTCTTTAGCTTGATACTGTGATGAGGTTCATAACTCTTATTCATATTGCTTCATCTACCATCAACCAAAGATGGGGATATCACTGGAGCGCCATTGCTTGTCATTACCCATTGTGTCCCATGATGTCCTTTATGATGATGGCTATTAAATCATGTAATGTATACAGTACGTTTAAGAGCTTAGTTAACCTTTGGTGACAACCAGATTCGATGAGGCCCTCAATGTAGAGTATATGTCAGAGGTGGATACTTCTTAGCATATTAAAGGCTAATTCCTAGGACATTCAGGGACTAAATTTTAAGAACAAAGTTATTTTATCAGAACAGATTCTGGGGTTTTTTCCCTTTTTTTTTTTTTGGAGACAGAGTCTTACATTGTCACTTGGGCTGGAGTATAACGGCGCGATCTTGGCTCACTGCAACTTCCACCTCCCAGGTTCAAGCAATTCGCCTGCCTCAACCTCCTGAGTAGCTGGGATTACGGGGGCCCACCACCAATTAGCCTGGCTAATTTTTTTTGTATTTTTAGTAGAGACGGGGTTTCACTATGTTGGCCAGGCTGGTCTTGAACTCCTGACCTCATGATCTGCCCACCTCGGCCTAAAAAGTGCTGGGATTACAGGCGTGGGCCACCATGCCCAGACTTCCCCTTATTTTTAAATTCAGTAGGGAAGCAGTAAAGGTCAATTCAGAGGTCATTAAAATTGTATTTTTAAATAACAAGAAATATTAGTATCTAATTCTGTGGTTGTTTTCAAGATTATTTCTTTGAAATTTAAATGGAACTTCCTTTATACTTACTCACGCTCACACACACACAAACAAGTGCACACACAGGTGTGAGAAGCCCAGTCACTCCAGGATTAGCTGTTCCTCGGAAAGCTCAGTAATGGTCTGAAATCTGAAGCCCCACTTGAACTTTTCTACTAATTCAGTAATTACTGCTGTGCCTGAAATTGGCCCCTTTCCTGCAATTACTCAACATGCACTTTCAGTAAAAGAGGTTAACACCTGAATTTAGATTCTAATTAGCATGTAAGGTAGAATTTTTTGTTTAAAGCTTATTAAAATGGGGACTTTTCCCAGCATAAGATTTCACTAGTCTATGGAGGCAAACACATGTTTTATAGATCAATCTGTTTCCAGTTATCTTAAAAGCAACAAAAGTCGGAGGTGAAACCAAGATCAGCGTATCACCATTTAAGACACTAACCTCAGAATAAATCAAATTCAGTCAATAACTGAAGTTGTCAGGCTGGCCACTGTCAATACAAGGACCACTGTTTCCAAATCCGCATTTAAATAAATGATTTATCTCAAAAAAATAAAGATACCAATAACTCAAGATAAAAGCAAATTAATAGTGGTATTGGCTTTCAGGGCTATCTCCAGTTCCTTCCCCCAGTTTTCCTAATTACTAATATTTAAAAATTGCAACACCAAAAACTCAGAATTACATGGGGACAGACGGTCTTCAATTTCTCAGGCAACAATTAATTTGAGTTTAACTTCAACCACAGGTGTGTCTTCAAGTTACCGATGTATCCTCTGCCACATCCCTAAGAAGCAGTTGCCCAGTTATTTCTTGGGCACCTCCAGCAATGGGAACCTTACTACCTCCTAAAACAGCTCATTTTATTACCAGACACACCGGAAACGACGGCTCTATAATTGATAGATTATAAACACATGAATTCAGGGGCATTCTCATCATTCAGTTGACTCACACTGTTTTCAGTGTTATGCTGTTTATTTCTTTCCCATCTTGCACTTATGCAATTGACTTTTTTGAATCTAAGTTCAAGAACTTAGATTTGTCTCTTCTGAATTTTCCTCTACTTCAGCTTAACGCCTGTTCAGCCAATCAAGATAATTTGTGTTGACTGTGCTCTCTGGTTTCTTGTCATCTACAAATATAATAAGCATCCTATCCTTTGTTTCCGTTCAAGGACAAACTTGATATATAAGGTCTCCCAGTTTCTAACTTGACTCAGCCAACACTTCAATAAAGAAGTGAAACCCTTGTGACTTCCTCGTTGGCTATTCTGAGAATCATGTTATATTCACCGGCAAATCAAGAAAAAAAACATGAAACAATACTTGTGTCTTCAAAAACAAGGGCAAAAAGATCAAGGAGTGGGAAGTGGTAAAATCACTTGTATTAGTTTGCTAGGAACTGCCATAACAAAGTACCACAGACTAGGTGGCTTAAACAACAGACGTTTATTTTCTTACTATTCTGGGGGCTAGAAGAATGAGATCATGGTGTCGGTACTTGGTTTCTTCTGAGGCCTGCCTCTCATTGGCTTGTAAATGACTGTGTTCTCCCCATGTCTTTACGTGGTCTTCCCCCTGTGTTTCTCTGTGTCTTAATCTCTTCTCTTCTTAAAAGGGCACAAGCCATATTAAACTAGAGCCCACCCTAATAAACTCATTTCAACTTAATTACCTCTTTAAAGGCCCTATCTCCAAACAAAGTCACATTCTGAGGTGCTGGGGGCTAGGACTTTAACATGTGAATTTGAGGGGAATACAAATCAGCCACAACATCACTTAGGGGACATTTTCTATGTTCTCAGCCATAGATTGCATATACCCCCTTAATACCAGTTTCTCTAAATGTTCGTGTTTTATCTCACTAAATGTGTTATCTTATTAACTTAATGCACATTTATCTTTACTTTTTTTTTTTTTTTTTTTTTTTTTTGAGACAGAGTCTTGCTCTGTTGCCCAGGCTGGAGTGAAATGGCACAATCTCAGCTAACTACAACCTCCGCCTCCTGGATTCAAGAGATTCTCATGCCTCAGGCTCCCCAGTAGCTGGGATTACAGGCATGCGCCACCACACCTGGCTAATTTTTGTATTTTTAGTAGAGACGGGATTTCGCCATGTTGGCCAGGCTGGTCTCAAACTCCTGGCCTCAAGTGATCACCCCACCTAGGCTCCCAAAATGCTGGGATTACAGGTGTGTACCACTGCACCCAGCCTATTTTCATATAGACCCTATTTTTAGGGCCTTTTGTCTACATTTCAGAATGTGCCTTCAAACGGGTTGAGGTCTAAATATGAACCACAGTGACTAAGCTTTTTAAATGCTGCTGCCATTTTATGAAAAGTGCCCTTTGCTGATGGGCTCATTTGCTGTAATAAATCATACCATAATATAAGCTATAGAGTGCATAAATATGTAAATATGCATACATTTCTAAAGTTACAGCATATTGCTTATATTCCTGCCACTATATCCAGTTTCTCTTTGAAAGAATACAATATGAATGTATAGATAGCCTCAGTTACCTAGAAGCAGGCGTAATTAAGGAAATTGGGTTATTTGACCTCCAGGGAGGTCAATTACATGCCATAGACTTTGACCCAAATATTCATATCCCCCAATGTGTTTCATTACAATGGAGCCCTATTTTTGTACGAAGAAAACTCGAGACCCACAGAAGTAAGACTGTAGGAACATGTTAGAAAAATGGCTGTTGCTGGGCATGGTGGCTCACGCCTGTAATCCTAGCACTTGGGAGGCCGAGGCAGGTGGATCAACTGAGGTCAGGAGTTCAAGACCAGCCTGACCAACATGGTGAAATCCGTCTCTACTAAAAATACAAAATTAGCCAGACGTAGTGGCACATGCCTGTAATCCCAGCTATTTGGGAGGCTGCGGCAGGAGAATCACTTGAACCCCAGAGGCAGAGGTTGCAGTGAGCTGAGATTGTGCCATTGTACTCCAGTGGGGCAACAAGAGCGAAATTCCACCTCAAAAAAAAAAAAAGAAAGAAAAAGAAAAAAGAAAAATGGATGTTAGTCACATTTCATTTTCCTATGTCCACATTCCACTTTCCTGCATTCTAAAATTCCTAGGGCCGGGCACGGTGGCTCAAGCCTGTAATCCCAGCACTTTGGGAGGCCGAGACGGGCAGATCACGAAGTCAGGAGATCGAGACCATCCTGACTAACACGGTGAAACCCCGTCTCTACTAAAAATACAAAAAATTAGCCGGGCGAGGTGGCGGGCGCCTCTAGTCCCAGCTACTTGGGAGGCTGAGGCGGGAGAATGGCGTGAACTTGGGAGGCAGAGCTTGCAGTGAGCCGAGATTCAGTCACTCCACTCCAGCCTGGGCCACAGAGCGAGACTCCGTCTCAAAAAAATAATAATAATAAAAATAAAAAATAAAAAAATAAAAAAATAAAATCAAAGTCCTAGAAACTAAAAATCATGGCCGGGCGCAGTGGCTCATGCCTGTAATCCCAGCACTTTGAGAGACTGAGGAGAGTGGATCACCTGAGGTCAGGAGTTTGAGACCAGCCTGGCCCACATGGTGAAACCCCATCTCCTCTAAAAATACAAAAATTAGCCAGGTGTGGTGGCTTATGCCTGTAATCCCAGCTACTCAGGAGGCTGAGGCAGGAGAATCACTTGAACCCAGGAGGTGGAGGTTGCAGTGAGCCAAAATTGAGCCACTGCACTCCAGCCTGGGTGACAGAGTGAGACTCCGTCTAAAAAAAAAAAAAAGAAAGAAAGAAAAGAAAAGAAACTAAAAATCATTAGCAAAGAGTAGGTACTGTGTAAATTTGTGAATGAATAAAGTGGTTTAAAAAATAAAAACTCATATAATTCTTTTTTGACCACACTATAAACTATAATATTCCTTTAGAGTCACTATTTGCCTGCAAGCACTATTCAAAAACTCTTATCATCATGCAAAAGTACTTCAGTTATACCATATAATCAACATAATAATATATTATATAGAGCAAAATTTGGATTGAAGACAGCCATGAAGCTTAAGAATTATATTGACTCCTAAACTAGCCAGCTCCTTTAATAAGTAACTAATTAAGGATGTTTGTTCTCCCCTAACCCTAATATGCCCAGTTACTCCATCCAACTTCCAAAAGGGCTGGGCATCTATGAGGTCAAGACATATGTAATCCAAGTATGCATAGCAGTTAATACATCAGTAAAGAGGGAAGAAAAAGGCTCAAGTGAAAAATAACATAAAGGGGCTGGACACAATGGCTCATGCCTGTAATTCCAGCACTTTGGAGGCCAAGGCAAGTGGATCACTTGAGGTCAGGAGTTCAAGACCAGCCTGGCCAACATGGTGAAATCCTGTCCCTAAAAAAAAAAAAAAAAAAAAAAAAAAAAAGCTCTGTGTGGTGGCCCACGTCTGTAATCCCACCTACTTGGGAGGCTGAGGCAGGAGAATCGCTTGAACTCAGGAGGCAGAGGTTGTAGTAAACCGAGATCATGCCATTGCACTCCAGCCTGGGTGATGGAGCAAGACTACATCCTATATATATATAGCATAAAAGATGCCATGTTATTTCTAACAGCACCGATTTATTCTATAGAATAAGAAAAAGCTTTTTACAGCACACTCCCTTTCTAGGTCCTGGAAAACAAGAGAATTAAAGTGAGATAAAATAAGTCCCTTTAAAAAATATTTTGCTGTTTTTTCCCCCAATAGTAGAACAGAAATTTTATTAAAATGTTCAATTAACCTCAACCTCATACGGTAACAAGGTGATTAAGGGCACAGCCTGTGTAGCCAAGCCACCCACATAAAACCCTGATTCCTCTGCTTGCTGACTAAAAAGAACTATGGGAACGTTCCTTAAGCCTCACCAGCCTTACTGTCTTACTTACAGGAGAGATAATATTAGTAACTACCACACAAGACTGTTTAGGAAAATTAAATGAGATAGGCTGTTAGACAATACTTAGCATAAAGCAAGCACTCTATATATCGTAGCCATTATTATTTTTTGTTAATAGCATTAATACTCACAAAAACCTATGGTGTGGCTTTGTTATCTCTAATTATACACACACACACAAACAAGACTTGCCCAAGGTTGGACTGTTATTACATGACAGAATTGAGATTTTTTTCTAACTCCTGCTTTTTCTGTACCTCCTGCTATAAATGTAATCTTATGTGGAAACTGCTTGTTTCCCAATGGCCAAGGGCACATAGCAGTGGGGAATTGGAATGTTCTTTAGAGAATTCTATCATTATGCAGTTCTTTTCTCATACTAATGAATGTGGCAAATTCAGGCATAATTTGGGCAGACACCTGAAGTGAGGACAGAAGAGGTATCAAGGGGGAAGTGAAGGCATTAGGCAGTTCCTGAAATCCACACATCAGTGGCACTGTGATTTTGAACCATCTGTTCGCAAACAGCAGGATGCCAGCCAGTGACAGGTTAGGTTAGGGCAACCGTCTTTGAGGGCAGAGGCCTTGTCTTCTCCAACTTTGTGACATGCCCAATAGAGCATAATAAATACTCAATAATAACTGTTTGCTAGACTGAGTTGTCTTGAACTAAATTGAATTGGCCAGCCATCCTTACTGGTCTTGCTTGAGAATCATAAAAGGCCCCACCCCTGCTTACACATTCACACAGGCCAAAGTAACTCCTTCATTTATTTACTCATCAGATATTGAGTGCTTTCCATGGGAATACTAGACAATAAACAAAACAAGCAAGGTCCTGCTATCATAGAGTTTAGTGTCTGATGATGGAGGAGATGGATAATTAACCAAGTAGTTACATACGGTCTGATGAGTGCTTGGCTAGAAGTGGGAGGTGCCACCGATATAAAATGGAAGTAGGGGTGGGATATGGGTCCCTAGTGGGGTATGGGACCCATCAGTATGGGTCCATAGTGATGAGGTTGGAGGGCTAAGCAGGACTTTGCAGGCCTTAGTAAGGATTTTGGTTTTTAGCAAGTGTAATGGAAGCTTTTAAATGTTTTTAAGCTGAATAGTGACATGTTCTGATTTGCATTTTGAAAAGGTCAGTCAGGTCCCATTATGGAGGATGGACTTGACAAATGCAGTCTGAAATGGGAAGATCACGCTGCAATAGCAGTCTAGGCAAGAGGTGATGACGGCATAGGTTAGGGAAAGGAGAAAAGCAGAAAGTTTATCCAAAAGCTCCTCCAGCTGAAAAACAACTTCAGCAAAGTTGTAGGACACAAAATCAATGTACAAAAATCACTAGCATTTGTATATACCAACAACAGCCAGACCGAGAGCCAAATCAGGAATGCAGTCCCATTCACGATTGCCACAAAAATAAAAATAAAACACCTAGGAATATAGCAAACCAGGGAGGTGAAAAATCTCTACAATGAGAATTACAAAACACTGCTCAAAGAAATCAGAGATGAAGCAAATGAATGGAAAACCATCCCATGCTCAATGCCATTAAAATCACCAAACTGCCCAAAGCAATTTATGGATTGAATGCTAATCCCATCAAACTACCAATGACATTCTTCACAGAACTAGAAAAAGCTATTTTTAAATTCATATAAAACCAAAAACAGCCTGAATAGCCAAGGCAATCTAAAACAAAAAGAACAAAGCTGGAGGCATCACACCATCTGACTTCAAATTATACTACAGGGCTACAATAACTAAAACAACATGATATTGATACCAAAACAGGCACATAGACCAATGGAACACAATAGAGAGCCCAGAAATAAAGCTGCACACCTACAACTATCTGATTTTCAACAAAGCTGACAAAAACAGGCAATAGGGAAAGGACTCCCAGTTAAATAAATGGTGCTGGGATAACTGGCCAGCCATATGCAGAAGGTTAAAATTGGACTCCTTTCTTACACCATATACAAAAATCAACACAAGATAGATTAAATACTTAAATGTAAACCCCAAAACTATAAAAACCCTGGAAGACAACCAAAGCAATACCGTTCTGGACATAGGAACAGGCAAAGATTTCATGACAAAGACACCAAAAGCAATTGCAACAAAAGGAAAAAAATTGACAAACGGGAACTAATTAAACTTAAGAGCTTCTACACAACAAAAGAAAGTATCAACAGAGTAAACAGACAACCTACAGAATGGGAGATAATATCTGCAAACTATGCATCTGACAAAGGTCTAATATCCAACATCTATAAAGTATGTAAACAAGTTTAACAAGAAAAAAATGAAATTTCTTGTTTAAATTTAATAAATTTAAAAAAAAAACCCTATTGAAAAAGTTGTCAGGGGACATGAACAGACTTTTCAAAAGAAGACATACATATGGCTAACCAGCCTATGAAAAAATGCTTAATATTACTGATCACTAGAGAAGTACAAATAAAAACCACAATGAGATACCATCTCACACCAGTCAGAATGGCTATTATTAAAAAGTCAAGGCCGGGCTCAGTAGCTCACGTCTGTAATCCCAGCACTGTGGGAGGCCAAGGCAGGCAGATCGCCTGAGGTCGGGAGTTCAAGACCAGCCTGACCAACATGGAGAAACCCCATCTCTACTAAAAAAAATAAATAAATACAAAAATTAGCCAGGCGTGGTGGCACATGTCTGTAATCCCAACTACTCGGGAGGCTGAGGCAGAAGAATTGCTTGAACCTGGGAAGTGGAGGTTGCGATGAGCCAAGATTGTGCCATTGCACTCCAGCCTGGGCAACAAGTGTGAAACGCCATCTCAAAAAATAAATAAATAAATAATAAAATAAAATAAATAAAAATAAAAAGTCAAAACATAACAGATGCTGGCAAGGTTGTGGAGAAAAGGGAACTCTTATGCACTGTTGATGGGAGTGTAAATTAGTTCAACCATCGGGGAAAGCAGTGTGGCAATTCCTCAAAGAGCTAAAAACAGAACTATCAGTTCACCTAGCAATCCCATTACTGGGTATACACCCATAGGAATATATATCATTCTACCATAAAGAAACAGGCACTCGCATGTTCACTGCAGCACTACTCACAATAGCAAAGACGTGGAATCAATCTAAATGTTCACTAATGACAGATTGGATAAAGAAAATATGGTACATGTACAACAGGGAATACTATTCATCCATAAAAAAGAATGAGATCATGTCTTTTGCAGGAACATGAATGGAGCTGGAGGCCATTATCCTTAGCAAACTAATGCAGAATCAGAAAACCAAATACTACATGTTCTCCCTAACAAGTAGAAGCTAAATGATGAGAACACATGGACAGAAAGAGGGGAACAACACACACTGGGGCCTATTTGAGGATGGGGGCTGGGAGGAGAGAGGATCAGAAAAAAATAACCATTGTGTTCTAGGCTTAGTACCGGGGTGATGAAATTATCTGTACAACAAACCCCCATGACATGAGTCTACCTATAGAACAAACCTGTGCATGTACCCTGAACTGAAAACAAAAGTTAAAAAACAGAAAAGTAAAAAGTTTGAAGACAAATTTCAAAAATGGAGATAGGATGTCAAAGTTGAGAGTGAGAACAGTGAAAGAAGGACTGAGATTTCCGGCTTGGGAAACTAGGTTGCTGTGGTTCCATTTATTGAAATATAAGGAGAAGACAGTCCAGTTTTGAATATGCTGATTTTGTAGAGTCCATGGGACCTCCAAGTTAGCAATATCCAGTTAGCAGTTGCATATAAGAGTCCCAGGAGTGGAGAGCAAGATATTGGAGTTGTCAGTATATATGTGATCATTGATAGTATGAGACCAAAGTGAAACTCAGAAGTGAATAAAGGGGGGGAAATTGAAGAACACTATTATTTAAAGGAGTGGACTCCAAATTTTCATGCACATCTGAATCATGAAGTAAATTGTTTAAAATACATATGCCTAGCACCATCTTCTGAGTTTCTAATTTATAAAATCAGGCCTAATGCCCAGGAGGCTGTATTTTGAACAAATTCCCTGGATGATTCTGATGCAGATGTGCTGTGGACCATACTTTTATAAGCATGGATTTTAGAAATGGACAAGGAAGAGAAGCATATAATGAAATCTATTAAGAAGGTTCAGCTAGAGTGGAAAGAGAAGAACTAGAAATATGGGGTTCTGGAGTCAAAGAAGACAGCTTCAACAAAGGAAGATGTGGTCAGTCATGCTACTGGCCCCACAAGCCTTCCTGCCATTGGTCACCCATAAATGTTACAGGACGCTGAAGGTTCCTGTTAAAATGTAAATGTGCTGCCTGAAATGAGTTGTACATTTTTGGCCATTCCAGATCCACAGTTGTTTATCCAAAACCTTTGGAACCATTTGTGTTTCAGAATTCAGAATTTGAGGGATGTTAGAAAGCTGTTTATGCCATATATTACTTAAACATCCAGTGGGGTCTTAGACAGCATTTAGTTATCAAATGCAATAATATTTCTGGAGCAAGTGTATACATAGCCACATTAAGTGACATAAATAAGGAAAAGAGCTTCATATCAGTTTAAGCCACATTGATGATAAATGAACCTATTTTAGATCAAGCTTTATCTAAGCTGAGTTAAAAAAAAATTAGAAAAAAGTTTTCAGAGCTTTATAGGTTTCAAAATTGCAGATAAAGGATTATGGATCTCTACCACCTGGTCATGCCTTACTATAAATGTGTTTATCAGACTGCAGTGAATTTTGCAATAATACTTGTTTTGAAAAACACAAACGTATTCCAACATAATTGATACATTAGGGAACAATGGAGCATAACTTGAATTTCACATTTGTCTACGCACAATTTTGCGAGCAAAATATGCTAGATGAACTTAGAAAACTGCATCCAACTGAACCAAGATGGATAAAAATACAAAAAAAAAAAAAATGCACACATGCCTCAAACATCTACCAGCTACTTTAATAAACCACATACATCATGCTGCAAGATTGAGTTTTGCTATTCTTTTGGACTTCTGAGCTTTTACGTATAAACAAACACTAATTCAACATCCCAAACCTATCTATACATCCTGGTTCAAAATGCCAAGCAGTGTATGCTTAAACAAAAGCACCATCTATATGCAAAGATCTTAAATGGAAATCACCAAATCCTGCAGAAGTGGATCCTTTTAGTGCTAGTATTGGCTGCCTTTTAAGGGTCCCTACAATTTCCAAAGCTTTCAGCTATCCAGAAAAGCTGTGAGTGCAAATGAGAAAGCTACAAAAAAATTATTTTCAGTTGTCTTACAGAAGTTAATTGAAGAAGAAGACTGTTCATGGGATCAAATTTTAAATTTTGATGAAAAAGGTATCTATTCCAAACAAATGCTTGGGATCTACATTTTATTTATTTATTTATTTATTTTGAGACAGAGTCTTGCTCTGTCGCCCAGGCTGGAGTGCAGTGGCGCAATCTTGGCTCACTGCAAGCTCCACCTCCCAGGTTCACGCCGTTCTCCGGCCTCAGCCTCCCTAGTAGCTGGGACTACAGGCGCCTGCCACCATGCCCAGCTAATTTTTTGTATTTTTAGTAGAGATGGGATTTCACCGTGTTAGCCAGGATGGTCTCGATCTCCTGACCTTGTGATCCGTCCGCCTTGGCATCCCAAAGTGCTGGATTACAGGCGTGAGCCACCACACCCAGCCAAAGGGATCTACATCTTAAAGACAGAAAAACATGTCCGAAGATTGAAGACTGAAAGATCACTTAACTGTGATGTTTGGTTCCAGTACCGAATGGAGGACAGTAAGCTACATCCATTCACATCTGGTGTTATGACTTCCCATTGATTTCAGATAACCTTCATTCTACCACTGTGCAGTGACTCATAAGGTACAACCCTTCCAATGCCCACTTCATAAGTAAGCAACAGCTTTTTCTCAAGAGGTAGTGCCATATTTATTGTACTATTTATGTCTTGCTTGCCCATTTAACGTGGGTACAACTGTGCTACCACTTTTGTTAGCTTTCTCTTATTTCATGTGTCACCGACAAAGTATTTTTGAGTGTTTTCCCCAATCTCATTTTTGCCATAGTAACCATGGCATTTATTGTATAGTTGTGCATATGTCATGTTGCCACAAAACTGACTGTTCCTATAGCATTCAACAAGATCTTAAAGGAATGAAAAAATATAGAACAGAAAAATGTTAATGAGTAGGAGAGAAAAAATGATCTTAAAGGTCAACTGTGATATCCCTGCTCCTACCCAAAATGTGTGTGATGTATTTTGTGTATAATAGAAGTAGAATGTACAGAAATGCTAAGATTCACTCTGAGGGATGGATAAAAGTAACCCATTTTCTTTATTTTTTATTGAATATCCAAATTTTCTATAATTAACATCTGCAATCTTCATAATCACAAATACATACATAAATTGTTGACTTTCGTTGCTTGTTTTACTGTTTCTTACATCTTTTATAATCTGGATCCCAACCAAGCAATCCAGGCTCAAGCAGGAAAGGACAATCGAGGTGCTCCCACTGGAAATTACTGGGAGTCTGGCCTTGGGGTAAGGGTGAGACTGGAAGTTCATCTGGAAACCAAGCTTTCCCTTCTTCACAGTTTTGCCTTGGGCCAGCCCTGCCCAAATGCTTTACCCTCAAACTTACACAGGCTCCCATAGTACTAGTTTCAGGTCCTCTTCCCATGTGGATGAGAGTTGGCCAGACTTCCTTTCTAGATCTACTAGAATCACTAAAAGGGTATTGTGCACCTAAAAACCAAATACCAGTCTCCAGGTCTTAGAGCCTATCCTCTTTCTTAGAAAATCCAGCCCTAATCCAGTTCGCATTTTTCCCCAAAAGCAGCTTATTCACTAATGGACCAGTCAGATTCCTCTCCTTGTTCATTTGTTCACACAAAAAAAGCTTCCCGGGAGACCACCTGTATCGGAAGGGCCGCTGATTAAAGGGTTGTTTTTTCTGAACACAGATTTTCAGGATAATGCTCAGGATTTTGAACATGTCAAAGTCTCACTTTTCCATATAACAACATGTGGCCTCCACAGGTAGTCCCCTTGTTCTATTTGTAAATCTCATCGAACAGAGAACAGAAATAAAATATGTATTAGTTTCTAAAGCTATGAAGTTTCACTTCCTCCTCCTCCACCTGACACACAAAGACCAAAACTTTTCACCCATTACCTAGAATTTGCCCATATGGAAATCTGTGTTGAGCCCAAGTGTAAAGTAATTATTCAGACATTAACTCCCATGATGTTAAAAGGAATTTGATCAAGTAAGGAACTACTAAATCAAGGTGCAAAGATTAAAAATATTTGATGTAGTTAATTTACAAACCAGAGTGGTTTCTGCAAAAGAACTAAAGGCTCTCTTCTCAGAAAGAATAAACTTTTAAAATTGCTGAATAATATTCAAGAGACACCATGTGCTTTTACTTGATAATGTTTTTGTTTTTTATTGTTGTTGTGTGTGTTTTTTGTTTGTTTGTTTGTTTGTTTGTTTTTTGAGACGGAGTCTAACTCTGTTGCCCAGGCTGGAGTGCAATGGTGCAATCTTGGCTCACTGCAACCTCCACCTCCTGGGTTCAAATGATTCACCACCTCAGCCTCCTGGATAATGTTTTATTTTGCCTCTTTTTACTACCCTGTCAATTTTGAGAGAGGAGCTGTAAATAATAAGCTATTTTATAATATAAATGACTATGAATATGAAAGTCTTCCCATAAAAAAAAAAAGTCTGCTTTAAATTTAAAAATTCTTGTACCAGCTTCTTTACCTGGAATGATGCAAAAACTGAATTAAATACTTAGCCTATTACCACAGGCCATGTCCACATTATAGCAAGCCAATTTTTCTGCTAAAATTAGTCACAGCACTTGAAAAGTAAATATTGCTTTCTTTAAATGGGAAGAAAGTCTGCCCAAGAAAGTATATGAAAATGTTTGTTTCATGACAATGAGTTCTATGTTTCTAAGGAGGACTTTGAGGAAAAGCCTTGTATCGTTAGATATTTGAGAACTCACAGGCAGGTACACATAATCCTAATTAGGGGTTGGGGAGAGTGTGGAAGGTGGAGGAAGAAAAGTTAAGAGATTCATGATGTTGTAGATACATGCATGGTGCGCTTAGAAACTTCATCCTCTGTTTTCATATACTCTTCTTTTTCATATTCTTATTTATTTAGCATGTAGCATGACACATTTAAGAAAGTTAAGTTAAGCCGGGCGCGGTGGCTCAAGCCTGTAATCCCAGCACTTTGGGAGGCTGAGACGGGCGGATCACGAGGTCAGGAGATCGAGACCATCCTGGCTAACACGGTAGAAACCCCGTCTCTACTAAAAAATACAAAAAACTAGCCGGGCGAGGTGGCGGGCGCCTGTAGTCCCGGCTACTCGGGAGGCTGAGGAAGGAGAATGGCGTGAACCCGGGAGGCGGAGCTTGCAGTGAGCTGAGATCCCGCCACAGCACTCCAGCCTGAGTGACAGAGCGAGACTCCGTCTCAAAAAAAAAACAAAAAAACAAAAAAACAACAAAAAAAGACAGTTAAGTTACTTACATTTCTTGGTCTGGTCTGTAAAGGTCACTGGATTATTGTGTTTTGATTATTTTAGTTATTTCTTTCAGACAACTTGCATGGCTAATCTGATTTTTCACTGATGACCTATTTGGGTGTTTTTTTGTTTGTTTGTTTGTTTCGGTTTTGTTTTTGTTTTTTTTGAGATGGAGTCTCACTCTGTCACCAGACTAGAATTCAATGGCGCCATCTCGGCTCACTGCAACCTCCACCTCCCGGGTTCAAGTGATTCTCCTGCCTCAGCCTCATGAGTAGCTGGGATTACAAGCACATGCCACCATGCCCAGCTAATTTTTGTATTTTTGGTAGAGACAGGGTTTCCCATGTTGGTCAGACTAGTTTTGAACTCCTGACCTTGTGATCTGCCCACCTTGGCCTCCCAAAGCACTGGGATTACAAGCGTGAGCCACAGCGCCCAGCCCTGTTGGTTGTTTTTTTGTTTTTTATTTTTTGTTTTCCCATTGGAGCAGCAAATCTGAGCATACTTAGGCTCAGAGTAGCTAACCCTGACTGTCCCTCAATGTCCCCAAGGCTATCACTGGCACTTAGGAAGAATAGGAATATTCAAATCAAAGCAAAGAACTTCTAGACGTCTGGGAAAAGCTGAGACCAGCCCTGATGAGCTTTTGCTCATCTTTGTCCCAGTACTGGTGGGATGACTCAGTAGTAATAAGATGATTCACTATTGTCTCATAAGCAATTGTAATAGCACCCCTGTGTGTGTGGTTAAAAATATATATATATATTTTTGAGATGGGGTCTCACTCTGTTGCCCAGGCTGGAGTGCAGTGGCATGATCATGGCTCACTGCATCCTCAAACTCCTGGCCTCAAGCAATCCTCCCGCCTTGGTTACCCAATAAAAAATATTTCAAGTGGGCCTGGACTCTATATTAATATAAGGTGAGCTCAGTTCTTAAGCCTCTTCTCATTTCTAAAAGGTATTCTGAAGTACATCTGATATGGCCTTTCTATCATAAAAAGCTGGAACAGCATGAGCACCTACTGGAATAGAGCCAGACATGAAGAGAGTAGGCAAGAAAAAAATGATAGCAAGGCTCTATTGAGTTCCTTTTATGTGCTCCTACGCCTACCATGTGCTCTGTTCTACAGATGAGGGAACTAGGGCCCAGAAATGCCCATCCTGCCCAATGTCACACCACCATAAACTACAGTATTCAAGGTGAGGTCAGTCAGCTCCAAAGTGTTTCCACTGCTTTGGTAGGTAGCTTTACAGAAATGCACCTTCACAACTCTAAATGAAGAGTTATTTACAACCCAAGCTTCTTCACTCTCTAGAAGGCAATTATAAAAACAGTACTGTATTTTGGGGTCTGGACTCTAGGTGCAGATAACCTGCCATTTATTGATGTGTGATCTGGGGCAAGTCACAGGAAATCTCTAAGCCTCAGTTTCTTTGTTTCCTTCCTTCCCTTCCCTTCCTTTCCTTCCTTCCTTCCCTTCCTTTCCTTCCTTCCTTCCCTTCCTTCCCTTCCTTCCCTCCTTCCTTCCTTCTTTCCTTCCCTCCTTCCTCCCTCCCTCCCTCTCTTTCCTTCCTTCCTTTCTTTCCTTTCTTTCTTCTTCCTTCCTTCCTTCCTTTCTTTCTCTTTCTTTCTTTCTTTCTTTTTCTTTCTTTCTTTCCTTCTTTCTTTCCTTCTTTCTTTCCTTCCTTCTTTCTCTTTCTTTTTCTTTCTTTCTCCTTCCTTCCTTCTTTCTCCTTCCTTCCTTCTTTCTTTCTTCCTCTTTCTCTCTTTCTTTTTCTTTCTTTCTCTCTTTCTTTCTTTTTTTTTTTTGTAGAGATAAGGTCTCATCATGTCACTTATGGTCTTGAACTCTTGGGCTCAAGCAGTCCTCCTGCCTCGACCTCCTAAAGTGCTGGGATCACAGGCGTGTGAGCCACTGTACTTGGCCTGGGCTTACATTTTTAAAAATATAGATCTTGACACTGTTTCTGTCAAAGGGTGGTTATGAAAGTTAAATGTAGTAATGTGCAGAAAAGTTCTTGTTCTTATAAGTATTCAGTAAAGGGCTGCTATTATTAACTATGATTATTATTAAGTGACTTCAGAGATGGTGGTCCTGTGGCTTGTTACCACATGATTGCAAAAAGCTAACTTCTTTCTCCCTCTCTTTCTCTCTGTCTCCCTCCCTTCCTCCTCCTCCTTCTCCCCCTCTTTCTAATTTTCTTTTATATTTTTATCAGTCTTTTCTTCCTCCGAAGCTTCATGTTTAATATTTTATAATAGAAAAGTTTAAACATATATAAAAAATAGAATTAAAACTCTCAAATACCTATCACCCAGCTTTAGCAAGTTTCGACTTGCAGCTAGTCTTCTGAAGTTTAACTCTAAATAAGAAAAATAAAGTCTCTTTTTTTCTTCAATTTAATTATTTTATAGGATCCTTTGAGTTTCTCTTATTAAAATCTCTAATATCCAAGAAATAAGTTTTAAATGTATAAAGACTGCTCACAGTTTACTTCCCTTTGGCTGATCTATTTTTTAAAAAGTACGTCATTTTTTCCAATATCATGGTTTAAAGTAATACAAGCTGCAAAAATTTTATGATCAAGAGATATATGATCCATCAAACGCTCAAACTAAGCATGGAATCAGGCAAGTATATTAATTGAGTAGGGCCTGAGATCTGTAAAAAGTTTACAAATCCTCTAAAAAGTTTTTTCCTGAACCTAGTCCAAGAGTTGGATTTTAAACAAAATACAAAGAAAATCAGTTAAACCGAGCTTTGTTGCTCAGTTAGAAGAATTCCCCACAGCTCTATCAATGAAAATTGGGGCCTTTGTCTTCAAATGTGGGCCTCCAAAGTCTAGGTTGTTGGTGCAGAACCACTGAAATTATTGCAAACCACATCTCATGGACTCTGAAAATGATTTCTTAGTAATGGCAAAGTAATTATGTGATTACTAGACTCTCTTCATGTGCCATTAGTCATAGGAAGCTGGAAAATATGCCTATTTTCACTGCAAATTGCTCATTTTGAATTGTGCCTTAAAAATGTATATTCTCATCTGTAGGTCCGAAATGAAAAATCCAGGCCAAATTTTCAATTAAAACTTCCAAACAGCCCTCCTTAGGCAGGCCAGTGAATAGTCTGTGATGACTTGGCGAACTTTTCTAAATAGGAGACAGTAATAAAAGACTGGAGACTTCTACATATTTTCTCCCTTCCCTTCAAATGCTTTAGGGGAATTAAAATCACAACCACTTTTATTCCCCTAACTCAGAAAATACAGCATAACTATTTTTTCCCCTGACAAATCCATGGTACACCAAGGTTTTGGCTCTACTTAGTTGATAATGACAAACGGACTCATTTTCAAATCCAGATGTACATGTTAATCCTCCCAAAGCTTCTATTGCTCTGAGAATCAGGAAGACTATAGCAGAGTTAGGAGCGGGATGGAGGAGAGTTTACCTACATCAGAAGGAAAAGAACTCACTCACATGTGGTGTCAAGAAAAGAAATAGGACCCCTTTACTAAAAAAGAGGAGAGTAGAATACGGCTGTATGAGAAGCAAGGAAAAAATGATGAGATCCATAACTTGCTAGATCAAAAACTCCTTGGGGCACAAACCACGTCCCATTCATTTTTGTAACCACAGTACTTGGCACACAGTAGGAACGCAATGAATGTTTGGTAAATTCAATTGAAATGAGAAGAAACAGATTGACCCGATGTAGCTTGCAGCGTCTCTAAACATAATTAATTTTTGAGGTTCTCAAAATCATCTGAGAGTTGCTTGCAGGCTCAGTAATAATTTTCATCTAATGACAGTTCCTAAGACCAGATATGAATTTCATTAAAAGAACCAGCATGCCAGCAGCTAGAATATGAGCAAAATGTTAAGGAAGATCTGTATATCACCAGGGGCAGGGGACAGAACAGAATATAGGTTAATTATGCTCTCTCAAGCTTTTGCTATACGGAATTTGTTTCTGGGAACAGGAGTGAATCTGTTTTAGATCTGAGTCTGTGTGATAACAAGTAGCATTGCATGAGAGTGTGTGCAGCTAGGACCTGAGCTACCAACTGCTGGGGCTGTCAGCTGTGGCCAGTCTGGGCTCTAAGGCACACCCGGGACTAGGTAGTATAAAGAGCTGCACATAATAAGCCCACAAGAAATGTCAGCCAAATTGAAATAAATTGTTCAGACTGGGCTTTGGTCCCTTTAAAACAACTCTGTGAGGCAGTCTCATTTCTACAGTGACGTTTGCTGTTATAAGTTCTAAACTCAAGTTTGATCTTGTCTCAGCACCAAACTTTTCATTCAGGTGTGGCCTCAATAAAGCTGATAACAATTACGCACTTTCCCTGACCTTGTCCCAACTTTCCTGTAAACTAGTATGGTATGAAAAAAAAAAAAAAAAAGTAACCTAATACCAACTCCAACTGTAGGGTGGCTGCTAAGTTGCTCTATTGTGTCTCGAGGAATGCTTTCTGCTACCACTTTAGTGAAAAGAAGGGGTGTGACGCTAGAGGTTTGAGACAAGACTTAAAGTGCATCGTCTTTTCACAAGCTAAAGATGAGCTCTGTACCAAGAAACATCTGGCCCTTCCATTGTTCCCTAAGTATCAGGAAGTTTCGGCAGCAGAGACGATGCGAAATGCTACAGATGAAAATCATTACTTGGATCAGTGCAAGCTACATTGGCTGTGTTGATTTAAGATGCTCTATTAGCTACTGTACAAAGTCAGGGCTTGGTTTCTTTTTGTTGTGTTTGCTTTCTTCCCAAGTGAACAAATTAAATAGGTACAAGACCGGAAACTAGAGAGTACCTAAACCAGGTAGGTAGGCCTTGATGAGTTAAATCTTTAAGCTTTACAGAAAGCTAGACTGTGGGGGAGCAAAAACAATGCTGACTGGAGGCTTAAGCTCCATGCTTTCATCTCTAAGATGACAGCTAATTAAATGTAATCTTTACTGTATCTCAAATATGAATACATGAAAAGACATTGTTTAAATATAATTTTGTATATTTCTAAATGTTGTTTGGTGAAGGTATATTTCCTTTATAATAAAAAAAAAGTATGTGAGATTATATGTATTAATGTTATACTAGCCATTCAAAAAGTGATGTTTGAAGAAAGCTGTGTGATACACATGAAAGATCATTTGATTCAACTTGAGCTGGATTTGAGTTCAAGTCTAGCTCTGCCACCTACCAGCTCTATGAAACTGGAAAAGTTCTTTGCTTTTTCTGCACTGCAGTTTTCTCCCTCATAACGTGGTGAGGGATAACACTTCCTACTGCACAGAGTTATAATAAGAAATAAAACAGTAAGAAGTGCTCGATACATGCTAACCACTGAACATAGGATAGCTATTGCCATTATATTAACTAAAGAAGCTCCTTCATCCCACTACTCTTGTAAAGAAAAAGCCAATACCATTTTGCAAGAATGCCTTCCTAAAAGAAAAACTGGATGGACACAGTGGCTCACACCTGTAATCCCAGTACTTTGGAGGCTGGAATAGGAAGACTGCTTGAGCCAGGAGTTTGAGGTTACAGTGAGCTGTAATCATGCCACCACTCTCCAGCCTGGGCAAGACCCTATCTCAATAAAAAAGCAAACAAAAAAGGCAAGCTAATTCTACACAAACATATTTTACAATGCTAATTAAGAAGTACAGTAATTGATATGAAAGAATTTATTTATTTATTTATTTATTTATTTATTTATTTAGGGACGGAGTCTCACTCTGTTGCCCAGGCTGGAGTGCAGTGGCACCATCTCGGCTCACTACAACCTCTGCTTCCCGGGTTCAAGCAATTCTCCCGTCTCAGCCTCCCGAGTAGCTGGGATTACAGGCATGTGCCAACACACCCGGCTAATTTTTGTATTTTTAGTAGAGACAGAGTTTCGCCATGTTGGCCAGGCTAGTCTCAAACTCCTGGCCTCAAGTGATCTGCCCACCTTGGCTTCCCAAAGTGCTGGGATTACAGGCGTGAGGCACCATGCCCAGCCAAGGATATTTTTAAAATGTATACATGTAAGTGGAAAGAGCCAAGAGCTGAGAGACAGGTAGCTATGCCAACCCTGAGAAGTGGTACTATCTTAGGCAAGTCTCCTTGTACCTCAGTCCCCCATCAGTCAAATGGAGTCTAATGTCATCTCAGCCTATCTCAGGAAATGATTGTGAGGATCAAATTTAAAAAACACACATATTAAAGAGCTTTGAAAAGTTGAAAGATCTATATGCACAGATGATAAATGTTATTATAATTCCGTAGTTGTAAGTCATACATATTAATATCTACTCAGGGTTGAGGCATGCTTTTGAAGCATTACCTATCTAACTGACAGCCCAAAAAACAAAACAAAACAAAAAAGGCCTTGATTGATTAAAAAAAAAAAAAAAGGCATGTTTCTGAAAACTAGCATAAGAAAAACAAATCCTACTTCTATATAAGATTTTTATGAATGATTCCAGATAATATAATATTTCTTGGTTCTCTGTATGTTCCAGAAAAACTGCAAAAATATCACTAGATCTGTAAAATCAAATGGGCCAGCAAGTATCACATACAATAGCAATAATCTGCCAACTTTTCTAGAATCCCAATAGAACCCTTCATTTAGTCAGCATACACAGTCTTCTTGTTTATTTACTTATTTCTTATGAATGAATGAGTCAGAAATGCAAGGTCCTGGCAAACAGGAATCCTGGGACATGTCTTCACGTATGACTGGTGGATAATTGATTTAAAATAATCTTTTTAAATGACACACATTCATTGCTGGTGTCAGGTTCATTGTTACTAACCTTTGGAAAGCAATATGGCAAAATCTATTAAGAGCCATAAAAACGTCCATATATTTTCACTCATTCATCACACCCCAGGGAATTTATCCTAAGGATGTAATTCATTCACAAAGATGTTCGTGACAGTTTCATATATAAAAGGGAAATCAATTAAATGTTCAACCATGGCAATAACACGTAAATAATAATTATAAAGATAATGCAGTAACCCAGAACTATATTTATAATAAAATGTTAAGCTACAAAAGCAAAATAAACATGATAGTATTCTAATATGACTTTAAGTCTGTAAAAATATCATATGTGAACAATGACCAAAAATAATACGCAAAAATTAAAATAAGGTGTTAAGAAGGTAAGATATATACTTTTCAAATTTTTTTCTTAATGATGCTATTTTTTTACCATTAAAAGAAATAAATATTGATTGAAATATTTTTTCATTTGAATAGGGCTTTAAGCCATTCAAAATGCTGGCATTATTTGGGGTGATTTTCACAACAGTCCCGGGGCAGTAGTGAAGGACCATGTGTTCATACTCATCGCCATTTGACAAATGAAGAAACTGAGGCACAGAGAGATTCAAGTCTTATCTAGAATCCCTTTTAAAGAAGCAGCCGACCCAGGGTTTGAGCTAAGTCTGCTGCCTGACTTTGACTCCAGAGTCCTTTCCTTAAATTCTCTCCTTTAGGCTCACCTCAAGGAGACTGATTCCTCCAGCCTGAGCCGGTCAGCACATTTGGGTGAGGTGCTTTCACCCAACCGAGGCTTTGAGGTGCACTGCTGTTCTCTGAAAGCTCACTGGCCTAAAAAAGGTCCCTCCTACTCACATCTGGGTCTCCCCTATTCAACAAAGGCTGGGTCTCCCCTAGTCAACAAAGGCTGAGCCTCCAATCCACATGGATTTTTTAAGTACCCAAGGTTCTGAGGACCAAGGGCAGTTTGTGGAAAATCACAGCATTCTTTGATTTAGCATTGGATGGCATCTTGTATTGTACAAATAGCAGTAAAATACTGATTAAAACCCTTTGAAAAACAACCAGCTTAGTGGTCTACTTACAAACTTCATAAATGGGCTGAAAGCTATAATGAGTCACCTCAAAATAGGTAAAATGGAACACATAAATTTCAGAATGAGCTTTATCTTCTGAATCTCTGGGATTCCAGTAAAACTGGACCAAATCAGGTACATCGCCAGTAAATTCAGTTTCATGTGGTAAATGTTGATGGGAAATGCTCCATTTTCTTAAACAGCCAAAAGGAAAATACCACTCTAATTTAATTTCTGTGTATTCAGAACTTCCAGCTTTCCTCATGACCTTGTAGTGATCACTGATGTGGCTGTGTCCTTGCAGAAACAAACCCAAAGTGAAGAAAAGAGGAAAGCAAAACAAAGAGGATAGAGATGCCTAAGAATTTTATGTGACAATGGCTGGTAAATTATTAGCACTCTGACTTATAAAATTTTACAGGCCGGACTCGGTGGCTCACACTGTAATCCTAGCACTTTGGGAGACCGAGGCGGGCGGATCACCTGAGGTTGGGAGTTCCAGACCAGCCTGCCCAACATGGAGAAACCCCGTCTCTACTAAAAATACAAAATTAGCAGGGTGTGGTGGCACAAGCCTGTAATCCCAGTTACTTGGGAGGCTGGGGCAAGAGAATCGCTTGAACCCAGGAGGCGGAGGTTGCAGTGAGCCAAGATCCCACCATTGCACTCCAGCCTGGGCAACAAGAGCAAAACTCCATCTCAAAAAAAAAAAAAAAAAAAAAAACAGTGTTCATGACTTGAAGCTGAGTGGTGATGGGTACACGGGGGATCATTATACTATCCTATTCTTATTTGTTTAAAATCTTCCTAACAAAGGAATTTTTTTTTAAGTAATGGTATCAATTAATGTTAGTCTCCTTTTTTCCCTCATCCCATTAGTAAGTAAAAGTCTGATATAATAGCCTGAGTTGAAATAGAAAAGCTATAGTTGCCTAACTTTTTGAAAAGAGTAAGAGTTCTCTTTGGGAGGCTACAGAGTACAGGAGAATGAATGAAATCACCTGTTGCTTTCCTTAAATTTAAATGTTGCTTCTCATTGTTTAAAATATATTTTTTAACAATAGAGAAAGTGTGAAAATGAAATGGATGAAAAGAAGGAGTAAAGAAGGAAGAGGGGCCGGGTGCAGTGCCTCATGCCTGTAATCCCAGCATTTTGGGAGGCCGAGGCGGGTGGATCACCTGAGGTCGGGAGTTCGAGACCAGCCTGATCAACATTGAAAAACCCCATCTCTACTAAAACTTCAAAACTAGCCAGGTGTGGTGGCTCATGACTGTAATCCCAGCTACTCAGGAGGCTGAGGCAGGAGAATCGCTTGAACCTGGGAGGCAGAGGTTGTGGTGAGCTGAGATCGCGCCGTGGCACTCCAGCCTGGGCAATACGAGTGAAACTCCATCTCAAAAAAAAAAAAGGAAGGGAAAGGAAGGCTCAGCATAAGGAAGGAAGCTTATGGACTACCTGGACTTGAATAGGCCACTAAAAAATAATCAAGTAAGGCCTGGGGTTTGTGTTTGTAGTCAAATCATGATATCGATGATTGAATCAACATTATTTTTCAGTCAGATATGGGTTCTTAGGCGTTACACATTTATAGGCCCAATGACTCAAGTTCTCTGGGCCTCAATTTCCGTATCTGTAAAAGGAAGGAAGAATAATCATGCCTACCTTGCAGAGTTCACGTAGAGAAGAGAGACAAGGTATGCAAATGCCTGGCCCACAGTGGACCATGAGTAAATAACCACCTGCCTCATTCGAGACCAGCCTGACCAACATGGTGAAACCCCGTCTCTGCTGAAAATACAAAAATTAGCCGAGCATGGTAGTGTGTGCCTGTAGTCCCAGCTACTTGGGAGGCTGAGGCAGGAGAATTGCTTGAACCTGAGAGGCAGAGGTTGCAGTGAGCCAAGATCGCACCACAGCATTCCAGCCTGGGCGACCGAGTGAGACACCTGCCTCTTAGTCTAGTAATGCCAAAGACCTTGCTGGCTAATGTAAAAAGACCAACGATGTCGGATGAGCAATTACTTGGTCTACGGGCACTAGGGACTCCTGCATTCATGATTCATGGTTCTGTGACTTATCTAAAACATTGCCATTCATCCATGAAATCTGAAACTCTACTGCCCATTTACCTATTGCAAGTCTCTAGGATGAAAAGTTGGCAAAGGCCACAAGCAAACCTAGATTGTCTCTACACGCTAAAGAGGACTAGCATGTTCACCAGCAATAAGTGGCTACGTCACTTCAAACATTTGGGCTAGAATTTTCACATCAGCAGAACACTCAACAGCTATAAATATTGGCCTAAAATATTTTATTTCCACAATGAAGTCAGTTTCACTTTGATTTATGAAACTTCAAGCCTACACTCCTGTGCCAGTACCCTGTCAACGTATTCATTTACCAACATGTGGGCTTGGAATTAGAAATGAGCATAGACCAGGCGCGGTGGCTCATGCCTGTAATCCCAGCACTTTGGGAGGCCGAGGCGGGTGGATCACCTGAGGTCAGGAATTCGAGACCAGCCTGACCAACATGCAGAAACCCCATCTCTACTAAAAATACAAAAACTATCTGGGCGTGGTGGCACATGCCTGTAATCCCAGCTACTAGGGAGGCTGAGGCAGGAGAATCGTTTGAACTCAAGAGGCGGAGGTTGCAGTGAGCCAAGATCGCGCCACTGCACTCCAGCCTGGGCAACAAGAGTGAAACTCCGTATCAAAAAGAAAAAAAAAAGAAAAAAAAAAGAAAAAGAAAAGAAAAGAAGTGTGCATAGATGCCAAGCTCCAAAGTATTCAGGCCCAAAGTTTATGGCTTTCTAGGGGAATTTCTGGGGGCTTTCTATCATTTGATCCTTCCATAACCATGCCACAGGTTTTGTTCTTTTTGTTAAGTTAGTGCCAAGAGCCAAGCACAAAAGTGGGAAGCTCCAAAAGCACTGTATAAAGTTTCCTTTTTACAATTATATTATTAAAGTTATTATTACCAAAGTAACACATATTCTCTGTATTTTAAAATTTAGATAAACCAAAAGAAGAAAATTAAATTATTTACTATTCTCGCACCCATAAATAACTAATGCTAGCATTTTAACATTTTGGAATATATTTTTCATTCTTTCTATATGCATCTACCTTTTACTCTTCTTTACCTTTCCTTTTTTCCCCAAAGGTGGCATGATATATTACCACAGCTTTATAACCTATACTTTTTTTCATATAACAAGATACTATAAAACTTTTTCAGTGTCTTACACTGCATCATCTTTAATGGCTATATACTATTTCATTATATTAACTTGTTTTTCTTTTTGAGACAGAGTTTTGCTCTGTTACCCAGGCTGGACTGCAGTGGCACAATCTTGGCTCACTGCAACCTCTACCTCCAGGGCTCAAGCGATCCTTCTGCCTCAACCTCCCAAAGTGCTGGGATTACAGGCATAAGCCACCATGCCTGGCTATATGGATATACTATAATTCATTTAACAATCCTTCATATTAGATACTAGGATGCTTCTAATTTTTCATTAACAAAATCTAATTTCTTAATAATTCATGAGCGTTTTGGAAATTTCTGCTTTAGTAGTTCCAGACCTAAATCTACCATCCAAATAGGCCAAATGCAACCAAGAAAGCCTAAGTCTAAAGTTCAAAAACCTCTTTGAACTCTGGCAACTCTATTCATGTGCTTCAGAAAACCTGCACCTGTGTGGCCACCTCCCCAGTGCTGCCAGCATTCCCAAAGTAAGTGTCACCACACAATGGAGCAGGCAGCTTTGTTTCTCCGGAATCCCGTGGGAGAGCTCATCTTGAGGTTCAAGCAACGTCATGTTTGTAAAGCCTGAGTCAGAACCTCCACCACCCACCAAATAAAAAGCACTTTTCCTCCAGCTTTGTTTCAAGGTTTGCCACAAAAATAAAAGGAACGTGGTGGAGGGGAAGAGAAACCACCAAACTTCAGGCATCTTTTCAGTTCCAGTTGGGTGGCAGATGCTACATCTCTTTTGGCTTCTGGTTTTCTCAGCACCAACTCCCATCAGTCATTAGGGCTGCTTTGACTCTCACGCAATCCTGGACATTTAATGTTATAGCTTAGTTGGTTTTGTCCAAGAGGAAATGTCTCTTGAACAAAAGCAACAAATCAGGAAGCAACTGTGAAAGTAAGTCACAGACTTGGTTGGAGCAGAAGTAGTTCCCAGAATGCTGGCTTCTACCAGTGTTGATTTTTCTGTCCAAACAATGCAAAACACACAAACTGGCAGCAAGGATTCAAGGAAGGAAAAAAATATGTATGCATATGTCTGTGTGTGTGTGTGTATATACATATATATATATATATTTTGTGTGTGTGTGTGTGTGTTTATTGGAAACATGGAGGCCTGAAAGAATAGCTAATGTTTTATGAGGGAGAAAGAGATTGAGAGAGACTTATGGACAGAGCGATAAAGAGAGCAGGGCACACAAGGACAATGATTAAGATGGGGAGGCCGGGCACAGTGGCTCATGCCTTTAATCCCAGCATTATGGGAGGCCGAGGCAGGTGGATCACCTGAGATCAGGAGTTTGAGACCAGCCTGACCAACATGGTGAAACCCCATCTGTACTAAAAACACAAAAATTAGCCGGGGGTGGTGGTAGGTACCTGTAATCCCAGCTACTGGGGAGGCTGAGGCAGGAGAATCACTTGAACCCAGGAGCCGTGAGCCGAGATCACGCCATTGCACTCCAGCCTGGACAATAAGAGTGAAATTCCGTCTCAAAAACAAACAAATAAACAAACAAACAAAAAACAAGATAGGGAGGAAAAAAAAACTCTCTGCTATTTTACTTCTTTTTTTTTTAATTTTACTTCTTTTTTGTTTTGTTTTGTTTTGTTTTTGAGACAGAGTCTCGCTTTGTAGCCTAGGCTGGCATGCAATGGCATGATCTTGGCTCACCTCAACCTCTGCCTCCCAGGTTCAAGCGATTCTCTTACCTCAATCTCCTGAGTAGCTGTGATTATAGCTGTGTGCCACCACACCCAGGCAATTTTTGTATTTTTAGTAGAGACAGGGTTACACCATGTTGGCCAGACTGGTCTCGAACTCCTGGCCTCAAGCAATCCGCCCTCCTCGGCCTCCCAAAGTGCTGGGATTTCCGGCATGAGATACCACGCCCAGCCTTGGATTATCTTATTTATTTTGAATGTTTGTAATAAATTCTTTATTTCCTCCAAGCAAATTAGTTCCCCAAAAAATATCCTGCCTCCCAGAACTTTGCTGTGCCTGATAGCACCTGTCAAAAAGATAAGATCTTTCAATGAATTAAAGAAGGTGAAAGGCCAATCCCCTCAACTCATCTCGCTGTGATTTACATCAATATAATTACATCTTCTATTGCTGTGGGAAATTGACTATACCTACAGGGAAATGCTACCAGTACAAAGGAAGTTTCTTTTTTAATCACTACAGAATACAGACCTGCAACTTTATTTCTGGACCAATCTCATATATGTGCTTTGGTAGGGGTGGGAAGTGGGTGAAGAAACATGCGGTTTTTCTTTTTTCTTTTTTTTTTTTTTCCATGAACAAAATCTTCAAGATAGAATCGGATTTTACTAAAGAGAAAAGGAAACCAAAGGATTATTATTAATTCTGGTAATTCTTTCATTGTGAACGTACATGTGTGCGCTTGCACACTCTGGAAGGGGGGGCTATGTCTTTAATCGCACAAGTCTTTCTGTATGTCTTATTTCCTTACGCAAGACGGCTTAACAAACGGACAGTACACTTGCAGTTGTTCTTTAACTCATGTTTAATTTGAGCTTTCAGTGAGCATTATCATCCACTTGAGGTTTTGCTTCTTTGTATTATCCTCATTTTACACACCTTAGAATATTTATATGTGTATATCACATACACATATATATGTACTTACATAAATAGGTGGATATGTACACACACAAATATATATACATATAATAAAATACTTTTTTAGCTGAAGACATGTCTGTGTCATTCGACTTTCAGTGAAGAAGTGAGCCAAATTTAATTATTAACTGGTTCTTCCAGTTTAAACATCAGTCTCATGTGATGTATTAATTTTAACATGTAGGCTCATGATGCTTACTGCCTGGGACAAATTGAATATTAAAAAAAAAAAAAGAAAAAACTTGGGATCTAATTAAACTAAAGAGCTTCTGCACAGCAAAAGAAACCACCATCAGAGTGAACAAGCAACCTACAGAATGGGAGAAAATGTTTGCACTCTACTCATTTGACAAAGGGCTAATATCCAGAACCTACAAAGAACTCAAACAAATTTACAAGAAAAAAGCAAACAACCCCATCAAAAAGTGGGCAAAGGATATGAACAGACACTTCTCAAAAGAAGACATTCATACAGCCAACAGACACATGAAAAAATGCTCATCATCACTCACCGTCAGGGAAATGCAAATCAAAACCACAATGAGATACCATCTCACACCAGTTAGAATGGCAGTCATTAAAAAATCAGGAAACAACAGGTGCTGGAGAGGATGTGGAGAAATAGGAACACTTTTACACTGTTGGTGGGACTGTAAACTAGTTCAACCATTGTGGAAAACAGTGTGGCAATTCCTCAAGGATCTAGAACTAGAAATACCATTTGACCCAGCCATCTCATTACCGAATATATACCCAAAGGATTATAAATCATGCTGCTATAAAGACACATGCACATGTATGTTTATTGCAGCACTATTCACAATAGCAAAGACTTGGAATCAACCCAAATGTTCATCAGTGACAGACTGGATTAAGAAAATGTGGCACATATACACCATGGAATACTATGCAGCCATAAAAAAATGATGAATTTGTGTCCTTTGTAAGGACATGGATGCAGCTGGAAACCATCATTCTCAGCAAACTATCGCAAGAACAGAAAACCAAACACCGCATGTTCTCACTCATAGGTGGGAATTGAACAATGAGATCACTTGGACACAGGAAGGGGAACATCACACACCGGGGCCTATTGTGGGGAGGGGATGGGGGGAGGGATAGCATTAGGAGATATACCTAATGTAAATGACGAGTTAATGAGTGTACACACTTACAACATGGCACTTGTAAACATATGTAACAAACTTGCACGTTGTGCACATGTACCCTAGAACTTAAAGTATAATAATAATAATAATACAAAAAGAAGACGGTGATGTCATAAAAAAACTGTAAATACAATTAATATGAACTCAGCTGCCCCTCTTTTCCTACAAATGGTCTAATTTTACTGTGTAGAAGTGATCCTTGGAATATGATTTCATAGCCTATCTAATTCAGTTAGTTTAAGGATTGATCTGATATGATTTGTAACTACCTCAACTACTTTAAATTACCAACTTCAACACTAATATGGTTTCTTATTCATGTTTTCTCCATGGTATCATTTGATAGACTCTTCATGAACTTTTCAAAAAAATTCAGTAAGTCGGAACCTTAGACTTGGGAACTTTATCAAAAGTAAATTTCAAATCTATTTCAGCTATAATGTATCACTGGGACACTGTTGACTTTCACCCCTAGTCCCTTACCATCAAATATAATTTGATCTATGTGTTATTTAGAGTTCACAAATTGTCTTGAGTTAATGGGAAAAGAGCAATCTGAAACATTTGGGACAAATGTGATTTGGCTTTAGTAGTGTTTAGAACCAGTAGTCATCTTGTTTAATTATCTTGTTCACAGGTGAGAAAACTGAATCCCAAAGATATTCATAATATACCTAATTTTAAAAGATTACATAATGGTAAAACTGGGACCATAGCCCAAGCTTCCTGAATCCCAGACCAACTTCCACAATATCATCTCTGATGAAATATTTTACACATCAGACTTCCTATAGAATGTTATCTGGGGTATATCTCTTTACTTTTAGCAACAGATTTCTCATAGAGATTGCAGTGTTTCTTTTTGGGAGATATATTTTGGCAGACTGCATTTTCTGAAGATGGCTCCAACAATATCTCCCATCCCACATGCTGTCGTTACTATGTGATGATATTTATCCCATCAAGAAGTAAAGTCAGCACGGTGTGGTGGCTCATACCTGTAATCCAAGTACTTTGGGAGGACAAGGTGGGAGGATCGCTTGAAGCCAGGAGTTCAAAAGCAGCCTGGTCAATGTAGTGACACCCCACCTCTATTTTTAAAAAAAGGAAAAAAAAATTTTAATGGGTGGATGGAAAATATAAAAAGGTCATTCATAAAAGAGGTAATTAAAATAGCCAATAAACATACAAAATTTGGTTGGTATTATTGGTGTTCAGGGAAATGTAAATTAGAATGAGTTTTCTCTTCCCCAGCCTACCCCCACCCCAGTCAGATTGACTAAAGGGAGGATACATTATAACATTCAGCTTTAAGTTTGTAGGAAAACATATATTCTCATGTACTATTAGTGAGAATATAATGTGGCAAATTTCAAAGGTGAATCAGCAACATTCATTAGCTTTTCAAAGGTGCTTATCATAGACTCCGATTTTCTTTATATTTCTAGAAATACACCAGACAAAAGGACACAGCCAAAGAGTGCAGCTTGCTTACGTTAGCACAAACCTGGAAACAACCTAAATACAATTGTTATAAAAATAGTCAATAATTTATGATATAGCAGCATGCTGTGCAGCGGTAAAGAATGAAGTTGATCTATAATTCAATGACACAAAATTCTTCCAGACTTTACGCAATTTTTTTAAAAAGGCATGTTGCAGAACTATAAGGCATAGTACAAAACTATTTAGGTAAACAAAATTTCTTATTTAAAAATCATATGTTTCTGGCCGAGCACGGTGGCTCACACCTGTAATCCCAGCACTTGGGGAGGCCAAGGCGGGTGGATCATCTGAGGTCAGGAGTTTAAGACCAGCCTGGCCAACATGGTGAAACCCTCATCTCTTCTAAAAACACAAAAATTAGCTGGGCGTGGTAGTGGGCCCCTGTAATCCCAGCTACTCGGGAATCTGAGGCAGGAGAATCCCTTGAATCCAGGAGGTGAAGGTTGCAGTGAGCCAAGATCATGTCACTGTACTCCAACCTGGGTGACAATAGAGAAACTCTGCAGGAAAAAAAAAAAAAAAAATGCTTCTATATTTG
Source organism: Macaca nemestrina (assembly GCF_043159975.1). Lineage (NCBI taxonomy): Eukaryota > Metazoa > Chordata > Mammalia > Primates > Cercopithecidae > Macaca > Macaca nemestrina. Next base: position 94,898,301 of record NC_092126.1, on the reverse strand, counting down.
TAAACGCATGTTAAGAAATAAAAGGCCTAAAAAGATACGTGTCAATGGCAAGGGGTGCCCTTGGTTGATTGCTGATTAAGAAACCTTTATCTGTATCTGCCCTGCTTGGATATTTTAAAAAGAATGCTTTCATACATTACTGGTGTTATTTTTATTGAAGTTTTAAAATTTAGTGTATTTTGGCCAGGCATGGTGGCTCACGTCTGTAATGCTAGCACTCTGGGAGGCTGAGGTGGGCGGATCACCTGAGGTCAGGAGTTTGAGGCCAGCCTGACCAACATGGAGAAACCCCATCTCTACTAAAAACACAAAATTAGCCAGGCGTGGGGGCACATGCTTGTAATCCCAGTGGCTCGGGAGGCTGAAGTAGAAGAATCCCTTGAACCCAGGAGGTAAAGGTTGCGGTGAGCCAAGATTGCACCACTGCACTCCAGCCTGGGCAACAAGAGCAAAATTCTGTCTCAAAAAATGATAATAATAAATTAAATAAATAAATATAAAAATAAAATAAAAATTGAGTCTTTTTAAAAAAATGACTGCAATACAGAATTTGTGCTAAAATACAGATATGTACAAGGTACTATGTGTCCAAGGGAAGGTGAAAATAATCTATTCTGTAAAGTTCCCCATCCACTAAATAAGTCTTTATTCTTTTTTCCCCAAAAATAAATTGTGTATCTCAAGTGTTCATGATACAAACCCCAGAGACTCAGACCAAGAAAGCCACCTACTTTGGTCATTTATGACAGCTTTAGGATGCTGGTTAATTTGCAGAAGTTAGAACCAAAATTATAAAGCACTCACGTTGATTAGTTATTCCTGCTGCAGCTTTCTGAGGTGTCAGCATTGTATACCTCATCTAATAGGTAAGGAAATGGGAGAAAGGAAAAATAAGTGCCTTGCCCAGAATAGCTCAATAATCAGTGGCTGGAGCCGGGCGCAGTGGCTCACGCCTGTAATCCCAGCACTTTGGGAGGCCGAGGTGGGCAGATCACCTGCAGCCAGGAGTTCCAGACCAGCCTGATTAACATGGTGAAACCCTGTCTTTACTAAAAATACAAAATTAGCCGGTCATGGTGGTGCATGCCTGTAATCTCAGCTACTTGGGAGGCTGAAGCAGAAGAATCGCTTGAACCCAGGAGGCAGAGGTTGTGGTGAGCCGAGATCGCACCACTGCACTCCAGCCTGGGCAACAAGAGTGAAACACCATCTCAGGAAAAAAAAAAAAAAAAAATTCAGTGGCTGGTACAGAATTTCAAATCTAGAGGAGCAACTGGGATTGATTCTGTGTTCAAACCAAGAGTCAGATGACAGTAGGTCAGGGTTTATAGGCATCTCCTATGGTCAAGAAATCCAAAAAGTGATGGCTGACCTCTACCCATTATACTCCCTTTCCGGGCAACAGGGCTTCACAGCAAAACCACAGGAAAAGGCACGTCTCCAGGAACATTCTGAGCCTGATTTTGCAAGCTCATTATTCTGCTGCCCATCGGACATAAGCTCAGCCACCACGCAGTATGAATTACTCTGCCTTAGAGGGTACCCTTTATGTAGCAATTTGGCCATCCTTAGCTCAGACTAGAAGAGGATCCAGTGATGTGAATAAATATCCTAGCCTTTTTTTCCATGATAAAGCAAAAAGTTCATTTCATTCCTTTTTTTTTTTTTTTTTTTTTTTTTTTTTGAGACGGAGTCTGGCTCTGTCACCCAGGCTGGAGTGCAGTGGCGCGATCTCGGCTCACTGCAAGCTCCGCCTCCCGGGTTTACGCCATTCTCCTGCCTCAGCCTCCCGAGTAGCTGGGACTACAGGCGCCCGCCACCTCGCCTGGCTAGTTTTTTGTATTTTTTAGTAGAGACGGGGTTTCACCGTGTTCGCCAGGATGGTCTCGATCTCCTGACCTCGTGATCCGCCCGTCTCGGCCTCCCAAAGTGCTGGGATTACAGGCTTGAGCCACCGCGCCCGGTCGATTTCATTCCTTACTTAGCTTCCCAAGTAAAAGGTGCCCAGAAATGGTTGTACATATGATATGTAAATTCACCAGTCAGGCTGAAGCTCCTGGCACCCTCATTTATTCCCAACAGGTGAGTCAAGAGTGCACACTGGCAAGATGTGATGCTGAGTTACTTGGCTTTTTTTTTTCCTCTCTGATTTCACTGAGACCTATAATGATATTTGATACAGGTTTCTGTATTTAATTAATTTAACATTCCAGATTTTTAATTTGCATTTAATTTAACATTTCAGGTTTTTAATTTACCAGAAATTGTTTATCAAATATTCATTTCAGAGACTTTCACAGTATATACAGTGCATACCCCTCTTTAATTACTGTGCGGTAAATTAATTCTTCTACCCGTGCTCCTTCATCAGATATTGGATTAAGGACGTTGCACTGTTTCAACACAGCACATAAACTCGTTTATTAAACCAAGATGGTAAATTGCTCCATGTATGTGCATTGCTCGTCTACTTACACGCTTAACCTGATAAAAACTGTTACAGTTAAAACAAGAAATCTCTTATTATTTTAAAGCCAGCTGTTTGACTTGACAAGGCCAGAGTTAAATTGTATATTCTATTCAGTTATTGGATCCAATTTTGTTCTTTTCTCAGCCCTAGACCTTTAACCCTGCCATCACCCTTCCTACCCTTTTTCTTCTGTCTTTATCCATGTTATCATCCTCTTCCTTCCTGGGGAATTTGTTGAAATGAGATTACATTTCTCATAGCTCCTGTTAACTTTTCTCTGAGACTTAGGCTGTCTCAGATTATAGACGTACCTTCTCATCCCTAAATTCTACACACTACTTCCCTCTTACCCCCTTTCTACCTTTCTGCAAATAATAACCAGTCTTCTAATTTATGCCATATTTAAATTCTGTTGGTCAGGATCATTGTGGAGGGAGAAATCTTCTCTCTCCTATTATATTGTAAGCTATTGGAGAACATATTTTATTCAACTTTGCATTGTGCTTTACGCAAATAGGCAAATAGTAAATGTTTGTTGGATGTGTAGATAGATGATCAAACAAATAAATGGTTGGGTAGACAGATATCTGCAGTGTGCCTAGCACCATACTAGTTCTTTAAACTATGTTTTCCTATTTAAGTATTTCTCACAATGAGTAATTGTCCCCACTTAGCAGATGGGGACACTGAGGCTCAGAGAGTTAAGTGAGGATTCACTTATGACCTCACAGCTAGCAAAAATCTGAGTCTGAATTTGAACCCCAATCTGTCTAGTCCTCCTGTACTTACTGCACATGCGTGGGACTAGCTACATAATTCGTGGGGCCTAGTGCAAAATTCAGTGGAGACCCTTTGTTTGAAAATCATTACTCATTCCAAGACAGTGACAGCAGAGCACTAAACCTAACGCAGGGCCCTTCTAAGCAGAATCTGTGGGACTTCACAGGTTGCACGCTCATGAAGTCAGCCCTGTATTAGGGGCTTAAACATAGTCGTTCTGCACATTCCAGCTCTAGCTCCTCACTCCCTGGCTGTTCACTGGAACCTTTTTAGTGCCTACACTCAAAGAAATTGTTCCAGCTTATCTGTCAGAGGCAGACACAGACCAGTCTTACCCTATCTACAGATCAGAACTTTGCACCTTGTTTAGATGCTTGTAGTAAGTTAGATACGCCTCCTAAAATACACTGGGAATACCTTGTGGGCAAAAAACACCTCAAAATATGATTCTGTCACATTCCGTCATGCCTGTTACCACCAGCGGTGGCAGGTGGGGGACTAGGGAAATAGTGTGCTGTGTTCTACAATACCTCACTGACCAAAGAAACTCTCTAAGAAATGCCTTTGCTACTCAGAAGAAACAGATCAGGTGCATAGGCAGGTAAGGAGAAGCGAGATGCTAGATGGGAACCATAAAGAATAAAGCGGTAGCAGTCCATCAGTTGAGCCTGCGAGCTGAGCTGAGAGTGCTGCCCCAGAAAGAATTCTTGTCTTTGAACATCCGTGAACCAATATCTCTGCCAATTTGATGTAAGCCAAATCTAGGGAGTCTTAGCGTGAAACTCAACACTATATGGTCACAAGCTAAATGACTGCTCCTCCCCAGTCCTATGGCCATCTCACTGTGACTACTATTCTTTTCAAATGAAAGATAATGACATGTCCATGGGTTTTTCGAGGTATCCTTAAGACACTAATTTCAGAGGTGGTAGTTGTTGAGAAAATGTCACAAAAATAGAGACAGTAAAGTCCTTAAAATCTTGTGTACCAGCCCAAGGCAGTATTGGCAACCCTGCTCATGACCTAGGAGAGCATGTTAAAGGCCAACACAGAATAAAACAAGCACTGAGGTCATCAAAAGTGAGCATATGCACCACATTATGGACAAACACCTACTCCGACTGTTGAAAGCTAGTTTTTCAGTATCCTTAAGGGCAGGGCTCCTCCCTGTCTTGTTTGTTAAAGAATCCAAGGGTCTAATACAATTGCTCAATAAATGTGGTAGGAGAGAAGGGAAGGAAGATATTCCAAGGGAAATATGAGACTTAAGAAGTCATCTATGGCCGGGCATGGTGGCTCACGCCTGTAATCCCAGCACTTTGGGAGGCCGAGGCGGGTGGATCATCTGAGGTCGGGAGTTTGAGACCAGCCTGACCAACATGGAGAAACCCTGACTCTACTAAAAATCCAAAATTACCCAGGTGTGGTGGCCGGCACCTGTAATCCCAGCTACTCAGGAGGCTGAGGCAGAAGAATCGCTTGAACCCGGGAGGCAGAGGTTGCGGTGAGCTGAGATCGCGCCACTGCACTCTAGCCTGAGCAACAAGAATGAAACTCCATCTCAAAAAAAAAGTCATCTATGTTTAGAAGATACATTTGCAAGTTTTGTTTCTTCGCCACTTCCGTTTATTTCAAAAATACATGATGGTTGACTGGGTGCAGTGGCTCATGCCTATAATCCCAGCACTTTGGGGGCTGAGGTGGGCGGATCACTTGAGGTCAGGAGTATGAAACCAGCCTGGCCAATATGACGAAATCTCATCTCTACTAAAAGTACAAAAATTAGCCACACATGATAGTGCACATCTGTAATCCTACTCGGAAGGCTGAGGCACAAGAATTGCAGGAACTGGGGTGGTGGAGGTTGCAGTGTGCCAAGATCGTGCCGTTGCACTCCAGCATGGGCAGCAGAACTTGACCCTGTCTTTAAAAAAAAAAAAAAAAAAATTGCCAGTGTGGTGGCTTACACCTGTAATCCCAGCACTTTGGGAGGCTGAGGTGGGCAGATTGCTTAAACCAGGAGTTCAAGACCAGCCTAAACAACACGGTGAAACCCCATCTCTACAAAAATTACAAAAAGTAGCTGGGCATAGTGGCACACACCTGTTGTCCTAGCTACTTGGAAGACTGAGGTGGGAGGATCAGTTGAGAGCTGGAGGTTCAGGCTGCCGTGAGCTGTGATGGCACCACTGCACTCAAGCCTGAATAACAGAGAAAGACCCTGTCAAAAAAAAGAAAAACAAAAACAAATTTTAAAATGATTATAAATGACTGCCTACTATTCCATTATATCAGTTTATTAGGAACAAAACATCTCCAATGTTTTTCTATTTTAAAAAACATTGTGATAAATACAAACCTTTGGCCGTAATGATTAGGCCTTTAAGAGAGAGCATTCAAAGTAAAAAGGGCCAGGCAGGTGGGCCAGGCACGGCACCTCATGCCTGTAATCCCTGCACTTTGGGAGGCCGAGGCGGGCAGGTCTCCTGAAGTCAGGAGTTTGAGACCAGCCTGGCCAATTAGCCCAGAGTGGCGATGGGCGGCTGCAGTCCCAGCTACTCAGGAGGCTGAGGCATGAGAATAACCTGAACCCAGGAGGCAGAGGTTGCAGTGCACTAAGATCGTGCCACGGTACTCCAGCCTGGGCGACACAGTGAGACTCTGTCTCAAAAAAAAAAAAAGTAAAACAGTATAGACTTTTTGTGTGTGGCGGGGGGAATGGGTGGTATTTGATATATGATGCCATAGTCCTGATCAGAAAGGATATGAACACTCTCCAGAAGTGGAAGTTCCTATTTAACCTTTACTGTGCCTGCTATCTTCCCTTTTACATCTTCACCCAACTCTCTGTGGTTGCCTCAGTTTCTTTGCTCTCCTCCAGTGCAAGCAACCTAAGCAGTCAGCCGCCAGTTCTAAGCAGTCCTCTTGGCTGTACATTGATTCATGCAGTCTACCTCCTCCCACCAAAGCTCTTCTTACTATGTGTGTGCCACACACTCATATCTCACTTTAGAGTATCCTATTCCCTCAGGGCCCTGCACTTAATTTCTTTAAGCCCAGGTTCCCCACTGTAAAATTAGCCACTCTAATCATGACAGCTAACCTTTACGTGGTGTTTGCATGTTGACAACCCTTGCTTGCTCCTAGCGGAACAACCTATACTTCCATGGCCCCAGAAAGTGATACTAGACTATGAAAAGTACATAAACTGAAGGGAGTTTTTTGTGACTTTGGCTGAACACCTACTCTCTTTAACTCCCTAATATTTCACCTTGTTCTTGTGAGTACAAGTATAACAGACGGCCCGTCATTTGGAACAATTCACTCTCTTTATCGTACTGAATGCAGTGATTGGTACTGGAAATAATACGGTCTTTGAAAGTGGACAGACTTGGATTGAAAAATTAGTGCCATCATTTGTTAATTGTGTGACCTTGAACAAACAGTATAGAAATCTCTTCGAACCCAAATTGCTCATCTCTAAACTTGAAACACTCACATTAGCTAACCCTTGGCCAGGTGCAGTGGCTCACACCTGTAATCCCAGCACTTTGGGAGGCCAAGGGGAGCGGATCACTTGAGGTCTGGAGTTCAAGACCAGCCTAGCCAACATGGTGAAACCCCATCTCTACTAAAAATACAAAAAAATTAGCCGGGTGTGGTGGCAGGTTCCTGTAATCCCAGCTACCCGGGAGGCTGAAGCATGAGAATTGCTTGAACCCAGGAGGTGGAGGTTGCAGTGAGCTGAGATTGTGCCATTGCACTCCAGTCTGTGCAAAAGAGCAAGACTCCATCTCAAAACTAACTAACTAAATAAATAAAAATTAAACATTAAAAAATAATAGCTAACCCTTGAACAGAACCTCCGGATAGAGTATAACATGTGCCAGACACTGCTGTAAGTGTCTTATTTGTACTGGTTCATTTGATCCTCAATGCAATCTAATGAGGCAAGTTCAATTATTATCACTCCCATTTTATAGAGAAGCAAACTAAGGCAAAGAAGGTTAAGTGGCCTACTCTAGGTCATGCAGCTAGAAACAAATCTGTGATTCAAACCTAGAGAGGCTGATTCCAGAGTCTATTTTTGTTTTTTCATTTTTGGTTTTGTTTTAGAAGACAGAGTCTCACTCTATTGCCCAAGCTAGACTGTAGAGACATAATCCTAGCTCGCTGCAGCCTCAAACTCCTGTGTTCAAGCAATTCTCCCACCTCAGCCTCCCAAGCAGCTGGGACTACAGACATGTGCCATCATGTTTGGCTAATTAAAAAAATAAAAAATTGTAGAGATGGGGTCGTGCTATTTTGGCCAGGCTTGTCTCAAACTCCTGGCCTCAAGGAATCCTCCTGCCTCAGTCTGCCAAAACACTGGGATTATAGGTGTGAGCCAGTCTAAATTCCTAACCCCTATACTACATGTCCTCTTATTGCTACTGCATGAGATAATTCTGAGCATTAAATAAAACAACCTGTATTAAAGATCTATTACATAGTATATGCTGCACACAATAAATTCTCTGCTGCTCCCATTGTAACATTGTTACTTCTTGGTCTTGGATACTCAGATCTCAGTCAAACAGGTAAAGAACGATCATATCATTTTGCCTATAGACCAGATACAGTGTGGCACAGAGAGGGAGCTAAAAGCAGTTTGGCATTCCTAAAAGGAGCTGTGAATGGAGAGAGGAGACTGTTTTGAGGATGGGAGTGAAGCTAGGGAGAATCTTAAGTGTCCATGGGGAGGCACTGTAATGTAGGGTAACGAATATGGGCTTTGGCAGGGCGTGGTGGCTCACACCTGTAATCCCAGCACTTTGGGAGGCAGAGGTGGGAGGAGCACTTGAGGTCAGGAGTTTGAGACCAGGCTGGGCAACATGGCAAAACCCCATCTCTATAAAACAAATAAATATTAAACGTTTAAAAAAGATTAAATGAGATATGGTGCAAATGGACCTCACCGTTCCTTCTCTGTTTAAATCCATTCATGCTCACATAACTGGACACTACACAGTAGTCCAGATAGAAATAATATTTGCCTCAGAGTAAAAAATTAAAAAAACACATAATCCTATGTATTAGATGTAGTAAGCAAATGGATGGCATTCCCAGAATTGATTGCACTAGAAGCTTTTGGCATCAAGCTCCCAGAAAGTTCTCTAGCGTTTGAGAATAAAGCAGGCCTGGGGCTGAGAGGGAGTAAATGTGGTAGGCAAGAGCATGCCTATTCCTTTTTTTTTTTTTTTTTTTTTTTTTTTTGAGACAGAGTCTCGCTTAGTCGCCCAGGCTGGAGTGCAGTGGCGCGATCTCGGCTCACTGCAAGCTCCGCCTCCCGGGTTCACGCCATTCTCCTACCTCAGCCTCCCGAGTAGCTGGGACTACAGGCGCCCGCCGCCTCGCCCGGCTAATTTTTTGCATTTTTAGTAGAGACAGGGTTTCACAGTGTTAGCCAGGATGGTCTCGATCTCCTGACCTTGTGATCCACCCACTTCGGCCTCCCAAAGTGCTGGGATTACAGGCGTGAGCCACCGCGCCCGGCCGAGCATGCCTATTCCTAAAGGGGTGTACTTTTTGCTGGGGGCAAGAAGAGCTTTTTCAAACTTCATCAAGGTTTAGATTAAGGCTGGGTGCGGTGGCTTATGCCTGTAATCCCAGCACTTTGGGAAGCCCAGGTGAGCGGATCACCTGAGGTCAGGAGTTCAGGACCACCCTGGTCAACATAGTGAAACCCATCTCTACAAAAATACAAAAATTAGCCAGGCATGGGGGTGCATGCCTATAATCCCAGCTACTCGGGAAGCTGAGGCGGGAGAATTGCTTGGACCTGCGAGGCAGAAGTTGCAGTGAGATGAGATCGTACCATTGCACTCCAGCCTAGGCAAAAAAGCAAGACTCTATCTCAAAAAAGAAAAAAAAAGGAAAAAAAAGATTAAATAACCCTTGCAATTGTCAACCATGTACTGCTCAGATTCCACATTTACCAAGCAACCTTCTGATTAATACCTGGATCCCCAAAAGAGTGTCCTGGTAGAGCACACAGAAATATTTCTGGCCCTAGAAGGAAAGCACTCCATTATCAAGATACAGAAATTAGTCTTGTATGAATTAGGAGTTATTGCTGCCCACAGCTAGAATAATCTCTTAATTTTTTTTCACCCCTTTAGTTCTATCATTGGAGAAATTTTGCAAACCCTACTCTGAAATCTCTGGCTGCCTGAACACCTACTATATGACAGGCATGACCTTGGTTGACACAGTGAGGAATTCAACTCTGAAAATGACACTGTCCCTGCAAAAACAACTTAAAATCTAGTAGAGATAATAAAGCAAATACACCAGGAACTAAAATAAGGCACAAGTTGGACAGAATGCCATCTCATTATCACCTTGAAAAACCCCCAAGGCCAAGTCTAGGCCTCCTACTTCTATTCAACTTAAGGAAGTGATAATGAGGAGAAAATGTTCTTTTCATTAAAAGACTTCTTAATGAGTAGACCAAGACTGGCTGCTAAATGGTGGAATTTTGCTTTTCAGGTTACATAGGATTTACATTTACCTTTCATGGTATAATCTTTATAAGGAGAAGAAAACAGACATGCAAACATAGAAGAACAGGAGGATAATTATGTATAGATAAAGAAAGGGCAAGAGGAGCTGGTGGCAAAGGCCATTTGTCCTCACAGTGATAAACAAGGGAACCAACAGGCACAACTCAGTGGCTCCCAAACCCAGCCAGTGCTGGCGCGGCTGACGATAATCGCTAGCGCACACTCCACCCTCAGACATGCACCATACTTCCTTGATGCACACACAGACTCCTCATGTTTGCCTAGAACCCCCTACCTTGCCTCAGCTCAGACTCAAATACTACCTTTGCCTTAAGCTTTCCCTGCCCTCAGCTAATAGAAGAATCCTCTTCCTCCTACATTCCCACATACGTTGTCTCAAAAGCCTTAGTGGCATTCCTCACATTTTATCTGCAGGTAGCTAAGAGGTAGCAAAAAGAATATCAGAATTTGACTCAGAAAACCTAGATTAAAATTCGGATCTTGCCACCAACTACCTGTAGAACCACGGAAAATCACAATTCTCCCATTTCAATAAATGAAGAAATTGTGTCCACTTCAAAGAGGAGCCCGGGAGGTTTAAATAAGGTAGTTTATGGTAATGATAGGCCAGCCAAAAGTCTGCACAATGTGAGGGCAAGAAGGCAAAAGGATTTGTGTTTTGTCAAAGATGGCTTCCAAGGAAACAAATCTAGTTTTTGGCCAGGCACAGTGGCTCACACCTGTAATTGCAACACTTTGGGAGGCTGAGGCTGAAGGATCACTTGAGGCCAGGAATTCAAGACCAGCCTGGGCCACATAGTAAGACTTCTCACTCCCACCCCACACACAAAATTTAAAAATTAGCTGGGCATGGTGGCATGTACCTGTAGCCCCAGCTACTCTGAGGTGGGAGGATGGCTTGAGCCCAGGAGTTAGTAACTACAGTGGTCTATGGTCCACCACTGCACTCCAGCCTGGACAATAGAATGAGACCCTGTCTCAAAAAAAAAAAAAAAAAAAATCTGCTTTTTTTTAAAGAAGAAGGCCAGGCACAGTGGCTCATGCCTGTAATCCCAGCGCTTTGGGAGGCCAAGGAGGGTGGATCGCTTGAGGTCAGGAGTTTAAGACCAGTGTGGCCAACATGGTGAAACCCTGTCTCTACTAAAAATAAAAAAATTAGCCGGAGATCTCTTAAACCCAGGAGGTGGAGGTTGTAGTGAGCCAGGATGATGCCACTGCACTGCAGCCTGGCCAAGAGAGCAAGACTCCATCACAAAATAGTAATAATAATAATAATAATAATAAAGAAGAGGAGGAGGAAGATAATTTGGTGGAAGAATTCACAGAGGGAGGACTTAACTTGCCTGTGATCTTCTAATGGTAGGAAAAGATTCTAGAAGCAAAATTAAAGTAACTGTTGTCTCTTGTATTTATGACAGTGTCCAGAAAGAATTACAGACCTGAGAACAGTATAAGAAAATGTGATGGGCCGGGCGCGGTGGCTCATGCCTGTATCCCAGCACTTTGGGAGGCTGAGGCAGGCAGATAATCTGAGGTCGGGAGTTCGAGATCAGCCTGAGCAACATGGAGAAACCCTGTCTCTACTAAAAATACAAAATTAGCTGGGCTTGGTGGCACATGCCTGTAATCCCAGCTACTAGGGAGGCAGAGGCAAAAGAATCGCTTAAACCCAGGAGGTGGAGGTTGCAGTGAGCCGAGATTGTGCCATTGCACTCCAGCCTGGGCAACAAGAGCAAAACTCCATCTCAAAAAAAAAATAGAAAGAAAGAAAAAGAAAATGTGGACCAGGTGCGGTGGCTCATGCCTGTAATCCCAGCACTTTGGGAGGCCGAGGCAAGTGGATCACCTGAGGTCAGGAGTTCGAGACCAGCCTGATCAACATGGAGAAACCCATCTCTGCTAAAAATACAAAATTAGCCAGGTGTGGTGGTGCATGCCTGTAATCCCAGCTACTCGGGAGACTGAGGCAGGAGAATCGCTTAAACCCAAGAGGTGGAGGTTGCAGTGAGCCGAGATTGCGCCATTGCCTGGGCAACAAGAAAGAAACTCCATCTCAAAAAAAAAGAAAAAAGAAAAAAAGAAAAGAAAATGTGTTAATCGGCTAAGTCACTTTTTTTTTTTTTTTTTTTTTTTTGAAACAGAATCTTGCCCTGTCACCCAGGCTGGAGTTCAGTGGCACGATCTCGGCTCACTGCAAGCTCTGCCTCCTGGGTTCATGCCATTCTCCTGCCCCAGCCTCCCAAGTAGCTGGGACTACAGGCGCTCGCCACCATGCCCGGCTAATTTTTTTATTTTTTATCTTTTCTTTGTATTTTTAGCAGAGACAGGAGTTTCACCATGTTAGCCAGGATGGTCTCAACCTCCTTACCTCGTGATCCGCCCGCCTCAGCCTCCCAAAGTGCTGGGATTACAGGCACGAGCCACCACGCCCGGCCTGAGGCTAAATCGCATTTTAATTTCAACATATAAACAATGGAGATTTTTGCTTTAAAGAAACAAGAATAGGCCGGGCGCGGTGGCTCACGCCTGTAATCCCAGCACTTTGGGAGGCTGAGGCGGGCGGATCACAAGGTCAGGAGATCGAGACCACGGTGAAACCACGTCTCTACTAAAAATACAAAAAATTAGCCGGGCGCGGTGGCGGGCGCCTGTAGTCCCAGCTACTCAGGAGGCTGAGGCAGGAGAATGGCGTAAACCCAGGAGGCGGAGCTTGCAGTGAGCCAAGATCGCGCCACTGCACTCCAGCCTGGGCGACAGAGCGAGACTCCGTCTCAAAAAACAAACAAACAAACAAACAAAAAAAAAGAAACAAGAATAACATGAATCCCAAGTAGAATCCTTATTTTAATCTGTTCTTTGGGCAAGACACCTGGGTCTTTCAGAAGCAGTTTAATTACAACTTAACTTGGGTGCTTATGGAGCAGTATTAACTATTTAAGCAACTCAAAGGCTGAGAATAATGTAGTGGGAAAAGCATTAGGGACCTGAGTTCCAATGTTTTTATGATTAATATTTGTAAAGCAGTCCCAGGAGGGTCTCTGGGCCTCTGTTTCCTCATTTGTGCAATGAAACAAATCCTTGAGTGCCCTGTCAGAGGCCTTCTGGTTCTGTGCTCCTCTGAAAACTATCAAACTAACAAACTTCTGGAAGTCAATGATCAGCCAGGGTGAAGTCATGCTGCTCACTGCCCTGCCTTGAAAAGTTAAGGTATGAAATCTCCATTCCAGAGTATCAGCAAACCCTGTGCCTGTGCCGGACACTAGGGCTAGACATAAAACCTTGGCTATCCAGGAGCTGAATTTCTATCAGGAAGGGGGAAAAAAAGAAAAAACAGCTGGAGAATCAAAAAAATATATTAGAAAATATTACAACTGAAAGGAATTTACAAGTTATCTGGTTCTATTCCTTTCTTGTACAAATGAGTAAACCAAGAACCAGGACAAGAAGAGTCAAAAGTCATTTCCCCAAAAATGCACAGCTGGAGGAAGCATAGTTTAAGAAGGAAAGAGCACTGGACAGGGAGTCCTTACTCTACAAAGAACTAATTATGCCACACTGGGTCAGTGGCCACACCTCTCCAGGCCTCAGCCCTTCCTGGGGAATTATACAGTTTGACTACTGCTCCTTCCACTCTAACCCACTCTATGTTTGTGAACTTGGGACTAGAACTCATCCCTCTTGAGCCCCTACCCTGAGCTCTTTCTGTCCTACCAAAAAGAAATAAGGATGCTGAGGAAACACATCCAATTGCAAAGTCCCAGGAAGATGAGAAAAATGGTAGAAGCTGACTTATCCTGGAGTCCATTAGTGCCCCAGAAGATTCATCTGAGAATTCATGTATGCATCTCTCAGAATATCCTTTACCTGGTAATGGGAATACTTCCACTCGTTTAGTCACTCAGAAATGCATAATCCTTAAGGATAGGAAATAAAATTGATAGTGTTCAAATTCAAAAGACGAAAAGGGGTGTGCAGGCAGAAGCTGCTTACAGTAAAACTGATGAAGCCACAGCCTCAGAGTACGGGCTGTTCCAAGATCCTGGGAGAACCATAGCAGTGGGTTCACATGATCATACAATTGTATAAAATTTGCAAAAGTGAGGTATTTTTGCACTCTTTTCCTTAAAGAAGGCAGTAAGACTGAGGCCCAGCAGGGCATGGTGGCTCACGGCTCTAATCTCAGCACTTTGGGAGGCTGAGGTGGGTGGATTACCTGAGGTCAAGAGTTTGAGACCAGCCTGGCCAACATGGTGACACCCCATCTCTACTAAAAATACAAAAATTAGCCAGGCATGGTCATGCATGTCTGTAATCCCAGCTACTTGGGAGACCAAAGCAGGAGAATTGCCTGAACCTGGGAAGCGGAGCTTGCAGCAAGCCGAGATTGCACCATTTCACTCCAGCCTGGGCAGCAAGAGCAAAACTCCATCCTCCCCGCTACAAAAAAAAGACTGAGGACCTATAAAACTTGCAACCACCCCTATATTCACAGATGAATTTCCCCTCTTCTCTCCCCTCCCCTCCCTTCCTCTCCTAGTTCCCCTCCTCTTTTCTCTTCCCCTTCCTCCCTTTTAGGACTAGAAGAAGGAAAAATTTTATTGTTTTTATGAAAATAGATAATTTAAGAGAAGATCAGGGCCGGGCGCGGTGGCTCAAGCCTGTAATCCCAGCACTTTGGGAGGCCGAGACGGGCGGATCACGAGGTCAGGAGATCGAGACCATCCTGGCTAATACGGTGAAACCCCGTCTCTACTAAAAAATACAAAAAAAACTAGCCGGGCAAAGTGGCGGGTGCCTGTAGTCCCAGCTACTCGGGAGGCTGAGGCAGGAGAATGGCGTGAACCCGAGAGGAGGAGCTTGCAGTGAGCTGAGATCCGGCCACTGCACTCCAGCCTGGGTGACAGAGCAAGACTCCGTCTCAAAAAAAAAAAAAAAAAAAAGAGAAGATCAAGAATGAAGGATAAAAATAAGAAGGGGCTGAGCACAGTGGCTCATGTCTGTAATTCGAGCACTTTGGGAGGCCAAGGCAGGAGGATCGCTTGAGCCCCAGAGTTAGAGACCATTCTGGACAACACAGGGATACCCCACCACAACAAAAATTTTAAACATTAGCCAGGTGTGCTCATGCATGTCTGTAGTCCCAGCCATGTATGCCTGTAGTCCCAGCTGCTCAGGTGGCTGAGGTGGGAGGATGGCTTGAGCCCTGGAAATGAAGGCTGCCGTGAGCTGTGATCATACTGCTACACTCCAGCCTAGGAGACAAAGAGAGATCCTGTCACTAAAAAACCAAACAAAATCACAAGTACTCCATAGATAAGTATAAATATTATATACCAATCAATCAATAAAATCTAAAATAAATCAAAAATGAAGTAGATTCATTTGTTGACACAGTCTTGAGTTCTGTTGGTAAGGTGTTTTTTTTTTTTTTGAGATGGAGTTTCACTCTTGTTGCCCAGGGTGGAGTGCAATGGCACGATCTTGGCTCACCGCAACCTCCGCTTCCCAGGTTCAAGCGATTCTCTCGCCTCAGCCTCCCTAGTAGCTGGGATTGTAGGCATGTGCCACCACGCCCAGCCAATTTTGTATTTTTGGTAAAGACAGGGTTTCTCCATGTTGGTCAGTTTGGTCTCAAACTCCCGACCTCAGGTGATCCACCCTCCTTGGCCTCCTAAAGTGCTAGGATTACAGGCCTGGGCCACCGCCCCCAGCCGACTGTTCCTGAGGTTTTTAAAGCTACTACTAGGTTGGGGCGTGGTGGCTCACGTCTGTAATTCCAGCATTTTGGGAGGGTGAAGCGGGTAGATC
Source organism: Macaca nemestrina (assembly GCF_043159975.1). Classification (NCBI taxonomy): domain Eukaryota; kingdom Metazoa; phylum Chordata; class Mammalia; order Primates; family Cercopithecidae; genus Macaca; species Macaca nemestrina. Next base: position 94,882,677 of record NC_092126.1, on the reverse strand, counting down.
GCTTGAGCTCAGCAGATTGAGATAAGCCTGACCAACATGGTGAAACCCCGTCTCTACTAAAAATACAAAACTTAGCCGGGCATGGTGGTAGGTGCCTGTAATCCCAGCTACTTGGGAGGCTGAGGCAGGAGAATAGTTTGAACCCGGGAGGCAGAAGTTGCAGTGAGCTGAGATCGCCTCACTGCACTCCAGCTGGGGCAACAGAAAAAACCTGTCTACTGCTAGGAGAACCCCAGAGAAGGATTCATTTAACTTTTATCTTTTTCTGCATAAGAACAGAAGAAGCCAACTTTAATTTCTAAACTTCATGAAATAGAACCTTGTATTTGGGGATTTTTATAGTCAATGAGAGGTTTTTCTTTTTTTTTTTTTGGTGGAGTCTGGCTCTGTCTCCCAGACTGGAGTACAGTGGGGTGATCTCGGCTCACTGCAAGCTCCGCCTCCCAGGTTCAAGTGATTCTCCTGCCTCAGCCTCCCGAGTAGCTGGGACTACAGGCACATGCCACCACGCCCAGCTAATTTTTTGTAATTTTAGTGGAGACGGGTTTCACTGTGTTAGCCAGGATGGTCTCGATCTCCTGACCTCATGATCCGCCCACCTCGGCCTCCCAAAGTGCCGGGATTACAGGCGTGAGCCACTGTGCCCAGCCCAATGAGAGTACATTTTGTATAGGAAGGGTATTTTGTTGTGCCCACTGGGGGTACCACATAAATACATTCTGCTTGTAATCTAGTCTTTCCCCTTTAGAAGCCCATATGCATCTGATAGAGGAAATAGGGTGTGGTGAATTGTGAAATTGTAAGGGTACTTGAATTATGTAGCTGTTACCAGATGCCTCTACCTATTATAACATCAAATATTACATATGTTCAGATTTCTGAACTCTGCAATTAAAATGAAAACTTCTCGGCCGGGCGCGGTGGCTCAAGCTTGTAATCCCAGCACTTTGGGAGGCCGAGACGGGCGGATCACGAGGTCAGGAGATCGAGACCATCCTGGCTGACACAGTGAAACCCCGTCTCTACTAAAAAATACAAAAAAACTAGCCGGGCGAGGTGGCGGGCGCCTGTAGTCCCAGCTACTCGGGAGGCTGAGGCAGGAGAATGGCGTGAACCCGGGAGGCGGAGCTTGCAGTGAGCCAAGATCACGCCACTGCACTCCAGCCTGGGCGGCAGAGCGAGACTCTGTCTCAAAAAAAAAAAATAAAAAAATAAAAAATAAAAAAATAAAATGAAAACTTCTGTGCAGAAACGGCAGACATTTAATTTTCCTTGTCCTAAGAAGAAAAGAAAACCCAAATACGTGAGTCACTGGTAAAGCCAAATGAAGACCACGAAGGTTCTCTCTCAGGTTTAATACTGAATGCTATCCCAGACATGGAGATCCCTGTCTTTCTGGAGACTGACATTTGTCATTCCAGGTGGAAGAGGTCAGCCTAAAGACAGGATAACTCAGTGAAATATCACTTTCCTCTCAAGATTCTAAAACTCAATGTTTCCCAAACTTGACAGATAAGCATTATCTGAGGCTGATTTTACAAAGCAGATTTCCAGGCAAGGCTTAGGTGGAGTCCAGGAATCTGTATTTTTAGCAAGCATCCCAGAGGATTCTTATCACTGTCACAAAGTCAAGGCCCAGGGTGGCTCCCAGAGTCATCATTATTGGAATAAATATAGCAGTCATGGGGAAATGTACTTTAACCTGCACACAGCTAGAAAGGCACTGGGATTCATGACTTAGAATTCCATCTTCAAGCCAAGATGTTAAACCTATCAATAAATGTGCATTTCTCATTATCAACCATAGTAGATTCTTTCTTCATATCTTTTTTTTTTTTTTTTTTTTTTTGGAGATAGAGTCTCACTCTGTTGCCCAGGCTGGAGTGCAGTGGTGCATCTCAGCTCACTGCAAGCTCCGCCTCCCGGATTCATGCCATTCTCCTGCCTCAGCCTCCCAAGTAGCTGGGACTACAGGCACCCGCCACCACACCCGGCTAATTTTGTTTATATTTTTAGTAGAGACGGGGTTTCACCATGTTAGCCAGGATGGTCTCGATCTCCTGACCTCGTGATCCGCCCGCCTTGACCTCCCAAAGTGCTGGGATTACAGGCGTGAGCCACCACACCTGGCCCTTCTTCACATCTTAAAGTGCCATATGCCCAGAGTTTCTACCAGCAGAAAACCAAAATATTAACAGAATAAATTACTTCAAATAGATATATGCTGCTGAACTATTCTCAGGTATTTGGAATATTGGCAAATTTTGAATCAGGCGAAGGATCATTAATAGCATTGTCCTTTGAGCATATGCTTTGCTTTCAACTGCTCCAGTGTTACAACCTTCATCATCCCACAAAGAAAGCAAGGGGTTGGTTTTGCCAGCTCCTCAAAGAGCTTTTTCAGTGATACATACAGTCAGAGACAGCTCACCTTGGGGACAGTGCCAGAACTCGTGGCTGCCTTCTCCCCTTGCCTGCCAGCGTCTGCAGTGCCAGTTCCAGCATGATCCAAACAGCTAAAGAATGTGAGGGAAACAGAGGAGGGTCTGCCTGGGGGAAAGGAAAAGGCTCACTTCCTCCTCTACAGGGATACCCTCCAACTAAGAAGAGCAGCCAAGACCTAAGGTCAAGCCTATCACACATCTCAATAGTGGGAAGAATCCCAGAATTATGAATAAAATATAAACCTGTAAGAAAGTGACTTCTCACTATCAGGGACTGGGCTCTATCATAGGCTATTAATATGTCATGATTCTGTTTCCTGAACACAAATGCAACTCTTTTAAAACATTGTTATTAATTTTTAAGAAGAAAATACATTCACACATTTAAAACAAACAAACACGATACCAGGTAAAAATCTTGCTTCTATCTTTGTCGGTAATCTGCCCAGTTCCCTTCCTCCTATCCAAACGGATTACTGTAGTTTCTTGTATATCCTTCTAGAATATATGCAAAAACAGGCAAATACAAATACATATTTACATTCTTTTTTTATTGTTTTTTTCTTTTTTGAGTCAGGGTCCCACTCTGTCACCCAGACTGAAATGCAGTGGTGGAATCATAGTTCACTGTAACCTCAAATTCCTGGGCTAAAGTAATCCTTCCAACTCAGCCTCCTGAATAGCTGGGACTACAGGCTTGTGTCAGTATGCCAGCTAATTATTTTTATTTTTATTTTTTGTTGAGATGGGGTCTGCTGTACTGCCCAGGCTGGTCTCGAACTTCTGGCCTCAAGCAATCCTCCCACTTTGGCCTCACAAAATGCTGAGATGACAGGTGTGAGCCACTGTACATGGCCCTATTTGTCCTCTTTTTACATAAAACAGAACATCCTAGGCACCCTATTCTAAACCTTGCCTTTTTTCACTCATTAAATGTATCTTACAATTTTTCCACATTGGTACAAAAAGAACCTCTTCATTCTTGTTTGCGGTTGCCTGGTATTCTGTTTTAGTATGCACCGATTTGTAGTGAAACTATTCGTTTTCAGTTTGTTTCCTGACAGTGAAATAAATGGCTACACTTTAGAATCCCTGAAAGTTAAGAAAGCCCAGAAACACCAAGAAGTTTTGTGAAGTCATACATGTAGAATTTCTAGAGATTCTCAGATGGATATGATTTAAGAAATGTATTCTGTTTCATATCATTACAAAAAAATATTCAATGTTATAACGTAAGAGCAACTGGAAAGCATCTAAAAGAAATTAGAAAAGATTTTAAACTCAAATATTGGTTAATTAAGGTAAACAACGAAAGAAGAGGAGAGACAGAAGATCGGCTTTGTTTTTATAACTCCCTTCCAGCTTTGTCACACTCCTCTCGGTTCTTGGAGAAACCAGGGCTTGTTAGAAAAGACTCCCTAAGATTGTGTACTAGAGTGGTCCATCTAATTAGAAGAGAAGAGGTTAGGTAAAGGGAAGGCCAGGAGGAAGACCAGGTGGGCCAGGAGAGCAATTTCCTTACATTTTTATTATAAGAGGCTAAACTGTTTCCTAAGTAGTCTACTTCCTCCAGGCTGTGATTTTATGAAAGAAAAACTTTTAACTTATAACTCAGTGTGTTTGACCACAACTCTATTTAAAGGTACATCCTTTATTTTTTAACAAGCCTTGAACTGTTGAGTCATATAGAGATTTGTGAGCTCTACTTTCTAGAGTTTCCCTCTCAGAAGACAAAACGAGATTTCTTTTTTTTTTTTTTTTTTTTTTTGAGACGGAGTCTCGCTGTGTCTCCCAGGCTGGAGTGCAGTGGCGTGATCTCGGCTCACTGCAAGCTCCGCCTCCAGGGGTTCACGCCATTCTCCGGCCTCAGCCTCCCAAGTAGCTGAGACTACAGGCGCCCGCCACCACGCCCAGCTAGTTTTTTGTATTTTTAGTAGAGACGGGGTTTCACCATGTTAGCCAGGATAGTCTCGATCTCCTGACCTCGTGATCCACCTGCGTCGGCCTCCCAAAGTGCTGAGATTACAGGCTTGAGCCACCGCACCCGGCCACAAAACGAGATTTCACTTCCTGCTATGAATTTACAAGTACATCAATAAGTGTATCTCAGAGTAATTTTAAACATCAGAATAAAGAAGCTCCAAATATTTCTGAAAAGTTGGGATAACTTTAACTTGATCTCCGCCTTTGCCAGTCTAGCTTGTGTTCAGTGGTCTGTGGCCTGGGATGTTGGCAAATTCAGTCAAAATTAAATGGTCATGGTCATATGACTATGTATGGGTTTGGGGTATAACACTCAAAAATTTTGTCAGTGATGCATTAAAAAAAAAAAAAGAACTGAATTAAAACAACAGCATAGTTTTACACAAGTTAAATGTGCCCTTTATAAATACAGCAGGTTTTCAAATAACATTTGGATCAGTGTCTTTTCATTATAACTTAAAAGAGAAAAAATGGATTTCCAGCTGGAACCACCGTCAGTGTGGAGTCTGCACATTCTCCCCAAGTCTACATGGATTGTCTCTGGATACTCTTGTTTCCTCCCACATCCCAAAGATGTGCACGTTAGTTTTATTGGCATGTCTAACTTGTCCCAGTCTCAGTGAGTGTGGGAGTGTGTGTGAGTGCCCTGCAATGGAATGGCATCCTGCCTAGCGTTGGTTCCCACCTTGCACCCTGAGCTCCTGGGTTAGGCTCCAGCCACCTGCCACCCTGAACTGGAATAAACAGGTGGGAAAATAAATGAATGAGTAAATACAAACTATTGTCAAATAAAAATTCATAAAATATATAATAACCATACAAATGCACAATCGGCCAGGCGTGGTGGCTCAAACCTGTAATCCCAGCACTTTGGGAGGCTGAGGCAGGTGGATCACATAGTCAGGAGATCGAGACCAACCTGGCTAACACGGTGAAACCCCGTCTCTACTAAAAATACAAAAAATTAGTCAGGCATGCTGGCTGGCACCTGCAGTCCCAGCTGCTCAGGAGGCTGAGGCAGGAGAATGGCGTGAACCTGGGAGGCGGAGCTTGCAGTGAGCCAAGACCAGCCTGGGCGACAAAGTAAGACTCCATCTCAAAAAAAAACCTGCACAATCATAAATGGGGCAGCACAAAAGTGCTCAGTGAGCACCCCCATATTTGTTATTGTTTGTTTTTGAACTGCCTGGTAGTAGGAGGTGCTCCTGACAATTTTTGCTTTGCAAATATTTATTCCTTGATTTAACCCACCACATCTATGACCACCCTCACACACTGATTGACTAAAAACTTGGTAAATAATTATCTCATTTGTTTTGATTAATCTCTCTTAAATGTGTGTATAGCTCATAATTATTTCAATTCAATGTTGAATATTAGAAGTGTTTTGTGTCTTTATGTAGAAGTTTGATGACGTTTTTGTGACCAGAAACCTGATGTGGGAACTTAACTCTTGTTTATATGAATAGGTTTTGTTATACTTCGTTTTGCTTCAACTGGTAGTTTCCAAGAATCTATGCATGACGTTGATGAGGACTTACTGTGTAACACTTTACCTTGAAAAAAAAAAAATCTGCAGTTTGCTTGTGGAAGCCAGCATCTCCCTGTCTACCAGGCTGCCCACCTGTCTACCAGGCTGCCCACCAGGTTCCCACACTCATCACCTTGTATGGGAATGGAAAAAAATAATCGATAGGAAAAGGGTAAGAGAATAATGAGATAAAGAGAGGGAAAAGGGCTGGGTGCAGTGGCTCACACCTGTAAACCCAGCACTTTGGGAGCCTGAGGAGGGAAGATTGCTTGAGGCAATCGAGATGAGCCTGGGCAACATAATGAGACCTGTGCCTACAAAAAAATTAAAAACAAAAAAATTAGCTGAGCATGGTGAGGTACCTGGAGTCCTAGCTACTGGAGAGGCTGAGATGGGAGGATCACTTGAGCCCGGAGTTTGAGGCTGCAGTGAGTTATGATAGTACCACTGCACTCCATCCTGGGTGACAGAGCAAGATACTGCCTAAAAAAAAATTAAAATTAAAGTAAGCTTTAAAAATATAAGAACGAGAGATAGAAAAAAGATCAGGAAACAGAGAGGAATGACACAAAACACACTGAGAGGAGATTAGGGGAAAACTAAAGACAGGGAAAGGTGTGGCTGGGCCAGGGTGGCAGAGGCAGGAAGGGTAGCAGAGCTGTGAGTTACTGTGAAGTGACTGAAGGAAGGTTATCTGAAATGAGACAAAAGGTCAATGGGTGTAGCTCATTGTCCTTGTGAGGAGTGTGAGTGTGTGAGAGTGTGTGTGTGCATGCACACGTGTGCAAGTTATGTGTATTTCCACGAGGTTCGATTCAGTTGGATGAAGTTTTCTGTGTTTGCATAGTGTTTCCCATGGATGAAATCGTGCATAAGCAAAACAAAATTCACATTATGCTCAAAATGTTCCCTATTATTATCAATCGTGTTGGAACAACTTCATGTTTTCAAACCAAGAGTTTTACCAGAACTGACTGTATTTAGACGATATTTATAAATCTGGAGGTATGTACACCTACTGTTTATGTCAGTTATATCTCGGATTATAACTTATTTAAGTTTTCTTCTTTCTGTTAATTTGTATTTGCTAAATTTCCTTCAAGTAACATCTACCCATTTGTAATAAAAAATAGGGGCCGGGCGTGGTGGCTCATGCCTGTAATCCCAGCACTTTAGGAGGTCGAGGTGGGCAGATCACGAGGTCAAGAGATCAAGACCATCCTGGCTAACACGGTGAAACCCCATCTCTACTAAAAATGCAAAAAATTAGCCGGGCGTGGTGGCAGGCACCTGTAGTCCCAGCTACTTGGGAGGCTGAGGCAGGAGAATTGCTTGAACCCGAGAAGCAGAGGTTGCAGCAAGCCGAGATCGCACCACTGCACTCCAGCCTGGGTGATAGAGCGAGACTCCGTCTCAAAAAAAAAAAAAAAGGAAAAAAAAGTTTTTAAAGTCAGAATTGCAGGTTGTAATCCCAGCACTTTGGGAGGTCAAAGAGGGTAGATCACTTGAAGTCAGGAGTTTGAGACCAGCCTGGCCAATGTGGTGAAACCCCACCTCTACTAACAATACAAAAATTAACCAGGCGTGGTGGCAAGCGCCTTTAATCCCAGCCACTTGGGAGGCTGAGAAACAAGAACTTCTTGAAACCAGGAGACAGAGGTTGCAGTAAACCGAGATTGCACCAGCCTGGGTAACAGAGTCTCACTCTGTCTCAAAAAATAAAAATATAAATAAAAATAAATAAAGTCAGAATTCTGCCAAAAACTGATCTGGTTCTAAAAAACAACTGCAAACCTGTGATTCTTTCCCTGACCTACTCAAATGTTAGCCACCAACTGACCTCAGGATTACACTAGAGCTCTATTCTGCAGCCTACAGGTCAAAGAATTATTAAAAGGTGAAACTGCCAGGAACCTGAGGACTTGTCTTGCCCAGACTCCTTATTTTACATTTAAGGACATGCAGGTCTAGGAGGTGAAATGACCTGCCCAAGGTCACATAACTGATTGGTGACAAAGCTGGAACAAAATCACCAAGTCTCCTGGCTAGCAGTTTAATGATCCTTTTCACTCTTCACCTGCTTTTTTTTTTTTTTTCCTAACAGTCATAGAAGTATAGTGGAATTGGGCTTGGTTTACACAACACCAAATCAACAAATCATTTCAGTCCAAAGAAATCTAACAAAACAAAACTGTCAACTAGGTGAAAAATAAAATCATGCCAACTTCTTGTTTCACACTGCATAGACAAAACAACCAGTCATTACGTGGATGTTTCTCTTTCCAACTGGTTGCTTTGGCAGTAGGTTCTCAAAGCCTCTGTGTTAGAAAAACTATCCATGGGGTTGGTGGGAGGAAGAGAAAGGGAATTTTTTTTTTTTTTAAGGCAAATTAAGCTCCTCAAAACTCTACTGCCATTTAAATAACTAGCTTTAGACATTTAATTTAACTACACTTGCCCGTAAAAACCAATACTCTAGACTACATAAGGAAACAGACTCATTGAGAAGTCAATACTGCTTGATATGAAGACAAGGGAGGCTGAGGCAGGAGAATCACTTGAACCCATGAGACAGAGGTTGTAGTGAGCCGAGATCACGCCACTGCACTCCAACCTGGGCAACAAGAGTGAAACTCCGTCTTGCAAAAAAAAAAAAAAAAAAAGACAAGGTACCCACAATTTCCATGTATCTGAGGATTCTAAATCGATAACCTAATAAAAATGAAAAAGAAAACACGGAACACTTTCATGCCAATTTTAAGCAGAGAAAAAACTGGGCCAGGCATGGTGGCTCACGCCTGTACTCCCAGCGCTTTGGGAGGCCGAGGCAGGTGGATCACGAAGTCAGGAGTTCGAGACCAGCCTGATCAACATGGTGAAACCCTGTCTCTACTAAAAAAAAAAAAATTAGCTGGGTGTGGTGGTGGGCACTTGTAGTCCCAGCTACTCTGGAGGCTGAGGCAGGAGAATCACTTGAACCCAGGAGGCGGAGCTTGCAGTAAGCCAAGGTCATACCACTGCACTCCAGCCTGGGCAACAGAACGAAACTCTGTCTCAAAAAAAACAAAACAAAACAAAACTGTATTATATGTCATTGACACCAAGATGGTTTCATTTATCTGCCTTAAATAGATTATCTACGATCAACAATAGAAAATTTTTAATTCGTTTTAGTATGCAGCTGTTTCTGTATACAACTCATCAGGCTAAAGTCTCAGTGAGTACACCAAAGAAAAAGTATACCATTTCAATTAGAAAGGATGGAAAACCTGGCGAGGCCGAACACTGGCTGGTCTCAAGAACATGATGGGAACTAACGAAAGAGCCAGGTTTCTGGCCTTCAACAATTAAGTGATCAGCTGCCTTTGGTTACCCCTAACAACTTACACAGACAAGAAGATTACCAGGCAAACAGGCTGCAACAATTCAGGATCCAGAGCCAACTGGAGTGCTGAAATGACATATATTTCCAGGACAGTCGCTACCTTCTCATGTAAAAAAGAATGAAGTGGAATTATTAAAAAATTCGGAACTTGGCAAACAGTTGCTAAAGTGCACTCATTAACATAATGCACCCGTAGAAAAACAGCCCAAGAGGACAGCTATAGTCAGAAGGTTCAGGCTGGCTCACAACTAAGGGCCCTGCTTTTCCTTTAAATAATATTTAGTGATGATTTAATTTTTGTTTTGTGTTCTCTTCTGATTAGAAAGATAATGCTCAGGAAACTTAATTCTGAGCTGAGCACAGTGACTCACATGATAATCTCAGTACTTCGGGAGGCCTAGGTGGCAGGATGACTTGAGGCGAGGACTTTGAGACCAGCCTGGGCAACAGAGCAAGACCCTGTTTCTACAAAAATGTCAGAAAGAGAGAGAAGGAAAGAGAGGAGCAAGGAAAGGAGGAAAGAAGGTTGGTTAATTCTGGAAAATATAAAATAAAAATAGTAATAATTAAAAAAATTAAATCCACAACAGAATATCACCACTCAGAGGTAACATTTTTATGTATATACTCCAAATCTTTTTGCTATGAATGTTTTTTATATAATTGTGATCAAACTGTATATTTTATATATATATATATATATATATATATATTTTTTTTTTTTTTTTTTTGAGACAGAGTCTCGCTCTGTCACCCAGGCTGGAGTACAGTGGTGCTATCTCTGTTCCCTGCAACCTCTGGCTCCTGGCGTCAAGCAATTCTCCTGCCTCAGCCTCCTAAGTAGCTGGGATTACAGGTACACGCCACCGTACCTGGCTAATTTTTGTATTTTTGGTAGAGACAGGGTTTTACCACCTTGGCCAGATTGGTCTTGAACTCCTGACCTTGTTATCCGCCTGCCTCAGCCTCCCAAAGTGCTGGGATTATAGACATGAGCCACTGTGCCCAGCCTCCAATATTTTTATAAATTCATTGGCAACGTTGTTTCATTTATATCACATCTCACTATATAAATAGTCACATCTCGGCCGGGAGCGGTGGCTCAAGCCTGTAATCCCAGCACTTTGGGAGGCCGAGACGGGCGGATCACGAGGTCAGGAGATCAAGACCATCCTGGCTAACACGGTGAAACCCCGTCTCTACTAAAAAATACAAAAAAACTAGCCGGGCGAGGTGGCAGGCGCCTGTAGTCCCAGCTACTCGGGAGGCTGAGGCAGGAGAATGGTGTAAACTCGGGCGGCGGAGCTTGCAGTGAGCTGAGATCCGGCCACTGCACTCCAGCTTGGGTGACAGAGCGAGACTCCGTCTCAAAAAAATAAAAAAATAAAAAAATAAAAAAAAATAAATAGTCACATCTCACTATATAAATAGTAAACTCCTACTTATTTTCTCACTTTTCTAGGATTGGATATTCAGGTTGGTTTCAAATTTTCACTATTATGAATACCTTAGAAACAAGTATCTTGAAACATAAATCTTTGTCTAGATTCCACATATCCATATATATATTGAGACAGTCTTGTTCTGTCGCCCAGGCTGGAGTGCAGTGGCACAACCTTGGCTCAGTGCAACCTCTGCCTCCTGGGTTCAAGAGAATCCTCCTGGATTCTCCTGCCTCAGCCTCCCAAGTAGCTGGGATTACAGGTGGGCATCACCATGCTCTGCTATTTTTGTATTTTTAGTAGAGACGGGGTTTCACTATGTTGGCCTGGCTGGTCTCGAACTCCAAACCTCAGGTGATCCACCCACCTTGGCTTCCCCAAGTGCTGGGATTACAGGTGTGAGCCACCATGCCCAGCTGATTCCTTATTTTTTTAAATAATACCTTTATTAATTTAATTAGCCATCAAAATAACACTAAGAGGTAGGTACAAATGATGAAATATAGTGCAGAAAAATAATTAATTTGCTTAAGGTCACACAGCCAAGTAAGCAGGAAAGCATGGATTTGAACCTGGGCTGTACTATCTCTCGCTCTCTTTTTTTTTTTTTTTTTTTAGAAGTAGTTTTGCTCTTCTTGCCCAGGTTGGAGTGCAATGGCGCAATCTCGGCTCACTACAACCTCCACCTCCGGGGTTCAAACGATTATCCTGCCTCAGCCTCCCAAGTAGCTGGGATTACAGGCATGCACCACCACTCCAGCAAATTTTGTATTTTTAGTAGAGACAGGGTTTCTCCATGTTGGTCAAGCTGGTCTTGAACTCCTGACCTCAGGTGATCCACCTGCCTTGGCCTCCCAAAGGGCTGGGATTACAGGGGTGAGCCACCGCGCCCAGCCTGTACTCTCTCTCTTATGGGGATATTTACTAGTCACAAGAATGTGGGGTTTTTTTTTTTTTTTAAAGAATTTTTGATAATTATTGGTAAACCATTCAATTATCTTCCAGAAATAATGTAACAATTTATATTATCTAAAAAACCAACTATCTGAAATGTTATGATCCAAAGGCTCCCATTTCTCAAATATACCACTTTTGTGATAGTTAAAACAAAAGGCCAGGCGTGGTGGCTCACGCCTATAATCCCAGTACTTTGGGAGGCTGAGGCGGGTGGATCAGGAGTTTGAGAGTAACCTGACAAACATGGAGAAACCCCGTCTCTACTAAAAATACAAAATTAGCCAGGCGTGGTGGCGCATGCCTGTAATCCCAGCTACTCCGGAGGCTGAGGCAGGAGAATCGCTTGAACCCAAGAAGCGGAGGTTGCGGTGAGCTGAAATCGCGCCATTGCACTCCACTCTGGATCGAGTGCAACGACAGCGAAACTCCAAAAAAAAAAAAAAAAAAAAATTTAGGCCAGGCGCGGTGGCTCAGGCCTGTAATCTCAGCACTTTGGGAGGTCGAGGCAGGCCGATCACGAGGTCAGGAGATTGAGACCATCCTGGCTAACACGGTGAAACCCCGTCTCTACTAAAAATACAAAAAATTAGCCAGGCGTGGTATCGGGCGCCTGTAGTCCCAGCTACTCCGGAGGCTGAGGTGGGAAAATGGCGTGAACCCGGGAGGCGGAGCTTGCAGTGAGCTGAGATCGCGCCACTGTACTCCAGCCTGGGCGACAGAGCGAGACTTGGTCTAAAAAAAAACGAAAAAAATGTATGCCATGCTGAAGATCTTCAGGCAAGTGATAACAAACTGCATAGCATCTGTATACCTATTCCTCAAGACCTACTTGTAACAAACAACCTGCAGGGGAGGAGGAAGAGATCACCATTGCTCAAATAAACCTGTGTTTTCACATGGGGAAATGACATCATGCCCTGTGTGCATGCCATCAGTTCATTAGGTGCCCAACCAGTGGTTTTTCACCTAAAAATGCTACAATAAAGGACACAGGAAAAATGCAGTAAGCATTCTAAAATACATCCAGTTCTCCATAAACATTTGGTCTAATAAATAGAATAAATAAATTATAATGTATTCATGCAATAAAATTGATACAGTAATAATAATGGATGTCATTAACAGAGACAAGGTCTTGCTCTGTAACTCAGGCTAGAATGCAGTGGTGCCATCTCAGCTCACTGCAGTCTTGACCTCCTGCGCTCAAGTGATCCTCCCACCTCAGCTTCCCTAGTGGCTGGGACTACAGGGGTGCGCCACCACATCCAGCTAATTTTTGTAATTTTTGTAGAGATGGGGTTTCACCATGTTGCCCAGGCTGGTCTCGAACTCCTGAACTCATGCCATCCACCTGCCTCAGCCTCCCAAAGTGCTGGAATTTACAAGTGTGAGCCACTGCACCCGGTCCTTTAACATAATTTTGAAAGGAAGAAGTCAAATACAAAAGAGTGTTTACTGTGTGATTTCATTTACATGCAGTTCAAAAAAAGGAAAAACTAATCTACGGTATTAGAAATAAGGAGACTAGGTAATTTTGGGGAGATTTGGAAAGGGTTTGGTGATTGAGAGAGAACATGAGGTGGGCTTCTGAGGTGCTGGTGATGTTCTATCTCTGATCTACATGCTGTTTACAAGAGTTTGTACCTGTTTTGTGAAAACTCATCAAACTGTGCACTTATGGCATGTGTAGTTTTCTGATGGGATATCATATTTCAATTTTTTAAGTTTATTTTTAAAACCCAGGGCCAAATTAAAATACATGCCAAAATATGAGCAGAGGCAAACCAAATGACTACATAAGTAGAACAAGCCATCGTGAAATAGAACTGAGAAATGTAATAGAGTCTTACTTATAAAATCTAACACCAAGGAATACAATTGCTAAATTTGAGAGTGATAGAAGGAGGAATGAATTAAAAACAAAATTTTATTTGAACAGCTTTAACCTAACGTGACTCTTTGGAGAGTTTTATTTGTGTTGAGGGTAAAATTTTCCATTGCAAATGCAATTTCTTTAATAAATATAGGAATATTCATATTTTCCATTTCTTCTTGTGTTAGTTTTGGTAAGTGACATGTTTCAAAGAATTTGTTCATTTTGGCCAGGCACGGCAGCTCACACCTGTAATCCCAGCACTTTAGGAGGCCGAGGCGGGCAGATCACCTGAGGTCAGGAGTTCAAGACCAGCCTGGCCAACATGGTGAAACTCCGTCTCTACTAAAAATGCAAAAATTAGCCAGGCATGGTGGCACTTACCTATAGTCCCAGCTACTCAGAAGGGTGAGGCAGAAGAATCGCTTGAACCCGGGCGGAGGTTGCAGTGAGCCAAGATCATGCCACTGCACCCCAGCCTGGGCAGCAGAGCGAGATTCCATCTCAAAATAATAATAATAATAATAATTTGTTCATATCATCTAAGTTGTCAAGTTTACTGACATTAAGTTGCCCATAATATTCCTTTCTTATTCTATTATTCTTTAATGCTTATACTTAGGATCTTTAGTGATGCCACCTCTTTTATTCCTGATATTGGTGATTTCTGTCTTTTTTTCCTTGTTGAATCCAGGTACAGTTTTATCAATTATATAAATATTTTTCAATTTGAAGGAAACATTACTGTTTTCATTATCCATTTCATTGATTTTTGTTCTCATTTTTACTTTCTTCATTTTTAACTTACATCAAGTTTAATTTGCTCTTTTTATTCTAGCTTTTAGAGATAAAAGTTTAAATTATTGATTTTAGATCTTTCATCATTTTTTCTAGTATAAGCATTTAGAGCTGTAAATTTTCCTCTAAACGCTGTTTCAGTGTCAGTCCAGAAATTTTGATAATTTCTGAGATCTGGGTTATTTAGGAGTAACTTTAATTTTCAAACATCGGAGAATATTCTGGATATCTTTCTGTTACTTACACTTGATTATATTGTGGTAGTATATTGTAGTAGTATATTGTAGTAATACTCTGCATTACTACAATCCTCTTAAATTTGCTGAGACTTGCTTTATTGTCCAGCAAATGATCTATCTATCTTTATTTGTTTGCTTATTTATTTTTGAGATAGGGTCTTGCTCTGTCACCCAGGCTGGAGTGCAGTGGCATAATCATAGATCACTGCAGCCTCAACCTCCTGGGCTCAAGTGATTCTCCCAAGTAACTGGGACTACAGGTGCATGCCACCTCACCCAGCCAAATTAAAAAAAAAAAAAATTGTAGCGATGGGGTCTCACTATGATGCCCAGAATGGTCTCAAAGTCCTGGACTCAACTGATCCTCCCACCTCAGCCTCCCAAAGTACTGGGCCTATAGGTGCACACTACTGCACCCAGCCAAGAAATCCCGCTGAAAGACATGGACACAGGTAGTTTAAAAGTAAAAGGATAGGCCGGGCGCGGTGGCTCAAGCCTGTAATCCCAGCACTTTGGGAGGCCGAGGTGGGCGGATCACAAGGTCAGGAGATCGAGACCACAGTGAAACCCCATCTCTACTAAAAATACAAAAAATTAGCCGGGTGCGGTGGCGGGCGCCTGTAGTCCCAGCTACTCAGGAGGCTGAGGCAGGAGAATGGCGTGAACCCAGGAGGCGGAGCTTGCAGTGAGCCGAGATCGCGCCACTGCACTCCAGCCTGGGCAACAGCGTGAGACTCCGTCTCAAAAAAAAAAAAAAAAAAAAAAGTAAAAGGATAGAAAAAGATACAAAGCATAAGAAAGTTGGAATGTCTATATCAATATCAGACAGTATATTTCAGAGCAAGGAATATTATCAGGGATTAGAAAGAAATATTTCATAATAGTATAAGATCAGTTCATCAGAAAAACATAATACTGGGTGTATAATGCACCCAGTAATGGAATTTTAAAATTAATAAAACAAAACCTGATAGAATTGAAAGGAAAAATAAACAAATCCATATATGTGGCCATTTCAATACTCCTCTTTTAGTAGTTGATAGAACAAGTAACAGAATATCAAAAAGGATATAGAGCACTTGAATAATAATGCCAGCCAACTAGATCTAATTAACATTTATAAAATACTCTACCCTAGACCAACTAAATCAGAATTTCTGGGAATTGGGAGGGGAGGACCCTGCAACATAGGCATATCACTAGTTTTTAAAAGTTCTCAGGTGATTTCAATGTACAATCCGGTTTGAGGATAACAGAACTAGAATCAATTTCCAAGGTCCCTTCAATTCAGGTGTTATGGTAGGTATCCTGTTAAGTCCAGGGCACCTATATCAAGGAAAGGACTCAAGGACAAAGAGAGTGGGGCTGAGGAAAAATTTAGCAGAAATAAAGAGGAGGTGATCGTATGAGCTGGTTTTGGACCACGGGGCTAAATAGTAAACCCTTCCTTCCTTTCTTCCTTCCTTCCTTCCTTCCTTCCTTCCTTCCTTCCTTCCTTCCTTCCTTCCTTCCTTCCTTCCTTCCTTCCTTCCTTCCTTCCTCTCTCTCTCTCTTTCCTTTCCTTTCCTTTCCTTTTCTTTTCTTTTCTTTTTCTTCGAGACGGAGTCTTGCTTTGTCGCCCAGGATGAAGTGCAGTGGTGCCATCTCGGCTCACTGCAACCTCTACCTCCTGGGTTCAAATGATTCTCCTGCCTCAGCCTCCCGAGTAGCTGGGATTACAAGCACCCACCACCACCACGCCCAACTAATTTTCATGTTTTTAGTTAAGACGGGATTTCACCATCTTGGTCAGGCTGGTCTTGAACTCCTGACTTCATGATCCGCCTGCCTCAGCTTCCCAGAGTGCTGGGATTACAGGCTGAGCCACTGCACCCAGTGAAAATTTCTTTCTTGATTAACCTCTACTTCCCTTTTTTCTTGCTTTATTCCTTTCAGTAAAGGCTTCTTCCTCTCACTTCATCCCAAACCATTAGGTGATAAATGTTCTAAGGTTTTCTCTACTTGGTCCACTTCAAAGCCTTCTTCTTGGTAAAGAACCATCTTCGTAATTTATTTCTCAATGTTAATGTGTCAAAAATTTCTTAGCCCAAGAATTAAGGCTTATCTTTAAAGCATTATCCCCAGTCAAAAGAATTTCAGGCCGGGAGCGGTGGCTCACACCTGTAATCCCAGCACTTTGGGAGGCAGAGGCCGGCGGATCACGAGGTCAGGAGATCGAGACCATCCTTGCTAACACGGTGAAACCCCGTCTCTACTAAAAAATACAAAAAATTAGCCGGGCGTGGTGGCGGGCGCCTGTAGTCCCAGCTACTCAGGAGGCTGAGGCAGGAGAATGGCGTAAACCTGGGATGCGGAGCTTACAGTGAGCCGGATCATGCTACTGCTCTCCAGCCTGGGCGACAGAGCGAGACTCCATCTCAAAAAAAAAAAAAAAAAAAGAATTTCAACCAGTTGCTTACAAATGCACTTAACACAAGGAAAAGTGTTTTTGATTTTGTGTTTTGTTCGTTCCTAGCGGAAGACCTGTTTAAGGTCTATGAAAGCCATCAGATAAGTAACACCTACTGGTAGATTCATACAATTACAAAGCTGGAAAATTCTCAGCTGGAGCGTAGTTTAACTCCTTACCCCAAGTATAACTCCCATGGCATCTAAGATTCCTAAGAAGTAACTACCCAGCTTTTGCTTAAATAACCAGTGACAAAACATCTTTATTCCAGTTTTAGTCTTAATTTTTTATTTTTATTATTTTTTTTTTTTTTTTGAGATAGCGTTTCACTCTTGTTGCCCAGGCTGGAGAGCAATGGTGCGATCTTGGCTTACTGCAGCCTCTGCCTCCGAGGGCCTACCGATTCTCCTGCCTCAGCCTCCCCAGTAGCTGGGATTACAGGTGCCCGCCACCACACCCAGCTGATTTTTGTATTTTTAGTACAGACGGGGTTTCCCATGTTAGTCAGACTGGTCTCAAATTCCTGACCTCATGATCCGCCTGCCTCAGCCTCAAAGTGCTGAGATCACAGGCGTGAGCCAACGTGCCCAGCCTAGTCTTAATTATAATAAAGACTTTTACTTTTACATAATCATTGCACATAATAATTTTGGAAATTATGGAGTAAAATAGAAATTGTTGGCCAAGTGTGGTGGCTCATGCTTGTAATCTCAGCACTTTGGGAGGCTGAGGCAGAAGGATTACTTGAGACCAGGAGTTCAAGACCAGCCTGGGCAACATAGCAAGACCCTATCTCTACAAAAAAAGTTATTAAAAATTTAGCCAGGTGTGGTGGTGTGTGCCTGTGGTTTCAGCTACTTGGGAGGCTGTGGCAGGAGGATCAATTGAGCCCAGGAGGTCAAGGTGGCAGTGAGCCTTGATCACACCACTGTACTCCAGCCTGAAATAGAGTAAGAACCTGCCTCAAAAAATTTTTTAAAATAAATTGTTGGGCCGGGCGCGGTGGCTCAAGCCTGTAATCCCAGCACTTTGGGAGGCCGAGACGGGCGGATCACAAGGTCAGGAGATCGAGACCATCCTGGCTAACATGGTGAAACCCCGTCTCTACTAAAAATACAAAAAACTAGCCGGGCGAGGTGGCGGGCGCCTGTAGTCCCAGCTACTCGGGAGGCTGAGGCAGGAGAATGGCGTGAACCCGGGAGGCGGAGCTTGCAGTGAGCTGAGACCCGGCCACTGCACTCCAGCCTGGGCGACAGAGCGAGACTCCGTCTCAAAAAAAAAAAAAAAAAAAAAAAAAAAAAAAAATAAATTGTTAATGATGTCTTCCTATTTTTTAAAAATAGGGCTTAATAAAATCTATAGTAAGATGACTGGAGTTTCACCCTCCATGCCAAGTACTGTCCACTGAACACAACGACTTAATTTCTCTAAGCCTCTGCTTCTTCATCTGTAAAATGAGGAATAACAGGATCAAGTTTATAAGGTTGTTAAAACCAACCTAAATGACTTAGTTTAAGTAAAGCACGTGGAACAGTGCCTGGCTCTATTTTGGCTATTTTTATTATGATTGGTTGTGGCATCTCAAAGAAGTATGATGAAAATGACTCTGAGTCTTGGGAGGCTGAGGCGGGCAAATCACGAGGTCCAGAGCTAGAGACCAGCCTGGCCAACATAGTGAAAACCATCTTTACTAAAAATACCAAAATAAGCCAGGTGTGGTGGCAGGTGCCTGTAATCCCAGCTGCGTGGGAGGCTGAGGCAGGAGAATCACTTGAACCCGGGAGGCAAAGCTTGCAGTGAGCCGAGATCGTGCTACTGCACTCCAGCCTGGACAACAGAGCAAGACTCTATCTCAAAAAAGAAAGAAAGAAAAGAAAAGAAAAGAAAAGGAAAAGAAAAGGAAAGAAAATGACTCTGAGGCAGCATCCCAGTAGCCATGAGTTAGTGGGATCGGCAATGGTGTAGGGGAACATAGAAACACATGACTATCTACCATTTGTGACCAATGACTGCATGCTAAAAGGATGTGTACAAACTGACAAGTACCAGAAAAGAACAAGATAGCCTAACAGCTGAGGCATTAAAGGTGATCAAATTATAGCCAATATTTTTCTCTTTTAAAAACAATTTTCGACCCCAGCCTGGGCAACAGAGTGAGACTCCATCTCGAAAACTAAAAATAAATAAAAACAATTTTTGGCCAGGCATGGTGTCTCACACCTGTAATCCTAGCACTTTAAGAAGCCAAGGTGGGTAGGTGATTTGAGCCCAGGATTTCTAAACCAGCCTGGGCAACACAGGGAGATCCCCATCTCCACAAAAAATAGAAAAATTACCCAGGCATGGTGGCATGTACCCGTAGTCCCATCTACCAGGATGGCTGAGGTAGGAGGATCAACTGAGCCCCAGGAGGTTGAGGCTGCAGTGAGCCATGATGGCCCCCACTGCACTTGAGCCTGGGCAATAGAGCACCACCCTGTCTCAACATAAAAATAAAAATGAAATCAATTTCACCACTGTTACAGCATTGTTGGTATAATAGCTAATGATTAAAGTAAAGATAAAACCAAAAAAGCCCACCATTTTTTTTTTTTTTGAGTCAGAGTCTGTCACTGTCACCCAGGCTGGGGTGCAGTGTCATGATCTCAGCTCACTGCAAACTCTGACTCCCAGGTTCAAGCGATTCTCCTGCCTCAGCCTCCCAAGTAGCTGGGATTACAGGCATGTGCCACCACGCCCAGCTAATTTTTGTATTTTTAGTAAAGACAGAGTTTCACCATGTTGACCAGGCTAATCTCAAGCCCCTGACCTCAGGTGATCCGCCTGCTTGGGCCAACCAAAGTGCTTAGATTACAGGCATGAGCCACCATGCCCAGCCTCCACCTTTACTTTGGATTATAACTTCCATCCATAATATCTATCCAGGTCTTCTTGTACTATATAAAAATAAACCTAATATCCTCTCCCTTTCTCAGGACCCTTTATATCTGTTAATTCCCCTTTGTATCTGTCATTTGGAGACTATTTCTCTAGGTAAAAGTCTTCCGCTTTTATTTTTTATATGTAAAGTATTAATATAAAAATATTAACTATCTTTTAATTATTCTTTGAATAAATTTTCAGAGCTTCATATTGCTTGATTTACTTCTGAGCCCCTCTTTTGGAGTGTACAATTTACCTACACTTCCCACTCTTACAAATGAAATGCCAATGAACATCTTTGTTGATAAATTTGTGCCTTCATTTCTGATTATTTCCTCAAGAAACTAGGCCACATGTCATGCTGTCAATACTTCAGATGACATCACCATTTGGGCAGCAGCCTGAACACACTGCTTATTCATATTGAGCTTTTAGTCAACCAAAAGGGTTCCTTTCTCACACTTGGTCCTGTTTATCCACATCTCGTCCATCCAGATCCCAAAACATCTTGTTTTTGGGCTCATCATTCCAAGCCTATCAAGATTATTTAAAAGTAGCTTTTGTTAATTAGCAAAGCAGTACAAGTTCAATGTAGAAAATATAAAAAACACAGAGGCTCACAATATTTGCTATCTCACAAGCCAGAATTTTCCTCTTTGTTGCAAAATTGAGAGCAAAATTGCAAAATTTTTAAACTTGCCCAGAACTCCCCCATTCCCACCCCACTTTATTGAGCGAACTTCTATATTGAGATATCCCTTCTCCCACATTCCCCCTCCCCTTCCTTACACAGTCACTCCAGAAGTCTTGACTGGATCGGACTTGCCTACTCTAGAACTTCCTGGCTTTCTTCAAATTCAAAAGATTCACAGCCTTTTGGAGATGCCTTAGATACCTCTCATGCCTTAGATGCTGCAGGCTGGGAATACCATTCCCAACTTGTATTTCATATCTAGCTGTCTCCTTAATGTGAAAACATCAGAGCAGTGAATTCTATTTCTGACAATACCAAATGGGGTGACCCTTATTAGAAAACTATTAATATCAATGAGACTTTTTTTTTTTTAGATAGAGTTTCGCTCTTGTTGCCCAGGCTGGAGTGCAATGGCGTGATCTCGGCTCGGCTCACTGCAACCTCCACCTCCCGGGTTCAAGCAATTCTCCTGCCTCAGCCTCCCAAATAGCTGGGATTACAGGTACCTGCCACCACGCCCAGGAATTTTTGTACTTTTAGTAGACAAGGGGTTTCACCGTGTTGGCCAGGCTGGCCTTAGCTCCTGACCTCAGGTGATCCACCCACCTCGGACTCCCAAAGTGCTGGGATTACAGGCGTGAGCCACTGCGCCAGGCTTCAATGTGACTTGTGATTTCAGCAAATATTTATTGTGGGCCTACTATGTGCCCAGCTTCAAGCTTAGATACCCTGCTGGTTCACTGACGATATAAAAAGAAGATGCATCCTTCAAAGAGCTCAGAGTTCAGTGAACCTGTATCAAATGGGACGATGAAGTAGAAACATCCCTCAGGGAATAATTCAGATTGCCTGCAAAGTGACATATTAAGGCTTTAAAGCTAACGAACATGGGAACAGGCTCATCTCACTGCTCTTGGCAGAGCCGATCACTCCTTTACGCATGTAGGTACCTCTAGCAGAGCACTTACCTTACCTTTGAAATTATGTGTGTACAATCTGTCTCCCCTGCCAAACTCATTGCTCCAATTGGTTGTTGCATCCCCCAGGACCAAAGCAGTACCTGAGCAGAGCAGGCAGGCACTCAGCAAATGCTCACAGATGTTTGAAGTCACAGATGTTTGAGATCTGTATGTAATTGCCATGAGGAAACATAACTTTTGACATAACAAATAACTGCCACCTTAAAATCTGCCATTCTCTTGAAATAGTAATTAAGGGAGCAGGGAGTAGAAAATAAAAATTATTTTTGAAATTTTGAGGCTAAAATGTCATTCTCACAATTTTACAACTTTGCAGCCACCTTATGGATTTTCCAGCAAAATGTTTGTATCTGGTTGGTGAAACTCTTGAACATAAAGTGTCAATGCCAAGGAATCTGGGAAATAAATTCACATCAGATTTCAGAAAAGAAAGATTAAAACTCACAAGTGCTAATCTAACTTCAAACTGACAAAATAAAGACAAATTAATACAGGCTCTCTGGAAAGTCTGGAGCTGAATAAGCCATGGTGCTCAAAAAATAGGTAAACAGTTCCTTCTTCTGGTCATTATCTCCTGAAGTACATGAGACATTAAATAAACATCATATTATGTTCAAAATACTTGTAAGATGAAAAGACTGTCAGCCAAGCATTTGCAAAAGATAATGGCAGAAGAAAAGACAACATCAGAGAGGTAAGACATCCGGAAAATAAAATCATTTAGCAGGCTTTCAGAACTGACAGATTCTGAAGGAGGCAGGCTTTTTTTCTACCCCTTTTTTTTTTTAAAGAAAGCTTTACAAAATTTTTTGTTGTTGTTTATTTATTTATTGTGGTGCCTTAAGGGCTGTGAGAGGATTTTTGGACATGCTTAAGTCCAATTCTCCCACTTCCTTGTTGGTAGGGTAAAAAAACAAAAACAAAAAAAAAAAAAACTAAGGCCTTAGGAACTTTCCAAAGCCAAAAGCAGGGCAAACCTGGGATCTCAGTATATAACTCCTGGCCAAGCACACTAGATCACAACAAACACAGCCATCTCTGAACTTGATTTAAGGGCACGTGCTCAAAAGAGTTCAGAAAAACACTGAGTGGGAGCTTTAAAAAAAAAAAAAGACAAATATCAAATATCCTAGACTAGATTCTGTATTGGTGGAAATTCTATAAATGACATTATCTATATTTTTTCTTTTGTAAATTTTTTTTAGTAGAGACAAGGACTCACTATGTTGCCCAGGCTGGTCTTGAACTCCTAGGACCAAGCCATCTATCCTGAATTAGCCTCCCCAAATGCTGGGATTACAGGCATGAGCCCCCCCGGCCTGGCCTAAGGACATTGTTGAGGTACTTTGTGAAAACTGAATGTCAGTAATAGTATTTAATAAATGCTAATTTTTATGAATTTAGTAACTGCTGTGGTTGTGGAAGAAAATGCCCTTGTTCTTAGGAGATACATGCTGACATACTTAGGGGTAAAGAGGGAAGATGACTGGAACTTAAATGGTTCAGAAAAGAAACACTTTTTTTTTTAGACACAGTTTTGCTCTAGTTGCCCAGGTACGATTTCGACTCACTGCAACCTCCACCTCCCGGGTTCAAGCGATTCTTCTGCCTCAGCGTCCCGAGTAGCTGGGATTACAGGCACATGCCACCATGCCCGGCTAATTTTTTATTTTTAGCAGAGACGGGGTTTCTCCATGTTGGTCAGGCTGATCTCGAACTCCCGACCTCAGGTGATCTGCCCACCTCAGCCTCCCAAAGTGCTGGGATTACAGGCATGAGCCACCGTGCCTGGCCACACTTTTTTTTTTTTTTTTTGAGAAAGAAGTAAAACAAATTGGGCAAAATATTAACAATTGGTGAAGCTGGGTGACGGGTCTATACGAACTCTTTCTACGATTGTTGAAACTAAGTTAAAATTATTTCAAAATAAAAAGTTAAACATTACATATAAAACTGGATATTCTAAATATTTATTCTGGCCCATTGAGCAAAAGGACTTCTATGATCCCTTCTTGACTGGCCATACTCTGAAGAAGAAAGTGGTAAGTGCCTACTCTTGTTTTCTGAAGAATATAGACATCTCCACCAGACCAAATGCAGATCCGTTGTACTCAGCAGGGCCCTCCATTAGCATCAGGACCAACTGAAGGCAGCAGAGGCAGAATCCCAAAGCAGCTGTTAATTAAAGGGCACAAGGTATGAGATCAGACAATCTTACCATCCTAACTTTGCCCCTCACTTGCTTTATGAATGAGGGCGAGTAGCTTAACTTCTCTGCATCTCAGCATCCCCATGAAATGGTGCTAACAATGTCTACTCCATGGGATGATGGTAAGGATTAAATTTATAAAACCTACAAACTCCTAAGCTTGCCTGGCACAAAATAAATTTTTCAGATGGAAATTGTTTTTATGATCTGGATTTAAATGCACAGACTGCTGGAAAACATCTAATACACCCGGTCATTTATTTGTCCATTCACTCAAATCCACAAACTTGCACTGCAGCAAGAACTGTGCCAGGCATAGGGTATTCAGCAATGTAAGCGATGCAATCCCCTCCCTGAGGGGGTTTACATTCTACAGGATGAGTCAGCAAGTAAAGAGGCAATTGCACTCAAAGTGTAATTAAGGACCTGAATGGCCAGCATGAGAGATGTTCAGCATGGGATGGGAGCACAAGAGCACATAGCACATAGGTACCTGAGCCAACCTGAAGGGGGCATGCAGGAAGTGCTATCTCAGCTGAGACATGGAGGATGAATATGAGATAGGCAGCAAAGGTAGATCAGAGAGAGGAACATTCCAATCAGTTGGAGCAGAATATACAAAAAGAGAGATAGTATTGCCTTTCAGGAAGCCATAGCACAAGTCTATACCAGTAGAGGTGCCAGTGGGACCAGAGATAGGGAAATAAGTGAGATGTTTTTTGGAGATTAGGCTAAACAGGTTAGAGCCAGAGAGAGAAGGTCCCTGGAGTACCAAGAAGCAGGAATTTGTCCTGAAGGAAACTTTAAAAGGTTATAAACAGCTGGGCACATTGGCTCGTGCCTATAATCCCGGCACTCTGGGAGACCGGGGTAGGAGGATCGCTGAGCCCAGGAGTTCAAAACCAGCCTGGACCTCATCTTAAACAAAAATAAAAACATTAGCTGGGCATGGTGGCACACACCTGAAGTCCCAGCTACTTGGGAGGCTGAGGTGGGATGATTGCTTGAGCCCAGCAGGTTGAGGTTGCAGTGAGCTGTGATTACACAATTGAACTCCAGAGTGAGACCCTGACTCAAGAAAAAAAGGTTATAAGCAGAAGATACATGAGAACAGAATATAGTTTAGAAAAAAATCACTCTGGCTATAATATGCAGAAGGCAACTTCCAAGACTAAGAACTTGAACTTCCAAGACCAAGACAGTGAATGTGACTCTAGTTGGAGATGATGGTGATAAGAGCTAGGCTGAATTCCAGAAGAAGCTAGAGAAGGAATGAAAGTATTTGGTAATTGCCTGTGGGTGATTCAAAGGAAGGAGGCTGCCGGGCGTGGTGGCTCACGCCTATAATCCCAGCACTTTGGGAGGCGGAGACGGGCGGATCACGAGGTCAGGAGATCAAGACCATCCTGACTAACACGGTGAAACCCTGCCTCTACCAAAAATACAAAAAATTAGCCGGGCCTGGTGGCGGGTGCCTGTAGTCCCAGCTACTCGGGAGGCTGAGGCAGGAGAATGGCCTGAACCCGGGAGGCGGAGCTTGCAGTGAGCTGAGAACGCACCACTGCACTCCAGCCTGGGTGACAGAGCGAGACTCCGTCTCAAAAAAAAAAAAAAAAAGGAAGGAGGCATCTAGAAAGACCTCCGGGTTTCTAGTCATGAGGGCTGCTTCCCTGGGGACTGCATGGAGACCCCGTGAACTGAAACAGAAAATACAATATGAAAGGTGGACACAGAGGGAAGAAATGTTCTTCTACTACTAAAAATTGCTAATTTTTGCATTCATATGCCTTCTCATGAAAAAGAAAAATTTAATTCAAATAAATTTTTTTCTTTTGAGACAGAGTTTTGCTCTTGTTGTCCAGGCTGGAGTGCAATGGCATGATCTTGGCTCACCGCAACCTCTGCCTCCCGGGTTCAAGTGATTCTCCTGCCTCAGCCTCCCGAGTGGTTGGGATTACAGGTATGTGCCACCACACCCAGCTAATTTTGTATTTTTAGTAGAGACGGGGTTTCTCCATGTTGGTCAGGCTGGTCTCAAACTCCTGACCTCAGGTTATCCGCCCGCCTTGGCCTTCCAAAGTGCTGAGATTACAGGGGTGAGCCACTGCGCCTGGCCCAGATAAATTTTTAAAACACTTTTTAAAATTGCTAACGGTATCAGTCACATGAGGTGGGGTAGGGTGTACTGAGTAAGGTGGGAGGGACAGAGGGGAGGGGCAGAAGAGTTTAATTTTAAGAGAATCAAAATGATGCAAAGATGAATTTCTCCCTTGTCATAGTTTTGTGAAAGGCCAGGTTGACAAAGGAAACATTTTAGATAATTTGTATGATAATTCCTCCACTAAGAACTATGTGAAAAAATTTTTACATTTTAAGATGCTTACATTCCGCCGAGCACGGTGGCTCATGCCTGTGATCCCAGCACTTTGGGAGGCCAAGGAGAGTGGTTCACTTGAGGTCGGGAGTTCGAGACCAGCCTGGCCAATATGGTGAAACCCTATCTCTACTAAAAATACAAAAAGATTAGCCAGGCTTGGTGGGTGCCTGTAATCCCAGCTACTTAGGAGGCTGAGGCAGGAGAATCATTTGAATCCAGGAGGCAGAGGTTGCAGTGAGTCGAGATCCCACCACTGCACTCCAGCCTGGGAAAGAGAGCAAGAGTCCATTTCAAAAGAAAAAGGAAAAGATGCTTACATTCTATGAGCCAGCAAATTCATTTCCAGAAATCTGTCCAACAACTGTACTGGCATTCGTGAGTGAAATATGAACACACGAAGTGTATTAATAGAGGACTAATAAATCAACTGTGAGACAGCCTCACTATAGAATACATACAGCTATTTTAAAAATAGGATAGTAGGTGTAAATCCACACTGAGAATAGAAAAATCTCTGAAGTACGATTTATTTATTTATTTATTTATTTATTTATTTATTTATTTTAATTTTTTTTTGAGGCGAAGTTTTGCTTTTGTTGCCCAGGCTGGAGTGCAGTGGCGCAGTCTCTGCTCACGGCAACTTCCACCTCCTGGGTTCAAGCGATTCCCCTGCCTCAGCCTCCCAAGCAGCTGGGACTCTAGGTGTGTGTCACTCCTCCTGGCTAATTTTGTATTTTTAGTAGAGGTGGGGTTTCACCATGTTGGCCCGGCTCGTCTTAAACTCCTGACTCAGGTGATCCACCCACCTCAGCCTCCCAAAGTGCTGGGATTGCAGGTGTGAGCCACCGTGCCTGGCCTGAAATATATTGGATTGAAAAGCAGACATAAGCGAAACACCACCTATAATATTATCCCATTTCTGTTTATCAAAACACTCCATATGGGTTTGGGAGTGGGAGCCATATTAGGTATGTGTGCATGTGTGTGTATAGTATAGAAAAATGGAAAGATATACATTAAACTGTTAACATCCCAGGAATGAGAGAATTCGAGAGAGAAGATTAGAGAGTACGGTAAAAGGGAACCTATATTTGCATTCAAATATTCAGTTTTGTTTGAATTTCTTTTATAACAAGCATGTCATATATATATGTGTGTGTGTATATATGTGTATATATATGTATATATGTATATATATGTGTATATGTGTATATATACGTATATATGTATATATGTGTATATGTGTATATATACGTATATATGTATATATGTGTATATATGTGTATATATGTATATATGTCTATATATACGTATATATGTGTATATATGTATATATTTATATGTGTGTATATACATATGTGTGTATATATGTGTACATATGTGTGTATATGTATGTGTACATATATATACTTAAAAGTTGGAAGAGGACTATGAGATGCAAAGAGAGCTCATTCAACACATATTTATTCGGGTTCTACTGTGCATCGGGGACTAGACAGTAGGGGATACAGCAGGTGAACAACAAATTCAGAACAACTATAGACATAGAGTTTATAGTCTAGCAGCAGAGACAGACCATTAAACATGTGATTATAATAAGGAATGAAAACACTTCGCCCAGGAGTAAGCAATTAGGTCTTTTTTTTTTTTTTTTTTTGAGACGGAGTCTTACTCTGTCGCCCAGGCTGGAGTGCAGTGGCCGGATCTCAGCTCACTGCAAGCTCCGCCTCCCGGGTTTACGCCATTCTCCTGCCTCAGCCTCCCGAGTAGCTGGGACTACAGGCGCCCACCACCTCGCCCGGCTAGTTTTTTGTATTTTTTAGTAGAGACGGGGTTTCACTGTGTTAGCCAGGATGGTCTCGATCTCCTGACCTCGTGATCCGCCCGTCTCGGCCTCCCAAAGTGCTGGGATTACAGGCTTGAGCCACCGCGCCCGGCAGCAATTAGGTCTTAAAGGGGCCAAGGAGAAATCAAGGTTGGCTTCCTGAAGGGGATGCCATCTCAGTTGAGATCTGGAAGATTGGTACGAGTCTTTACAGCAGGGAACGCTGCATGTGTCAAGGCTAGATGAAGGCTGGAGAGATCCTGGCTGGCCAGTAGTTGGGTATAGTTGGGGCCTGGTGGGAAAGTAGGAGGCGAAGCTGGAGGTTTAAGTAGGTCAAGGTTACAAAAGGGCGCGTGTGCGCCATGCCACAGGGTTAGGATTGTATTTTCACTGTGAAAACCACTGGTAGGTTTTTAAGTAAGGCAGTGAAATCCTCAGATTTGCCTTTCAATAAGATGACTGTCAGCAGCTCCTCTCAATTGTGTGCTCAGACTCATGAGTGGGATCAGCTGGAGTGAAAAATGTAGAAAGGAGACTGAGGGTCCCTGGTTTGGAAAAGAGATTACAGAAGAGGAAGCCTGGCTATACCAGACCAGATGTGTTAATCCAGGCAAGAGATGTTACTGACAGAGGTGGAAAGCAAACAGCTGACAACAGAGTGGAAGAGAAAGACAGATAACTGATATGTACAAATAATCATTTTAAATATTCAGACAGGTTAAGTAAGTGCTAGATGTGAAGTTCAAACGCTATCCCTGCCGCATGGAAGAAGGAGAAACTAGTCCTAACAGGGAGGACTGAAAAAGGGCTCTTGGAGAAGGTAGTATTTGAACTGAGTAGTAACGGATATTCAAGCCTTCAAAAGACGAAAATACACAGCAGCATATTTTGTTAGAGGGAACTATATGGGCACAGGCACAAAGACAGAAAAATCCAGAAAGTAGTTCAGTGGAGATGAAGGGCATGGTGCTTGTGAGTACGTGAGCATGTATGACATGGGAAAGGAAGATGGAAAAGTGAGTTGGGGCCAGATACTGATTCTATCAATAGCCAATTAAACAACACATGTGCGAAGCTCTGTCTTTCATGCTTGGCACAATATGTACATACTTCCCTATGCATTGTCTGAATCCCCACTAGAATGAAAATTCTATGCGGGAAGGACCTTGTCAGTCTCATTTACCACTGTCCCTCAAAGCTTACTTTAATGCTAGGCCTCTAGTAAGTATTGTATTTTTATTAAAGACAGGGTTTCACCATGCTTGCCAGACTGGTCTCAGACTCCCGATCTCAGGTGATCCGCCTGCCTTGGCCTCCTAAAGTGCTGGGATTACAAGTGTGAGCCACTGTGCTTGGCAGAACCTTGAACTTCTTAAAAGTTAGGTTGGGAAAGACCTTGTTAGTCTCATTTACCACTGTCCCTCAAAGCCTACTTCAATGCTTGGCCTCTAGTAAGTGCTCAGCAAATGTTCATTGAATGAATAAATGAGAAGGTGAATGAACAGGTGAATAAGTGAGTTAACAAATAAAAATGTAAAGCACCTAATACATTGGGTGGCATAAAATTGGTATTTAATATGTGGCAACTATTAACAATAATAGTCATTATTATTATTATCAGATACTGGAAGAATAATACCTGATAGGTTGGGGAGTTTGGCCAATTATGTGCCCAAATTACCTTGTTTAAAATATATCATTACTTGGATACCTTAACAGCCCTTACTTGACAACTATGCAGTCTATGCATGTGACAAAATTGCACAGGTAACACATACATTTGTACAAATAAAAAGAGGAAAAGTGAAATATATCATTACTCCTCAAAGTTCACTGGCTATACCACAAACTTAAAATCTTTAGCAAGGTATCCGAAGTCCTTTATTCTTTAATTCCAACCTAACTTTTAAGAAGTTCAAGGTTCTGCGGGGCGCAGTGGCTTACGCCTATAATCCCAGCACTTTGGGAACCCAATGTAGGCAAATCATCTGAGGTCGGGAGTTCAAGACCAGCCTGGAAAACATGGTGAAACCCTGTCTCTACTAAAAATACAAAAATTAGCTGGGTGGGGTGGTGCATGCCTGTAATCCCAGCTACTTGGGTGGCTGAGGTGAGAGAATCGCTTGAACCCACAAGAGGGAGGTTGCAGTGAGCCCAGATCGCACCATTGCACTCCAGCCTGGGCAACAGAGTGAGATTTCATTTCAGAAAAAAATTAAAATTAAAATTTAAAAATTTTAAAACTAAATAAAAAAGAAGTTCAAGGTTCCTTCACTGCAGGATGTTCTTCCTTTCTCCCCACCCTTCTGCAGTCAGTAGTTTCAATCCTGCTGGTTCACGGATGGCAAACAAACATTGTACCTTGGGTGAGGGGTACAGATAATTACCATAAAGGTATTAAAGAAATGACAATGACAATATCCAGTACTTAGCCCTTGCCCTGGAACTATGCAAAGCAAATTACTCACTAACAGCCTATGAGGTATGCATTATTCCTACTCTTATTTCCTGGGTAAGTAATTTACCAAAGGTCAGAGCTCCTGGTAGGGGAGCTGAGACTTGAACTTGTTCTGGAGGCATGTGAATAACTATTTTCCTTGTTATTGATGACAGGGTTTCAATGTCATGCCAAAATTTGAATTTTATTCTGTGGGCAATGATGGGTCAGGCTTTACTCAGAGGAGGGAGGATCCTGACTCTGTTTGGGGACTAACTCACAGACACATTTCTCCAAAACACTGGATGCACTTAGGGTCACAAGGCAAGATACAACTGGGAAGTTAATTGGAACCATATCCCAGGAAATTGTCCTTTACTTGGGAAGAAACAAAAGGGGCTCTGAACAGTAAGTGACACAACCAGTTAAGTATTTATTAGTCACCTATTCTGTGACTTCCCCAGGTACTTGGTAATGTGGTATAGCTGCATGAAGTTAAACGATTATTCCTGCCTTCCACCAGTTTATGTTCTACTGAGGGAGGTAAGGCACACACATTTAAACACAAATGAGGCAGAACTTGACAAAAGTCAAATCAATCCAACAGAAATGTGCCAAATTCACCCTGGAGTAGGCAGGAAGCTGAAAGGCTTGGAGGCTGGGCTAAAAGGTTGGCGATTCAGCCCCCAGGCCACAGGCTCCTTTCATTGTCAGTAAATACTAATTGAAGATAATGAAGGCCTTTATCACCTCTTCACCAAAAATCTGCATTCTCATTCATATTAACTTTTCCAGGGAACCAGAAATCGCTGGCTCAAAATATTTCCCTCAAACCGATCTATCTTATTTGCATTAAATTAACTCCAGCTACTCCAGGCTGACTTCACCCAGTTTTGGCCTCCTCCACATTCAAGATGCTAAAATGTATTATAATTGTCATCTGCAAAATGCTGAAGAAAGATTAAAGCTCTATGGGATTTTTTGCTGTTGTTTTGTAAACACAGTCTCACTGTGCTGCCCAGGCTGGTCTTGAACTCCCTAAGTGCTGGGATTACAGGCTTGAGCCTGTAATGAAACTGAATTGCCAAACTGAGTTTGCCTGAGTTTGAAACCAAGGTAGTTTCAAACCAATTGAGTTTGAGTTTTTCAAACCATTGAGTTTGAAACCAATGGTCTTTAGAATCACATATCTCACTTTTCAGTAAAATTTGTGCTTAACAGTTTTGTTTTGCTTTTGCCTGATTACAAAAGTAATGCAATGAAAAAATGCAGCATATTCTAGAGAATAAATTCTCCATGACCCCACCCTCCAAAGATAACCGCTGCTAGCAGTATGTATATGTATCACTTCTTAGTTCTGACTAATTTTAGATCCCAGATAAGAGGATAAACAGATAACGTTAATCCACACACATAAGCAAATAAACAATACATGCTCTCTTGCATTTTTCTCACCAGCTCCAGCAGTCCCGCTTATCTGCGGTTTTGCTTTCCATGGTTTCAGGTAAATATGGTAGAATCAGATATTTTCAGAGTGAGAGAGGAAAAGAGAGGAGCACATTCACATAACTTTTATTACAGTATATTATTATTTATTCTATTTTTTTTTTTGCAGGGGGAGGGGAGACCGTGTCTCACTCTGTCACCCAGGCTGTAGTGCAGTGGCATGATCTTGGCTCACTGCAACCTCCGCCTCCTGGGTTCAAGTGATTCTCCTACCTCAGACTCCTGAGTAGCTGGGATTACAGGCATGCAACACCACGCATGGCTAACTTTTGTATTTTTAGTAGAGACAGCGTTTCACCTTGTTGGCCAGGGTGGTCTCGAATTCCTGACCTCACCTGCCTTGGCCTACCAAAGTGCTGGGATTACAGGCGTGAACCACCGCACCCCGCCTTATTTGTCCTATTTTATTATTAGTTGTTATTATGAATCTCTTCTTGTGCCTAATTTATAAATTAAACTTTATTATAGATATGAATCTGTAGGAAAAAATACAATGTATATAGAGTTCAGTACTATCCAAGGTTTCAGGCATCCACTGGGGGTCTTGGAACATATCCACCTCAAATAAGGGGGTACTACTGTATGTAGATTTCACTCATTTTTACTCTCATATAGTATCATACAGTATTCTAGTATGTATACACTCTTTTTTTTTTTGAGATGGAGTCTCACTCTGTCACCCAGGCTGGAGTGCAGTGGCACAATCTCAGCTCACTGCAACCTCTGCCTCTTGGGTTCAAGCGATTCTCCTGACTCAGCCTCCCGAGTAGCTGGGACTAGGGGCGCGTGTCACCACGCCTAGCTAATTTTTTTTTATGTGTATTTTTAGTAGAGATGATATTTCACTGTGTTAGCTAGGATGGTCTCGATTTCCTGACCTCGTGATCTGCCTGCCTCAGCCTTCCAAAGTGCTGGGATTACAGGTGTGAGCCACTGCACCCAGCCGACTCTATTTTTAAAATAAAATTCCACATCAATAGATCATTATTTTCCTTCAGTTGTTTACTCACATATAAATTTACTTGTTGTTCACTCACATAAAAATTTATTTTTTTTCTGAGACAGGGTCTTGCTCTGTCACCCAGGCTGGAGTGCAGTGGTAGAATCATGGCTCACTATATTGTTGAACTACTGAGCTTGAACAATCCTCCCTCCTCAGCCTCCTGAGTAATTGGGATTACAGGTGTGCACCACTACACCCAGCTAATTTTTAAATTATTTTTTAAAGACAGGGTTTCCTATGTTGCCCAGGTTGGTCTTGAACGAACTCCTGGACTGAAGTGATCCTCCCACCTCAGCCTCCCAAAGTGCTGGAATTACAGGTGTGAGCCACAGAGCCTGGTCTACTTATTTATTTATTACTACTACAAAAATACACTGTTTAACATCCTTGTACATATGTTTTTGCACACTTGTGCTAACAATTCTATAGAATAATTTCCTAAAAGAACTGTACAAAGAATGCCTACTTTTCTTTTCTTTTTTTTTCTGGAATGAAATCTCCCTCTGTCAACCAGGCTGGAGTGCAGTGGCATGATCTCAGGTCACTGCAACCTTCGCCTCCTGAGTTCAAGCAATTATCCTGCCTCAGCCTCCCGAGTAGCTGGGACTACAGGCTTGTGCCACCATGCCCGGCTATTTTTTTTTTTGAAACGGAGTCTCACTCTGTTGCCCAGGCTGGAAGGCAGTGGCACAATCTCGGCCCACTGCAACCTCCACCTCCCTGGTTCAAGCAATTCCCCTGCCTCAGCCTCCCAAATAGCTGGGATTACAGGCGCACGCTACCATGCCTGGCTAATTTTTTTGTATTTTTAGTAGACATGGGGTTTCACCATGTTGGCCAGGCTAGTCTCGAACTCCTGACCTTAGGCAATCTGCTCGCCTTGGTCTCCCAAAGTGCTGGGATTACAGTTGTGAGGCACTGCGCCCGGCCAGAATGCCTACATTTTAATCTGAATCTGTATTGCCAACTTTCCCTCTCAAAGTGGTACCAGGTCCATCCCACTATGAGTGGATGAAAATGCCTCCACCACCTCACTGCACCAGGTATTATCAACCAGTTTACTAAGGAGTCATGTTAACAAGACCAATCAATTCACTCGAGAAGGATGAGGACGCATGGTGGGCATTTCAGAAATATTCCTGTTGCTGAGGCTCTAGGAGGCCAAAGGTTTAATAAGAGCAACCAAGTATTTTCACAGAAGAAGAAAACACATCATTTTCTACTCCTTTTACCCCCTACAAAAATAAAAACAAATCAGAAACATTATATTAATAAGTGCCATCCTGCAGCTGTATCATTTATAATGTGTAGACTCAGGTTGTGAGGATATGAGTCAAAATCCAGGCATCTCAGAAAAGTCAGAGAAAATCAATGAATGCGTTTAGTTTTAGGTAGGAAACTGAAGAAGTGAAAGCCCTAGATAGATGGAGAAATGATTCTCTATGGAAAGTGATAACGTCCTAATGTGAAGAGATTAATTTGGAAATTTCTTCGCCTCAACCGAAGAATTTACAGTGCTTTAAAAACTTATCTCAGGGGCCACTACACAGAATACATTGTTCTCAGACAGAATAAGTACTTTTGTGGTTAGGTAAGGCAGTGCTAGAAACTCTCAAGAGCAGCTTTCTCTGGGAAATCATATTTGGCTTCTAACAAGAGCTGTGGCTGTGAGCCACCAACGCTGCAGGGACACTTGTGAGCCTGGAGGCCCCTAGACAGCAGAAAGGAGGGAGTGATGCCTTGGTCAATCCAGTACGAAAACTATGTTTGGGTGGTGATGGCTCAGGCCCTGGCTGGCTGTGCAACCCTGGAGCAGTCACTTAACATCTCCAAACCTCTGTTAACTTTCTTGTAAAGACATCAGCAGGATGATTTTTTTTTTTTTTTTTTTTTAAGACAGAGTCTCGCTCTGTCGCCCAGGCTGGAGTGCAATGGCATGATCCTCACTCACTGCAAGCTCCGCCTCCCTGGTTCACACCATTCTCCTGCCTCAGCCTCCTGAGTAGCTGGGACTACAGGCGCCCGCCGCCTCGCCTGGCTAATTTCTTTTTGTATTTTTAGTAGAGGCGGGGTTTCACTGTGTTAGCCAGGATGGTCTCCACCTCCTGACCTCGTGATCAGCCCGCCTCGGCCTCCCACAGTGCTGGGATTACAGGCGTGAGCCACCGCGCCCGGTGGCAGCAGGATGATTTCTAACATGTTTTTCAGCTCTGAAAACTGTCAGATTGTAAACTAAAAGTACTGATTCACAAATGTTTGTGTGTTATCAGATTGACTTGGAGAGCTAATAAAGAGCACAGAGGATAGGATCTGGGCTCTGGTGAGAGTATCAGGTTCCCCAGGTGATTCTGATACTGACCAAAGTTTAAGAACCACTGAGTTAGGGAAAGGATAAGAATTGGAACATAGATTTTTGAAAATATATAACTGTTACGGGAATGAGTGGGATGATACAGTAAAGTGTAAAGTGCTACTAAAATATTATTATTACTCTATTACCATAGGGTCTTATTTGCCAAGTGACTTTAATTCTGGAAATGATCAATTGTCTATTATGGTCATGTCTTTGCCCATCTGTTAAAAAATGTCTCCATGGGCCAGGTGCAGTGGTTCATGCCTATAATCCCAGCACTTTGGGAGGCCAAGGCAGGCAGATCACTTGAGCCAAGGAGTTCGAGACCAGCCTGGCCAACATCGTGAAAGCTCATCTCTGTTAACAATACAAAAATTAGCCAGGTGTGGTGGCAGGCGCCTGTAATCCCAGCTACTCTGGAGGCTGAAGCACGAAAATTGCTTGAACCCTGGAGGTGGAGGGAGGTTATAGTGAGCCAAGATCATGCCAGTGCACTCCAGTCTGGGCAGCAGAGCCAGAGGAAGACTCCATCTCAAAAAAAAAAAAAAAAAGAAAAAGAGAGAGAGAGGGAGAGAGAGAGGGACTCCTGTTGCTAAAAAAGTCAATGGTCACCAGGGATTAGAGGGGAGGGAATGATGAATAGGCAGAGCACAGAGGATTTCCAGAGCTGTGAAAATACTCTGTATGACTAGGGTAGTGGAAATTGTCATGCATTTGTCCAAACCCATAGAATATACAATACCAAGGGTGAGCTCTAATGTAAACTGTGGATTTGGGTAATAATGGTGTGTCAATGTAGGTTCACCAATTGTAATAAATGTACCACTCTGGTGGGGAATGTTGATAACAGAGGAGGCCATGCATGTGTGGGCCAGGAGTATGTCAAAATCATTGTACCTTCCTCTCAATCTTGACATAAGCCTAATACTGCTCTAAAAAATAATGTCTTGGCCAGATGTGGTGGCTCACGCCTGTAATCCCAGCACTTTGGGAGGCCAAGGCAGGAGGACCACTTCAGCTAAAGATTTTGAGACCAGCCTAAGCAACATAATGAGACCTCATTTCTTTTCTTTTTTCTTTTCTTTTTTTTTTTTGAGAGAAGTCTCGCTCTTATCCCCCAGATGTGAGTGCAATGGCTTGATCTCAGCTCACTGCAACCTCCACCTCCTGGGTTCAAATGATTCTCCTGCCTCTGCCTCCCAAATAGCTGGGATTAAGTCGACTGCCGTCACACCCGGCTAATTTTTTTTTTTTTTTTTTTTTTTTTTCAGTAGAGACAGGGTTTCACCATGTTAGCCAGGCTGGAGTGAGACCTCATTTCTACAAAATTTTTTTAAAAAGTTAGCCTGGTGTGGTAGTGCATACCTATAGTCCCAGCTACTCAGGAGGCTGAGGTGGGAGGATCGCCTGAGCCTAGGAGGTTGCCGTGAGCCATGATCAAGCCACTGCATTCCAGCCTGAGCAAGAGAACAAAATGCTTTCTCCAAAAAAAAAAAAGTTTGAAAAACATCTTCAGTGCTCTCACCACAAATAAGCAGTATGTGAATTTATGCATATGTTAATTAGCTTAATTTATCCATTCCACAATGTATACATATTTCAAAACATCATGTTGTACACTATAAACATATACAATATTTATTTTTCAAGTATAAATAAATGAATATTTTTAGAAGTGTCTCCTTCGTTGGGAAAACCCACAACAGTCTCGTTGACTTCTTGGCCTTGTGATCAGTCTCAGCCTTTCTAGTTCCTTGTTTCAGATGTGGTACATGTCTCTCCACTGCTAAGAACACTAATACTAACTCTTGCATGAGGTACCTCATTTTAAAGCTTTCAAAGCACTTGCAGATTCATTTCATTTGATTCCACACTCATCCAATAGGGTGAGCAGAACAAGTATCACTATATCCATTTTGCGATGATAATTTTTCAGGCACACAGGTACCTCTTAGAGACACTGCGCCCTGGACGATAAGCGAATTGAGTTTAGGTGATGATGTCTTGCTCGCTGTTGTATACTTATCTCTGAGGATAGGAGAGTTTGGAGTAGATGTTGATAAGTATTAAATATAGATATTAAATTCTGTCACTCTTATTTCCTAAAAAATGCTGAATTTTGACCTCAGCAAGGATAATACATCTCCTGTTCATCTCCACCAGAGCTTATGGTTCAAGAGGGCAGAGATTTTTACCTCATTTGTTCACTGGTGTATCCCAAATACCTCCGCTGTCTGACTCATATTAGGTACTCAATAATTACTTTTTAAAATAAACAAATATATTTGTATTTTTAATGCCTAACCTAGAGCCTGGCCCAGAAATATGCTTACTACATGTGTGCTGGGCCGGGCACGGTGGGTCACGCCTGTAATCCCAGCACTTTGGGAGGCTGAGGCAGGCAGATCACCTGAGGTGGAGAGTTTGAAACAAGCCTGACCAACATGGAAAAACCCCTTCTCTACTGAAAATAAAAATAAAAAAAAAAAATCTGGGCATGGTGGCACATGCCTGTAATCCCAGCTACTCGAGAGGCTGAGGCAGGAGAATCACTTGAACCGGGGAGGCGGAAGTTGCAGTGAGCCGAGATCGTGCCATTGCACTCCAGCCTGGGCAACAAGAGGCAA
Source organism: Macaca nemestrina (assembly GCF_043159975.1). NCBI lineage: Eukaryota > Metazoa > Chordata > Mammalia > Primates > Cercopithecidae > Macaca > Macaca nemestrina. Next base: position 94,844,643 of record NC_092126.1, on the reverse strand, counting down.
ACTCCATCTCAAAAAAAAAAAAGAAAAAAAGAAACTGAGTGTGTGATGAATGAAGCACAATATTCTAAGGGAAGAGAAAAGAGGGGAAATTTAAATATCAAAGCCAATAAAATCAAATTGTCTCATCTATAATAGCCTATTTAATGAATTTCTATTATAAGATGCTATCGAATCACCAATAAAATGACCATTTGATTTTTCCTTTTCTTTTTTTTTGAGTTTCGCTCTTGTGGCCTAAGCTGGAGTGCAATGGTGCAATCTCTGCTCACTGCAACCTCCGCCTCCCAGGTTCAAGCAATTCTCCTGCCTCAGCCTCCCAAGTAACTGGGAGTACAGGCGCATGCCACCATGCCCGGCTAATTTTTGGTATTTTTAGTAGAAACAAGGTTTCACCATGTGAGCTGGGCTGGTCTCAAACTCCTGACCTCAGGTGATCCACCCACCTCGGCCTCCCAAAGTACTGGGATTACAGGCGTGAGCCACCATGCCCAGCCGACCATTAGATTTTTTAAGCATGTATACACATTTCTTGGGTTGAAAAGAACAGATTTTTAAATATATATGTTTTTTTGCAAGGTAAGTGAAAAAGCAGCTTAGAATTAAGTAAAATAAAATACATGCATTTAGACCAGGCACGGTGGCTCACGCCTATAATCCAGCACTTTGGGAGGCTGAGGCCAGTGGATCACAAGGTCGGGAGTTTAAGACCAGCCTGGCCAAGATGGTGAAACCCCATCTCTACTAAAACTACAAAAATTAGTCAGGCATGGTGGTCAGAGCCTGTATCCCAACTACTCGGGAGACTGAGGCAGGAGAATCGCTTGAACCCCAGACGGTAAAGGTTGCAGTGAGCCTGGGAGGCAAAGTGAAACTCCATTTCAAAAAACAAACAAACAAAAAATACGTGCATTTAAAAAAGACTGGGAAGGTTCGTTATGTCTGGATAAATACGGTTTTTATTTTAAAAATTTTAAAGTTATTAATTTAAATATAGACAGGGTTTCACCATGTTGCCCAGGCTGGTCTTGAACCGCTGAGCTCAAGCAATCTGCCCACCTCAGCCCCCCAAAGTGCTGAGATTACAGGAATGAGCCACTTTGTCCATCCAATAAATTAGTTAATGGCCGATTTTTATGTTCTTTTCTTATCCATACTTTCTGAATTTTCTATACTACACATTCATTGCTTTTATAATAAGGAGAAAAGAGTGAATACAAAAGAAAAATACATAGAAGGAAATACATTAAATGCATAGAAGGAAATACATTAAAATTCAAACAATAATGGAGTGGTGAGGACATGGATTATAACTTTAAAAATTATTGTCTATTTTTAAATGTTCTTGAATTATTTGCATTACTTATTTTATGAAACATTTAACACTGGAAACTTGCAAGAATCTAATGTGCTGTGCAGTCTGAGATACACTCCACAAAGTCAAATATTTGTGAGTAACTTGAAGCACGCACCAAGTGTCAAGTTTTGAAAAGGGAAACTTTTACAGGTTATCAGCCAAAAATGTAAGTTGTGACTTCCCAGAAAATCTCAGGAACTTTTACCTATAGGCACCAAAATATGCCCCAGAGGGCTCCTAAAGGAGTAGGGAGTGGGGGTGGGGGTCCAGTGGGGGAGCTGCTGTGGATTCCTTAATATGCACCTAGAACTTCTTTGGCAGCAATGATTGATGGATGATATATAATTAATTTCACTTGACAAGCATAAAGGAAAAATTTCCCTGAGCCACTGTAACCTGAGCTAATGAAACCCTATTTAACCAAGGGTGTGTATTTAGACTGGATCTTACCTTAGTGACTTAGCCATTAGTAGGAATTCATTGTTTACCTTTAGGATTCTTATCAGTACTTAGACTCTGTTTGCATGTGATTTTCACCTGATTGCTCAACATACTCAGCGTTATACGATTTGGAAATAAGTGAAAACATTGCAAGATCACAAAAAGCTAATCTCAACTATCTAATCTCCTTAAAACTTTATGATTTTCTCTTCTCTTTCAGGATGTATTATGGTATTCTCTGGAAAGATTCTGTGAACAAGCAAGACACCTGTTTCAGGTCTTGTTAAATACCAGGTCTTTCCATTTCCTTTAAGCCTTTCAGAGATTCAGGCCATGTCATCATACCTGATCACTTCATACCTGAACCCCACAAGGACAGCAGCATCCTCTTGTGTCTACTGCCTGTGAGACCTCCTCTAGAGAAAGTTCCAGAAAACAAGAGAAGTGCAAAGAGTTCATAAGGAACTTTTGGGGGAACCTACAACTATTAATAGTTAACACTGGACAGGGAACCAGGAGATCTGGATTCTGGTTGTACTTTGCCCTGTTCATATGACTTTGGACAAACCACCCATCTTCTAGGAACCTTCATTTCCTCATTTATATTGAAGACAATTGAAGTAAAGGACCTCTAAAGTCTGTTTCAGTTTGAAAATTCTCTGGCTCAAAAGAACTCCCTCATGAAGATCAGCAGCAGGAGGGATCAGTGGGCGCTTCCTTCACAGTGAGAGAAGTAGGAGCTCATGCAGGGTCTAAGCCTGGAGAACTTTGAGTTATTCTCATCCAATTCTGCACTTGAAAAACTGAGAAATGAGAGTGTGGATTCAACACTCCTGATACCCTTGTTGAAATCAAAGGCCTGGCTGCATCAGGTGAGCTAGCATTTGTCTTTCTTCCGGATAACTGGAGCTATGTTTTGATTTCCATGGGGGGAAAAAAAAACCTCATAGCCACAGCCTTGCCATGCAGAAGTATTCATGAGTAATTAGGGGGCAGTGATAGCTGAACAACAAAAGAGTTGGTTCTGTGAGCCCTCAGATTTTGGCAGCCTTGAGAACGCTCCAAAAGGAGGCCTAGTCTAGGACTGCTGTAATGTCATCCAGGGCCTGGGGTGTGCCACACCCCACCACCACCTTCATTTACCCCCACCCAGATGACCCTGCCATCTGCCAGGTGTGCTCACAAGAGGTGGCGCAGATCTGCGGATGGGAAGGAGGGAGCACCCTGGCAGCAGCCTCCTCCTGCCTCCCTGCCTGGGAGCCACGTGACAGTTTGCTTCTCTTTGACTTCCAGGCTGAAGAAGGTTTTAGCTTTCATTTCTACACATCTACCATTGATGGGCAGCTTACATCCCTCCCTCAGCCTTACTTGGGACCCCTGGCTCCCTGCCTTCTGTACTCTGCCACCATGTTGGGTACCTCAGAGGCACATGCTAGAGTCAGGCCCTGTTTCCCTTTTCTGCCTCCTCCAAAAGGATAGTGCTATGTTATTTTTCAGCTCGAAATTCCACACTCACTCTATTTTCTACTAAACAAAAATTCAAAATTTTTAGCCCAACTGTCAGTGTTCCTTGTTACCAACATTGCCTTTTGCCCACTCTACACACTAACATTCACACATAAACACACTGTCTACCTTTGTAGAGCTCATTTATGTTGCAAAGTTCAGCTTTAACGAATCTTTCCCTGGGAAACCTACCCGATATCTTTCAGCCTAAAATATTCTCTCCTCTGAACTCTTACAGCTTTCTGGTTCCTCCGTTGGAGATATTCAGTCCTTCCTTCCTTCCTTCCTTCCTTCCTTCCTTCCTTCCTTCCTTCCTTCCTTCCTTCCTTCCTTCCTTCCTTCCTCTCTCTCTCTCTCTTTCTTTCTTTATTTCTTTTTTGAGACAGTCTTGCTCTGTCACCCAGGCTGGAGTGCAGTGGTCTGATCTCAGCTCACCACAAGCTCCACCTCCCGGGTTCAAGCTATTCTCCTGCCTCAGCCTCCTGAGTAGCTGGGATTACAGGCGCCCACCACCAAGTCCAGCTAGTTTTTGTATTTTTAGTAGAGACAGTGTTTCACCATATTGGCCAGGCTGGTCTTGAACTCCTGACCTCAAGTGGTCCACCTGACTTGGCCTCCCAAAGGGATTTTAGGTGTTAGCCACCACACCTGGCCTGATATTAAACACTATCTAACTAAAATCACAGTTATTTTTCCATAGGCTTCTTCTCTACTAGGTTGTAGGCTTCTCAAAAGACAAATAACACAAAGATAAAACAATTACCTATGTTTTATCTTTGTGTGTCTGTAGCAGAGTATACGCTACTGGCTGGGTGCGGTGGCTCACACCTCTAATCCCAGCATTTGGGGAGGCTGAGGTAGGAGGATCACTTGAGGCCAGGAGTTCAAAACCAGCCTGCTCAACATAGCAAAGCCATGTCTCTGCAAAAAAAAGAAAATAAAAAATAAGAAAAGCTGGGTATAGTAGCACGTACCTGTAGTCCCAGCTACTGGGGAGGCTGAGGCAGGAGGATCCCTTGAGCCCAGGAGGTTGAGGCTGCAGTGTGCCATGATTGTGCACTGTACTCCAGCTTTGGCAACAGAGTGAGACTGTGTCTCTAAAATATGTGTCTCTGTGTGTGTGTGTGTGTGTGTGTGTGTGTGTGTGTGTATGTGTGTATGCTACACGGTAGGTTCTTAAAGACTGCTCAGTGAATGAGGAACGGAGATCAACCAGGTACTATAGACTAGTTTTTACCTACCTCTGTGTTGCTAAGGTGAAAAGCAGATTTGAGTAGCAGAAATTGGAATCCACAACTTAAAAATAATATAGTTCTCCTTTTTAAAGTGCAAACTTCTTTCCAATAAAGGATAAACTTTTTTCGTTTGTTTGTTTGTTTTGTTGTTGTTTTGTTTTTCTTATGACAGAGTTTTACTCTTGTAGCTCAGACTGGAGTGCAGTGGCGCCATCTCAACTCACTGCAGCCTCTGCCTCCCAGGTTGAAGTGATTCTTGTGCCTCAGCCTCCAGAGTAGCTGGGACTACAGGCTATTCCTGACCTCAGGTGATCAGCCCACCTTGGCCTCCCAAAGTGCTGGGATTACAGGCATGAGCCACCGCGCCTAGCCAGATAAACTGTTCTTCACAAATCAAGATGCTACATCTAAGTCACTTTCTTCTGTCATATTCTCATGACAACCTAAACACCCATGGACTGATCCTCTCCCCAGAAAAATGCACATGTACACATTCGGACAAATACGTACAATTTTATATTTTTATTGAGTAACAATTTCAAAGTTATAAAAAGTTGCAAAAATAAAAAGAGCATTAGAAACATCCACAGACTGGCGTGGTGTGGGTACAGTTGCCATTAAAGACACTCAACCATGGGAGGCAAAACATTGGCGATATCGAAACAGGTGAAGCAGTGGGTGGGGTCCCACCAAAGTGGTGTGCACAGGCTTCAGCAGTCACATCCTGGAGATAGTGACCCAGTTCAGGAAGGTGGGTACCCTGATCTCCCTGGAGCCCAGAAATGTGGCCTCAGTGACATCAGCAAACTAGTACTCACCACAAACGTCTCCTTCTCAGCCAGGATGAGCCTCTCATCCATGTCTCTGCAAAGAAACTGGTAGCATTTGTATCTCAAGAAGGCAGAAACAAAGTGGTCCTCCCAGCTATGGCCATGAATAACAAAAACATGGAGTGGGTGAAGGTCTTGAAGGAGGTGATCCGGGTGTGCCAGGTGTGGTGACCTGGAGGCAATAGTCACGCACTGTCAGCAGGATGCGTGGAGACTCAGACATCCACTCAGTGACTCAAAGACCCTCCTTCCCTCACAGTCAGAGGGAGGCACTTTCTCTGGCTCTAGCCTTTGAAGGCAGAAAATATATTCATGTCTCAGGCAGACTCTTACTCTCTTTAGTTGCTAACATAATCTACGAATAGAAGAAGAAGTGGAACATGTCTCAGGGGAATGAATAGTAACTGGTTCTCACTGGGATTCAAATAGTTGCTTATATTTAAGAATTGGGCCAGGCGCAGTGGCTCGCACATGTAATCACTGCACTTTGGGAGGCCAAGGTAGGCGGATCACCTGAGGTCAGGAGTTCGAGACCAGCCTGGCTAACATGATGAAACCCCATCTCTCCTAAAAATACAACGATTAGCTGGGCGTGGTGGCGGGAGCCTGTAATCCCAGTTACTCCAGAGGCTGAGGCAGGAGAATCACTTGAACCCCGTGAGGCAAAGTTTGTGGTGAGCCAAGATTGCGCTATTGCACTTCAGCCTAGGCAACAAGAGTGAAACTCCATCTCCAAAAAAAAGGATTGAAACAATGAGCCAGCAAGCATGACCCATGGCCCTCAATCTCAATTGTAGGAGGAAATTTCCTTTTTTATTAAACATAAATATCTGTTTCCCGTCCCCAAAAAGTAAAGAAACATCTGCTGGGCATGGTAGCTTGTGCTGTAGTTCTAGCTACTCAAGAGGCTGAGGCAGGAGTATCTCTTGAGCCCAGGAGTCTGAGGCTGGATTACTACAAAGCCAGACCCTGTCTCTTAAAAAAAAAAAAAAAAAAAAAAGAAAGAAAGAAAGAAAGAAACTTTCATGTATCCTTTACCGGATTCACCTAATTAACATCATTTGTGTTATGATTTTATTCCTCTGGCTTGCCCATTCTCACTCTGTGCGTGTGTGCATGCATGTGTATATGAGTGTGTATCTGTGTTTTCCCGAAGTATTTGAAGGTAGTTTCATATATTAGCTATTTACCCCTAAATATTTTGATGACTATTTCCCAAGAATAGGACATTCTCTTATGTCATCATAGTACAGTTATCACTTCATAAATTTATATGCCTTTTTTTTTTTTTTTTTGAGATGGAGTTTCACTCTTGTTGCTCAAGCTGGAGTGCAATGGTGTGATCTTGGCTCACTGCAACCTCCACCTCCCAGGTTCAAGCTATTCTCCTGCTTTAGCTTCCCAAGTAGCTGGGATTACAGTTGTGCACCACTATGCCCAGTTAATTTTTTTGTATTTTTAGTAGAAACAGGGTTTCACCATTTTAGCCAGGCTGGTCTTGAACTCCCTGACCTCAGGTGATCTGCCCACCTCGGCCTCCCAAAGTTCTGGGATTACAGGCGTGAGCCAACACACCTGGCTTATATGCTTTTATCTAATTCGCCATCTCTATTCCAATTTTGTCAGTTGATCTAATGATATCTTCTATAGCATTGATTTTTTTCCTCCCATACAGGATCCAGTCATAAGGACGGAGTCCCCGTGATGGGATTAGTGTCTTTATAAGAAGAGGAAGACAGCCAGCCTTCTTTCCTTCCACCAAGTCAGAATACAATGAGAAGATGGCTACCTGTAACCCAAGGGGAGGGCTTTCACCAGAACCTGGTTCTATTGCACCCCGATCTTGGTCTTCTATCCCCCAGATTGTGAGAAATCAATGTTTATTGTTTAAGCCACCCCAGTCTGGTATTTCATTATAGCAGCCCAAGTGACTAAGACAGTCCTTTTCCCCCCTTATGAATAGTGTAATAAAACCAGGCACAGTGGCTCTCTACTTATAAATCACAGCACTCAGGGGCCAAGGCAGGAGGATCACTTGAGCCCAGGAGTTCGTGACCAGCCTGAGCAACAAAGTGAGACCTTCATCTTTACAAAAAAAAAAAAAGCCTGACATGGTGGTGGGCACCCATAGTCCAAGGTACTCAGGAGGTTGAGGTGGGAGGATTGCTTGAGCCCTGGAGATCAAGGCTGCAGTGAGCCATGATTATGCCACTGCATTCTAGCCTGGGCGACAGAGTGGCACCCTGTCTCAATACTAATACTAATACTAATAATAATAATAATGTAATACTGATGAGGTAGGGCAATTTTTGCCCCAGGATCTAAAAGGAAGTAATGCCCTATGGGAGCACTCAACCATAGTTTTTGGTTTAGATTGGGTTGCATGTGACCTTAGGCAAACAGCTTAATCTCTCTGTACATCAGTATCAGCATCTTTAACCAGGGATAATAATGCCACCTAACTTACAACGTTGTGAAGGTTAAAGAATCAATACAAGTAAAGTGCTTAGAAAAGTGCCAGCACGGCCGGGCGTGGTGGCTCACGCCTGTAATCCCAGCACATTGGGAGGCTGAGGTGGGCAGATCACTAAGTCAGGAGATCGAGACCATCCTGGCTACCATGGTGAAACTCCGTCTCTTTGTATTTTGTAAAAATACAAAAAATTAGCCTGGCGTGGTGGCAGGTGCCTGTAGTCCCAGTTACTCAGGAGGCTGAAGCAGGAGAATGGCGTGAACCTGGGAGGCGGATCTTGCAGTGAGCTGAGATCATGCCACCGCACTCCAGCCTGGGCCATAGAGTGAGACTCCGTCTCAAGAAAAAAGAAAAAGAAAAAAAGAAAAGTGCCAGCACATAGGTAAGCACTATATATAGATAGAATATAAGCTCCATGAGGTCAAGGATTTTACTTCTTGATATATTCCCACTTCCTGGAAGAGCATCCTGCACAGAGTAAGCACAATATCCCACGAAATGACTGAAAAATGCAACGACCTCTCATGCCTGTAGTCCCAGCTCCTCAGGAGACTGAGACAGGAAGATGGCTTAAGGGCAGGAGTTTGAGGCTGCAGTGGGCTACCATTGCACCGGGAAATAGCCACTGCGTTCCAGTCTGGGCAACATGGAGAGACCCCCACCTCTAAAACAAAGTAAAATAAAATTTTAAAAGAAAAAAATATCAGCTTGGGAAACCTGGTGAAGCCCTGTCCCTACAAAGAATACAAAAAATTAAAAAATTAGCAGGGCATGGTGCCACATACTTGCAGTCCCAACTAGTTGGGAGTCTGAGATGTGAGGATTGCCTGAGCCCAGGAAGTCAAGACTGCAGTGAGTCATGATTGCACCACTGCATTCTAGCCGGGATGACAGAGTGAGACCCTGCCTCAGGACAAAAAGAAAAAAAAGAAAGAAAAGAAAATGAAAAAAATTCGAGAAAGGCCCTGGAATTCTCCAGCTGATGTACACTTTCCTACTTGGCTTGACATTGACCGCAGCTGGCTGAGAACGCCTCAGCCCCTGATTAGGGCTGAACTCTTCGAGGAATACTTTGCTCCTACTGGCTCAGGCAACCAATTCCTCAGCTGGTTGCTTTGTTCTCTAATCACAGGACAGAAAAGCAAAGACGAGAAGGCAGGTGCAGCTAACCAAGACACGCTGAACAGTCTGGTTGATGGGAAAGCTTTCCCAGTCCTCACCTCCAGCAGATAGAAGGAAATAACCATACTGTGGCCCTGCCTAGCCTGCTGCCTTTTTTCAAAACAGTTTGACCTCTGTGTTTAATGACTTTAATTGCAAAGTAGGGGTTCCTGAGCAGTAGGTTGCTTCAGGAGGTTGTGGGTTAGCAAATGGATATTTAAAGCAAGCTGTCTGTAGACTGAATAAACAGTGTGTCTCCTTCATATATGAGCTATGTTCTCAGCAGGCTGGAGGGTAGAGACCAGCGTTCTGAAAACGCTGTTTTCTACCCCTCATCAGAATTGTTAGCATCTTTGCTGAAAATGCAGATTTCAAGGCCTCACTTCAGTACAGCTAAATCAGCATTGGCATTGGTAGCGGGTGGAGGTGGAATGAGGTTGACTTGTGAGGTGGAGTAGAGCAGGAATCTTTTTTTTTTCATTCATAAAATTTATTTTTTAGGGCTGTTCTACATTCATAGCAAAATTGAGCAGAAAGTGTAGAGACTTCCCATATACCCCTTGTCACTATATACCCCTTGTCACCATATACCCCTTGTCACCATATACCCCTTGTTGCCGCAACACACAACCTCCCCCGGTATCAATATCTGCGCCACTATGTTTGTTTGTTTGACTTATTTATTTATTCATTTTTATTTTATTATTATTATTTTTTGAGACGAAGTCTTACTCTGTCGCCCAGGCTGGAGTGCGGTGGCTCGATTTCGGCTCACTGCAAGCTCCGCTTCCCAGGTTCACACCATTCTCCTGCCTCAGCCCCTCCGAGTAGCTGGGACTACAGGCGCCCACCACCACGCCCGGCTAATTTTTTGTATTTTTAGTAGAGACGGGGTTTCACCGTGGTCTCGATCTCCTGAACTCGTGATCTGCCTGCCTCAGCCTCCCAAAGTGCTGGGATTACAAGTGTGAGCCACCGCGCCCGGCCTATTTATTTTTTGAGATGGAGTCTCACTCTATCGCCCAGGCTGGAGTAAATTAGCACGATCTCAACTCACTCTGCCTCCTGGGTTCAAGTCAGTCTCCTGCGTCAGCCTCCCGAGTAACTGGGACTACAGGCACGTCTCACCAGGTTCGGCTAATTTTTGTATTTTTAGTAGGGACAGGGTTTCACTATGTTGGCCAGCCTGGTCTCAAACTCCTGACCTTAGGTGGTCTGCCCACCTCGGACTCCCAAAGTGCTGGGATTACAGGCCTGAGCCACCGCACCCGGCCTACACCTGTTATAATTGACAAACCTATATTGACACATCATTGTCATCCAAAGACCATAGCTTATATTAGGGTTCACTCTTGGTGTTGCACATTCCATGGGCTTTAACAGATGTATAATGACCTGATTCATAATTATAGTGCCATACAGAATACTTTTACTGTTCTGAAAATCCTTTGGCCTATTTATCCCTCCCTTCCCCTTTAAACCCTGGCAACCACTGATCTTTTTACTGTCTCCATAGTTTTGCCTTTTCCAGAACATACAGTATATAACCTTTTCGGACTGGCTTATTTCATTTCATAATATGTGTTTGAGGTCTCTCCATGTCTTTTCATGGCTTGATAGCTCATTTCTTTTTAGAATGGAATAATATTCCATTGTCTGCCTGTACCATTGTTCATCCATTCACCTACTGAAGAACATCTTAGTTGCTTCCAAGTTTTGGCAAGTATAAATAAAGATGGCATAAACACAGGCACAGTGGCTCATGCCTGCAATCCTAGCCCTTTGGGAGGCAGAGGTAGGTGGATCACGAAGTCAGGAGTTCGAGACCAGCCTGACCAACTTGGTGAAACCCCGTCTCTACTAAAAATACAAAAATTAGCTGGGTGTGGTAGCACATGCCTTTAATCCTAGCTACTTAGGAGGCTGAGGCAGGAGAATGGCTTGAACCTGGGAGATGGAGGTTGCAGTTAGCCAAGATCGCGCCATTGCACTCCAGCCTGGGTGACAGAGCGAGACTCCATCTCAAAAAAAAAAAAAAAAAAGGCCGGGCGCGGTGGCTCAAGCCTGTAATCCCAGCACTTTGGGAGGCCGAGACGGGCGGATCACGAGGTCAGGAGATCGAGACCATCCTGGCTAACACGGTGAAACCCCGTCTCTACTAAAAAATACAAAAAAAATCTAGCCAGGCGAGGTGGCGAGCGCCTGTAGTCCCAGCTACTCGGGAGGTTGAGGCAGGAGAATGGTGTAAACCTGGGAGGTGGAGGTTGCAGTGAGCTGAGATCCGGCCACTGCAGTCCAGCCTGGGTAACAGAGCGAGACTCCGTCTCAAAAAAAAAAAAAAAAAAAAAGATGGCATAAACATCCATGGGCAACTTTTTGCATGGACATCCATTTTTGTGGAGTTTGTTTTGTTTTGTATTTTGAGACAGGGTCTTGCTCTGTTGCCTACGCTGGAGTGCAGTGGCACTACCATGGCCCACTGCAGCCTCATCCTCCCAGACTCAAGCAGTCCTCCCACCTCAGCCTGAGTGGCTGGGACTACAGGCATGCACTTTCATGCCCAGGACATTTTTTAAATACTTCTTCGTAGAGACAGAGTCATGCTATGTTGCCGGGGCTGGTCTCAAACTCGTAGGTTCAAAATCCCACCTCAGCCTCAGCTGGGGTTAGAGGCATGAGCCACCACACCCAGCTCTTATTAAAATCTTAATAAAATTTTAATTCATTTGGATAAATACCAAGGAGCAAGATTGCTGGGTCATATGGTAAGAGTATGTTTAGTTTAAACCTTCTTCCAAAGTGGCTGTACCATTTTGTGTTCCTACCAGCAGTGAGTGAGAGTTCCTGTTGCTCCACATCCTTGCCAGCATTGGTGTCACCAGTGTTCTAGATTTTGGTTTTTCTTTTTTTTTTTTGAGACGGAGTCTCGCTCTGTCGCCCAGGCTGGACTGCAGTGGCCGGATCTCAGCTCACTGCAAGCTCCGCCTCCCGGGTTCACGCCATTCTCCTGCCTCAGTCTCCCGAGTAGCTGGGACTACAGGCGCCCGCCACCTCGCCCGGCTAGTTTTTTGTATTTTTTAGTAGGGATGGGGTTTCACCGTGTTAGCCAGGATGGTCTCGATCTCCTGACCTCGTGATCCGCCCGTCTCGGCCTCCCAAAGTGCTGGGATTACAGGCTTGAGCCACCGCGCCCGGCCAGATTTTGGTTTTTCTAATACATGTGTAGTGGTATCATAATCATATTGTTGTTTTAATTTGCAATTCCCCGAGGAGGACACGTGATGATGAACATCTTTTCATATGCTTACTTGGAATCTGTTTATTTTCTTTGGTGAAATGTCTATTTAGGTATTTTGCCTATTTTAAAAATCAGGTTGTTCAGTTTTCTTATTGTCAAGTTTTAAGAGTTGTTTGTATATTTTATTATTTTTATTTTATTTATTTATTTTTTTTTTGAGATGGAATTTTGCTCTTGTTGCCCAGGCTAGAGTGCAATGGTGCAATCTTGGCTCACTGCCACCTCTGCCTCCGGGTTCAAGTGATTCTCCTGCCTCAGCCTCCCAAGTAGCTTGGATTACAGTCATGCGCCACCATGCCCAGCTAATTTCTTGTATTTAGTAGAGACGGGGTTTCATCATGTTGGTCAGGCTGGTCTCGAACTCCTGACCTCAGGTGATCCACCTGCCTCAGCCTCTCAAAGTGCTGGAATTACAGGCATGAGCCTCTGCACCCGACTGGGAGTTGTTTGTATATTTTAGATAACAATACTTTATCAAATGTGTCTTTTGCAATTATTTTCTCCCAGTCTGTGGCTTGTCTTTCCATTCTCTTGAGGAATCTGCCTTTTTAACCAGCTCATTCACGCATGCAATAAAGTTTGAGGGTCACTGACACCTGAGAGGTGAGGAAATATTATTTTCAACCATCAAAACACAACAATGCACTTCAATTTTGCTGGTAAACATAATCCTATAAATAACACAGGTTAAAAATAAATAAATAACACAGGTTATAAACATGTAATTAAGGTAATTAAAGTATACATTGGTGAACTTCACAAAACATATCCTTATTAGCTCTTATCTAGTTTTATGAAAACGGATAGAGCATTAGTAAAAGTCAGGAGAGCTGTATTCTAAAGGGAATTTTACTGCTAATTAGCCATGTGACCTTAAACTGATCTTTCTCTACATCTCTAGACCCTAGTTTCCGGGAGTGTAAAATGATGGGGATTCATGAGATGAGATTTAAAGCTCCCTGTGGTCCTGTGGCTTCATCAAAGCCAAGGCAAGGAGCCTATTTCTATCAATGAAAATCCTGAGTAAACATGGGTGGTACGTATTAATAAGAAATGCCTTTAATTTGGCGTCTTTTAGGCTTTAGGTAACAATCCTCAGAGTTAGGCTTTAATGCAGACTTGACTAATGCATAAATTAAGCAAGGTTAGCGTCCCCACCAAAGTGCCACTGTGGTCGGTAAAACAAACCCAGATTGATAATGGCTAAATTTAAATGAGAAAGTGTGTGTGTGTATACACAATTACATATAGGGCAGAACATAGAGAATTTCAGACGCAACAGACTTTGTGAATGCAAAGAGAAACAAAAATAGAAACCATCGAATAGCCAGATGGCTGAGCCTTCTATTTTTAAATATATCATGAGTTCTGTGGGAGTATGTCAATGAGTAGAACGAAGAAAAATGTGGTAACCTTTAGTGTTGCTGTTTTTTAAACAAAACAATATCACATAAGGTGTCAAATAGCAAGGAAACTATATAATGAAATGAAAGAAGTGAGTGCTTTTTAAGTCCATCAAGCCCAGCCTCTAATATTACACCATGATTCAAAGCACGAATCAAACATTCTTCATGCTTGAAGCTGCAAGTTATTTACAATGACTGTAATATTTCCAAGAAATACCGAAATTAGTAGGTGAAGTTTCCTTTTTCCCCCTTCTCATATTTCTACACTTAACTTCTTTTCAAATGCCCTAATGTAGTCACGGCGTAGCCACAAAACGTGACAGAATAAACACATCCGTGGGTCATCGATGAGCCAAACTTTGTGAAACATCTAAGAAAATGTGTTTGAAAAAGAACTGCACAGTTTAGAACTTTAGAGTAACTCACGAATCAGCTAACCCAGTCAGAAGATTACTCACTTAAGAATGATATAATTACTTTCAGTTTGCTTAAAGCCAGGGAAAAGTTGACACAGCGATTAAAGGAAAATGGGTGAAAAAAAATAGAGTTACATTATACCAACTAAATTCAGGCTGTTCCAAGGAATAGGCCCAAAGCTTATTTGAGGAAAGATTATCTTGACAAATTGGATAAACATTTTCTGCATGACAGGACGCTGATGGAGAGTCTGTTCTGCAAGCACACCTGGTGGTGGTTTGCTTAGTGTTTGACCAAGGTGTTCAGCTTGCCCGAGTTCTCCCAGGGGCTTTGTTTAACGTTTGGCAGGTAGAGGCAGAGCCAGGGTAGGCCTTGGTAACGGTTGTTGGGCTCTGCAGATGTCTTACCCCACCCCAGCCCCACCCCCATCTCCCCATTTGGGTTAAAACAACTCTTGGCTAGACCAGTTCACAAAAGGCAACACCAGACTTTGACAAACAGTTCATGCTTAAGGAGGCCTGCAGTCTAATGTTCCTAAGGCAAATAAAAATGGCAAATGCAAATAAATGCATCAACACCCCCCTCTTTTTTGGCTTCCTTCCATAGTCAACTGGGATGGAGAGGTCAGGTCCAACACAGGGAATTACTATGGATGCAAACTTTCCAGCACACAAAGCGTCCTAGTGCCAGGATAGAGAAAGTACAAATTTGGTGCATTTCTGCTCAAGGCCATGCTTACCTGGGCCCAAATGACTACAGATATGGAGAATCAGTGGCCTCCTGTAAAGTTTTTGTAGCAACTCTGGTGTTCTCAAATTGTCTAAAAGTCTTGGGCATCCTAAAAGTGTGTATTTGCTATATCTTGGCATCCTTGAAATGCAGTCACCCTAGAGGCAGTAATATGAGAATGGCTGCTTAGTGTTGGCCATTTGATGTTTTTTAGTGCTGCCTTATCATTCAGGAAAGCACTAATTTGGGGAACAGTATACCTAGAAATGTCATTAGACAGTGTGGGGATTTCCACTGCATTCAGGCCCCATAGAGTGAAATGCACAACCCCCCTGTTAGAACAATTTTGCATTTTGTTAGGTCAATTTGGTTCAACCAGAAATTGCTTTGTGTCAGCTAGTTTTAAGCCTGAAGTCAACTAGCAGCCTATCCAGTGGTTCCAAACATAAACACCTCACATTACTGTGTTGGATACACAGGTTAGAAATGGAGTTAGGAATAACAGTGGTTTTAATTTGTTAATTTTTTAAGTCCTTGGGAAGTTATTCCTAGGTGCCAGGATGTGAAGCACCATGGAGCTCCACCCTCTACAAAGTCCACTTTGCAATTCTCAAAGGAAAACTTCAGTTTTATAGATTATAAATCCACACTCTCATCTTCAATGTGAACACACCTCCTTTCTCTCTCCATCCACTACTTCATTTCTCTGCCCCTCCCCTTAATTTTTCTCAACAAGTAAACAAACTGAATATTGTAAAAGTCAAATCCTAGGAAAAACCAGAACAATGACACTGCTTGATTCAAAGTCGGCTGACATTTAATGTATGTCTACTGCATCCCTAGACATACCTCATATAATCTTCATCCAGGGAAATGAGTATTATTTATCTTCACCTTAAGTGTGTGAAATCTGAAGTTTAGAGGACATTAAGTTACAAGTCCATGTTCACACAGCTAGAATGTCGGGAAGCCAGGAGTTATTTTCAGTGACTTTGTCCTTGATTCAGTCTCAGGGCTCATTTTCCAAGACTACGCTTCTATGTCTTTTAAAGAGTGATAGAGTCAGCAAGGCGTGGTGGCTCATGCCTGTAATCCCAGTGCTTTGGGAGGCCAAGGCGAGCAGATCATTTGAGGTCAGGAGTTCAAGACCAGCCTGGCCAATATGGTGAAACTCCATCTCTACTAAAATACAAATAAATTATCTGGGCATGGTGGCATACGCCTGTAGTCCCAGCTACTTGGGAGGCTGAGGCAGAAGAATTGCTTGAACCCAGGAAGTGGAGGTTGTAGTGAGCCAAGATCACACAATTGCACTCCAGCCTGGGCAACAGAGCGAGACTCTGTCTCAAAAAAAAAAAAAAAGGTTAGCCAGGCGCGGTGGTGCATGCCTGTAATCCCAGCTACTCGGGAGGCTGAGGCAGGAGAATCGCTTGAACCCAGGAGGTGGAGGTTGCAGCGAGCCAAGATTGTGCCATTGCATGCCAGCCTGGGCAACAGAGTGAGACTCCATCTCAAAAAAAAAAAAGATAGAATCAAAGTTGATGATGACTTTTCCTCATAATATTTCAGAGCATTAAAAAAATGTTTTAGTGATACATGTTAATAATATCTTATTTTTTAAGCTTGACATTCAAAATAAAATTTTAAATGTAGTTTACAGGCAAGTTTTTTTCCCCAATGAGAAGTATTTTGGCATTATTTGAATCTGAGTTGAAATCCTGTGTCTGGCTGTGTGATCATGAATTCATCACTTAACCTTTTGTGGCCTGTTTCTCAATGTAAAATAAGAATAAAAATGGTTACCTCCCAGGGTTGAATTTATTTATGCTGCTATTTATCCTTAGACATTATCTGTCTCTCTCAGTAGACGATGAGCTTCTTTTAAGCATGAACTTTGTCCTCATCATCTATGTATCCTTCATTTACTTCGTTGGGTTGTGCATATACTATTTGTTGAATAAATAAGTTATTTATATGATTGCATTTGCCACGTTAGGATCTCAATAAAAGTTTTATTTTCCTTTTTTCTTTTCTTTTTAAAGACGAATAAAGTGTTTATCAGAGAAGAGGTGAAAAACTGCTCAAATAATTTTAGGCACTGTAAATGGGAAGAGGTACACAACTGTGTCCTTTTTTGTGGAGGCAAAGGAGTCTCTTGAAATGATACATATTGGTACAGGGAGGTTTCTGAACAGGTGCATTACAACATGATGCCCACAAGTCCAGGTCATATAATGGAAAAGTCAATGTCCAGATTATCAAAGAATTAAGAGAACACAATGGGCCATCTTCCATATGTTTCAGAAATGCTGAAGAAGTCGTTGAAGGATTGGTCTTGCCATTCTCTAGGAATCACGTTCCTAATTCATTTGGTTGCTGCTGCTTCACTTCTGTGAAGGTATTGAGACTCTGCATAGGGACAAAAGAAACCAAAGAAAAATGATTAACAACAAAAGAAGGCAAAATATTGGCTCATATTTTATACATAAGTAATATTGGGGGTCACACCTTTCCTGAGATCAGTCTGGATTCCAGGTCTGATTTTAGAGAGTACTGAAACATTTGACTATAGGTCTTAAATCATTCAAATATAGGGTGCAAGAGGAGGCAGACAAATGAAGGAAAGGGTACTAATTTGAGGGAACGAAACACTGAAGGACCTGGTTATGCCAGATAGTAGTCACCTTGGGCCAGTATCTTCAGTTATTTATTTTCATGGCCATCTGTTTCCTCCCTGGAAAACTAGAGAAGAATGGGGGTTAGTTCAACTCTGGTGTCAAAATGTGTGTGTGGCGGTGTGGGGGAGGGTTTTGTTTTGTTTTGTTTTTTGAGACAGAGTCTCACTTTGTCACCCAGGCTGCAGTGCAGTGGCTGATCTCAACTCACTGCAACCTCTGACTCTGAGGCTCAAGTGATCCTCCCACCTCGCTTCCTAAGAAGCTGGGACTACAAGTGCGCTTGCAGCTAATTTTTGTATTTTTCGTAGAGACAGGGTCTTGAACTCCTGGGCTCAAGCAGTCTACCTGCCTTAGCCTCCCAAAGTGCTGGGATTACAGGCATGAGTTACCACACCCAGCCAATGTTTTTATAATACGATTTTTCTACAACTGTATTTGCTGGAGAAAATCACACAACTGTGTTGACCAGCCATGATCACAAATCAAGAGGACTGTGTTACATCTTTTTATCTCTTCTGTAACTTCCAACTTATTCCTACATCCTCACCTCTCAGCTTCACTTTCAACCAATGAATCTACCTCATCTTTCATCTAGAGCTATTCTGTCCAATGGTAGCTACTTGCCACATGTAGCTATTTAAATTTAAATTAATTTAAATTAAAAATTCAGTGCCTGAGTTGCACTAACCACATTGCGAATGTTAAACAGCCACGTCTCCCCTTACTATCATACTGGACAGTGTAGATATAGAACATTTTCACCATCTCAGAAATTTCTGTTGAACGGCACTGGTCAAATGTAGAGGAATCCCTTCATCTACTCAACCCTGACTCTCTAGACCTGTCTGCAATGTATGTCCATCTACCTTCCCTTTTGTGCCAATGGAAGAGGTGTCCATATTCTATCAGAGAACCAGCCCCTCCATGTGTCATCTCACCAACTCAAGGACCTTGCTTTCTGTCTCACCATTCTGTATTGTAATGATTCCCCTTTATACCGAATTATTTTTATTAACAAAATGTCAAATCTTTTAAAAAATAATACTTCCCACTTCCAGGAAATTAAATAGACTTACTTTTTCTTATTACTCCTGCTAAGTACAATGAAAAAACTTTGGACATTTTATTTATAAATATATCTATATATAATATATACATATATCTAATGTATAGATATATGTAACTATTATATATTTACATTGATATTATATATAAAATATATTGATAAGATACACACACACACACACACACACACACACACCCCCATATCAAGGCTCAGCTCGGAAAGATGAAGAGAAAAGCCATGCTGGCTAGAAAACTTGGGGCCTGCCGGGCTCAGTGGCTCATGCCTGTAATCGAGCACTTTGCGAGGCCAAGGCAGGCGGATCACGAGGTCAGGAGATCGAGACCATCCTGGTTAACATGGTGAAACCCTATCTCTACTAAAAATACAAAAAATTAGCCTAGCGTGGTGGCAGGTGCCTATAGTCCCAGCTACTCAGGAGGCTGAAGCAGGAGAATGGCATGAACCCGGGAGGCAGAGCTTTCAGTGAGCCAAGATCGCACCACTGCACTCCAGCCTGGGCGACAGAGCAAGACTCTGTCTCAAAAAAAACAGAAGACATAAAAAAGAATGAAAGGAACATTTTAGTACTTTAAAATACAAAAACCAAGGTAAGAAACTTAGAGAATGGACATAACAGCAGAATGAGAGGGACAGATGAAATAATCACTAAGCTGACAGATCAACAGGAATTACCCAATCTGAACAGACCAAAAAAAGAGACAGACCCTCAGGGATCTTTGGTACTACACCAAAATGTCTACTATTTGTGTCACTGAAATCTCAGAAGGCAGAGAGAAAGAGGGCAGGGCTAAAAAGTCCCAAATTTGAAAGCAGACATAAACATAAGGGTTCAACAAACTGAGCAAATCCTAAGACTCAATCTCCTGGGCTCAAGTGATCCTCCCACCTCAGCCTCTTGAGTAGCTGGAATTACAGGCATGCACCACCATGTCCAGCTAATTTTTAAATTTTTTTTGGTAGAGACAGCGTCTCACTATGTTGCCCAGCCTAGTGTCAAACTACTGAACTCAAGTGACCCTTTTGCCTCAACCTCCCAAAATACTGGGTTACAGGTGCAAGCCACCATGCCCAGCTGAAAAACACCTTTATAGCATCTAGGGAAAAAACAATACCTTACTTATAAATAAAAAGCATCAGAATGACAGCAAATTTCTCATTAGAAACCATGCAGACCAGAAAAAAGTGACTCAATATTTTTTAGGTACCAAGAGAAAATAATTGTCAATATAGAACTCGTACCTGGTGAAAAACATTCTTCAGAAAAGGAGAAATCAAAATATTATCAGAAGAAGGTAAACTAAGAGAATTTGTTGCTAGCAGATCTACTTTAAAGAAGATCTGGCCAGTTTTGGTGGCTCCTGCCTGTAATCCCAACACTTTGAGAGGCTGAGGTGGGAGGATCACTTGAGCCCCGGAGTTCAAGACCAGCCTGGGTGACATAGCGAGACTCCATCTCTACAATAAATAAATAAATAAATAAATAAATAAATAAACAAACACACACATATACATATATATATATATATATATATATTTTTTTTTTTTTTGAGACAGAGACTCACTCTGTCACCCAGGCTGGAGTACAGTGGTGTGATCTTGGCTCACTGCAACCTCCATCTCCTGGGTTCAAGTGATCCTCCTGCCTCAGCCTCCCAAGGAGCTGGCATTACAGGCATCTGCCACCATGTCCAGCTAATTTTTATGTATTTTTAGTAGAAACGGAGTTTCACCATGTTTGCCAGGCTGGTCTCAAACTCTTGAACCCAAGCGATCCACCTGCCTCCGTCTCCCAAAGTGTCAGGATTATAGGCATGAGCCAACATGCCCAGCCTTACAAAAAAATTTTCTTTTTTTTTTTTTTTTTTTTTTTGAGACAGAGTCTTGCTCTGTCGCCCAGGCTGGGGTGCAGTGGCCGGATCTCAGCTCACTGCAAGCTCCGCCTCCCGGGTTTAGACCATTCTCCTGCCTCAGCCTCCCTAGTAGCTGGGACTACAGGCGCCCGCCACCTCGCCCGGCTAGTTTTTTGTATTTTTTAGTAGAGACGGGGTTTCACCGTGTTAGCCAGGATGGTCTCGATCTCCTGACCTCGTGATCCGCCCGTCTCGGCCTCCCAAAGTGCTGGGATTACAGGCTTGAGCCACCGCGCCCGGCCGACAAAAAAATTTTCAAAATTATCTGGGCATGGCTGGGCACGGTGGCTCATGCCTGTAATCCCAGAACTTTGGGAGGCCGAGGAGGGCAGATCACGAGGTCAGGAGATCAAGACCAGCCTGGCCAACATGGTGAAACCCAGTCTCCACTAAAGACACAAAAATTAACCAGGTGTGGTTGTGGGCGCCTGTAATCCCAGCTACTCAGGAGGCTGAGGCAGGAGAATCACTTGAACCTGGGAGATGGAGGTTGCATTGAGCCAAGATTGCACCACTGCAGTCCAACCTGGGCGACAGAGCAAGACTCTGTCTGAAACAAAGAAACAAACAAACAACAACAACAACAAAAAACCTAGGTTTTCAAGAGATCAGCAAAGAGAAGACAGTGGCAGTTCAGACTTAAAGCGGCCAAAGGCAGAGTAAGGACACCACTCTGGTGAGTTGCTGCGCTTACGTCTGCTTTTCAAAAAGCCACCATCCTCCCCCTTTTGCATCTGAATAAGGAACAAGGAAATACCATGTATGTGATGTGACAGGATGCCAGCAGAGAAGCCTCGGTCACTTGTGTAAAATAAGCACAACCCGATTCTGCCATGTCCACTTGGTCTTAGCCCGTGTGACTTTCTGCCCCCCAACTCTCTTCTCTTTTACCTCTCATTATCCTACATCTCCCCTAGAGCATGTGGCTCTATTCCTCACATCCCAGCTCTGTCATTAATTAGGTTGTTCACTGCATTTCCATTTGAGGATTACGTTGCTCAAAGGTCCTTTAAAAAAACAAAAAACAGGCCGGGTGCGGTGGCTCATGCCTGTAATCCCAGCACTTTGGGAGGCCAAGGCGGGTGGATCACCTGAGGTCAGGAGTTCCAGACCAGCCTGGCCAATCTGGTGAAACCCCGTCTCTATTAAAAATACAAAAAGTAGCGGGGCGTGGTGGCAGGCACCTGTAATCCCAGCTACTTGGGAAGCTGAGGCAGGACAACCACTTGAACCTGGGAGGCGGAGGTTGCAGTGAGCCAAGATCGCACCACTGCACTCCAGCCTGGTCAACAGAGCAAGACTCCGTCTCAAAACAAATAAACAAACAAACAAACAAAACTAAAACTAAAACATATTTCTCCTGTTACAGGTACTCCTTTTCTGATCAAGAAACTTTCATTTGCCTCCATGTACCAGGCAACTGTGTGCTTTCCTTCTGCTGTTTGCAGTCTTAATCACAACCC
Organism: Macaca nemestrina; assembly: GCF_043159975.1. NCBI lineage: Eukaryota > Metazoa > Chordata > Mammalia > Primates > Cercopithecidae > Macaca > Macaca nemestrina. The sequence continues at coordinate 94,822,655 of NC_092126.1, read as the reverse complement.
CATGGAAGGATTAGGCGCAAATGTCACTCTGCTGTTTCCTTCAGTAGATTATGTGAGTATAAATTGGATTGTGTAAGTGCATATTAGCTCTTTCCCTTCAATGCTAATACAGCACGCTGTATTTGAGATCTTTTTTATTTCCTTGCAGAAGGATAGAATGAGAAAGCAAGGGGTCACAACTTTCTTTCTCTTGGCAAGCAGAAATAGTGAACTGAGAAGGCTGCCAAACTGCCAGTCTCTGTATGAAATGTATCCAATAACCTAGGGATTACAATTCAGGATGGCCACTGACTGTTCTCGTGGAGCTTATTGGAAATGATTTCTTTATGAAGATTTCTAAGGAGCCCCTTCCAGTGCAGTCACAACAGAAAGGCCTCCCATGCAACATAGAGAGCAGTGCAAATAACACCTTTATGAGAGATTAAAATAGTAACAGGTAAACTGCACAGGCTGCACCGTTCTCTGTGATAGTCCAACAAAGCTAATCTCAGCATTGTTTACTCTCAGCACTCCTGTAAACTCAGATCCCACTTGTCTTTCACAGTTGTGTGTACCAGAGTACCTCAAAGTGAGATCTGGGAGCAGTGTTGCTTTGTGAACTGGTTGTTACTGGTTAGCCATAGGTGTAGAAATTGCGAATAAGTCTTTAGAGACATTTGTAGCAACACAACAGAATGTTTTTGTATATCATAATTTAAAAGTTAGACGTCTTTTCAAAATATCACATTTCTAATAATGTACTTTTTTCTTTGTTTTTACAAAAGTATAAATCAGCTGAGGATTAGGAATTTTTTTACTTTTATTCTTATTTATTTAATTATTTTTTAAGAGACAGGGTTCTCACTCTGTTGCCCAGGCTAGAGTGCAGTGATGTGATCATAGCTCACCATAACTTCCCCAGCTTTGGGGCTCAAGCAGTCCTCCTGCCTCAGCCTCTGGGTAGCTGGCAATACAGGCACATGCTACCACACCTGGCTAGAAAGTTTTTTTTTTAAAGATCTGGATGGCTGGGGATGGTGGCTCACACCTATAATCCCAGCACTTTTGGAGGCCTAGGCAGGAGGGTCACTTTAGCCTAGATTTAGACCATTTGGGCAACATAGTAAGACCCCCTTCCCCAACCTGTACAGAAAAATTTTTAAATTGGCAGGGTGTGGTGGTACACACCTACAGTCCCAGCTACTCTAAAGGCTGAGGCTGGAGGATTGCTTGAGCCTGGGAACTGGAGGTTACAGTGAGCCATGATTGTACCACTGCACTCCAGTCTGGGCAACAGAGTGAGAACTTGTTTCAAAATCATCATCATCAACATCATCATCACTTATTGTATATTTCAAAATAGCTACAAGAGAAAATTTGCAATGTTCCCAACACATAGAAAAGATAAATGTTTGAGTTGGTGGATATCCCAAGTGCCCTGATTTGTATACAGGTATCAAAGTATCATAGGTACCCCCAAGATACGTACAACTATGATATATCAATTAAAAAACACACAAAAAACTTAAAAACTCTACAGACATACCCTTCTTTAATTTTTCTTTTTCCCTCATTAAATATATCCAATAAGACAAAGTCTTATGGATTCTATCCCTGAAATTTACCTCATACTTCCTCACCCTGCCTTTTGTCATATTTCCTAACTGAACTTCTCCTAACTGAAATTCCTGCCTCCAAGCATGGCCATCACCCTAATCTAATCCCATCCCTATCCGTAACTCTGCTGTTAGGCCATCACTGTGTGGTTAGAGGTGAAGCTGTCCCTCTTCTGCCTAAAAACTCTCACCTTATACAACAAATTCCAAACTCTTTGCTGAACTTTTAAAGCCGTTTGCAACTGAGTCTGGCCTACACTCTTGGCCTCGTCTTTAGCCCCTCTCCAAATCACCCTAAGCCCCAGCCACACTCGACTGCTTGCTACTCTTCAGACACATTATGAAACTTGTTACTCCATGAATACTCCATGCCCTGGGTCACTCTGCCACCTCTGCCCTGGAATGCCTCTTCCTCCATGTGTAACTGGCACTTTCATCCTTCAAAGCTCAGCTCAGGTCATTTCCGTTTTGTATTTTCTCTGACATTCCTCCTTTTTTTTTTTTTTTTTTTTTTTTTTACCAAATATAATTACTCTCTTATCTATATCTCCCTCTTACTTTATATCTATACTTATATACATATTTCATATAGTTACTAGTTTGCCTGTTTTGTCTCAGCTTTTCCTTTCAAAATCAAGATGCTTTGTTAATTATCCCAGCAACCAGTATAGTGCCACACATATAGGAGACACTCACTTGTTTATGTCAGTAATTATTATTTTTTTTTAAAGACGGAATTTCACCCAGGCTGGAGTGCAATGGCATGATCTTGGCTCACTGCAACCTCCGCCTCCCAGGTTCAAGCAATTCTCCTGCCTCAGCCTCCCAAGTAGCTGGGACTACAGGCGTGTAACACCAAACTTGGCTAATTTTTGTATTTTTAGTAGAGACGGGGTTTCCCCATCTTGGCCAGGCTGGTCTCGAATTCCTGATCTCGTGATCCACCCGCCTCGGCCTCCCAAAGTTCTGGGATTATAGGCGTGAGCCACCGCACCCGGCTATGTCAGTGTTATGAGTTAAGACATTCTTTCATTTATTCATTTATTTATTCATTCATTTCTTGGGGACCACATGATCCAAGCTCTCAGGATCTAGTTAGTGGTGACTAAGATAAAGAAGGTCACAACCATTATAGAACTTACATTACAATGTAGGAGACAGAAAACAGAGTAATAAACCAAAACAAGCAAATAAACAAACAAGATAATTACATGTGTAGATTATTGCTAGGAAAAAAATCTAAACAGATTGATGAGGAAGAGTCTGTCTGCAGAGACCAGCCTAGACAGGGAGGTCAGGAAGATACCCTGAGAAGATGACACTTGAGCTGAGATTTGAAAGATGAGAAGTGCAGAACGGGACTGACTTGTTCAAGGAAAAGAAAAAAAGACCAATATGGCTGGAGCAGAGTGAGCAGGGCTGAGCAGTATAAATCAAGTTGGGAAAATGGGACCCAGCATATAGGACCTCACTAATATACAGTAAGGAGTTTAGCTTTTCCTTTGAGCAGTAGAAGCCCTTCAAGGGTTTCAAATAAGGGAGTGGACTGGATCCAATTACAATGTTAAGAAATGTACATTTGTGCTTGTAGAGAGTGGATTAAAGAAGAGCAAGAGAGAAGATCAGGGAACAGATGAAGGGATTATTCTAGAATTGTAAGCCAGAGGTGAAGATTGCTTGCAGGTAGGAGGGCAAAGGTGAGGATAGAGAGAAGTGGATAGATCAGAGATATCATCTGAAGGTCAAATTAAAAGTCCTGGGTGATGGATTAAATGTGTGTGGAGCTACGGGGAGATAAGGGAAATGAAGTAGGAAGAACTACCCTGAGCTGGGCATGGTGGCTCACTCCTGTAATTCCAGCATTTTGGGAGGCCAAGGCAGGAGGATCACTTGAGCCCAGGAGTTTGAGAAAAGACTGAGCAACAAGGCAAGACCTCGTCTCTACAAAAATAAAAACCCATGCACCCGCAGTCCCAGCTACTTAGGAGGCTGAGGTGGGAGGTTCGCTTGAGCCCAGGAGTTTGAGACGGCAGTGAGCTATGATTGTGCGACTGTACTCCAACCTGGGTGACAGAGCAGGACCCCATCTCAAAAAAAAGAAAGAATGACCCCTGATGTTTTGGGTTGAGGGTGGACATTGGTGGTATTAATTAAATTGGTGAGGGGGTCTTTGGGACCAGGTTTTGCATACTGGGCTGGAGGAGAGGTAGTGACTAGAATTAAGAGCCCTGGGCCGGGTGTGGTGGCTGAAGCCTGTAATCCCAGCACTTTGGGAGATTGAGGAGGGTGGATCACCTGAGGTCAGGAGTTCGAGGCCAGCCTGGTCAACACGGTGAAACTCCGTCTCTACTAAAAATACAAAAATTAGCTGGGTGTGGTGGCGGGCGCCTATAATCCCAGCTACTGGGGAGGCTGAGGCAGAAGAATCGCTTGAACCCGGGAGGCAGAGGTTGCAATGAGCCGAGATGGCTCCACTGCACTCCAGCCTAGGTGACAGAGCAACACTCCATCTCAAAAAAAAAAAAAAGCTCTGTTTTGATTGGAGATGTATATTGGACATCCAAGAGAAGCTGTCAGGAATTAATAAATAACTAAATGGTAGAAAAAGAAACTGAGGCTGAAAAGAGTTATACAGGTACCAAGTGTTAGGATCACCCAAGTCTGCCCGACTCATAAACACTAAGCTGGCTCACGCCTATAATCCCAGCACTTTGGGAGGCTGAGGCAGGCAGATCACCTGAGGTCAGGAGTTCAAGACCAGTCTGGCCAACACAGTGAAATCCCCAACTCTGCTAAAAATACAAAAATTAGCCAGGTGTGGTGGTGCATGCTTGTAGTCCCAGCTACTTGGGAGGCTGAGGCAGGAGAATCGCTTGAACCCAGGAGGAGGAGATTGCAGTGAGCCAAGATCGTGCCACTGTGCTCCAACCTGGGCGACAGAGTGAGACTCCATCTCAAAAAACAAACAGACAAACAAACAAAAACCACTAAGCTAAGTATATGCAAATTGACAATTTTTTCTTTCAGGTATAATTAGAAAATAAGTACAAAACATTTGGGAATAGAAAGGTAAAATACATGGTTAAAAATTTATTTTTATTTTTTTTATTTTTTTTTACTGTTTTGAGTTTTTTCCCCCCAGCACAATCTTAAACAAAAGAAATGAAAATAAAACAAAACAACCTTTGTCCTGGGATGGAGTTAAGAATATGCAACTCCGGAGTAAGTTGGGTTCAGTTGATGTCTCTACCACTTACCCTTGGGTGACCTTGAATAGGTTCTCTCAAAGCTTTGTACCTCAGATTCTAATCTATAAAATATTTTAAAATACCAGCCGGGCGCAGAGGCTCATGCCTAAAATCCCAGCACTTTGGGAGGCTGAGGCGAGTGGATCACAAGGTCAGGGATCGAGGTCAGGAGATCATGTGACTAACATGGAGAAACCCCATCTCTACTAAAAATACAAAATAAATTAGACAGGTGTGGTGGTGCATGCCTGTAATCCCAGCTACTCGGGAGGTTGAGGCAGGAGAATCGCTTGAACCCATGAGGCAGAGGTTGGAGTGAGCCAAGATCGCCCCACGGCACTCCAGCCTGGGTGACAGAGCGAGACTCTGTCCCAAAAATATATATATAAAATGATGCAACCAATGTGAAAAATAATTTGACGGTTCCTCAATAAGTTAAATATAGATTTACTATATGATCCAGAAATTCTACTCCTAAGTATATATCCAAAATAATTGAAAACAAAAACTTGTATACCAATGTTCATAGCAACTCTATTTTGAAAATAGCGACACGGAGGAAACAACCCAAATGTCCATCAGTTGATGAATAGGTAAACAAAATGTGATATATCCATATTGTAGAATATTATTCAACCATAAAAAGGAATGAAGTACTGATACATGCTACAACATGGATGAACCTTGAAAACATTATGCTAGGTGAAACAAGTCAGATACAAAAGGCCATGTATTGTATAATTCCATTTATACCAAGTTCCAGAATAATCAATAGATGAAGAAAAGCTAAATATTGAGCTCTTGCCACATTCCGGGTACTGTCTGAAATTTTTTAGATATATAAACTCACTTAATCTTTGTAAAAGGTATTATTACTCCCATTTCACAGATTTCAAAATTGAAATACAAACCTGGGAATTTAAATAGTCTGGGAATTTAAATTTAAATTTAAATGTGTTTATAATGACTATATAACCCTGAGTAAAGACATTCAGATTTGAACTTCTTCATCTTCTTCTTCTTTTTTTTTTTTTTGATACATGGTCTCACTGTGTTGCCCAGGCTGGAGTGCAGTGGCATGATCTCAACTCACCGCAACCTCCGCCTCCAGGATTCAAGCGATTCTCCTGCCTCAGTCTCCCAAGTAGCTGGGACTACAAGTGTGCGCCACCACGCTGGCTAATTTTTGTATTTTTAATGTAGACAGGGTTTTACCATGTTGGCCAGGCTGGTCTCAAACTCCTGGCCTCAAATGATCTACCCACCTCGGCCTCCCAAAGTGCTGGGATTACAGGCATGAGCCACAGTGCCCAGCCTGAAACTGCAGTGAGCCGAGATTGTGCCACTACACTCCAGCCTGGGTAACAGGGCAAGACCCTATGAAAGAAACAAAGGAAGGGGAAGGGAGGGGAGGAAAGAGAAAAATATAGGACTTTGGGAAATGAGCCATACAAAAATTAGAGTGACCATATTTTGAATCTTTTCCTAGGAATACAACTTGGAATCCAGCAGGCAACTTAGTTTCCCTAAGACTAATAAAATAATATTTTGCTCCTTACTTTACCTCACAAATTGAATTCATAAGGAGATAATATTTCTTGTGAGATCACACATAACACTCACAAGGCAAAACATGTATTCACTGGAATTTAATGTAACTAAATTTCAGAGACATTTGTAAATGTGGGCTCAACATGTAAAAATTGATCCACTTGCAAAGGAGCCAGTCTATCTGTAAGGAAAGACTGGAAGAATTTTGTAAATCTGTGGGATGTGGTTGGGGACCATGGAGAAAAAATCAGAACTACAAAATGGCAAAGTTGATTTCTAACATTCATTTTTACTTGGAAATGTATGATTTCAGAAGCAAAATAATAAAACAACCTCACTGCTGCATTAAATAAGTGAAAGTATTGTTTTATTAATTTGTTTCTTTGTTTACTATTTTGTCAACTTATAGGTGTTAGATGTATTTAATTTTAATTCAAAAAGTATTCTTAAAATAATTTTATTCTTCTTAAGATTCCGAGTCAACATTTTTCTATACTTCAATATTTCTGTTAATCCATAGAGCCCTTACTCTGTGTGAAGTACTGTTTCCATGCCTACATACTATACATATAACACAATGTAATGGAATAAATCAGGGTTTGCAATCACGATAGTAATAGTTTTTCTTATATCATGACTAGGACATGATATAGGTCATAACCAGGAGATATTTCCATTACTTTAAGCATATTAACTCATTTAATTGTTGAGACAATCTATTAAGGTAGATACTATTGTCTTTTTTTTTTTTTTCCTTTTTGTGGAGAACGGAGTCTCGCTATATTACCCAGGCAGGTCTCGAACTCCTGGGCTCAAGCTATCCTCCCGCCTCTGCCTCCCTGAGAGCTGGGATTACAGGCGTGAGCCACTGTGCCCGGCCTACTAGTGTCATCTCTATTTCATAGATGAGGAAACTGAGGCAGACAAGGTCACCTAGCTCAAGTAAAGGATGAAACTGGGGCTGGAATGAAGGCAGGTGTCTCTGACGACCATGCTCATACCCAAGGTCTAGAAAGACCTGATTTAGATTCTGGCTCTGAATTTACAGCTGAATGGCTTGAAGAAGTCCCTTAACTTCCCGGAGCACTGTTTCTCCATTTGTGAAAAGGTAATTGTAATAAACAGCTCACAACTTTTTTGTAAGGGTAAAATTAAATCATGTGTGTGAGAGCACTTTTACAAACAGTAATGGGATACCCAATTATGGCATCTATTGTTTTGTTAACACGTAAAGCTAAAAACTGGATGAGCTGTTTACAAGAGGGAAAAATTGAAAATAAAGAACAAAGGCAACCCTGATAATATCTAGACTCTCTATTTGATTAAAACATACATATTCTTTGTTAGATACTTTGGCTGCATCAGACATTAAACAAGTAATTAGATCATATTTTCACTCTTCATTCCTGTATTACAAAAGGAGAAAACTTAAAACACTTTCAGAAACCTATTTTAGCTGAAACAATAATTTATTTTAAAGTCTGGAAGAAAAGGCTCTGGCCAAGTCAAGGAGGGTTTGGAACACGCCACTTGTCAACTGCAGTTGATAGAGTTCCCCATGGGAGAACGCAGCTGGAGACTCAGGCCAAGCAAGTCCCCCAGAAAAGTCTCCTAGAAAGTTAAGCAAGAGACTCTGAGATGGAAATTACAGTTGTTTTGTTACATCTTTCCAAATCAAGAATTCTTGAGCACTTTCTATTATTGTCATTCGTCTTAAGGGAGACAATATATTGTTATTGTTGTTTTTTGTTTTCCTTTTTTTTTTTCAGATGAAGTCTCAGCCTTGTCTCCCAGGCTGGAGTGCAGTGGCGTGATCTCGGCTCACTGCAACCTCTACCTCCCGGGTTCAAGCAATTCTCCTGTCTCAGCTTCCCAAGTAGCTGGGATTACAGGCGCTCGCCACCATGCCCGGGTAATTTTTTAATTTTTAGTAGAGATAGAGTTTCACCATGTTGGCCAGGCTGGTCCCGAACTCCTGACATCAGGTGATCTGCCTACCTCGGTCTCCCAAATTGCTGGGATTACAAGCGTGAGCCACAGCGCCCGGCCAATATATTGTTGTTTTCAAAAAAATAACAGCTTTGAATTCAGATACTAATTTAAATTCTAGCAGCTTGGCTTTATTAGCTGGTAGATCTGGGTCATTATCTCCTTTCCAGAGTCTCTATTTCTTCCTACTTAAAAGGAAATTATATACCATTTACCTCAAGAGGTGGTTAGTATATGGATTAAGTAGCAATAATAATAATAGTAATAGCTAACAAGTATTGAATACTTCTAACGAGCTGAGCGCTATGCAAAGTTTTTGTTGTTGTTGTTGTTTTTGTTTTTATTTTGAGATGGAATTTCGCTCTTGTTGCCCAGGCTGGAGGGCAATGGCGCGATCTCGGCTCACTGCAACCTCCGTCTCCTGGGTTTAAGCAATTCTCCTGCCTCAGCCTCCCGAATAGCTGGGATTACAGGCATGCGCACCACGCCCGGCTAATTTTGTATTTTTAGTAGAGAGGGGGTCAGGCTGGTCTCAAACTCCTGACTTCAGGTGATCCGCCTGCCTCGGCCTCCCAAAGTGCTGGGATTACAGGTGTGAGCCACCGCGCCAGGCCACAAAGTTCTTTACATATGCTTCTCCTAGTTAATCCTCACACTACCCTATGAGAAAGGTGGCATTGACTCTATTTTTTTTTTTTTTTTTTTTTTTGAGACGGAGTCTCGCTCTGCCGCCCAGGCTGGAGTGCAGTGGCCGGATCTCAGCTCACTGCAAGCTCCCCCTCCCGGGTCCACGCCATTCTCCTGCCTCAGCCTCCCGAGTAGCTGGGACTACAGGCGCCCGCCACCGCGCCCGGCTAGATTTTTGTATTTTTTAGTAGAGACGGGGTTTCACCGTGTTAGCCAGGATGGTCTCGATTTCCTGACCTCGTGATCCGCCCGTCTCGGCCTCCCAAAGTGCTGGGATTACGGGCTTGAGCCACCGCGCCCGGCCGCATTGACTCTATTTTGTAGGTGAATACACAGATGCTTCATGATGATAAGCAGCTAACAAGTAGTGGATCCAAGATCAATGAAACAACCACAATGACACATAATAGCTACTTTTTAAATTTAGCTCCTTTTCCTTAGTAGCCTTCAAGGAGGATTTCAGGAAGAGGAGACAGTCTTTACTCTTTCTTTGGCACAGAACTCAGGGGTCCAACCTCCTTTGAGAACCTGCAATGGCTCCACAAAGATCTTTCTGCCTCTGACTTATTGCCAGGGTAAACCTATTTATACCTTGAGATTTCAGACAGAAAAAGTGCAGCAAGATGCGAATATTGAAAAACTTTAAAATAGCAATCCTCCAAGCATGTTCATCAAGTGAAGTAAAACGTCCATATCTGTTTTCATCTCTGAATCACTGAAGAAATTTAGTGTTAGAAGCCAGGCTGTGACTTGCCTGGCAAAGTCCCGATCAATTTAATTTATGTCCCTAGTCTGCCACTGAACCTATTCTCATTTCCACAAAAGGTGAGAGGCAGGCTGGTGAGGTAGGATGATGGACTTGAGGATTCCTGACTCCAGTTACTTCCTAGCTGGATGTCTTTGAACCAGTTGCTTAATTTCTCTGAGGTCCATTTTCTTATCAGTAAAATAAAGATAGGAAAAGCTACCTACCTCATCAAGTTGTTAAAAGGAGTAAGAAGCCAGGTGCGGTGGCTCACGCCTGTGATCCCAGCACTTTGGGAGTCCGAGATGGGCAGATCACTTGAGGTCAGGAGTTCAAGACCAGCCTGGCCAATATGGTGAAACCCTGTTTCTGCTAAAAATACAAAACTAGCCAGGTGTGGTGGTGCACACCAGTAGTCCCCGCTACTCGGAGGCTGAGGCAGGAGAATCTCTTGAAACCTGGAATCAAAGGTTGCAGTGAGCAGAGATCACACCCTTGCACTCCAACAGCCTGGGCATCACAGCAAGACTCCAATAACAACAAAAAAGAGTAAGTGAGATCTTTCTGAATGTTGAATCTGATAGAAAGCTGACTTTTTCTTTTTTTAGGCAGGGATTTACTCTGTCACACAGGTGCAGTAGCCCAATCACAGCTCATTGCAGCCTCAACCTCCTGGGCTTAGATAATCCTCCAGTCACATTTTTTGATACTTTTTTTGTAGAAATGAGGTCTCACTATGTTGTCCAGGCTGGCCTCGAACTCCTGGAGTCAAGTGATCCTGCGGCCTCGGCCTCCCAAAGTGCTGGGATTACAGGCATGAGCCACCACACTCAGCTGAAAGCTGACTTTTTCTACAGTCTAAAGTTTCCAAAGACCATTCTGTGCTTTCACCATAAAATCTCATGCCCCTGGAAAGTCTATGCATGCACACCTCTCAAATGCCCCCTCACTGTCTAGGCTCCAATACTTCCCAGAATACAGTTGTCCTTTCTTGTGTATCATCAATCATTCGTTCATCCAGCAATTTTTTTTTTTTTTTTTTTTCAGGAATGGGGTCTCATTATGTTGCCCAGGCTGGAAAGCAGTGGCTATTCACAGGCACAATCACACTACTGATCAGCACAGAAGTTTTGACCTACTTCATTTCCAAACTGGGCTGGTTCACCCCTCCTTAGGCAACCTAGTGGTCGTTTATTCTCAGAAGGTCACCATATTGATGTCAAACTTAGTGCAGACATCCCACAAGTATAATGCACTACAGCCCAGAACTTGTAGGCTCAAGTGATCCTCCTACCTCAGCCTCCCAATTAGCTTGGATTACAAATATCCACCACTACATGACCCAGCAAACATTTTATGAGCCCTTGTTATGAGTGGGGACCTGGAATGAATGCTGGGAATACAATTATAGAACTAGACACACACGGTCCTTACTGCCAAAGACTCAGAGGTCTAGTGAGGGAAAGGACATGATAATTCTTGGTGTCCATGCGAGAGGGAAGGGCAAGGTGTTGTAGAAATGCATATAATGGGCAGTTTACTTAGACTTGGATGGTCACAGAAACCTGTTTGAAGAAATTAAATTGTATTTAGAGAGTAGCTCTAAAGGGATGTGGTATGTAACCTGTGCAAATGACATCTCTCTATCTCTCCTTTTTTTTTTTTTAGAAAAAAAAATAGATGTGTCAGAAGGCTATAAAGTTCATATTATTTGCCACCAAAAAATAGTCTCTATCCCATTGGAGATACTCTCAAAGGATTTAGCAAAACTCACTCCAGCAGATTCTCTTTTCCCTACAACCTTCTGAAGAAAGAGCCTTTTTGTTTCCCAGGGCCCAAGGAGTGAAATATCCCAGCAATGAGTTTGTAGAACAGGGAGGTGCCCATGAAACCATTCCCCGAGAGTAATATGGAAATTTAAAGAAATGGTAAAGAGGCTGGGCACGGTGGCTCACGCCTGTAATCTCAGCACTTTGGAAAGCCAAGGCGGGCTGGTCACTTGGGGCCAGAAGCTCAAGATCAGCCTGGCCAACATGGTGAAACCCTATTTCTACTGAAAAATACAAAAATTAGCCGGTGTGGTGGCACACACCTATAATCCTAGCTACTCAGGAGGCTAAGGCACGAGAATCACTTGAACCCAGGAGGTGGAGGTTACAGTGAGCCGAGATCATGCCACTGCACTCCAGCCTGGGCGACAGAGCAATAATCCATCTCCAATAAATAAATAAATAAATAGGCCAGGAGAGGTGGCTCACGCCTATAATCCCAGCTCTTTGGGAGGCTGAGGAGAGTGGATCACCTGAGGCCAGGAGTTCAAGATCAGCCTGGCCAATATGGTGAAACCCCATCTCTACTAAAAATATAAAAAACGGAGCTGGACTTGGTGGCAGGTGCCTATAATCCCAGCTACTTGGGAGGCTGAGGCAGGAGAATCGCTTGAACCTGGGAGGCAAGGGTTACGTGAGCCAAGATCACACCACTGCACTGCAGCCTGGATGACAGAGTGAGACGCCGTCGCTAAATAAATGAATAAAATAAATAAATAAATAAATAATGGAGAAATTCTTCCTGAAGAAAGGGTGGAATTTAAAAACCAGCAGTCTGGCTGGGCGCGATGGCTCACGCCTGTAATCCCAGCCCTTTGGGAGGCCAAGGCAGGCGTATCACAAGGTCAGAAGTTCGAGACCAGCCTGATCAACTTGGCGAAACCCCGTCTTTGCTAAAAATACAAAAATCAGCCCGGTGTCATGGTGCGTGCCTGTAATCTCAGCTACTCAGGAGGCTGAGGCAAGAGAATTGATAGAACACTGGAGGCGGGGGTTGCAGTGAGCTGGGATCATACCACTGCACTCCAGTCTGGGCAACAAGAGTGAAACTCTGTTTTAAAAAAAAAAAAAGAAAGAAAAAAAAGAAAAAAGAAAGAATGAAAGAGAGGAACCTAGCCTAGGGGGTTGAGAAGGAAGCAGGAGATGATGTTCAGAAAAGACTTCTCTAAGAAAGTGTTTGAATTCAAATAGGAAGGGTACATTAGAATTAACCAAGTTTGTCTACGGCCATACCACCCTGAACGCGCCTGATCTTGGAAGCTAAGCAGGGTCGGGCCTGGTTAGTACTTGGATGGGAGAATTAACCAAGTTTGGTAGGGGAGTGATGGTGTCTAGGAAAAGGGAAGAACACATGCAAAGACCTTGAGGTAGCTTTTTTGAAGAAATGAGAGAATGATGGTATGAATGGAACAGAGAACGGGGGTAAAATAATATAAGACTAGACTGGGGCAGTCATTGGAGCTAAAACTTGCTGAGGACTATAGAGTTTGGAGCATTAGCTTGTTTGTTTATTTATTTATTTATTTATTTATTTATTTATTTATTTGAGATGGAGTCTTGCTCTGTTGCCCAGGCTGGAGTGCAGTGGCACCATCTCAGTTCACTGCAACCTCCGTCTCCCGGGTTCAAGTGATTATCCTACCTCAGCCACCCAAGTAGCTGGGATTATAGTCACCTGCCACCACACCCAGCTAATCTTTGTATTTTTAGTAGAGACGGGGTTTCACCATATTGGTCAGGCTGGTCTTGAACTCTTTAGCTCAAGTGATCCACCTGCCTCGGCCTCTCAAAGTGCTGGGATTACAAGCGTGAGCCACCGCACCCAGCCTGGAACGTTAGTTTAAAAACAATGAGAAGCCATTGGCAGATTGGAAATGTGGGGAAGGGGCTGACATATTATATCTTATAAAAATATCACTCAGGCTGATATATGGAAGTTTATTGAAAGGAGTGAGTGGGGATATGGGGATGCCAGTCAGGAGGCTGTTGCAGATATTGAGATAAAGATGACAGTAGCTCATCCTAAGGCAAAGGCAATGGAGATGGAGAAAAGTGGATAGATTCAAGTACATGAAATAGATAGTATATACTATAGGTCAGTAAAGAAAGGGGGTTGGAATGCCTCCTAGAATTCCATAATTCTGCACTTGGGATTCAGCAATCTGTGTTTCCTAAGGAAAAAAACATGGAAGGCCAAGGTGGGTGGATCAAGAGGTCAGGAGTTCAAGATCAGCCTAGCCAACATGGTGAAATCCCATCTGTACAAAAAATACAAAAATTAGCCAGGCATGGTGGTGTGTACCTGTAATCCTGGCTCCTCAGGAGACTGAGGCAGGAGAATCGCTTGAACCTGGGAGGCAGAGGTTGCAGTGAGCCGAGATTGCACCACTGCATTCCAGCCTGGGTGACAGAGGGAGAATCTGTCTCAAAAAAAGAAAAAAAGGAAAAGAAAAGAAAAGAAAAAAAACATGGAAAGAGGATCAGATTGAAGGGGGAAGATTGAGTTTAGGTTGGACATAAAAGACTAAGATATGCAAGTAAAGATATCAAGTAGACATTTAGATATGTAGGTCTGAATTCAGAAGAGAGATCTAAACTGGAGATTTGGCAGCCGTTGACACAGACATGGTAACCGTGGCCATGGAAGGGATATGGTCACCTAGGTAAGCTTTCAGAATGAGAAGAGAAAAGAGAGATTACTGAATGAGAAAAGAGAACCAGGCATGGTGGCACACACCTGTAGTCCCAGCGGGACCACTTGAGCCCAGGAGTTTAAGGTTGCAGTATGCAATGATCACACTTGTGAATGGCCACTATAGAGTGATACTCTGCCTCTTCAGAAGAGAGAGAGAAGAGAAAAGAGTCTATCACAAAGATTTGAAGAATGCCAACATTTAATGGCCAGGTACAGGAGAAGGGACTCACGAAGGACATTGAAAAGGAACTCTTAAGTAAGAAGGAAGAATACTAGATGTAGCATCATAAAAATCAAGGTAAGAGCATATTTCAAGTGTGAAGGAATGACTAGTAAACTCAAATGTTGCTGTAAGATCAGCTTAGAAGGGGACTAGATACATACCCAAGATAAATGAAAACATACATCTGGGTCAGGCATGGTAGTTCCTGCGTGTAATCCAGCACTTTGGGAGGCCAAGGCGGGTGGATCACTTGAGTCCAGGAGTTCGAGACAAGCCTGGGCAACATGGTGAGACCCTGTCTCTACAAAAATTAGCTGGGCATGGTGGCACATGCCTGTAGTCCCAGCTACTCAGGAGGCTGAGGTAGGAGAATTACCTGAGCCCAGGAGGTGGAGGTTGCAGTGAGCCAAGATTGCACCACCGCACTCAAAAAAACAAAAAAGAAAAAAAGAAAAAAGAAAACATACATCCATTAAAAACATGCAAATGAATGTTCATGGCAGTATTATTCATTGTAGTATTATTTCTAAGAGCCAAAAATACTACTGCATGAATGAACTTTGAAAACATTATGCTCAGTGAAAGAAATCAGTCACAAAAAACAATATACTGTAAATTTTCAATTACATGAGATATCCAGAATAGGCAAATCTATACAGACAGAGAGTAGATTGGTGTTTCCCTGGGCCTGGGGAGGCTAGAGGGGGATAGAGTGACAACTAATGGGCACGGAGTTTCTTTTGGAGATGAGGAAAAGTTCTAAAATTAGACTGTGGTGATAATTGTCCAACTCTGTCATTATACTGAAGACCATTGAAATGTATAATTAAAATGGGTGAATTGCATGGTATGTAAATTTTATTTCAATGAAATTGTTTTTTTTTTTTTTTTTTTTTTTTTTTTTTTTTTTTGAGACTGAGTCTGGCTCTGTCGCCCAGGCTGGAGTGCAGTGGCCGGATCTCAGCTCACTGCAAGCTCCGCCTCCCGGGTTCCCGCCATTCTCCTGCCTCAGCCTCCGGAGTAGCTGGGACCACAGGCGCCCGCCACCTCGCCCGGCTAGTTTTTTGTATTTTTTAGTAGAGACGGGGTTTCACCGTGTTAGCCAGGATGGTCTCGATCTCCTGACCTTGTGATCCGCCCGTCTCAGTCTCCCAAAGTGCTGGGATTACAGGCTTGAGCCACCGCGCCCGGCAAAATTGTTTTTAAAAAAAAAAAATCTAGGCCGGGTACAATGGCTCACATCTATAATCACAGCACTTTGGGAGGCCAAGGCAGGTGGATCACCTGAGGTCAGGGGTTCAAGACCAGCCTGGCCAACATGGCAAAACCCCATCTCTACTAAAAATACAAAAATTAGCCAGGCATAGTGGCAGGTGCCTGTAATCCCAGCTATTCGAGAGGCTGAGGCAGAGGAATCACTTGAACCCAGGAGGCGGAGGTTGCAGTGAGCCAAGATTGTGCCACTAGGTAATAGGGCAAGATTCCATCTCAAAAAACAAAACAAAACAAAACAAAAAACTAATATTTAAGCCAGATGACAGCAAACTATTTTAAAATGGACATTATTCATTTTCCCTGATTCCAGCACCCTCTTATTCTAAAAGCAAGAAAACGAAGAAATTGAATTTGTCATTACAAGCTTGTTTAGTGCTGACAGAACCAAACAAAAGGAATTTAGAAATGTTGATGGATATCTCAGACCAACTAAATAATAACCCAATCAACTAATAATGAAGTGTTTACATATCTTGGATCCGTAGAAAACTATACATAATCTGATAAAATTCTGAGTATTCAACCTGATTCAATTCATTCACTTATTCAGCATCTTTTTATTGAGTACCAATATGTGGCACTTTATAATAGATGCTTTAAACAGTGGTCATCCTTATAATTTTAATTTTGTTTGTTTGTTTATTTATTTATTTATTTATTTATTTATTTATTTTGGGGCAGGGTATCACTTTGTCACCCAGGGTGAAGTGCAGTGGTGTGATCTCAGCTCACCGCAGCCTTGATCTCACAGACTCAGGCGATCCTCCCACCCCAGCCCCACAAGTAGCTGGGACTACCAGCATGAGCCACCACACCCAGCTAATTTTTCTTTTTTTTAGTTTTTCATAGAGATGGGATTTTGCCATGTTGTCTCAGACTCCTGAGTTTGAGACATGGTTTAAAAAACCATGTCTGGTCTCAAACTCCTGAGCTCAAGCAATGCTCCTGCCTCCCAAAGTGCTAGGATTACAGGCGTAAGTCACCATGCCTGGCCTTAGTAGTCATCTTTTAAAAATATTACATTTAAAACCATGGTCTGACAGTAGGACTGAATATTAGAAATGAAGGCTATCCCTTACAATCTGGACATAAACTCTCCTAATGCATATTTTAATACTAGATAGTGGGAAGGAGGCAATAAGAAACTCACATTTGTTGAATGTCTATAATTTGTCAGGTAATGTGCTAAGCAATTCAAAAGTATGATCTCATTTAGTTCTCAAAATAATACATGAAGGTGAGTATTAGCATCATATGAGTAAACTATTCAAAGAGGTTATGTAACTTAGTCACGCATCTGTAAGCTGGAGGGAAAAGTTTTGAAACAAGGTCCTCTGATTCTAAAATCGGATTCTTGGGTTTTTTGTTTGTTTGCTTGTTTGTTTTTTGTTTTGTTTTGTTTTTTGTAGATGCTACCTCCTGAGAGAATGCTTATGAATTAATTCATTTATTCAGCAGAGATGTATTTAGCATTATCATATGCCAGGCATTTTGCTGGCCCCTAGGGATATAAAGATGAACCTGATGGAGAACAACCCCTGACCTCACAAGGCTCACAGTATAGCTAGGAAGGCAATAAACAGAGGTACTTTAAATCTTCAACATGGCCAGTCAGTGACTCACACCTGTAATCCCAGTACTTTGGGAGGCTGAGGCAGGAGGATCACTTGAAGCCAGGAGTTAAAGAACAACCTGGGCAACACAGCAAGACCCCTTGTCTTAAATAAATAAATAAACCTTCAACATGTTATAAGATTAACTCCCTTTATTGAATTTCACTGTATTTCAAGTGCTCTTCTATGTACTCCTGCATTCATTAAGACTCCAGTCCCCACCTTCCTTCCCGACTGTATCTCCTACCACTTTATCTGGGACCCTCTCTGCCAAAAACACTGAACCCTTCCCAGCAATCCCCTAAATTATATTATTTCATCTTTCTCACTTTTCCATTTTCCCTCCACCTTTGTACATTCTTCCCATTTTGCCCTTCCCTCTCTTTTAGGAAAAATAGATTTAAAACGAAGTGGGGGTGAGTGATTTCTAATAAGAAAGTCCTCATTTTTGGATTTTCTTATTGTTGTTGTTTTGTTTGTTTTTGAGACTGAGTTTTGCTCTATCACCCAGGCTGGAGTGCAGTGACGTGATCTCAGCTCACTGCAACCTCCGCCTCCTGGGTTCAAGGGATTCTCATGCCCCAGCCTCCCAAGTAGCTGGGCTTATAGGCACCTACCATCACGCTCGGTTAATTTTTGTATTTTTAGTAGAGACAGGGTTTCACCATGCTGGCCAGGCTAGTCTTGAACTCCTGACCTCAAATGATCTGCCTGTCTTGGCTTCCCAAAGTGCTGGGATTATAGGCATGAGCCACCGTGCCCGGTCAAAAGACCTCATTTTTCATCTAGGTGAGCCTCTTCCTTGTACCACAGTGGCAAGTTATTTAATCTACTCCAACTCTGGTACCCCATCTGCAAAATGAGAATCATAATAACAACCTCACATGACATTTGTGAAGATTCATGCAATAAAAATGCATAGTGCCTGGCACATAGTAGTTTCAAAAATGATTTTTGTGTGTGTGTAATAGCAAGAAGAAATAGACCAATCAAAAGGGATTATTGAATGTCTGAATGTGAAAATGAAGGCAAGAACTGCTATGCATAAAGAGAAAGAGGACCCCCCCAAATCCTTGAGGGTCAAAAAATATTTTATGAAGAAGCTAATATTTATATTACTGCTTGGAAGATGAGTAGATTCCAAATAGTCACAACTGTAGGAGAAAGACTGAAAGAAGGCTTGCTCTTTTTCTGGTTTTAAATATTTTATATGATACCCTGTAGAGCAGAACCAGGAACTGGTTGTAATAAGACGGTTAGCTCTCCTTTCTTTGCAAGTCAGGGCACTGTATTCATAAGAGTGTGAAGATTCTTCCACCCTCTTTACTCTCCTGACGCAAAAATGTCTTAAGAACTTCCCTAGTTATCCCATCCACCAACTCTACTACTGAGCCTGAACTGCAGATACTTCCTCCCCAGAGGCTTCCTCTTTACTATAAGCTTGTGATCATTTACTGATTCTTTTCAACAATTATTGAAATACATCAAAATCCTAAATTCTTGTTTGTACTTTGACTCAGCATTTACACTTCTAGGAATTTATGTCAAGGATATCGTCATAGTGATGAGCAAATATCCAGCTGTAAGAATCTTTACCACAATGTATTTGTTTGTTTGTTTGGAGACAGATTTTTACTCTTTTTGCCCAGGCTGGAGTGCAATGGCGCGATCTAGGCTCATTGCAACCTCCACCTCCTGGGTTCAAGTGATTCTCCTACCTCAGCCTCCCAAGTGGCTGGGATTACAGGAATGCACCACGACACTCGGCTAATTTTTTGTATTTTTAGTAGAGATGAGGTTTCACCATGTTGGTCAGCTGGTCTCGAACTCCAGACCTCAGGTGATCCACCCGCTTCGGCCTTCCAAAGTGCTGGAATTACAGACACGAGCCACCACACCTGGCCCCCAATGTGTTTATAATAACAAAAAGTTGGAAACAATCTATATGTTTAACAGTAATTGATTTGTTATGTAACTCCTAGTCAGTTCATAAAATGTAAAACTATACAAAAAGATGATGCATAAAAGAATATAGTAGTCGGGCATGGTGGCTCATGCCTGTAATCCCAGTACTTTAGGAGGCCGAGGCGGGCAGATCACAAGGTCAGCAGTTCGAGACCAGCCTGACCAACATGGTGAAACCCCGTCTCTACTAAAAATACAAAAAAATTAGCTGGGCGTGGGGGCGGGTGCCTGTAATCCCAGCTACTTGGGAGGCTGAGGCAGGAGAATCTCTTGAAACTGGAAGGCAGAGGTTGCAGTGAGCCGAAATTGTGCCACTGCAATCTAGCCTGGGCAACGAGAGCAAAACTCCATCTCAAAAAAAAAAGAATATAGTATACATATAAAAATACTGATGTGATTTCACACCAATACCTTAACAGTGATTTTCACTGGGGTGGTCTTATAGACGTTTTCTTTTTTCTTTCTTTCTTTTTTTTTTTTAGACAGAGTTTCGCTCTTGTTGCCCAGGCTAGAGTGCAATGGTGTGATCTCGGCTCACCACAACCTCTGGCTCCCGGGTTCAAGCAATTATCCTGCCTCAGCCTCCTGAGTAGCTGGGATTACAGGCATGTGCCACTATGCCAGGCTAATTTTGTATTTTTGGTGGAGACGGCATTTCTCCATGTTGGTCAAGCTGGTCTCCAACTCCCGACCTCAGGTGATCCTCCTGCCTCGGCCTCCCAAAGTTCTGGGATTACAGGCCTGAGCCACTGTGCCCAGCCTCTTTTTTCTTTCTTTCTTTTCTTTTTTATAATGAGCAACTATTATTCCTGTATTAAGTAAAAATGGTGTTTTAAAGTTCTTTGAGCTTGTATAAAATGTTACATTGAGAAAAAAAAGTAGACAATTATGACACGAGGCCAAAGAGTCATGAGTGGAGTGCCATATTTATTTTTCTGTAGTGCTGTTCAATATAAGAAAATGGTGAAAGATTAAAACTCTCTTTTCTAATAAAATTATTCTTACTCATCTTGCTTGCTTTTATCTTAATAAATGTTCAATAAATATTGATAGTATTTTAGTAGAGAAAATAAGAAATTACAGAAACACTATGGTATAGTGACAGAATTGTCACAGTCTTCAATTGAATTAGAAAGTTGCCGATATTGAAGAAATTTCAGAATCCTCCTTATGCCTTTGAAAACAATATTTCTTCATATTGGGCAAAGGTAGAAGTAAATGAAAGGCAATTTGTTTTTCTTTCTCTTTCCAAGTCTTACAGGACTTACTTAATAATAATTTTTAAAAAAATTAAATACAAGAAAATCACAGTAAAAACTTAGTATCAAAAAGCATGAATGAAAAAAGATTTTTTTTTGTGCCCTTTGTTAGATCATCCAGAGTTACTTCTCAAAGGTAACCTTATATTTCTTTACCAAAAAAAGATTGTTGAACACAAATAGGATCACATTAACTATACTGCTCTGCAATGTAGTATCTTGGCATATTTCTACATTAGTACATACAGAGTTTGCTCACTTTTTTCGTTTTATATTCACATAATTTTTATGGATTTTTTTCATATTTAAGAAGTCATTGATCCATTTAATTAAACAATAACACAAATTCAACCATGACTTTACAACCCAGAGACAATCACTTTCAACAGACTGGTAAATATCATACTTCTTTCCATGCCCATTCATACTAGTCTTAGAAAAACAACTACCAATAATTAAACACTACATATGCACCAATTGTTTTACATACATTACTTAAACATCAATCCCCAGATGAAAATTTATCATCCAGTTTTAGCAATGAGGAAACCAAAATTCAGAAAGGTTAGAGATATATCCAAAATCACATAGATGATATGTGGCCGGACCTAGATTCGAACCCAGATTGGTCTGACTCAAAGGTTTATGCTCTCAACCAGGTATACTGACTCACCACTAAACAAAAATTTATATATGCACATATGTGTTTATGAAAAAAGGTCCATATTATGCATATTATTAAGTAACTTTCTTTTCTTTCTTTTTTTTTGAGACGGAGTCTTGCTCTGTCGCCTGGGCTGGAGTGCAGTGGCCGGATCTCAGCTCACTGCAAGCTCCGCCTTCCAGGTTTACACCATTCTCCTGCCTCAGCCTCCCGTGTAGCTAGGACTACAGGTGCCCGCCACCTCGCCCGGCTAGTTTTTTTTATTTTTTTATTTTTCAGTAGAGACAGGGTTTCACCATGTTAGCCAGGATGGTCTCGATCTCCTGACCTCGTGATCCGCCCGTCTCGGCCTCCCAAAGTGCTGGGATTACAGGCTTGAGCCACCGCGCCCGGCCTCTTTTCATTTTTTTAACTTCTGTTTTTAGTTTGGGGGTACATATGAAGGTTTGTTACACTGGTAAACACATGTCCCAGGGTTTGTTGTACATATTATTTCATCGCCCAGGTATTAAATCCAGTACTCAATAGTTATCCTTTCTGCTCCTCTCCTCCCTCCCTCCCTACTCAGGTAGACCCCAGTGTCTTAAGTTCTCTTTTTTTGAGACCAAGTCTTGTTCTGTTGCCCAGGCCGGCGTGCAATGGCACAATCTCAGCTCACTGCAATCTCTAACTCCCGGGTTCAAATGGTTCTCCTCCCTCAGCCTCCTGGGATTACAGGCACCCACCACCTCACTCAGCTAGTTTTTGGATTTTTAATAGAGATGGGTTTCACCATGTTGTCCAGGAGGGTCTCGAACTCCTGACCTCAAGTGATCCATCCGCCTGTGTTCATAAGTTCTTTCATTTAGCTCCCACTTACAAGTGAGAACATGAGGTGTTTGGTTTTCGGTTCCTGTGTTAGTTTCCTGAGGCTAATAGCCTCCAGCTCCATCCACATTCCCTCAAAAGATATGATCTTGTTTTTTAAGGCTGCATAGTTTTCCATGGTGTATATATACCACATTTTCTTTCTCCAATTTGCCACTGATGGGCATTTAGGTAGATTCCATGTCTTTGCTATTGTGAATAGGGCTGTAATGAACATTTGTGTGCATCTGTCTTCGTGATAGAATTATTATTATTATTATTTTTTTTTTTAAACAGAGGCTTGCTCTGTCACCCAGGCTGGAGTGCAGTGGCGCAATCTCGGCTCACTGCAACCTCCGCCTCCCAGGTTCAAGTCATTCTCCTGCCTCAGCCTCCCACCTAGCTGCTGGGACTACAGGCACGCCACCGTGCCTGACTGATTTTTATATTTTTAGTGGACATGGGGTTTCACCATGTTGGCCAGGCTGGTCCCAAACTCCTGACCTCAAGTGATTCTCCTGCCTCAGCCTCCCAAAGTGCTGGGATTACAGGCATGAGCCACTGCAGCCAGACTGTTCTGTGTTTTTTTCACTTAAAAATATATGATAGACTTGTTTTCATGTTAATAAACTACAATCATTGTCATTTCCAATGACAGTATTGCTCTCCATTATATGGAGGATCATGAAATATTGGACCAGCCTGTGCAATATGAAAACACCTTGTCTTTACAAAATAGACAAAAAAAAAAAAAAAAAAAAAAAAAAAAAAAAGCCAAGTATGGTGGTGTGTGCCTGTGATCCCAGATACTTGGGAGACTGAGGTGGGAGGATCACCTGAACCTGGGGAGGTCGAGGCTGCAGTATGCTGTCATTGCGCCACTGCACTGCAGCCTGGGGAACAGAGTGAGACCTTATCTCAAAAAAAAATAATAAAATATAATACTAGAACCAACTCCCCATGGTTAGATATTCAATTGATTCCAGTGTTTTACTGCTATAATCAATGCTGGCATTAAATATTTTTTCCTATAATCCCAACACTTTGGGAGGCCGAGGCGAGCAGATCACTTGAGGTCAGGAGTTAGAGACCAGCCTGGTCAACATGGCAAAACTTCATCTCTACTAAAAATACAAAAATTAGCCAGGTGTGATTGTGCGCGTCTGTAATCCCAGCTACTCAGGAGGCGAGGCAGAAGAATCACTTGAACCGCTTGAGGTGGAGGTTGCAGTGAGCTGAGATCGTGCCACTGTACTTCAGCCTTGGTGATAGAGTGAGACTCTGTCTCAAAAAAAAAATCTTTTTTTGCATCTTTTCTTTTTTTGAAAAATATTTTTATTTGCTGCACATTTAAAATCATCCTTTCATATAGGAAATACCTTTACTATAAGTGTCCTTTTACCTACTTGATTCAGTAAGTTCATGTAGAACTTCAAAGGGGGCAGCATTAGAATGAACACAGGCTTCTAGAGAGTTAATATGTATAAGAAGGGATAAACAATTCATTTTTGTTCTCATGGTTTACTTTACTAGATAACACTTAGTTTGCTTGTACTGTGTGGAGCCGGGAGGGGATTGGAAACAATCTAAATTACTGTCAATAGATTAAAGTACAAATCTGCTGTACAACATGGTAACCACAAGCCACGCCACATTTGACTATTTAAATTTAAATTAAATAAAATTAAAAATTTAGTTCTTCATTTGTACTATCCACATTTCAAGTGCCACCTGAGGCTGGTGATGACCACAGTGGAAAGAACAGATATGGAACATTTCCATTATCACACAAACTTCTACTGAACAATGTGGGTATACAACACTCATAGTGTGAAATACTATTTATATATGGTATTTTAAAGTGATCTGGAAGATCTGTATATGCTGACATATTTGTTTGACATACATGTTTGTTTTTAACTTTTTATTTTCGAGTGATTATTGACTCACGAGTCTAAGAGATTATTATAGTAATTTTATAAGAACATGCTATGTTGGGCTGGGTGCAGTGGCTCACACCTGTAATCCCAGCACTTTGGGAGGTGGAGGCAGGTGGATCACGAGGTCAGGAGTTCGAGACCAGCCTGGCCAATATGGTGAAACATCATCTCTACAAATAATACAAAAATCAGCTGGGTGTGGTGGCACGCATCTGTAGTCCCAGCTGCTCGGGAGGCTGAGGCAGGAGAATCGCTTGAACCCGGGAGGCGGAGGTTGCAGTCAACCGAGATCACACCACTGCCCTCTAGCCTGGGCCACACAGCAAGACTCAGCCTCAAAAATAAATAAATAAAAAGAATATACTATGTGAATTTTAAAAATAACTAGACTTTTGAAAGCCTTTCCTTAAAAACGTATCTATAGAGCAGTGAAGGGATACAGTGAGAGAGGAAGTCACTTATTTTATTGGGGAAAGGCTTCACAGAGGAGGTGACCAGGAGCTAAGTTTCTAAAGATAAGCAAGTAAAGGATATACACCAGAGGGAAGAGGAAACTTATGGGGCTGGATAGAAGCATAATGCCACAGACAAGGATTTAAAGCCCAAAGTACTTTGACTAGTTTTACACTGGGGGAATATTATGAGAATTAATAGCATAATGGATATGAAACCACTTTCTTTTTTTTTTTTTTTTTTTTTTGAGGCGGAGTCTCGCTGTGTCGCCCAGGCTGGAGTGCAGTGGCGCAATCTCGGCTCACTGCAAGCTCCGCCTCCCGGGTTCACGCCATTCTCCTGCCTCAGCCTCCGAGTAGCTGGGACTACAGGCGCCCGCCACCACGCCCAGCTAGTTTTTTGTATTTTTAGTAGAGACGGGGTTTCACCGTGTTAGCCAGGATGGTCTCGATCTCCTGACCTCGTGATCCACCCGCCTCGGCCTCCCAAAGTGCTGGGATTACAGGCTTGAGCCACCGCGCCCGGCCTGAAACCACTTTCTAAACTGTGAAGTACTGTTGAACAACTAAAGGAAAAGTAGGAATCAGGCAGTACAATGTGTGTGCCTAGAAAATTTTTGTGCTTTGAAAACAAAATGTATGTAAGACAGCATTCTTCTTTATGTAAAAATAAATAATATTATTGATAAGGCAATTATATGAAAAACAAATACATATATAGCATTACATATACATTAAGATTGAATTAACAGAGTATTTACTTGTTTCATATCTCTAAAGAACCACAATTTTAAATTGTGTTCTCACATTGTGTTAAAAGAGAAAAAGAAAAGAAAAAAAAGCTAGTCAGAAATACCATTCTACCTCATGATGATTTCGTTTTTCTTTTGCATAAGCCTGTGTCTTTCAAATAATCCACAAGCAAATAGCTTCATTCTGTAGATGAGAAATTATAAAAGACCATGTAATCAGCTGACAAAGGAACTGAAAACAAGCCCAGAGGAAATGCATGGCTGTTCTTACAAAGTCACAATGTACTGTTCTATTTGCCTCCCACTCTCAAAGTGTATATTCCTGACATTTCTTGTCTTATAATTGGACTTTATGAATGAGAGCTGTAGGATGCTGTCTGGTGAATGATCTGAAAAGGATATGCTGAAACAGTGGAGGTGCTGCAAAAACTGGATGCGAGGCTTTGTGTGGGAACTTAAATAAAAGACATGAATTAGAAATTTAGAACCCCAAATTTTATTGTACACAAAATAAGGGCTATTTTCTCAGTCCTTAATAAAGATTTTGAGTAGGTTTAGGTGACATGTAATGTGGAAACCAAATGCATAAGCTTGGTTTTCAGAATAGTTTGGGGTCCCATGGCTTTCCAGAGCTTATCCTTTACAACTGTACTGGCAAGAAGGAGAGGTGAGTTCAGTAACTTTCACCTCCTTTACATTAGCTTCTTCATCCTTAGTGCTAAGTAACTGCTAAAGCCATACTTACTAATTTTCATAGTGTGGTGGACTTTCTAAAGTGCACTTAATTTCATATCTCATGTGATTTAGCTTATGAATAGGGCCAGTTAGGCAAGAATTAATTCACTAGGTCCCTGGAAATAATCAGTCATATTTAATAAGCAAACTTTTCCTATGCACCTACTATAGAGGTGCCATGTGACAGTCAGCAGCTGGGAAGTTTTATTCACATTCAGAAGGGTCACAACAAGGATTCTCTTTTGTTAGCAAAAATACTGAAGGGAAAAACAAAAAGCATCTAAGCAGGGCAGGCAGAAACAAAAAAGTAGGCTTGAAAAATTTCTCTAGGCCGGGCACAGTGGCTCATGCCTGTAATCCTAGCATTTTGGGAAGCCAAGGCAGGTGGATTGCTTTGAACTCAGGAGCTTGAGACCAGTCTGGCCCACGTGGCAAAGTCTTGTCTCTCCAAAAATACAAAAATTAGGTGGG
This sequence comes from Macaca nemestrina, assembly GCF_043159975.1. Taxonomy (NCBI): domain Eukaryota; kingdom Metazoa; phylum Chordata; class Mammalia; order Primates; family Cercopithecidae; genus Macaca; species Macaca nemestrina. Next base: position 94,796,121 of record NC_092126.1, on the reverse strand, counting down.
TGTTGGTGGCTCCCACCTGCAGTCCCAGCCAGTCGAGAGGGTGAGGCTGGAGAACCGCTTGAATCTGGGAAGCAGAGGTTGTAGTGAGCCAAAATCAGGCCACTGCACTCCAACCTGGGCAACAGAGTGAAATTCTGTCTTAAAAAAAATAAAAAATATAAAAATTCTCCGAGGGGCCGGGCGCGGTGGCTCAAGCCTGTAATCCCAGCACTTTGGGAGGCCGAGACGGGCGGATCATAAGGTCAGGAGATCGAGACCATCCTGGCTAACACGGTGAAACCCCATCTCTACTAAAAAATACAAAAAAACTAGCCGGGCGAGGTGGCGGGCGCCTGTAGTCCCAGCTACTCGGGAGGCTGAGGCAGGAGAATGGCGTAAACCCGGGAGGCGGAGCTTGCAGTGAGCTGAGATCCGGCCACTGCGCTCCAGCCTGGGCGACAGAGCGAGACTCCGTCTAAAAAAAAAAAAAAAAAAAAAAATTCTCCGAGGAAACAGGCCATTGTGTTAATGGTCTCTGTATGTCTCTGGGTAGTAACATTGTGGAGTTTTTCTCTTTGTTATGTTTTTTCATACTTCTTATTTATTTATTTATTTTTACAATAGGTATATATAACTTATATAAAGAAAATAATAAATAAGCAAATTTTCAAGAGATGAAGTCTCACTCTGTCACCCAGGCTGGAGTGCAGTGGCATGACCTTGGCTCACTGCAGCCTCAACCTCCTCAACTCAAATGATCGTCCTACCTCGGCCTTCTGAGTAGCTGGAACTACAGGTGCAAACCAATAAAATTAGCCACCTGGCTAATTTTTGTACTTTCTGTATAGAGACAGCACCTTACTTTGTTCCCAGACTGGTCTCAAACTCCTGGGCTCAAGCAGTCCTCCTGCCTCAGCCTCCCAAAGTGCTGGGATTACAGGCATGAGCCACTGTGTAGAGCGGAGAAAAATCTTAAAGGAAAAAGTCTCCAAAAGGCTATACAAAATAAGGAAGAGAGGCCAGGCACAGTGGCTCACATCTGTAATCCCAGCACTTCTGGAGGTGGAGGCGGGCAGATCATCTGAGGTCAGGAGTTCGAGACCAGCCTAACCAATATGGTGAAACCCCGTCTCTACTAAAAATACAAAAATTAGCCAGGCGTGGTAGCAGGCGCCTGTAATCCCAGCTACTCGGGAGGCTGAGGCAGGAGAATCGCTTGAACCTGGGAGGTGGAGGTTGCAGTGAGCCGAGATCACGCCATTGCGTGATCTGGTCCTGGGGGACTAGAGTGAGACTTCGTCTAAAAAAAAAAAAAAAGAGAGATTAAATGTAAATAAGTCCATTGATTAGTATAGTTGATTGCCAATCATATTGATGGACAGCATGGTTCTAACTATTTTTTTTCTTCTTTTTGTAAGAAGCCTCTTCCCAGAACCACCTATTTAATTGTTTTTATTTTTTTTGTTTCTGTTTTTGTTTTTGATACAGGGTCTCTCTCTCTGTCACCCAGGCTGGAGTGCAGGGGCCCAAGTACGTCTCACTGCAGCCTCAAACTCCTGGGCTGATGACCCTTTTGCCTCAGCCTCCCAAGTAGCTAGGACTATGGGTGCATGCCACTACACCAGGCTAATTTTGTAATTCTTTTGTAGAGATGTGATTTCACAATGTTGCCCAGGATGTTCTTGAACTCAGGGCCTCAAGTGATCGTCCAGCCTCTGCCTCCCAAGGTGTTGGGATTTCAGGCATGAGCCACCATGCCCAGTCTAGGTTTTGTTTTTGTTTTTTGTTTTTCCAAATCAAACATTTGGCCTTAGCCTTTGAAAAGAAGGAGATATATCATCTACCTTACTAATTCTTCCTAGACTCTAGGACTTCACGTCCACTGAAAGAATTAATCCAATCCCTCCTCCTCAACCCCAAAAATCCTAAAACAGTTTGAATGTTTAATCTTCCTTTGTCAAAGGTAATCATGAGATCCTGAGGACAATAATATTGTGTTTTGGATTAATATATGCCATTTTAGGGTTAAAAACAACCTCCACTACCACGACAACAAGAAAATCACCCATTGCCTTTTGTTTTTACGTTTGTATGAACCTTTTTGCTGTTACAGATTTCTACGCCCCACTAAGGTCTGGTTTAGTCAGAAAATCAGAGGAAGCCCACAGTGTATGAAAGGGTTATTCATCTCGAGGGCTGAGCATGAAGGTCCTCAGTCCTCAGTGAGTGATCCTGTGCACATACCCTCAAAGTACAGATGGCTCCTCAGGGCAGGAATTAAAGATGAAGAGAGAAATGATTCTCAAATGGAACACAGTACATTAATTCACTTAGAGGGCACAGGGTGTGTCTGCTTCACTGACTTTTCCAAAGACAGAATTTGGCCCTATGTCCAGTTACAGTACATGAGTTTACTCCTTCAAATGTGCCTCTAAATTTCCCCAAATGAGGGCCGTGGCTTATCACCAAATTCTAAATGAGCTGCTTGCTGGTTTGAAAGCACTTGAGGCAATTTGAGTCTCAGAGACACTGAAGGCTGAGACTTCACCTTTGTCTTCACCTCCCCCAGAATGTCCGAAGAGCAGGCAATGCGTTTCACTCAGGAGTTGTGGCAGTTGGCTGAGGCCTCCCTGAGGAGAAAAGAAAGGGGGAAACTGTGCTGGGTGAGGCTGGCCTCTCCTAACTCTTATTAATAGAGAACATGTGGGCTGAGGCAAAAGCAGGGGCTGGGCTTGCTGAGTAAACAGGATGGGATGAGAAAGAGAATGATGCTTTTATATTCTTGTCTATTATGGATCCAGGGAGTCTCTTTAATGGAGATGAAAGGGAGAGATAGATTTAAAGGAAATCGTTTCCAAAGCTAAATGTGCAGGCCACTGATGTGTCTTCATTCCCTTTCCCATGGATGGGGGCTAGATCGTCAATTGGCATCGCTGGCCAGATTTCACACATGGTTTTTTTTGTTTGTTTGTTTGTTTTGAGACAGAGTTTCACTCTTGTCGCCCACGCTGGAGTGCAATGGCGCGATCTCAGTTCACTGCAACCTCTGCCTCCCGGGTTCAAGCAATTCTCCTGCCTCAGCCTCCTGAAGTAGCCGAGATTATAGGCAACTGACACCATGCCCAGCAAGTTTTTTTTTGTATTTTTAGTTGAGACGGGGTTTCACTGTATTGGCCAGGCTGGTCTTGAAATGCTGACCTCAGGTGATCCACCTGCCTCGGCCTCCCAAAGTGTTGGGATTACAGGCGTGAGCCACTGCGTCTGGCCTCACTCATGTTTTTAAATCGATGGCTCTGGTATACCTCTATCATCTGAGAATTTGTTTTTTAGATCCTTCATTTATGTATTCATTTTACTAATATTAATTGAGTGTTACTAATGCCAGGCACTTTTTGGGGCACTGTGAATGTGACCGTGAACAATACAACGTTTATCAAAATAAAGGGAATTACGATAGGCAAGCGCAGAACATGCACAAAGTAGACCCAGGTGCTATGAAGATACCGGAGAGGGAGTACTCATCCAGGCATCTCTCAGGGAGGGGTGGTCAGGGAAGGCTCTCCTGAAAAGCAGTTCATGACACCTAAATTGAGCCTGGAGTTAGCCAGATGGAGAAAAGAGGAAGAGGGTTTTCTAGCCAGGTGATTCTGTGTAGACAAAAAAAAAGCTTAGAGTCTTGACATGACAAGAACATTGCGTAAAAGGGGCAACAGTATCATTACTTAAAAAGTGCACACTCCTTTCAGGGAGAAGAGAGAACACAAAGGTATCCCCAAGGACATTTAAGGAAGGCTGCCATAGAAATGACACAAAAATTATCCCGGTGTTTCAGAGAACATCCAGATGAGATTCCACACCTAGAGTAGGAATAAAAAAGTGCTGTTTGCATTTGAAACTTTCTTCCACGTATGAAATCATTTTTGACTTGAGCCCATGAATACCTTTTTTTAAAAAGAGCAATTTAAGACTATGAGGCAGGCAGATTTGCAAAGGAGTTTTCCCTTACCTTATCAAAAATGCTAACATGTTTACATATGTCAATGTCTTAAGTGACTTCTTAAGTAATTTGCCTCTCTAGTCCTAGAAGCAGCATTGCTAAAATAAGCTATGGTGCTTATCACGTTTTAAATTTTGTATTGACACCTGAATATCAGAAAATTTTATCATTGAAATTTAATTTTAATACCATATATGCATACATCAGTGAGTATTTAGAAGATTACTATAAAACCTTGCATCTTCCTATATATATAAAAAATACACATAAACATGTTTATGACAAAGATTTTTTGTTTTTTTTTGTTTTTTGTTTTTTGAGACAGAGTCTTGCTCTGTCACCCAGGCTGGAGTGCAGTGGCGCGATCTTGGCTTACTGCAATCTCCACCTCCTGGATTCAAGCAATTTTCCTGCCTCAGCCTCCTGAGTAGCTGGGATTACAGGTGCATGCCACCACACCTGGCTAATTTTTGTATTTTTAGTAGAGACAGGCTTTCACCACGTTGGTCAGGCTGGTCTCGAACTCCCAACCTTGTTATCTGCCCGCCTCGACCTCCCAAAGTGCTGGGATTACAAGCATGAGCCACTGTGCCTGGCCTTATGACAAAGTTTAACCAAAAAAAAAAAAGAAAAAAAAGTGGCTGGTATTGGAGAACCAAACCGTTACAGAATTTTTTCATTTATCAATTTTATTCCAGACAATATAAAAGAAATAAGAACTCTGTCAGTATTTAAAAAAAAAAAAAAAAAAAAAAAAAAAAAACTTTATTTCATGCCATTATTTCCTTTCAATCTGCTAGCTAAAAACATGTCCATATCAAGCTTTGTTTCCTGGTCTTTATTATAGTCTCCATAGAAATCATTAGAAATATACTGTCTCAAAAAGAGAAGCTGATTCCTCTTCTGCCCAAATTGTTAGTTTTCTGATTGACTTTGAAAACCAAAACTTTACTCTCTTTGAGGGAAAATAATCTATTTTTCTAGAGAATTTCAATCTGTCAGTCACTCTGATAGACATACAGCTCCTACTGTATTATTTTTTGCTTCAGCTAACATATGTTAAAACAAAATCATTTTTAAAGCTAAAGGCAAGCCAACATTCTGATTAGCTTCAAAAGTTTAGTTAACCAGAGACTGCCAAGATTCCCCAATGTAAAACATGTTCTTGACTCATTTTCTTCAAGTATCAAAGTATGTGATCTGCCCCAGAATAAGAGCTGCATCCAAATATTATGTCTTAGCAAAAAAGTTACAGTTGCTAAATTTGTAACTCATATATTTTTAGTTTTAAATCTCACAGAAAGAAACTTTAGCTCTAAGATATGAAATGACTAAGAGAGGAAAACAAAGTTCAGGAAGTCTTCACTGTTCCTTATTTTTAGTCAATGATCCATTTGTGTGATGGCCAAAATTATTGTTACAATGAATTACTATAAGCAGACAGAGGCTACAATTTTCACTGATATTTCCTCTTAGGGACTAGAGAATTCAGCGTCCCTGGTTAAAAGTATAGATTGAGTTTAGGTAGTCTGGGTATTTTTCAGCAATTCTTTTTCAAAGAAATACTTGTGTAAAAAATTGTTTTGGTCTATGCTGAAACAACACGTTATTGTGTACAGTAACTGAAAGTTTTATATAAGTCAGTCAGCCAAAAGAACCCAGACATCTGAAAACGTGCCATATTCACTAAATTGCTATTCCAAAGGAAGAAATTTGATTAAAATGTTAAATAAGTCAGTGGAATAAAATCAGGGAGCTAGTTGCTTGCCTGCCTGCTTTCCCCTCTTTTCCCCTTCCTTCTCTTCCCCCAACTTCCTTCCTCCCTCCCTCTCTCTTTCTTTTTCTTCTCCCACCTCTTCTTTTTTCTTTTTCTTTTTTAATCCAGATATTTTTAGCCTGGAGCATATTTGTCACATGTTTTTACAACTCGTCTACATTAAACCACATTTCTGTCAGCCAGAATAGTTATAGCATACCAATTATTTAAATAATCAGAACCCTCGGGTAAAAATGTTTCAGGTGCCAAAAAACAGCAAGTCTCGTCAGCATGCCGAGAAATTGTTTCTCCCGAGAGTTTAGAACTGGAATTTCCTCTGAAACAGAGACAAATGTACGTGGACGTCAAGCTAGAATTTCTTCTCTGTACTCTAGAAATGGACATTCTGAGACAGCATTGCCACGACCTTCCGAGTAGCTAGAGCTGAGCCAATGCTGCAGGGAGGCCTAGAGGAAAAGGCAAACGTATTAGACCTCTGGTTCTCAGAAATTAGCTGCTCATTAGAGTCACCTGGGGACTTTTGAAAAACAATTCTGATGGCTGGGTCTCACCTGCAGAGGTTCTATCATTAGCCTGGGATATGGCTTGGGTCTCAGTATTTTTAAAAATCAGCAAAGCTTGAGGATCATTGTTTTAAAGCATGCAAATTTCAAATTTAGGCCTTAGACAGATTTTGATTTAAAAAAAAAAAAAAACCTGCCCTTTGGCCTGGCATGGTGGCTCACACCTGTAATCCCAACACTTTGAGAGACTGAGGCAGGAGGATCCCTTGAGGTCAGGAGTTCGAGACCAGCCTGGCCGACATAGTGAGACCCCCCCCCCCCCCCCCGTCTCTACAAAAAAAAATTTTTTTTAATTGCTAGTCGTGGTAGTTGTTCAACTGTAGTCTTAGCTCTTCAGAAGGCTTAGGCTGGAGAATTGCCTAAGCCCAGTAATTTAAGCTGTAATGAGCTATGATTGTGCCAGGACACTCCAGCCTGGTTGACAGTGTAAGGTCCTGTCTAGAAAAAAACACCACCACCACCACCTCATCTGAGCTGAAAAATTAATTGAAAAAAGGGAAGAGTTCTTCTTGATGTTCCTAATTATTCTGTTGCCATTTAAAACAATTAACTAGCCATTTATTTATTTCATGATTTTGTGTGTGTGTGTGATGGAGTTTCACTCTTGTTGCCCAGGCTGGAGTGCAATGGCGCAATCTCGGCTTACTGCAACCTCTGCCTCCTGGGTTCAAGTGATTCTCCAGCCTCAGTGTCACAAATAGCTGGGATCACAGGTGTGCGCCACCACGCCCGGCTAATTTTGTATTTTTAGTAGAGACGGGTTTCTCCATGTTAGTCAGGCTGGTCTCTAATGCTTGACCTCAGGTGATCCACCTGCCTTGGCCTCCCAAAGTGCTGGGATTACAGGTGTGAGCCACTGCGTCCTGTCAATTTCATGATGATTTTTAATCACTTTTTTTCTGCCTTTCAGACGGTAGACATCAGAAACTTTACATCCGACCAACACCAAACAGGTGTGGGAATAAATGTCATGCTGTTTCTTTACCTCCTAAGCCTGCTACCGAAGAGGAGTGGAAAACTCAGTTTTCCGGTTTAACTCTAGTAGCTGGCCCATTCAAAGAGAATAGCCCATACACAGGACCAGCGATTGTGGCCAACAGGAATGTGGGCCCAGAGTCTTCAGATCTTCCAATTTTTTTCAAGAGAAGCCAGAAATCATCATCTTTATGCGAAATTTCCCAGTTTCTTAATGTTGGCAAGTAATTAAATTGTGGGTAATCAAAACACGTCTGCCAACCAAATGGAAGCTGCCACTCTGCAACTTCTGGCCTAGAAGGCAATTCATCTCCTCTTCATTCAGCCAATGACTGCTCAGCTTTCAACACTCAGTTCTGGAGACAGTTCCTTTGAAAAAACTTCCCTGGCCACCTCTGCTCCACCCTACCCCTTTGCCCCTAGCCTGCTACTCCAACTCTGAGCACCCAAGTGTATCTCCTAACTTACCTCCCTCCAATGTGATGCGTGTCTGTCTCCCCTAACAGACTGCCTGATACTGGAGGACTGAGATGGTGTCTTAGCACATTTAGTTTTGGAATGTATGTCAGTTCCAAACCGGATACTAACTCAGCAAACAAATGTTCATTAAATACTTACTATGGGCTGGGCACGGTGGCTCACACCTGTAATCCTAGCACTTTGGGAGGCCGAGGTGGGCGGATCACCTGAGGTCAAGAGTTCGAGTCCAGCCTGACCAACATGGAGAAATCCCGTCTCTACTAAAAATACAAAATTAGCCAAGCGTGGTGGCTCACACTTGTGATCCCAGCTACTCGGGAGGCGGAGGTTGTGGTGAGCCAAGATCATAGCATTGCACTCCAGCCTGGGCAACAAGAGTGAGACTCTGTCTCAATAAATAAATAAATAAATAAATAAATACTATGTATATATATAAAAATTCAACAGCACTTTGGGAGGCTGAGGTGGGTAGATCATCTGAGGTCAGGAGTTTGAGACTAGCCTGGCCAACATGGTGAAACCCCATCTTTACTAAAAATATAAAAAATCAGCCGGGCATCGTGGCGGGTGCTTGTAATCCAGCTAATTGGGAAGCTGAGGCAGGAGAATCGCTTGAACCTGGGAGGCAGAGGTTGCAATGAGCCAGGATCACGCCATTGCACTCCAGCCTGGGCAATAAGAGTGAGACTCCGTCTCAAAAAAAAAAAAAAAAAAAATTAACTGGGTGTGGTGGTCCGCATCTGTAATCCCAGATACTTGGGAGGCTGAGGCAGGAGAATTGCTTGAACCCGGGAGGCAGAGGTTGCAGTGAGCCAAGACTGCACCATTGCACTCCAGCCTGGGCAACAAGAGCAAAACTCTGTCTCAGAAAAAAGAAAAAAAAATTCAACAAATTCAAATCGTGGCCTATTAGAAACACAAATTAAGAACGTAAACACTAGGAAAATGTTTTCCACCTCCAAATAGATGCCATTATCTTTGTACATTGTATCTCCTCCCAGATCTAATTCATTTATGAGCATCATCAGAATGTCTCCGTAAGAGGATCAAGTAACTTGAAGAGGGTCAAGTAACTTGCAGAAGGTCACACAGGCGGCACCTTGAACCCAGGTTGGCTTCAAAGAACACTCTCTCAACTAAGCTTTCCTTTGGTCATTTTATATTTAACTGGGAATAATAATATTAATAGAACCCGCCTTAAAGGGTTGTAAGGATTAATTATGCCAACAATTCTATACTGTGCTGGGTCATTACTATTACTCATGATGTAACATAGCACCTCTAAAGAACCCTGTGTATTACCATCTTTCAAATGAAGGCCCAAGGTCAACTGTCAAGGTCATTCTGCTAGGCGGTTGCAGAGCTGAGATTTAAACATGAATTTGCCACCAAGTCCGTCACTTTGCCAGTTACACTAGAGAAGAATCAACCCAGTCCCTCTAAGTGTTAGCCAAACTGCCAATGCTTAATACCCACTCTCACACATTAGGCTTTTACTACTCACCTTAACTGCTACCCAAATACAAGTAAATTCCTTTTATCTTTATATTAATAAAAATAAAAGCTAACGTTATTGAGTTCTATGTTCTCAACCTTGTACTAAGCATGTGCCGTGCATTATCTTATTTAACCTCTATGAGGCATGCGTTATTATTTTCAGATGAGGAAATTGAGGCCCCAGAAGTTTAAGTAACTTGCCCAAAGACACAAAGTAGTGTTTAAGCCTAGACTCTGACTCCAAAGCCAATAAGGGTTCTTAACCTCTCTGGCAGCCATTGAGATTTCCCAGACCACTACAATGTCATTAAAACTAATGATAATAACATTACAAACCAACTTACTAACTCTTTATTGTATTACCATCAACTCATAAAAGAAAGAACACGCTAACACAGAAACTATTGAGAGGCCTTAATCTCAGAGTAAAATAATTAAATACATTTAATGAAAAGTTTCGGACTCTTTACCTTTTCCATATGTACTGGTGGAAGCTTTGTCTTCACCACTGCCTCTCTGCTACCGTCTTTTTCTTGTCCTTTCCTACTTAGTCACTGCCAGGGCCACCACTCCACCATTTCTTCTCCTTAACGTTCTTTCTATTTATTCTTCCATTTTGAACTGGGATAATTGTCCCACAATTAGCACTGGAATCATTTGGCCTGGGAGAAGAAAGCCCTGGGAGAAAGGGGGCGGGGGTGGTCCAACTTAAGCAATGGGGAAAAGGCTCGGAAGCCAAGGACAGAGGTGGCTGTCCATGCTGCGTGCACAGTCAGAAAGGGAGGTGCCAGCCGGGCGCAGTGGCTCATGCCTGTAATCCCAGCACTTTGGGAGGCCGAGGCAGGCAGATCACCTGAGGTCAGGAGTTCGAAACCAGCCTGGCCAACATGGTGAAACCTTGTCTCTACTAAAAATATAAAAATCAGCTGGGCATAGTGGTAGATGCCTGTAATCCCAGCTATAGCTACTCGGGAGGCTGAGGCGGGAGAATTGCTTGAACCCAGGAGATGGAGGTTGCAATGAGCTGAGATCGCACCATTGCACTCCAGCCTGGGCGACAAGAGCGAGACTCCATTAAAAAAAAAAAAAAAAAAAAGGAGATGCCATGGAGCACTGTGGTATGTGATGCAGAGTTTAGGAAAAAGAAGGATGAAAAAGGACAGGCAAAAGGACAAAGTGCTTCTCTAACTCTACCTTCTTAACACTCAGAGAGAAGAAGTAGGCCGATGGCAAGAAGAAGGCATGTTGACAAAGCAAAGGATGTTTTCATTGTACTGACAACTCTCCACAGGTACCACTCAGGTAGAAAATATGACCTAGGATCCAAATTCAGTCTATCTGATTGCAAAGTCTGGGCATGTTTCCCCATGCCACAAAAGACATGCCCAAAGTGACAAGGATAAGAAATGTTAAGGCCAGAATTAGAACCCAGGGCCTTTGACTTTTTATCACTCTGTTTCCTTGATACAAACTTTAATTCCCACAGCTGAGTCAGGCCACACTTCGAAACAATGCTAGACTTAGTATCAGCAATTGTTTTATCCCTGATGACTTCTCATTTTGCCTGATCAAGAGCATTGGTAATCAAGAAGGAAAAGGCAAGAGAAAGAAAAATGTGGAAAGGAAGAAAGTTGGAGGCCCAAATGATTTTCTAAGATGAGGAGACTGACAAATTCCCTCACCAATTGTCTCCAGAACATAACACGCTGTGGTATTCACACCATACATGACACTGTGCTAACCACCATCACAGCAGTTTTAAACAGTTTGCATTTTGAACAGTGTGCTTTTGAGACTCTTAGTAAATTCAACCATTCCCTTATTCCTTGAGATTAATAAACCTATTCATGATGAACCTCATTCTCAATGGGGGACATACCTGACAAATCTAATTATCTATAAAAAGAAGGCAGTACACAATTGCTTAAAGAATAAATAACTCTTTAGTGAAGAGCAGAAGCAAAGCATGAGGAGGAACAGGTCCCGGTAGCCCTGGTTGGAACACACAATTTGCCAAAATCTCCAAAATGGGTAGTCATTGCAACTAATACATAGAAGGATATTTAACCTGGAGTGTCTGTTTTTGTGTTTTTCTACTAGCACATTAGCAAGACAAGTGTTTGGGGGGTCTTTTTGGAGGAGAGTGGACAAATGTAGAGAAAAAGAAAAGCTAAAAAAGGAAGTCGAAACCTGCATTTTCTTGTATCAGGAAATGCTCATGTATTTTATGCCCAATCTGTGTTGACCCTACGTGGCTTGTAGTCAATGCAAGCAGCATCTGACCTGCGGAAGTTAATTCTACAGAGCAATGGAATTGAGTTAGCAAGGTTTCATCCTATTACCTTCCGATAAAAAATTAATTCTTTTTTTCTCTCTCTCACAGTGAGTCCCTGACACTTTTAACTATTCGTGTTGCTAGTGAAAATAAATTGATTCAAAATTCAACTAACTACTTTTCCTGAAACTCTTTAGTGGGTTTAAGGGTATTTTATTTCTTTTCACTGAACATTTTATTTTCCCTACTAACTAAAATAATAAAATGTATACGTGGGGACATGGGCAGGAGTTGACCTCCAAAAGCTAAAAGTTTTTTTTTTTTTTAGATGGAGTCTCACTCTGTTGCCCAGGCTGGAGTGCAATGGAGCGGTCTTTTCTCACTGCAACTCCGCCTCCTGGGTTCAAGCCATTCTCCTGCCTCAGCCTCCCGAGTAGCTGGAATTACAGGTGCCCACCACCACACCAGCTAAAAGTCTTAAAAGTCATTTCTGAAAAGTCTCCTATGATATATTGGTAAGTAGAAAACAACTAAAAAACAGTATTGATTATATCAGCACAATTTTGAAGAAATAAAACACACACATGTACATACACACACATGTGAAAAGATGAAAAGGAAGTACACTAAAAGGTTAGCAGTAGTTTCTCTCGATATTGAGAATGGGGGTGCTCTTTTATTTCCTTCATTTTTGCCTTGGTCTACTTTACAATTTCTCTCTCTTTTATTATTGTTATTATTATTTGAGATAGTCTTAGTTGCCCAGGCTGGAGTGCAATGGCACGAGCTTGGCTCACTGTAACCTCCACCTCTTGGGTTCAAGAGATTCTCGTGCCTCAACCTCCTGTGTAGTTGGAATTACAGGTATATGCCCTCATGCTCAGCTAATTTTTTTTTTTTTTTTTGAGATGGAGTTTCGCTCTTGTCGCCCAGGCTGGAGTGCAGTGGCGTGATCTCGCCTGTCACCACGCCCAGCTAATTTTTTGTATTTTTAGTACAGACGGGGTTTCACCATGTTAGCCAGGATGGTCTTGATCTCCTGACCTGGTGATCCGCCCACCTCGGCCTCCCTAAGTGCTGAGATTACAGGCATGAGCCACCACGCCCAGCCTCTCATTGTGTTTTAATTTACATTTCTCTAGTGATCAGTGATGCTGAGCTTTTTTTTTTTCATGATTGTTGACCACATGTATGTGTTCTTTTGAAAAGTATCTGTTCATGTCGTTTGCCCACTTTTTTATGGTGTTGTCTTTTTCTTTTTCTTTTTTAGCTCATCAGCTATTGTTAGCATTAGTGTATTTTATGTGTGGCCCAAGACTATTCTTCTTCCACTGTGGCCCAGGGAAGCCAAAATATTGGACACCTCTGTCTCAGATACAAGTAAACAACCAAGGCTGGAAAAAAAAAAAGGCCTTGAACATTAAAACAGTGAGTGAAGCAAATGGATAGAAAAAAGCAACTTGAGTGAAACAAAGATTATACAATAAAAATAAAACCCCCAAAGATTCGAATACCCTGAGGTAAAATATTGCAATTATGAAACAAGGACAAAATATTATTTTTAATGAACATTTAGAAAACAAAAAGGAATTATTGGAAATTAAAAAATATGAAAAAGGCAATAGAAGATTTACAATAAAACGAGTTCCGAAAGTTAAGCAAAAAGACAGAGTTAGAAAATAGAAAAGCAAAGATAAAATTAAAAGACAGCCTTGAAGATATGATATCCAAAGAACAGGAGTTCCAAAAACTAAATAAATATAAATAAAATAGAAACTTACAATGAAATAATTTTAAAATTGTACCTAGTCCAGAGGATATGAGTTTTCAGATTCAAAAGGATTTACTGGGTATCCAATGAAAAGTATGAAAACAAACCCAGACTAAGGCATATCATAGAAAAATATATCATGGAGATGAAAAGGTCTTACAAGCTTCCAGAGAAAGAAAAAAAGTTACAACAAAAGATTTCCAGACTTTTTAATAACACTGGAAGTTAGAAAGCAAAAGAATAAAGTGCTCAAAATTCTAAAGGAAAATGATTACTAACACGGAACTTTATACCTAACTAAACTTTTATCATGTATGATGGTAGGGGGAAAAAAAAGACATTTTGGGAATTACAAGTTTTCAAAACATTTACTTGTCTTCTTCACTTTCTCAGAAAGCTATTAGAATGTGGTCAGTAAACCAGAAAGAGGAAGCAATGGATACAGGAAGCAGAATTCACACAGGGACTGTTAACAGGAAATTCCAGAGTGATAGTGAAGGGAATCTCTGAGAGCAGCTAGTCCAAGATGGGACAAATCATACAGCTCCAGGAGAAAATCTTCAGGGAGATAAAATTGGGAGACTATGTGATGTGTCTGAACATCCTAAGAGAATACAAATACCAAAGAGCACACATTGAACTAATGATTAAACCCAGAAAAGAAAAATAAAGCAAGGCCGGACGCTGTGGCTCACGCCCATAATCCCAGCACTTTGGGAGGCTGAGGTGGGTAGATCACCTGAGGTCGGGAGTTCGAGACCAGCCTGACCAATATGGAGAAACCCAATCTCTACTAAAAAAAAAAAAACAAAACAAAACCACACACACAAAATTAGCCAGGCATGGTGGTGCATGCCTGTAATCCCAGCTACTTGGGAGGCTGAGGCAGGAGAATTGCTTGAACCTGGGAGGCAGAGGTTTTGGTGAGCTGAGATAGCCCACTGCACTCCAGCCTGGGAAACAAGGGCAAAACTCTGTCTCCAAAAAAAAAAAAAAGAAAAAAGAAAAAAAGAAAAAGGAAAAGGAAAAGGAAAAAATAAAATAATTATCAGGGAAACAAAAGTTGTATAAGAAAGAAAAAGCAATGTCATAGTTTACAGTATGACTCAGCTGTGAAAAATCATTGTGATGTAAACCCTAATGCTGACCAGGCAAAAATTATGAGATAAGTATGTTGGAAGAAGAGGGGGACAGGGAATGTGGTACGGTAGAGGCAGGGAAAAAGAGAATTAACCTCCTGTTCTGTAGTGGGAAGTTATTTTTTGGCACCTAAAACTGAAAAATCAAGAAGTTAGCAATATAAACATACTATGTAGAAACGTAACAACAACAACAACAACAACAAAAATTAACCGGGCGTAGTGGCGGGTGCCTGTAGTTCCAGCTACTTAGGCGGCTGAGGCAGGAGAACGGCGTGAACCCGGGAGGCGGAGCTTGCTGTGAGCAGAGATCGCGCCACTGCACTCCAGCCTGGGCGACAGAGCCAGACTCCGTGTCAAAAAAAAAAGAAAAAGAAAAAGAAACATAAAAGCAAATATGAAAAGCACTCACAGATACATGACAGCAATTGCCTCTGAAGAGAGGGATGTGGGAGACAGGGAGGTAGAGAACCACTGCTTTTCCTCATCAACCTTGTGGAACCTTGTTTTATTTTTTATTTTTTGAGACTGCCGCTCTGTCGCCCAGGCTGGAGTGCAGTGGCGCCATCTCAGCTCACTGCAACCTCCGTCTCCCGGATTCAAGCAATTCTCTGCTTCAGCCTCTGGGATTACAGGTGCCCGCCACCATGCCCGGCTAATTTTTATATTTTTAGTAATGACGAGGTTTCACCATCTTGGCTAGGCTGGTCTCCAACTCCTGACCTCGTGATCCACCCGCCTCAGCCTCCCAAAGTGCTGGGATTACAGGCATGAGCCACCGCGCCCGACCCCTTTTTGTACTTTAAACTGCAGCCATATATTACTTTGATGCAAGCATAAAACAAAAAAAAATCTAAAAATTTTGGCCAGGCACAGTGGCTCACGCCTGTAATCCTAGCACTTTGGGAGGACGAGGCGGGCGGATCACGAGGTCAAGTGGTCGAGGCCATCCTGGCCAACATGGTGAAACCCCGATTCTACTAACAATACAAAAATTAGCCCGGCATGGTGGCGCGCACCTGTAGTACCAACTACTCGGGAGCCTGAAACAGAAGAATCTGGGAGGCGGAGGTTGCAGTGAGCCGAGATCGTGCCGCTACACTCCAGCCTGCCAATAGAGCGAGGCTCCTTCTCAAAAAAAAAAAAAAAAAAAAAAAAAAATCTAAAAATTTTAAAAAGGAGTGAGTGGCTGGTTTTTGGAGCTCTACTTATTTAGGTTAGACTCTCACTGCAGCGGTAACCTAGGTCTGACCTTGTATAACTTCCTTAACCTCTCTGAGCCTGTTTGTTTCCATCTGTTAAATTGGGACAATGGCAGTTGTGAGGATTAAATGAGGTTTAATGTGTAAGGCCTTTTGCCAATATTGGACAATTAATGTCAGTTTCCATTTCAAATGGCCAAGGCTCACTTGGCCATTGTGGGAGACTAGAAGCCAAAGTGTTTCTGCTGTTGCAGCAGAGTTCTAATTACACCAGTTGCCCAATTGTTTGAGGAGGGAGGCTTTAGATCAATGCTTCTCAATCTTGAACAAGTTATAGACTCCTTTTAAAGGAGAAACAAAAACAAAAATCCCCACCAGACTCTTAGGGGTCTAATGTTGACTTAGACAATTTTTATTATAGTGTTATTTAATTAAGTGTGTATTAATTTCTTATATCCATAGAACTTGGAAAAGCCTAAATTAATAAATACAGTCAAAATAAATATAAATGCAAAACAAATAACAAGACCAGTAAAATTCAAATGATCACTAATTTAATGTGACAGTGGTAACATTTTGCTGAAACCAAATTACAGTTCTTCAAGAGCGCATGCTATAGCACATTCTCATGGGTCTCTGTGCCCAGGTTACTTGGTGCTGGTTGATGACCCAATTTCTCACTGATTTTCTGTAAAGCCTTCTTTGACAAATAGTTGCATATCTCCTTGGCCTTTGCATGGTTCTAGCATGTCTCTTATATGTCAGATCTACCAGTAATCTTTTCTTGTTAGTCCAATAAAATGAAATAACACAATTTGGCACTAACTCAATCAGAAACAGAAACTCAGGCTCAAAATTTGAGAAGATTAAAAATTAAAAATCTTTACATAGAAAACAAGAGAATCCCTTAATGAAACTTTGTGGAGATTAGCTAAGCCCTCCTGGGGAGCCATAACCAAGAGGCAAGAGTGAGTCCTGGGGCCAGGTACGGTGGCTCACGCCTGTAATCCCAGCACTCCGAGGCAGAGGTTGCAGTGAGCCGAGATCGCACCATTGCACGCCAACCTGGGTGACAGAGCAAGACACTATCTCAAAAAAAAAAACAAAGAAAACAAAAAAAAAAACAGTGAGGACTTTCCAGTCAGCAGATGCCATTCTTGCTTTCCTTTTCTCTCCCCGTCCCTTCCAAATGTGGAGACACATGTCCAGTCAAAATTGCTAGTTTCATTCTGCTTTTGACCATACCCATGGGACATCTAATTATGATTTCCTTCTTTCTACACACAATAATTCCTCGTTTTATTGTATTGGTTGTGATGGGTCCTTTGTTTGCTTTACTTGTTTTTTTAAATTTTGCCTTCTTTTTAAAAATATATATTAAGATATTTTGGCTAGGCATGGTGGCTCACTCCTGTAATCCCAGCACTTTGGGAGGCCAAGGCAGGTGGATCACGAGGCCAGGAGATCAAGACCATCCTGGCCAACATGGTGAAACCCCATCTCTACTAAAAAAAAAAAAAATACAAAAAATTAGCTGGGCATGGTGGTGGGCGCCTGTAGTCCCAGCTACTCGGGAGGCTGAGCAGGAGAATGGCGTGAACCCGGGAGGGAGAGCTTGCAGTGAGCAGAGATCACACCACTGCACTCCAGCCTGGGCGACAGAGCAAGACTCTGTCTCAAAAAAAAAAAAAAAAAAAAAGAAAAAAAAAGATATTTTGTCTGGGCACAGTAATCCCAGCATTTTGGGAGGCCAAGGCAGGCGGATCACAAGGTCAGGAGTTTGAGACCAGCCTGACCAACATGGTGAAACCCTGTCTCTACTGAAAATACAAAATTTAGCTGGGTATGGTGGGGGCACCTGTAATCCCAGCTGCTCGGGAGGCTGAGGCAGGAGAAACACTTGAACCCGAGAGACGGAGGTTGCAGTGAGGAGAGATCCTGCCATTGCACTCCAGCCTGGGCAACAGGAGCAAGACTCCATCTCAAAAAAAAATCGGTGTTTTTAAATGGAATTTAATATGCACATATTCTGGCATATTTAAAACAAACTGAGAAAAAATGTTCTTTTGTGAAATGACTTGTTATTCAAGGTTTTTTAGTGTATGTGCTGCCGAAGCGAGCACTATTCAAGGTTTTTTAAGCCTTTACTAGGAAGAGGTAGTGTCATGAAAAGAATAAAAGGAGCCAGCCTCAATGGCTCATGCCTGTAATCCTAGCTCTTTGGGCGGCCAAGACAAGCAGATTCTCAAGCTCAGTAGTTTGAGACCAGCCCGGGCAACATGGCAAAACCCTGTCTCTACAAAAAATAAAAATAAATAAATAAATAAATAAATAAATAAATATTAGCCAAAAAAAAAAAAAAAAAAGTATAGTATATTAAAATTCCCCAACCTAACCTCAGCTCTTCCCCTGTAACCCAGGCTGCTAGTCCAGGAGCACAGCCTCAGACAGGGCAGGCTTGTTTTCTGGCAACACACATCCAACCACACATGTGCCATGTACCAAAAGCCAGGGGGTGAAATGTCCCTCACAGTCCAGGATTTCTCTTTTCTGCAACCACAGTTATCCATGGAAGTTATGGCAATCATGGTCATTTCAGCAACTCCAGGTGACTGCAGTGACTAAAAGGAAAGTAAAAGAAGTTGCCTCTGCTCATACCCAAAATACCTCCAGCTACATATACATTTTTTTCAACAAATATTTATTAAACAACTATTATGTGAGGTTCCACGTTTTCTATTAGGCGATACAAGGGATATAAAGTTGAAGAACATGTATGTCCTACTTAGAAAAGTACACAATCTAGAGGAGGGGGTGGACATATAAACAAATAACTGCAAAGATTGATATGCAGTATGCTATGGGAACATAGAGGAAGGAGCAACTCCAGCTTGCCTGAACTGACTCTGAGTTGGTTTCTGGCTGAGTTAGAGTTTCTCAGCTTAAGAAAAGGTGAAAAGCAGCCGGGCGCAGGGGCTCACGCCTGTAATCCCAGCACTTTGGGAGGCCTAGGCGGGCAGATCACAAGGTCAGGAGATCGAGACCATCCTGGCTAACACGGTGAAACCTCATCTCTACTAAAAATACAAAAAAATTAGCCGGGCGTGGTGGCAGGTGCCCTCGTGAACCCAGGAGGTGGAGCTTGCAGTGAGCGGAGATCACGCCACTGCACTCCAGTCTGGGCGACAGAGTGAGACTCCATCTCAAAAAAAAAAAAAAGAAAAGAAAAGAGAGAAAGAAAAGGTGAATAGGAGAAGGAGTCCAGGCAGGAGATAGAGCACAGAAAAAAAAAAAAAAAGACTTAGTTCATGCAAGGAAAAGTAAGTAGGTCTGGCGTTACGTAATGTATAGTAGATAAAAATAAACCAGAAAAAACATGGGACAGATGTTTAAGTTTGAATTTTTCCCCACAGTTTCAATTTGATGTATGTATGTGTAGGTATATATACAAATATATGACAATATTTATGTAAACAAAGCACTGTTCCAGATATTGCAAATCTAGAAATACTTCTTTGCAGTGTTTCTCAGAAGGAAAACTTGGACATGACGTATAAAGCAAATAATAACTCATGGAAAGCAAGTCTACAGAGAACCACAATAACATTGACCAAGTATTTGGTATGACTTTTCAATGAGTAAAATCTAGAATAGTTAGGCAAATGGACAACCTGCATGTCCTTCAAACAATTCTTCATAAATAACATTTCTATCAAACAATAGTTTGATAAGAATTAGGCAATAGGTAATTGAGTTTATAGTCTTTGCAAATACTTTATAGTTGATTCTAATGGCAGTTGGTATTCTTTGGAGAGTTGTAATCAATGAGCTGATATGATTGTACATGATTCATATGTGCAAATTTTAGGAAGGAGTGGGAGGAAGAGCAGGGAGAGCCATGCAGGGGTTTATTACATTGTCTGAGATGAAAAAAAATAGGTCGGGTGCAGTGGCTCACGCCTGTAATCCCAACACTTTGGGAGGCCAAGTCAGGCAAATCACGAGGTCAGGAGTTCGAGACCAGCCTGGCCAACATAGTGAAACCCCGTCTCTACCAAAAATACAAAAATTAGCCAGGTGTGGTGGTGTGCCTGTAGTCCTAGCTGCTCGGGAGGCTGAGGCAGGAGAATCACTTGAACCTGGGAGGCAGAGGTTGCAGTGAGCCAAGACCATGCTATTGCACTCCAGCCTGAGTGACAGAGTGAAACTCCATCTAAAATAATAATAATAATAATAAAAAATTAGAAAAAGAAAAAAGAATTGAATTAGGTAGTGACGATACATGCAGGAGTCATTAAGTAGTAGAATTGCTCAAGTTTGCCATCAATTAGTGCTGGGGAGTGAGAAGTATGAAGAGTCTTAGAAGCCTCTTAGATTTCTGTTATGAATTTCTGGGTGAGTTTTATTTCCCTTAACTAGAATAATAAAGACTAGATTGGGAAAGGCAGGCTGTAATTATGAGTTCTGGTAAAACTTGATGTTAGGAAGTGATGAAAGAGTGGACATGATTTATCTTTTTAATATAAGAAGAACAAATGTTGATGAGACAGTGATGGTCCCACACATTGGCACATCCACACCAGGAGGCAATTTTTCAGTATTAATATAATATTAAATGCACACACCACATGATTGAATTGATTCAATCAAGTCTATTTCTTGGCATCGACTTCAGAAAAAAATATATGTGCACTAGGAAGAATGTACAAGGATCTGTATTGTAGCATTGTTTGTAATATAAGAAATTTAAACTACTTAAATTATCTTTAATATGGAAATAATTCAATAAACCATGATAATGTTTCCAGAGTTGCTAAATAATAAAAATCACCTAGGATATTGAGAGAAAATAATTTCTTGGCCAGCCTCCGTGGCTCACGCCTGTAATCCCAACACTTTGGGAGGCCGAGGTGGGCGGATCACCTGAG
This sequence comes from Macaca nemestrina, assembly GCF_043159975.1. Taxonomy (NCBI): domain Eukaryota; kingdom Metazoa; phylum Chordata; class Mammalia; order Primates; family Cercopithecidae; genus Macaca; species Macaca nemestrina. The sequence goes on along the minus strand of NC_092126.1, from coordinate 94,775,538 downwards.
ATCAGGAGTTTGAGACCAGCCTGGCCAACATGGTGAAACCCCGTCTCCTCTAAAAATACACACACACACACACACACACACAAAGTAGCAGCCAAGCATAGTGGCGGGTGCCTGTAATCCCAGGTACTTGGGGGGCTGAGACAGGAGAATCGCTTGAACCTGGGAGACAGAGGTTTCGGTGAGCTGAGATCATGCCACTGCACTCCAGCCCGGGCAACAGAGTAAGACACCATCTCAAAAAAAAAAAAAAAAGAAAAGAAAAAGAAAAGAATTTCTCCAACTCCCTTCCCAGTCCCATGAAACCAAGACTCTCTTAGGGGTAAGGGCTGAATATTTCTAGGTGACGCTTATCAATAGGAAATTTTCAGAAACAGTTAAGGAAAGTGTTTCCAAAATTATCTCCACAAATACTAGATGAGAATTTAAGAGAAGGCAGGTATGTTTGTGTGAAGCAACTCAAAATGAGCTCCAAAATATATTGACTGATCAACAGAGACTACAGATGAACCCACAGTATGATACCATTATGTAGCCACAGGCTCACACACAGAACCATGTATTTTGAGAGGTGAATATGGGCTTGGGGGTGGTGATTTCAAAGGGAACTTCTGTTATGCCTATAAAGTTTGATTTTTCAGCCGAGCGCAGTGGCTCACGTTTGTAATCCCAGCACTTTGGGAGGCCTAGACGGGCAGATCATGAGGCCAGGAGACCGAGACCATCCTGGCCAACATGGTGAAACTCCGTCTCTACCCAAAAAAAAAACAACAACAAAAATTAGCTGAGTGTGGTGGCACGTACCTGTAATCCTAGCTACTGGGGAGGCTGAGGCACAAGAATCACTTGAACCCAAGAGGTGGAGGTTGCAGTGAGCCGAGATCATGCCACTACACTCCAGCCTGGTGACAGAGCGAGACTCCATCTCAAAAAATAAAAATAAAAATAAAGTTTTACTTTTCTGTTTACAACCAAAATGTAGCAGTGTGTTAATTCTTTAATTAAAAGTAAATATTTACGTACTGCTGGTGTGGTTGAGGTGATGAAGGTAGCCTTTGCAAAATTTATGATTTGTCTCAGATCTCACAAACACTCTGAGGCATGTCCTCGTTAAATTGTATCTACTTATTTATCAAATATTTGACATTGTTCTCTACACACAATGAAGCAGGTTCATTGTTTTGGAAAGGGAGGGCAAGAGAGGCAGTAAAGATGGGGAATAGGACCAAGAAATCCCCTACCATTTCCATGTCTACACATCTTTCAAGACCTAATTCAAATTCTGTCTCAAAGGGTCAGTTCCCACAACGTGATCTCATCTCTGTCTTCTACACTCCCATGCGACTTCCTTCATCTACTCACATATTTGTCTACAGGTCTCACCCCTCTTCCCACACTAACCCCCTCCATTTCACTTTTTATTTCCCCAAAGCCCAGCAGTGCCCTGCATACACAGCTCTCAATACTAAATGATTATTGAATGAAATGCTTCCAGCTATGCCTCTGAGGTCTGAGAATGGTCTTCTACTCTCCACTGTAATCACTGCCCAGTGGAAGTCACTTAGTCCTCTCTCCCCTTACATCCTCACCCCATCTCTCCCTCCTCCACACTGCTGTCCAAAACTCCTGCAATAGGAAACATGTGTTTTCATTATATAATTAAAGCTAAGGCTCAATATCCAAATCCCCTGAGGAAAGCCATAAAAAGTAAATGGTTGCATCCCATTCTTTTAGAACCCACGATGGACAGGAGTGAAAGAAGAGACAGTAACCAGTTCCCACATACCTCGGGTAAGGTGAAGAGCAGAGTTGGAGAACAGAACTCTGTTGGCTCCTTGGGGAGGAAAAACAAGCATGGAAAAAGAGGCTTTTCTTCATAAGTGTGCCACATCAGTCACCCATCGCCACTTCTGCCTTTCATCTATTCCCTGGCAGCCATCCTAAGAAGAATAACTGTCTTGACATGAGACAGACGATTTCAAGGCCTTCTCCTTGAGGCCAATCTATCCATGAAGATGGGGGACAGCGTTTCACAGTGTTGCCCTTCAGTCCTCTCATGAGTGACTCATTCCGAGACCAAACTGAGAACACTCTCCAAAAAGCCATGCCAGGTCTCCAGCTGGTTTCAGACTAGCAGCCACAAAGGAATCAACAGACCATTGTTTTTTATATAAACCGTATGCCCTGGAACTTCATGTCTTATGCCACTTGTGCTGAGGTCTCTTTGCCCTAGCCCTCCCCAGAGTCACATTTATTTTATTATTTATTTAAGTTATGCATCAATCGGGGGCTGGCATGTAACATTTAGCACCTCAAATTGGGTAGTTTGGAGAAAGTTCATAAAAGGAATATTTGTAAACAGCAAGAAGACAGTTCTATCTCTTGGTGCTGGTATTGGTGAGGCACATTTGCCACCTCTCTGTCAGAAGCTGCAAGGAGCGGGAGTGAGTCCCAATCCCAGGGAGTCACAGCTACGTGGAAGGGCTGCCTGACAGGTGCTTTCAAGAGAATATATATCCTAATTTCAGTCTCCCTCCTTTTGATTTCTTCCCTCTGTCTTCATTGGCCAAACCCTCCTGGAAGCCAAGGGCCAAAGAAGCTCCTTGATGTTGTCTACAACAGTTTGTCCCTCTAGGTCACAAGCAGGTGGAGGTGAATGAACAGTGATGCTGGGAGGACAATGGAAGATGTACAGGACAACTGCACTGTCTGTCTTTGGCTCAAAAACCACCACCAGTGGCGTTTGTGTGTACAAGGCCATTTATAATCTGAAGTGCACTACCTTTCCACCCAATCTCCCACCATTCTCACCATGTGACAGTGCTATGATCAAGACATAAGGCAGTGGCCCTGCCCAAGCCTCACAGTTCCATACCTGTGTGCCTGCCTTGTGCTTCCTCCTCTGCCTGAACCATTCATCTCCCTTGCCCTCTTGGAGAATTTCTACCCATCTTTCAAGATGAGACTCAACCATTTCCCTTTGAAGACTTCCCTGATCTTATTCTCTTCATATAAGCTTCATCAATTTTGCCTTTTTAATACTGAAACACAGCAAAAGTATGTGAGCACAAACTTTATTCCTGTACATTTTTTCCTGCCACTCTACTGAGCATTCCTCAAAGATGAAGACTTTCTATCATTATTATTAGTAATGACCACAACTGTAATTTTCTGAGTACTATTATGTGCCAGACCTAGCTCCATTAACGTATTTTCTCAGTTAATTACATGACACATTTTGTTTTTATCCAAAGTGCACGCATGAACACTGATTTTCAGAAAGATTGATCAGCTGGCACAAGGTCACTCAGCTAGTTAGCAGCGGAGCTAGGATTCAAACCTATGTCCATCCAACTCCCAAGTCCCTGAAAGTAACCACAGCAGACACTACCTCTCAGCTTTGTGTCCCCAGAGATGGCCCCACTCTGGGTAATGCATAACTGGTGCCTGAGACATGTTTCTGAATAAACAACCAGAAGAATAATATGCTGACAAAAATCTTTTGACTATGCATATGTTGTTCTGGTATGAGTTGGCACATGGCCTTGATTTCCTGTAACCTCATCTCCAGGCCGATAGTTTATAGCCATGTTCCATGATGCTGGTAAAACTAAACTAAACAAACTAAACTTTGTCTTGACTTAAGTTAAGTGGCTTCTCAGAAAAGACTCATCAGCAAACACAATCCCTTGGAAGACTGTGGTATTGTCCTTGATCCTAGAGCAGGGTTAGAAAATTTTCCCAAGGAATGGAAGAACAGTGTGGCAGGAGTGGCTGAGCAATATGTCCTTGTGGGTTTACATAACACAAACTGGGAGCTGAGAAAAAAGAGGAAGTAGATTTTTAAAATGAATCCTTTTATAACAATAACAGCCACCGTAGACTGAAAGCTTATTGTGTGGCTAACTCTGTTCTTGGTGCTTTACATTCTTTATTTCTAATTTTTTAGCAGCCCTGAAAAATAGATCTTACTTATCTTTCTCATTCCCATTTTATAGAACAGGAAACTGAGGCTCAGTGAGCCTAAGTAACTTGTCCAAGGCCTCCCAAACACATGTAATACCTGACTCCAAAGGCCATGCTTAAATTTCCATGGCTCTACCCTGATTCCCTGAAAGACGCAAATTAAACACTACAAGCTATAACAGAACCAATATTATCATAAGGGAAATCCCTTACGAACCTTTGGAAATTCTGTGGCAAGTCAAGGTAATTCTGATTATCAAATGCAATTGTAAAACTCAGTTTTAGAATCCTAAAATAACATTTGTCTTCACATAATTACCTCATTTAAGCCTTCCTTTTACATCTTTGTAAAACAAGTAAAAGCAGTGTTATGATTCCATTTATGGATGAGGAGATTGAAGTTCAGGGAAACAAAGCAGCTGATAACAATAGCATTGGAACCCAGGACGCTCATAAACTTATATGCAAAAGCATTTGTGTTGTGAGTATTTTGAACCTATAAAGTTGAAAGTCTGCTTGTTTCTAAAGAGTTGGCTTATGCCAACGTCCTCTTCCTCATCTACCTTTCTCCACTGACATATTTTTTCCTTATTATGTTCATTCATTGCACAAATATTGTAACAACACATTTTTTAATTAGAAGTAATTTCATTCATAATTCCAGTACCCTGACTTATCAATTATTTTTAGGTTTCTATTATTTTCTTCCAGTCCTCATCCATATACCACAAAAAAAGCACATACACACATTTACACATATAAACACACATCAATAAATATTAAAACTTCCCTGGGAAGTTATTTGAAACTCGGTGCTGATCAAAAGGTGGTGGTCACAGGCACCTGATTCACAGAATCCAAACAGATTCTTATACATATGTTATTTCCCCTGAGACAGCACAGATCTTTTTGCTGTTGTTGTTGCTGTTTTTAAGATGGAGTCTCACTCTGCCACCCAGGATGGAGTACAGTGGTACGATCTCGGCTCACTGCAACTTCCGCCTCCCAGGTTCAAGTGATTCTCCTGCCTCAGCCTCCAGAAGTAGCTGGGACTGCAAGTGCACACCACCACACCCGGCTAATTTTTGTGTTTTTAGTAGAGACGGAATTTTACCATGTTGGCCAGGCTGGTCTCGAACTCCTGACCTCAGGTGATCCACATGCCTCGGCCTCCCAAAGTGCTGGCATTATAGGCGTGAGACACTGTGACTGGCCTGGTTTTTGTTTTTGTACCCATTACCCAGCTTTAACAGTTATCAACATGTGTCAAATCTTGTATCACTTCTACCACTGTTTATTCTCTTCCAGCTAGATTATTCTGAAGCAAATCCTAGGCATCATAATATCACTGCATCTACAAATAACCTTTTATTTCTTTTCTTCTTCTTTTTTATTATTTATTTATTTATTTATTTTGAGATGGAGTTTTGCTCTTGTTTATGCTGGAGTGCAATGGCACCGTCTCGGCTCACTACAACCTCCACCTCCCGGGTTCAAAGGATTCTCCTGCCTCAGCCTCCCAAGTAGCTGGGATTACAGGCATGTGCCACAAAACTCGGCTAATTTTGTATTTTTTGTAGTAGAGACAGGTTTCTCCATGTTGGTCCAGCTAGTCTCAAACTCCCAACCTCAGGTGATCCGCCCACCTCGGCCTCTCAAAGTGCTGGGATTACAGGCGTGAGCCACTGCACCTGGTCTTTTTCTTATTGTTTATGTTTAATTACGGATGCATAATAGTTGCATATATTTATGGAGTACATGTGATATTTTGATACAAGTATTCAATTTGTAATGATCAAATCAGGGTAATTAGGATATCCATAACCTTTAACATTGATCATTTCTTTGTTTTAAAGTAAATGATCAATTTCTTAGAATATACAATAAATTATTGTTAACCACAATCATCTTATTGTGCTACTGAATACTAGGTCTTATTCCTTGTATCTTCTTTTTTTTTTTTTTTTCCAGAGACAGGATCTTGATCTTTCCCCCAGGCTGGAGTGCAGTGGCATGATCATAGCTCACTACAATCCGCAAACCTCAAACTCCTCGACTCAAGTGATCCTCCCGCCTCAACTTCCCAAGTAGCTGTGACTACAGACGTGCCCATCACGCCCACCTAATTTTTAAAGTTTTTTGTAGAGATGGAATTTCACTATGTTGTCCATGCTGGTCTTGAACTTCTGGCCTCAAGCAATCCTCCCACCTTAGGGTCCCAAAGTGCTGACATTACAGGTGTAAGCCACCATGCCTGGCCCTATTGCTTCTTTCTACCTGAATTTTTGTACCCACTAACCATCTCCGCTTTATTCCTGCCTCCAGGCTATCCCTCCCAGCCTCTGGTAACCACTATTCTACTCTCTCCATGAGTTCAATTGTTTTTTTTTTTTAGGCTCCCACATATGAGTAAGAACATGCAATAATGAAACAGCACAATCCTGATATCATGAACTAGACAAATAGAAAGAAGAGAGAGCAACAAGGGAAAGACTTACTCAAAGTTAGTGATCATTTCTGTAAAGATTTTTTTTTTTTTTTTTTAAGGAGTCACCACTGCTATATCCAAATTCTGAATATGGCAATTATTCCTCAATAGGATGCAATGCCTGCTTTTCTGAGGCAAACTTTCCTGGTCTTTCAAATGTTATCTTAATAAGAGTGACATTGACCAAAATGTTAACTTTAGTTATCTCTGGGTGGTGAGATTTACAGGTGATGTTCATATTCTTGTTGATTCTTTTATGCCTTTTCTGAATTTTCTACAATAAACATATGTTTCTAATAATATTAGAATGAATAATAATGGTATTGAATACGATGTGAAAATGATCTAAAGAAAAGATCCTGTAAACATTGGAGTCACACGGACAGATCATGTAGTCCATACCACTGGAAGGACAGCCAGCCCCTTTCTTAGGTCAGGAAGCCTAGAACCTGGGAGGTACAAGTTCTAGCCCATTTCTCTTTCTTGTATAACACCTGCTAAGGAGCTGCTGCTCCTTTTTTGTTTGTTCGTTTGTTTTTAACTTGGAAATATTGTTCCAAAGCCATTTGTCAACAGAGAAGATTGGATTCTGAGAGCATGTTAAGGATTTTCTGTAGCAATGGTCAAATATAATTTCGTAGAGAATATCACCCATAGAAATGTGTGGGAGCTTTGCTGTCAAGTCCTGTAGCACTTTAATAAAGGAGCATGTCATTTTTCTTCAGTTAAATTTTAGCTGGAAATAATATTAGATGAATTTTTATTGCCGTTCATTCCATAGCCTTTCTGCAATTTGGAAACCTTAATGATTTCATGCAAAATTCACTGTCTAAAGAGTCTTGGTGGCTTCTGTCTGATCCTGGTTTTTCCTTTTGATGCGGATTACTTATGTGCATCTATCATGGTAAAAACAGCAGAGTTTGGGCAAACACTGCTCTCTCAGACCCCCGCTCCCTTTCAGACCTGGAGATCCTTCATCTAACCTAGTTCCATTCTTGTGTCTCTTCCCGCTGGCTTCCCCGGTGCCATTTTTATTAAAGCCCCAGCTCATCCCACATTCAGCTGCATGACTTCTTACAGGCTTCAGAATAAATCACCACATTGCTCCGATCTTGGCTTCTCTGCCCTCGGCTTTCAATTAAATTTAGAATTGACTTTAAAGATACAACCTCAATGTACATGGTTGAAAATGACCTTGTTTCCCCTTTCCCACCACCTGCGACTTCCTGAGCGGGGCTCTTATACTCCAGCTCCTGGTTCAAAAAGTAGAAACAGGAATTTGCTACATGCTCCTGTGGCAAACTATAAGTCTCAAGCTGTTTAAAGTCTTTAAAGTCCTGTCCAAAAGGTAAAGTACACTCTGCAGAGAAAAATCTGGGGGCCTGAATCTCTGGCTGCCTGTGTTCAGGAAGAGACATAGAAGGAGAGGAGGAAGGAGAAGAAGAGGAGAAGAAGTGAAATAAAAAAAACAAAACAAAACCCAGAATCTTTGAGCTAAACAGTTTTAATTTGTTTAATTTCTACAGTTTGCATTCAGAATATTAGTCTATTTATAATATGCATCCACTATTAAAATAAGTATATTAAGTTAACATAAATGATCTATGACAAGATTAAGAGAACATCAAAGCAGATTTTAACATCAAAACTGACTTTCATCTTTTGTCTTGTCATTTGGCTTTTTACTCTTAGCGAGGAACATGGCATAGTAAGCAGCAGGTTTGGGCTATTTAGAATTGGGCCTGCTCCTGCCAGTTTCTCCCTCTTACCCTTGGAAGGCTTTACCCACCAGGATGGCTGAACCAGAAAACACTTCTTCCTCCCTTCAAAAACCATGACTATTTTAAGGCACACAGTTCTATCTAACTAAAGGCAATAAGGTCCCTTTCAATTTGGAAGAGAAGAAGGAAAGAATGATGTGTTCATCTAAAGAAAGGATCAAACAAGATTTAATACGTGAAAAGGATGTGTAAGTTGAAAATGATTTACAAATGTAACAGACCAATTTATTCATTAATTCATCAATCAGTTATTATTTACTGTGTATCAGGTTCCAAGGAGGTTGTACAGTACTTAGGAACTTAAGCCTTAATTTTCTCCCCTCTAGAATGGGACTAGAGACCCTTCTTTTTACAGTATGTGAGAATTAGGTGAAAGAATAAATGTAAATTACTTAAAACTAGTTCTTGGCACATAATAAATACTGAATGAATAGCTCTCTATATATGTGAAAAAAAGTATTTTCAACTAGAAGGGGTCTACAGCCTGATGAATTATTATTCTGAAACTTCTACCCTTCGTGCTGAAAACACCCTGAAATTTGGGAAGCTTCAGACATTTAGCTATGCAAATCTCAAATCAGAATACACTCCTAGTGACTGCCCTTTAGAAAAAGTTACTAGGAACAGGCAGAGCACAGGGGCTCACGCCTGTAATCCCAGCACTTTGGGAGACCGAGGCGAGCAGATCATGAAGTCAGGAGATCGAGACCATCCTGGCTAACATGGTGAAACCCTGTCTCCACTAAAAATACACAAAATTATCCAGGCATGGTGGCTGGCGCCTGTGGTCCCAGCTACTCGGGAGGCTGAGTCAGGAGAATGGCGTGAACCCGGGAGGCGGAGCTTGCAGTGAGCCGAGATCACGCCACTGCACTCCAGCCTGGGCGACCGTGAGAGACTCCGTGTCAAAAAAAAAAAGAAAGAAAAATAGTTACTAGGAATATGGGGGTGCTTTGCCAAATAAGGAATAAATGAAGAGAGGGAAAAGAAATTTACACTTAGTAACTCTCTAAACGTAAAATCTCAATGATTTTTGCATCATTTTTTCTAATTGGAATCTCATCAAATTCTAATTAATAGACAGGCATTAATAGTCTCATATCCCAGATGGACATGCTGAGGCTCCTCCCCATGACCGCAGGGCTAGGACGTGGAGATGATGGAATTCAAACCGGGTACTATGATTTCAGAGCCCACACTGTCTTCCAGGTCACCAGTTCGCCCCATCCATCCTGTGAGGTCCCATAGGGAGAGATCCTAAAACCTCACTGGAAAATACAAGAGATGTTTGAGATCTTCTAAACGTAAATGGGACATTTTTAAGAAAAAAAAACTTTCTGCAATAATTAATTTCTCACTCAATTTTGTGAATAGTAGTATTATATAGTAGTGAGATTTTTTTTTTTCCTTTCCATTTAAACTCTTCCACGTAGAACCTTCCTTTTTCAATTCTAAAAGATTACTATTGATGGGGATGTTTCTGATGACTTTGAATTTCCTTTCCTTTCTTTCCATAACACTTACACTTTTCTGGGAAGGAAGCCATACAAGAGTTTAAAACTGTGAATTGAAAAGTTAGGAAAGAAGGTGATGCCATACTGACCCTGTTTTGAAAGGCTACAGCCACCCCCTAGGTTAACTGATTTATTTTCCCTCACCAGTTCTACATGTCATAGCCTTCCTGGAATGACACTCTTCCTACGTGGACTCTTCCTGCTCTCGGTTGTCTCCCTCCCTGGACTGCAGGAACAATGATGATCACATGTGAAAGTTCAACCCAGAAGCCCAAATACCTACAGAGGGGAAAGACTTCTTTGCTGGAGAGGCCTAAAAAGACAGCTCCTTAGCATTTTTAGGGTGTTAAGGAGAATTCCACTGCACTAAAAATGTCCTGCCAAGGACTCTCATTGCCACGTGGAGCCCGGTTGGGTTCTATGCAGTGCCTAGCCCCTGTCCACAGCATAGCTAGGTCGCAGCTGGCCCACACTAGCTGATTACAATTAAGGCACTCCACAGAAGACCAAATAGCCATATATAAATAGAAAATTTTCTCTTACCTTCCCTCCATCTTTCTTCCTTTCCTTCTCTCTGTCCCTTTAATATCCAGAAATAATTGTCTTTTCTCTGGTGACTGAAAAGAAGATCTCCCACAGTTCATCTCACTTGGCAGTAGTCTTAACAGCTCTTTAGGTTAACTTCTCTCAGGATTGTCTTTAAAGTTCAAGGACGAAAAGTTCTCAGGGAGAAAAAGATCCCATTTAGCTAACAGAGAGAAGTTTACAGTTAATTATCACTCCAATAGTTGGGTGTGTTGTAATATTTTGAACCTCAAAAATGGAGCCCATCATTCACCAGGGCATTTTGTAACTGGCCAAATATATTTGCAAGAAGTTCTGGGAACTTAATCATTTCCTTTATGTGTATATAATTTTACTTATCAAAGCACTTTCACTTGTACATTTGTAGGCCTGAATGATAACACCCATTTTGCGGATAGGGAAACTTGCCTCAGAGATGATGGGACATGCTAAGCACATGAGGCTAGTTAATTGCAGCATCAAAATTAGAATACTGCCTTTTTACTCATCGTAGGCTTTTTTTTTTTTTTTTTGGTACTATACTATATATAAGTTTTATACTCTAGTCTGTGAGATATCTCCATGGGAAAAAAAAATGTACTATTTTACAAATTGTGCCTTGAAGCTTCTGTCACAGGAGCTGACTTTTAGATAGAATGTACTATTTGCATACCCTATTTAATGTGACTTATGACTCCAAGGCATTGACAGATATCTTGTGATAAAAAGACCTGAAATGAGACTGGGCATGGTGACTCAAACGTGTAATCACAGCACTTTGGGAGGCCGAGGTAGGAGGATCACTTGAGCCCAGGAGTTTGAGGCCAGCCTGGACAACATAGTGAGACCCCAGCTCTACAAAAAATAAAATTAAAATTATCCGGGCATAGTGGCACATGCCTGTAGTCCCAGCCATGTTCATGCCACTGCACTCCAGCCTGGGTGACAGAGTAAGACCATTTCACAAAATAAAAAAACAGCCAGGCTTGGTGGCTCATGCCTGTAATCCCAGCACTTTAGGAGGCCGAGGCGGGTGGATTACCTGAGATCAGGAGTTCGACACTAGCCTGACCAACGTGGAGAAATCCCGCCTCTACTAACAATACAAAAATTAACCAGGCATGGTGGTGCATGCCTGTAATCTTGGCTACTCGGGAGGCTGAGGCAGGAGAATCCCTTGAACCCAGGAGGTGGAGGTTGCAGTGAGCCGAGATCACACCATTGCACTCAAGCCTGGATGACAATAGCAAAACTCTGTCTCAAAAATAAATAAATTAATTAATTAATAAACCTGAAATAACTTTTTAATCAAATATAATCATGGAAAAATTATTTAACCCCTTTGAGTCTGTTTCCTCACCTGCAAAATGGTAATGATATGGCCAATCTCATAGTACTGGTATAAGAATTAAATAAATATTTGTAAAGTACTCTGCCAGTAGATTGTAGATGCTCAGTGTTGAGTTCCTTCTTGAAAACATTGCTGTTAGAGTCACAGACTTAGGAGATGAAGGTGAAGAAAAGCTGAGGTACTAGGATTCCCTCATCCCCCACAAGGATACCCCACTCGCAGACCATAGCTCCCTCCTAAACTGTAGGATTCAGACAGGAAGTAGAATGGATGAGTAGTGGCCAGATCATATGCAGTTAAGATCAGCCTGGTCAGTAAAGGAATTCCATTTTTTTTTTCTGTTTCTCCAACTCACCAGGCTTGTTCCTACCGCAGAGCTTTTGCACTTTCTCTTTACTTTACTTGCTTGGAACACTTGACCTTCAGATGGTTGCTTGGCTCACGTTCTCACTTTTTTCAGGTCTCTGACGGCTATCTCTGAATTAATTAAAATGCCATTTCTTTTTTTTGTTGTTGTTGTTGAGACAGAGTCTCGCTTTGTCGCCCAGACTGGAGTGCAGTGGCCGGATCTCAGCTCACTGCAAGCTCCGCCTCCCGGGTTCACGCCATTCTCCTGCCTCAGCCTCCCGAGTAGCTGGGACTACAGACGCCCGCCACCTCGCCCGGCTAGGTTTTTGTATTTTTTTTTTTAGTAGAGACGGGGTTTCACCGTGTTAGCCAGGATGGTCTCGATCTTCTGACCTTGTGATCCGCCCGTCTCGGCCTCCCAAAGTGCTGGGATTACAGGCTTGAGCCACCGCGCCAGGCCGCCATTTCTTTAACTACTAGTCATCTCCTACTCCTCAACTCCTCAACCCTTTATCTTGATTATATTATTTTCTGTCTGGTTTTTTTTTTTTTTTTAGTTGAGGTCTTGCTCTGTTGCCCGGGCTGGAGTGCAGTGGTGCAATCACAGCTCACTGCAGCCTACCTCCAGGGTTCAAGTGATTCTCCCTCAGACTCCCAAGTAGTTGGAACTACAGGCGCCTGCCACAACACCAGGCTAATTTTTTTTTTTTTTTTTTTGGTAGAGACAAGATCTCCATGTGTTGTCCAGGCTGGTCTCAAACTCCTGGGCTCAAGCAATCCTCTTGCCTAAGCCTCCCAAAACACTCAGATTACAGGCATGAGCCACCATGTCTGGCTTGATTTTTTTTCTTTTTTAATATTAAAAAAAAATTTGTGGGTACATAGTAGGTGTATACATCTATGGGATACATGAGCTATTTCAATACAGGCATGCAATGTGAAATAAGTACATCATGGAGATGGGGTATCCATCCCTTCAAGCATTTATCCTTTGAGTTAGAAACAATCCAATTACACTCTGTAAGTTAATGCTTATCAATACCTGAATTTATATCACGTATGATTGTCTATCTCTTCCGCTAGAACATAAGCTCCATAAAGACAGGGATCTGGCCAGGTGCAGTAGCTCCTACCTGTAATCCCAACACTTTGAGAGGCCAAGGCAGGCAGATCACTTGAGGTCAGAGGTTCAAGGCTAGCCTGGGCTACATAGCAAGACTGTCTCAATAATTTTTTAAAAGACCAAAAATGGAAGAAAAAAAAAGACACAAGGGTCTCATCTGCTTTGTTCACTGTTTCCCCAATACCTAGAGGAATGAATACCAAATATTAGGTATTTAATAAATAAATAATAAATAAATGAATGAATGAATGTGGATATTGTTATATAAATGAATGATGCTATTCTAAGACCAGTTATTAGCACTGTGGATTCCTCAGACTGCTGTCTTTATGTATATATATATTTTTAAGACAGAGTTTCTCTCTTGTTGCCCAGACTGGAGTGCAATGGTGCAATCTCGGCTCACCACACCTTCCGCTTCCCAGGTTCAAGCGATTCTCCTGCCTCAGCTTCCCAAATAACTGGGATTACAGGCATGTGCCACCATGCCTGGCTAATTTTGTATTTTTACTAGAGACGGGATTTCTCCATGTTGGTCAGGCTGGTCGCGAACTCCCAACCTCAGGTGATCCACCCACCTTGGCCTCCCAAAGTGCTGGGATTACAGGCATGAGCTACTGCGCCTGGCCTTTACGTCTTATTTTAATTGCTAAGTGTACTTTCGGCATTGTGTTAGGATCCTTATAAATCTTGAAACTAAATGATATATTCCAGCAAACTGTAGAAATATGAACTACTCTCTAAAATTGTCCCATTTCACTTACAAAGACGAATATTCACATCAAGACAGCTGGGAGAACTTTAAAACAGAGATCTGATTTTGTCATGGTCTGTCCCATTCTTCAATGGCTGCCATTGCCTTGGGCAATTCTCAAAGAGCTCTGCCCTAAAAGTCCCTTTAGGGTCCTATCATCATCTCCTACAGAGAGTGTGTGTTTCTCCATATAATTTTTTTTTTTCGAGACAGGGTCTTGCTGTGTTGCCCAGGCTGGAGTGCAGTGGCACGATCTTGACTCACTGCAACCTCTACCTCCTGGGTTCAAGCGATTCTCCTACCTCAGCCTCCTGAGTATCTTGGGTCACAGGCATGTGCCACCATACCCAACTAACAGTTTTTTTGTTTGTTTGTTTGCTTGCTTGCTTGTTTTTTGTATTTTTAGTAGAAACAGGGTTTCACCACTTTGGCCAGACTGGTCTCGAACTCCTGACCACAGGTGATCTGCCCACCTTGGCCTTCCACAGAGCTGGGATTATAGGCATAAGCCACCATGCCTGGCCTCCACATAATTATTAATAGCCCTCCCTTTTACTCTCAAAAGTGTCCTGGTTTGAGAAATGATGTATATGGTCACCCCACCTGTATGTCCCTTTTCCAGAAAACCTTCATTCTAGGCAAACCCATGTCTTGGCAGCTCTCCAAAAAGAAGAAGCTCTCTGGTACCTTTCTTTGAGCAAGTTTCCCTCAACCTAGGATAACCTTCTTCCTTCCAGATTCCAACTCTAACATCATCTCCTCTAGAAAGACTTTCCCAGAACTTTCCTCATGTAATTCAGATTAGGCAAACACCCCAGGGCTACTTTGGAATTGCCTGAGGAGCTTTTTAAAAATACAGGTACCTGGGTGAGGCGGCTCAGGACTCTCATCTCAGCACTTTGGGAGGCTGAGGCAGGAGGATTGCTTGGGGCCAGGAGTTTAAGACCACCCTGGGCAACATAGCAAGACCCCATCTCTACAAAAACAAACAAGCAAACAAAATTTTAAAATAATAAAGAAAGGCTGGCATGGTGGCTCACGCCTGTAATCCTTGCACTTTGGGAGGTTGAAGAGGGAGGATCATTTGAGGCTAGGAGTTCTAGACCAACCTGGTCAACATAGTAAGACCCCATTTCTATAGTAAAAAAGAAAAAGAAAAAAAAATACAGATTCCTGGCTGGGTGCGGTGGCTCACACCTGTATTCCCAGCACTTTGGGAGGCCAAGGTGGGTGAATTGCTTGAGCTCAGAAGTTTGAGACCAGCCTGGGCAACATAGCAAAATCCCACAAAAAATAAAAATTAGGCCGGGCGCGGTGGCTCAAGCCTGTAATCCCAGCACTTTGGGAGGCCGAGACGGGCGGATCACGAGGTCAGGAGATCGAGACCATCCTGGCTAACACAGTGAAACCCCGTCTCTACTAAAAATACAAAAAAAACTAGCAGGGCGTGGTGGCCGGTGCCTGTAGTCCCAGCTACTCGGGAGGCTGAGGCAGGAGAATGGCGTGAACCCGGGAGGCAGAGCTTGCAGTGAGCTGAGATCCGGCCACTGCACTCCAGCCTGGGCGGCAGAGCCAGACTCCGTCTCAAAAAAAAAAAAAAAAAATAATAATAATAATAATAAAAATTAACTGAGTGTGGTCGTATGTACCTTATAGTCCCAGCTACTTGGGAGGGTGAGGTAGGAGGATGGCTTGAGCCTGGGAGGCAGAAGTTGCTGTGAGCCGAGATCCCATCACTGTACTCTAGCCTGAGTGACAGAGCCAGACCCTGCCTATCTTAGAACAAAACAAAACAAAACACAAAAACAGATTCCTGGGCCCTATCACCCAACCTTTGGGATATAGAAAATCTAGGGTGTATCCCAGGAAATCTGTTTGCCTCTCCTAATTGTTCTCACAACATCTTCTGCGTATTTTAACAAGTAGCTATCTCTCTATTATGCCCAATTTGCCTATCTGTTTCCTTCAGGTGACTTTAAATTCCTTGGGAGCAGGATCCATGGCCCTCATCTTTAGCATGTCTCCAGTGACTAGAATGGTGCTCAACAAAAGATTCATGATCAAATAAATAAAAATGGCAAACATTTACAGAGCACTTACTATGTGCCCAGAACTTTACATATTTTTTGTGTGTATTCAGCTCCTTATTTCAGAAAAGTTTTTAACCTTCAGGAGCATAACAGCCCAAAAGAAAAATGATATTAGGGATATTATCTCTTGAAAGTCTTTCACAGTTCCATGAATTATTGAATCATTTCTAGGATGGGCACCCAGTGTGCCTTACAGGGGAACTTTATAAGCATAACTGGCAACACATATGGTATCATTCCTACTTGCAACTCTTTCCGAGTGTTTTGTGCTTGGCCATCACATTGCACCTTCCAGTGTTTTATTTCCAACTCAGACCTCTTTAACAAGACAGCTTCTATAATGCCTGGGGATGAGAACAAGAGTGGAACTGCTTCATTCTTTTAACCTATACCTTCCAACTCCAAAATGTAGTGCTCTCTGTGAACTTTCTATAAAATTAAGGAGAGCTTATGAAAGGGCTCATGACCTACAAAGAGCTTAATGCATTTTTAATGTACGATTCTGGTAACAGTGTCAGCTTATAGATTTCCAAATGACAGTCACAATCATGATTTAGAACAAATGGTCAAACCACACAACAGAGTCAACAATATTTTCTCCCATCCCAAGAGGCTAACAGAGTCCAAGGGAAGTATCTGACATCACCTAAATTGGTAAACAGCTCAAAACAATCTTAATTAACAGTTTGCTGGAGCACTTAATGACAGAAAGCATGCCTCAGTTGAAACTGGTATTCATAGGCTGCTCTCAAATTATTAACCAGTTAAGAAGATGGTTTAATGCCCTGGGAAACAAAATAGTCAAAATTAGGAATTAGAAAATCTTGCTTTTGTTCAGACTCTGACACTGGGTGAACTTGGGTAGTAATTTGAAATCTCTGAATCTATTTCCTACTCTCCAAAATGATGTTTAAGTTACCTCTTTTTTTTTTTTTTTTTTTTTTTTTTTTTTTTTGAGACGGAGTCTCGCTTTGTCGCCCAGGCTGGAGTGCAGTGGTGCGATCTTGGCTCACTGCAAGCTCCGCCTCCCAGGTTCATGCCACTCTCCTGCCTCAGCCTCCGAGTAGCTGGGACTAAAGGCGCGCACCACCACGCCCGGCTAATTTTTTGTATTTTTTAGTAGAGACGGGGTTTTACCGTGTTAGTCAGGATGGTCTGGATCTGCTGACCTCGTGGTCCGCCCGCCTCGGCCTCCCAAAGCGCTGGGATTACAGGCGTGAGCTACCGCGCCCGACACCTCTTTTTTTTTTCTGAGACGGAGTTTTTCTCTTGTTGTCCAGGCTGGAGTGGAATGGCGCGATCTCGGCTTACTGCAACCTCCTCCTTCCAGGTTCAAGCAATTCTCCTGCCTCAGCCTTCCTGAGTAGCTGGGGTTACAGCATGTGCCACCACGTCCAGTTACTTTTGTATTTTTAGTAGATCCTGGGTTTCTTCATGTTAGTCAGGCTGGTCTCGAACTCCCGACCTCAGGTGATCCGCCCACCTCAGTCTCCCAAAGTTCTGGGATTACAGGCATGAGCCACCACACCCAGCCAGTTACCTTCTTTTAGCTTAAGTGTATACTGAATGCAATGGGATGGGGGTCGGGGGGCTTAATTATAAATGACCAAACATTTTGGATTATGATGAAGTAAAAATCATCTTTCAATATATATAAAGAGATTCAGCTGATGAAAGTTAACAACTATTGTCAGGCCTGGCTCAAAAAGCTCCCCCACTGAGCACCTTGTAACCCCCACTCCTGCCCACCAGAGAACAACCCCCCTTTGACTGTAATTTTCCTTTACCTACCCAAATCCTATAAAACGGCCCCACCCTTATCTCCCTTCGCTGACTCTCTTTTCGGACTCAGCCCGCCTGCACCCAGGTGAAATAAACAGCCATGTTGCTCACACAAAGCCTGTTTGGTGGTCTCTTCACATGGACGCGCACGACAACTATCATGTATTTTGTTACCAGAGTTAATATGGCAGGGGATTTTTTTTTTTTTTTTAAACTGGAAATATTAGTGCTTACAACACAGCAAATCATAGTGCCTCTGAGTAAGAAGCCTTTCTTAAATCAACAGAAACATGCAACATTGTGAGTTCAAAAATGTTGAACTATTTTTTATGTGATCATCTTTGGTCCTTAGTGTTGTCAGTCTTCTGGAATAGACTTCGAAAAGAATGGGCAATGTTTTAATCATTGCTTATCATCTAGTACATGCAACTCCAGTAAGGAAAGGTTCCATAACCGTGCCTCATAAAGCAAGCTAAAATGTGGTCACAAAAGTTTCAGCCTGAACTAACCCAGGTTAGGTCTAGATGCCAACAGGCACATTTATTCTGTTTTGTTGTTGTTGTTGTTGCTTTTTTTTCTTCTGTGTGTTTCTTTGATAGAATTTATTTAAGGACTATGTTCATTTTTTTTGAGAAAAGTTTTATAGTATGTGTGTATTTTTTGGAGGTGCTGGAAGAAGAGAGGGGAGAGGTTGAAGAGGAGGAGACAGTATTCAGCTTCTGGGAAGGAAGCCCACTGCTTCTCAAGTTACCATTTGTAAACCCTTTACCCAGTTCTGTTTGGGCTATTGTCCTGAGTAAATCATCCATTGAAAATCAGGCTCTTCAGCTCATTATATATTCTTCATTTGAGGTGACCAGAACTATTTCCTGAAACCTGGTTTGGGTACTAATTACCTGCTCAAACACCTAGTAAATACCTCTGTGGGTTTGTCATAGGAAAATTTCACTTTTTCATTTTCCTTAAATTGAGCACACTTATCACAAGTTCCCTTTCAACTTCCTAGTCGTGACAATTAACGCCGTCTAAGTAGAGGAGCCCTTGCTCCTCTGGTCACTGGGGAGTGACTCTCATTCCTCCTCAGCTACCCTAAGTCCTAGCTTACAGGCTCAGTTGTAGAGAAAAGTTTACCAAAGTAAGCCACATATTTCTATAGAGAAGTAAGCTGCTTTTTCTTCCTCCAGGTATCTATCTATCTGTCCATCTATCTATCTATCCATCCATCTTGTCCTCTTTCCCCAGTGAGGCAGGAACTCCTTTTTACAAATACCCTAAGAAACTTACACAAAAAAGAACTTACACTTACAGACATTTCTGTCCCTTCAGATTTTAAAATAAATATTTTTGTTAGCCATCCTTCTATCCTAACTTCCCAAAGGAAAACCTCAAAATCATAGTATATGATTTGTCACAGTGATAAGATGATATTTCTATCAATTTTGAAAAGAATGATTTTACTGGGGAAAAATGTTTATGCGTGTGTGTGTGTGTATAGTTGGTTCAAACACAAGTTACGTTGCCTTTTCTTTCCTTCCCACATCTAAATAAATGTAAGCTCAAAAGAATGAATGTAGGTGTCATCTTTAAGAAAAATAATCATATAAAACCAAAACAAAATGAAGACAAAAATGTAAAACAAAACCACTAATAGAAGTCATATTTCGATCTTGTATCCCTGGGAAAGAATTGTAAGACTGGAAATTCATCTATTTCATTCTATGTCTATTGCATCCTGACTAGGCAAGGTTTTTTCCCCCTTTCCTTAAGAAAGCTGAAGGTGAAGACTGTCTCTATGTGGCACTGTGGTATAAGTGACCGCTGTTGTGGAGGAGAAAAGCCCATGAAGCTTAAAAATTTTGCAAAGAGAAAACAATCCTCCTGCAGACCACAGTAAATAAAATAACAGCAGTGGGGTGATTTGCAACCATGTAACAGGGCTTTTGTCTGGGTCTATTTCTCTGTGCCTTGAGGGTTTCTGTGTTCCTTCTCTGCAGGATCTCAGTGTTTCGCCCCTCCATTACAAAGGCCCAGGGCTTGAGCCCCTCCTCCAGCTGTTCACCCCCAATCTTGCCCATGCTGAGGCTTACTTACAGCAGACTGAAGAGTTTCAGTGGGGTGCAGGGCACTGCAATTTAGGATTTCTGCAGTACAGGGTGAATTTTCAAGAGTGTATCAGAGAGGGGAGCCAGACTTAAAAATAGCCTTTACTCATCCTATTAACCATTGCATTGCTGAACTGGCTTGTAAGGCAGGACCAGCAGGTTTTTTTCTCTAGCAAACTCCAAAATTGCTACAGCTGCCTCTGACAGTATGTATAAGGCAACACTTCACTGTGTCTTGGATAACAGCTGAATAAATGTTATGATTCACTACAGAAAGAATTACGGTATTTAAAAAATTATTGTATTCCTCTTTACGTGGGGTTTGAGGGTGGAAATGAGGGAAGGGATTAGAGAAGCAGGGGGAGAGGAAGAGTGAAAGAAAGAAGGAAGAGAGAAATCTTGATGAATAGAGGAGTAAGGAAGCCTCTTGTTCTGGTTCGTATTGATCTTATTTAAGCATGGGGAGAACTGATGAGTCTGTGATTATTTTAATGACCATGAAACCTATGCATTCAAAGAAATAAATGAAGCTATGTAATCACCTTCTAAGTAATATCAAAGAACTATGGAAAGGACTAGGGGGAGGGCCATCATTGTATAATAACATTTACATCATACAGGGCTCTGCAGGCAAAGGTAAACTACGGGTTGAAGTACTGTATTTCCAGGGGGACAAGAGCCTACAGTTCAATACTCTGTGACTGTGACCTACGTAACGCAAGGAAGGGTAAGGCATTGAGAAATAATTGTTTCTATTTTGGTATTTCGGCAAGGGAAACACTGATGTTCAAGGTTTCTGAGTGGTTTATAAAGTAAGCAAAACTTTGGAAGCGCAACAACACAGACTATATAAACAGTGGGCAAATAGAGTCAGATGCTGTCTTAGAATAGGCTTTAATTTTTAAATGATAATGAAAATATACTTGTTTCAGACAAAAGACAAACTTCTGATTATTTTAAATAATGTGACATTATTTTAATGTGACATCGTAAAATAATGTGATTGCTTGCCTAAAGGGAGGTATTAAGAAATATGAGACACTGACACTGCCCTCAAGACTAGCCAGAAAGACAGGACAGGTGCACATAAAAAGATGACTAGTGCTATGATGTGGTTTAATATGAGTTCTAATCAGCTGATTACAAACATTTGTGATCTTAATGAACTGTCATGTTTAACAGGCTATGCAGCTATGAGGAAAAAACCTCAACTCTGGAATCTGACAGAGGTGGTTTCCAATTCTAGTTCTTCCATTTGTTAGTTATGTAATGCAATAAAAATTGCTTTAAAATTGCTTAATGTTTCTGGGTCTCAGTTTTCTTCTCTGTAAAATGGGGATACCATCACCTGCCTCCTCATGTAGCTGTGAGGATTAGAGAAAATAATAAATGGAAACCACCTGGGTGTATTTGGGCATGTAATCATAATAGCTGTTATCACTAATCCCATTACTCTAAACAGGCAACAGAAATTCTTAAAATATGTACCACAGAAAAATAAAACCTAATTTAAAACTTTAAGCCCTTCAAACCTTAGGGCTCCTGATTATGGGTCTGTTATTATTAAAACGCTTCTACAAATAGGTTTGCCAGCAAAAGAACAGGACATTCAGTTAAATTTGAATTTCAGATGAAAAACAGGTACTTTTCAGTATATGGCCCATGCACTATTATACGAAAAAATTGTTTGCTGTTTATCTGAAATTCAGTAACCGTCCATCTTGCTTTTTATTTGTTAAATCTGGCAACTTAAGTATAAACAGTAAAGACTTGAGTATATTTAATTCCTGTCTCCTTTAGCCTAAGTCCCTACTGAGGTAACAGGAAAGGAATCCTTATTTCAGAAAGTGAAAAAAAAATAATAAATGAAATTAATATCATTAAAACTTTTTACATATGCAGAACATAATTTGTCAATATGAGAGATAAAATCAACTGCCATTTTCCATGTGACAGTTTAAAAAGTGACTTTGGGATGTTTTATAATCTCTCACCCAAACCACAGCCATGTGCTGTTTCTAGGTTCATTTGGCCAGTTCTGAATCTGACTACTACCAGGCCTTGAAATGAGTTTTGTTTTGTTTTGCCTTTCCTTTCTCCAGTGCAGGGCTCCACAGAAACTTTATTACACAGATAGACCTGCGGGGCTGATTGTATACTGACAAATAAGACACCCAAATTGAGATACTTTATCAAAAAGAAAAGTTCTTTCCAGTGAAGTGGTTTTATGTAGGTAAGGGAATGTGTCTGCTCAGAAAATGTTTAGGTCAAACAGAAATGTTTAGATAAATGTAAAATGATATTACAAACATATGTATGACATTTGCATTTGTTTAACACTTGATATTCCTTTGTTATTTTGTTTTCCAGATAGGATGATAGAGTGAAGGCCTTATCACTTCAATATTGAATGTAGAAATTACAGTATAATAAAATTCAGAAAATTTCATCAACATAAAGTTAATACTTTGTACATGAGCTTTGAGCTTTTAATCCATGAATTCCTACTTATGTGCAGAGGATGTTAATAAGTATTTCTGACTTAACTTTATCAACAAAAGACAGCATACTAAAGTTTGCTTTCACACATATTTACTTGGCTTTGTAGTAACATGGTTGATAATTGACATGCTTATATATAAATTCATAAATGCTATTAACTGATAAGAAATAAAAATACTTCAGAATAAAATGAGAATTTTATTTTAGTCTTTAAAAATAGCAAAAGTTTAAAAGTTGAAATTTTTGCCTCCATTCTATTAAGTTCCCTTATTCATCACTGACACAGATGTATTCTCTTCATTTTTAAATTTTTCTGATACCCCAATATTTATTTAAATGCTACAAATGTCTTTATTTCTAAGTAAACTGTAAAGACTGGTTTCAGAAACTTTTTTTTATATGTTATCCTATCAAAGTTCTTATTTCATCTTAACTTAGAGCTTAAAACAATGTAATCCCACCAAAATCATGAAAGCAAGCAAAAATCAGAACATTAGAACAACACATTTTCCTTTTTGAAGGACAGAGAAAAATCATGGGTAATTCAGGCCAGTTGATTTCTAGAGAACTCCAGCTATCAGAATGACTTTGTTGGGAGCGGCCACCCAACAGTCTTGGCCATTACGTGTCAACCTGTCAAACCAACAAACAAAAACACCATAGGCTTTAGCACAAATGGCATATGACAGATGCAGATGTGGCTCTGAAAAGAATCCTTTGCTTTTGAAACACCTGCAAGAATTCCAAAACAACTGGCATGCCTTCCACTCTGCCATAGCCACTTTCCTGACCCTGAGTTCAGAGTAGTAAAGGAAAAATGCCTAGCATGTACAGTATTCCACTCCCAGTGGGGAGAGCAGTGGGGGGCTGATGAGGAGCAAGTACAGTGTTGATATCACAATGCCATGCACCTGCTTTAGATGTAAAAAGAGGAGTTTATTACAGAAACTGCAGCATTTTTCAGCTTCTCATTCAGCAGTCATGGACAAATTCAAGTGTGTTTTCTTTTTATTAGGTTAACCCATCCTGAATTAAAAGGGCCTACTGAGAGATGTTTTTTTTTTTTTTTGTCCCTCCCTTTCCCAACAGGTATATTGTCTTCCTTTCAAAATTAAATCGCTTCCCACATTTTGGTTTAGGGAGATGAGCAATTTGCAGTACTGTTGCGAAGTAGTGTTTCCTAGATAATAGCCAAAAAGTAAAATTTACTGTACACTTTAACAGACATCTTTTCATTTTAAAAAGGCAAGCATCCCCCAAATACCTTTCTATTCTATGACTATTTTTATGTCTGAAAAATATATTACCAAGGAGACATAAATCATTCCTAGGGAATATTCCCACTGTGTGCATTTTAGCTGATACCTTTTGAAGGATCACCCTCAACAACCAGTACTATTAAATAATAACGAACATAATGTTTTAAGGTTATCAGTTGGTAGAGGAAAGTGCCCCTGTAACCCAGCAATTTTTGTTGTCAGGGTCAGTTGTTTGATAGTATTTTTCACTTCTTCCTTAATAACATTGTTATACTATATACACATACTTACAAAATAGCATTTCTTGAGTTAGCAGTCAAACTGTGAATATAGATGGGACACTACTATGTTATCAGAAAGAATGTTAGAGAGAGCAGGCTGTCCAGTAGCAAATTACAAAGTTTTGGCTCCCAAGAATGAGATGCGTTGTTTGTTCTTGCACACTGCAGCTGCCTCCCCACCCCACCCCCCCTTTTTTGGTGGTTTATTACACACAAGCTACTAATGAATGGGAGCCGCTGTTTTACAGTACACCACACTTACAGGACTTATCTCTAGGCCTACCACAGATTTGACTGATCAACAGCAGGGCACCGCCATCATAATTCTTCCTAGAAACAGGAGTATAAAAAGGGGTTTGTTGGAGGTTGGCTGGGTCTGCAGAGAATCCTGCCCGCAGGGCTTGCTGATGCCATCACTAGCTGTTATGGTCTTTGGCCTAATAAGGTACAGAAACAAAGATTGTTCACTTATTCAAGAAGACTAAAGCACCAGAATGATGGAAAGTAGAGGCAGTAGGGCACATATCCAAGTGGGATTAAGGCCACAGTGCAACTTTATAGGGCTGTCTGGGTGGCAGAATAAGGATCTGCAGCTGAGAATCCAGTTCAAACATAATTTATTATATGTCATTCATAGTTAGAGGTAGCTGACATTAGGAGTTAAATTGTTGCATTGTGTGCAACTGATTTTGATAAGTATTTTTGTAAGATTCTGACATATTATTATAACTCAGAAACAGAAGCAGAAGGTAAACAACAGACTGATTAAAAAAGCAGTGCTATCTAAGGAATATCTCTCGAAAAAGCCATGGTGGTTCATTTTATTTTTTATTTTTTGTTTTTAATTTTTGGTCCTCTGCTTTAAAGTTGTCCTTCACATGTCCTTTAAATGTGTCCTTCACATTTCTAAATGTTAACATTTTTCTCATTGCAGTAAAATAGAACAACTTGTATCTTCTAGGCTTTTTCAAATTTTCAGAAAAACATCAACAAAATAAATTCACCTTTTTTCCCAACAAAGCAAACACACAATCCTGTTTTATATAAGAAGAAGTTTTAACTTGGAGAAGTCATTTGCCTCAGTCCTAAAGTCATTGAATAATCTAGCAGAAAATAAATTTCTGAAATTCAACCTTCTAGTCTTTTCATTATACTTTCCTAACCAATAATGGGAGTGTAGCAAGACCAGCAATAAAAAAAATAATAACAATAAGGGATTTAAGAAAAACTATTTCCTCTGTTTGTGGATTCCAAATACTGCTAGAATTAGAAATATAAATTATGAAAATGGTATTCTCACAATGAGCCCTGTGCATTTCGAAGTAGTTATACAGTAGTCATTGTCCAGAGAAAGGACTATACTTGGCTGAAACCATATCATATTATAAATGGACTGTATGTTCTTAGAGCACATTTTATTTATCCTGATTTCAAACCATTTAAGCATTTAAAATTGGTGTCTTAATTTAATTTTTTAAATTTTTGTTTTAACTTTTACTTTAGGTTTGGGGGACCATGAGAAGGTTTGTTACATAGGTTACATAGACAAATTCATGTCATGGGAGTTTGTTGTATAGATTATTTCATCACCCAGGAATTAAGCCCAGTATCTTTTCTGCTCCTCTCCCTCCTCCCACTCACCTCATCAAGTAGACACCAGTTTCTGTTGTTTCTTTCTTTGTGGTCATAAGTTCTCATCATTTAGCTCCCACTTATAAGTGAGAACATGCAGTATTTGGTTTTCTGTTCCTGTATTAGTTTGCTGAAGATAATGGCCTCCAGCTCCATCCATGTTCCTGCAAAAGACATGATCTCGTTCTTTTTTGTGGCTGCACGGTATCTCAATTTTATATTTATCTTTAGCACTTAGGACATTGCCAGGCTTACTATTTTATTCCATCTTTTATTATGTTCCTTTATATCTCTTCACTCATGCCCGCTTTGGCAGCACATTAACTTGTAGTTGCCTGGTGCTTATTTCAGAAAGCAGAAGAATGTCTTGTTGTGACATAAGGACCACAGTATTTGTGAAACTATTCTACATCAAATGGGAAAATTTGAGGTGAGACAGCATGGAACTGTGTTAAACTGGTTCTTTTCTGAAATCTCTAGGAGTTAAAAAAATTTTTTTTCTTCCCTTAGTCTGAAGATATATTTTCATATCCTTGGCCTGTAAGGTGGGGAGTGGGGAAATACATGTTTAAGATGCAGTGCTTATTTGTAGCTCTTTAAGGGGGGTCTGGGAGCACATGGCACATAAGAATCTCTTACTTACTGGTTATATGACCTTAGGCAATTTAGTAAACCTCTGTGAGCCTCATTTTGATCATTTATAAAATGAGGATATATTATACCCCTTTCCGCATCCCTTATTTTATATTCCAAGACAAAATAAGATATTAGCAATTGCTTTAAAGTGGAAGCACCTGGAAACAACCTACATGACCATCAACAAGAGAAAGGTTAAACAAATTCTCATCCAACCCTACTGCGGGATGTTACGTAGCTGTTACGAAAACGAAAATAGATCTGTTGATGTATTCCCTCTGACGTATCGTGAAATGATAAAATATATACAGCAAAATCTCATTGCCTATAAGAAAACCCTGAGTATACATGTATGTTCATAATAATAAGAGTAGTTGGCCAGGCGTGGTGTCTCACACCTGTAATCCCAGCACTTTGGGAGGCCAAGGTGGGCAGATCACCTGAGATCAGGAGTTCGAGACCAGCCTGGCTGACATTGAGAAACCCTGTCTCTACTAAAAATACAAAATTAGCCGGGCGTGGTGGTGCATGTCTGTAATCCCAGCTACTCGGGGGGCTGAGGCAGGAGAATTGCTGGAACCTGTGAGGCAGAGGTTGCAGTGAGCTGAGATCCCACCTGGGGACTCCAGCCTGGGCAACAAGAGCAAAACTGCCTCAATTAAAAAAAAAAAAAAGGTAGTTAACCCCTATAAAATGCTTACTGTGTGACAAGCACTGCTCTAAGTAGTTCACATATAAATTTACTTAATCCTTACAATAACCTAATGAGACACTATAGGTTGGATGTAGCTTTCCCTGAAATGCCTGAGAGCAGAAGTGTTTGGAATTTCAGACCTTTTCAGATTTTGCAATATTTGCATATACATAATGCGATATCGCATGAAACAAAGTTTTGACTGCGACACATCACAAGATCAGGTATGAAATGTTTCACTTGTGGTGTCATGTTGGTGCTCAAAAAGTTTCAGATTTTGGAGCATTTTGGATTTTGGATTTTCAGATTAGGGTTATGTCCTGTGTGCTGTTGTCATCCCCACTGTTATAGATGAGAAAACTGAGGTCATACATGCAGAAGTGTTAATGGTAGAGCTGGGACTCAAACCTTGACTGTCTAGATTAAAAGTCTATGCGCTTAACTACTATCTGTCTATCATCTTTCTTTCAATTCATAATATTCATCTTTCTATCTGAAATCTAGAAGGATACACACTTCTGGGAAGGGCACTTTTATTTTTTATTCTATATATCATTTTCACTTCTGTTTGTATACACTTTTGTATTGTTTGAAGTGCTATAGTCAAGTTTAAAGTTATGGTACTGCAGATATCTGATACACAGCTGTAGTCATTATGAAGAAAAAGCTTTAGAAACAAGTGGTCTTTAAGTGGGTACTGAAGGCAATGTCAATAACTTATTTTGGGTAGAGTTTTAAATATGCATATTGTTGTATCTTTGAAGGCAGGAGGTGTGACACCTTTGACACCTTTTTCTTTTAATTGCAACACCTAGTTCTTTCAATAGAACCCACCCCATATGAGCGCTCAAAAGTTTTGTTTACCGACTGAAAGAAGCCTATAAGTAAAAGACTTCTGTTAGGGCAGAGCTATAGTTTGAGGATACATAGCAGAGCAAAGTTAAATTGAAATTGAATATATGATTCCAAACAACTAGCCAGTGCTTCTCCCATCTTGATTAACCAGCCAGATACAAACAAGTGTTTCTAGGTGGGCACAGTGGCTTACACCTGTAATCCCAGCATTTTGGGAGGCTGAGGTGGGAGGATTTCTTGAGCCTGGGAGTTCAAGACCAGCCTAGGTGACAGTGTGAGACTCCATCTCTATTAAAAAAAAAAAAAAAAAAAAGCTATGCATGGTGGCACATGCCTGTGGTCCCAGCTACTCAGGAGGCTAATGTGGGAGGATCTTTCGAGCCCTGGAGTATGAGGCTGCAGTGAGCTGTGATTGTACCACTACACTTCAGCTTGGGTGACAGAGTGAGACCTCATCTCAAAAAAAAAAAAAAAATAATAAAAATGAGCGTTTCTTTTACTCTCCCAAACCTTTGGGTTTATCCCCATTATTTGCCTCAAATTTTATTTTAATTTGATGTTCAATATATTTCAACCTATTTCCTCTATAAAATATTACTTGTGTTTGGATTTCCAAGCTTTAGGCCTAGGATTTAGTTTCCACTTGATTTAATATTTCACATTAAGAAGAGTGACATTTATAACAATTATCCTTTTTCTGGGCTCTTGTACTTTACATCACCAGAAACTTTTGTGTTAGTTTACTATTTTGATTATTACAGGATGACTCTGATGTTGCTAGAATGTATTTAGTGTGTCTTTATTTCCTGCTTCTCTCCTTCTTTGCCTTTTACTATCATTTTATCAAAGATTCTGAGGTTCTTCGTATAATTGGCTGATACTTCCTGATTGCAAGATATCTCTGTGGGCTTTAAACATATTTAAATGTATTTCTAAACTTTTCATTCACTTGCATAAGTATTAATGTAGGGCTTCTGAAGGAATGGCAGAGTTAAAAATTGTTTTTTCTTCCCTTAGACTGAAGATTTATTTCCATATCCTTGGCCTGTAAGGGGGGAAGTGGGGAAGCACATGTTTAAGATGCAGTGCTTATTTGTAACTCTTTAAGGGGGCTCTGGCAGCATATGGCATATAAGAAGTGACTCATGCAATATCTTTGAAAAAGAGTGATTGCTTTTTCATAAGAGTCTTCATTTTAATATGTTTAAAATGTTAAACATATTGCAAATGTTATTTCACAAATAAGAGAATATACATCCAAAGGAAGAAATGGAGGCACACAGAGGCAGCCAGATCTAGGAACAAAATACTAGATTTCTTTTTTTTTTTTTTGAGACAGAGTCTCGCTCTGTCGCCCAGGCTGGAGTGCTGTGGCCGATCTCAGCTCACTGCAAGCTCCGCCTCCCGGGTTCCCGCCATTCTCCTGCCTCAGCCTCCCGAGTAGCTGGGACTACAGGCGCCCGCCACCTCGCCCCGGCTAGTTTTTTGTATTTTTTAGTAGAGACGGGGTTTCACCGTGTTAGCCAGGATGGTCTCGATCTCCTGACCTCGTGATCCGCCCGTCTCGGCCTCCCAAAGTGCTGGGATTACAGGCTTGAGCCACCGCGCCCGGCCAAAATACTAGATTTCTAAAACTTGCTTCTCTTCACTGAATTTTAACTCTTTAAATGTTTTTATCACTAGTAAAATGTTTTCATGGCACTTATGATGATAGTATTTCCTTAGTGAATAAAGCTATAGGATAACCTATTAAAGCAGATAATATTCAGACTCATTTTATATTGCCCTAGAGACTTTATTTAAAATCCATTAAATAATTTTCTAGGAAATATTCTGCATAATCTCACCTTTCTGCCTTTCTCTTCCATCTGGAATCAGGTGCCATAACTGTCTATCGCAGCCCTGCCTATTCTTCAAACCCCACGTTCTCCAACTCTCTTTAGGCCTCTCCACATTTTTACAACTGCTTGTTCGCACCTTTAGCATAGCTCATTCTGAAGAGAAACTTGTATACATGCCAATTTATCTTTCTTAGAGAGCTGGGACCAAATCTGGAGATTTTTTTTTCTGTTTTGTTTTGATTTTAAAATTCCAATCCATACTTCCTCCCAGAACCTAGCATATCATTCCATGATGGCAGGGAGTTGGTTTTATTCATCTGTGAACAACTTAGAGAAATGCATCATGCCTATTATAGAGGGCTGTCAATTATGCTTATTCTATGAATGGCAGACACCTGACAATACTCACCAGAAACAGAACAGCTCTAGCTTTTGCTGGTAAATTAAGTCCCATAACCACAAATTGTATTTGTCAGCACTCAGACATACTATAGTCACAATACCAAAAGACAGAGGAAAATCTAGTATAATAAAAACCAATATCCAAGTAGTTGGCCAAATGTTTTACTATCCATTGTGATCTTTTTTTTCTTTTTTCTTCTTCTTATTTTATTTTATTTTTTTTTGAGACGGAATTTCCCTCTTGTTGCCCAGGTTGGAGTGCAATGGTGCGATCTTAACTCGCTGCAACCTCCGCCTCCCGGGTACAAGTATTCTCCTGCCTCAGCCTCCCGAGTAGCTGGGATTACAGGCATGTGCCATCACACCTGCCTAATTTTGTATTTTTAGTAGAGACGGAGTTTCTCTGTGTTGGTCAGGCTGGTCTTGAACTCCTGACCTCAGGTGATCCGCCTGCCTCAGTCTCCCAAAGTGCTGGGATTACAGGTTGAGCCACCACACCCAGCCCTGCATTATGATTTTCTAAATAGACATGGATACATACTTTTCCTTTTAGAAGAATACAGAACATTTTTATGCCTTATTGACTTGCTTAAAAACTTTATTAGGAAGAATTCTTACCATTCTAAACAAATCTTATTTTGCTAAAATTTATTCATCTGTCCAGATTGATAACAGCCTTGCGGGGGTTGCGGGGACAAAGAGAAAGAATGAACATACATTAAATATTTGATACCACAGTATATTGGACAGGGGTGGAAAAAAAGTGAGAAATCTCTGATTTTTATTCAAATTTTTCAATGCTAGCTAGTATTGTGCTTTTATGTACTTATATACAAATTACGTGTAGCAATTTGACAAAATTTATTGTCAGACTTCTAAAAATGCTCTTTTTCTTTGCAACACGAGAAGCTAACATAACTAACCAATAGTTTAGATGACTTGGAAAGACTACAAAGATAGCAAGAGGGAAACTGCCAGAATCTGTAACATTTTAAAAGTTGATCACTCAGTATTGGATTTTCATTGTCACAAAAGTCTTGATACTATACTTGAGGGTTTTCTGACTTGATGCAAGTTTAAACTGAAGTGTTTCATTGTTCAGCACCTCAGTTTGGCAAAATATATTGTATCAGATAACCCCTTAACTCAAGCTGCCCTATATTTTAAAGGAAAAAACACCTAAAAACTGATGAGTAACACAGGAAAGAAGGGAAGAAAAGAGAGGAGAAAGAATAAAAATGAAGGATAGGGAAGAGGGACAAGAAAGAAAGAAGGAAAAAGAGAAGGGGAAGAGAGAGAAGGAAGGGAAGGAAGGACAGAAGGAAGGAAGGAGGAAGGGAAGAAAACCTGTTTTGAACAGCTGTTAAAGACACACATGAACAAAATGAATGAGATTGGTAATATAAGAAATTATAAAATTTCAAAGAATATCTAAACAAACATAGCTATCAGTATAAGATACCTTATTTTTGCATTTCCTAATTTGCACATGAGTAGAGGAGACACTAGAAGTTTGTATTTGGTGACTTGAACATTAACCTGCACATTAAAATGAACAATCTTCAGTCTAATGTTATGTTTTTGTAGAAAAACTTTAGTACAAAAAAAGGTTATACTATGTCATTATTGATACCAGAACCGTTGCTTTTCTTTTTCTGTACAGTTTTTCATTTTGTCTAATGCTAACAAGTTTAACTAGATTTTTCTGGCTGCCAGAATAATTCAAGGGCAAAAGCATTAATTTAAGTATATATAAAATGACTAATTTTATTTTATATAATTTAAGAAATAAAAAATAAGAATTTCCATATTAACATCCACACTGCCCGCATTACATATTTAAAGCAATATAATTAGAAACCTAAGAAGAATAAAATACTGTCATCTATCTTTAATTCTTGATTTCTGTAATGTTTAGATAGGTTACATTAATGTCAAGTTAACTAATCCTTTTACTATTATTCCGAGAGTATTTTGCAAACCATTTTTTTTAACACAAAAAGTAAAAGCCGAAGAGAACAAAAGTAGGTCTATATAACTTTGCTTATCCAGACTTGCTAAGATGTTAAAAGATTTAAAAAGTTTTTTAAAATTGAAGGGAAACCTAAAACTCAAGAGCTTTATCAATGGCATATTCTCAAATAATTTCTTAATATGCAGAACCTGCTTCTAAAGTCTTATGCTTTATTTTATTTTGAAATATAGAATCATGTTTTTGTATACATGGTTTAAATTCCAGGTAGTTATTTAATTTATATAGAGCTTCCCATGTTTAACTTTTGGAAATT
Organism: Macaca nemestrina; assembly: GCF_043159975.1. NCBI lineage: Eukaryota > Metazoa > Chordata > Mammalia > Primates > Cercopithecidae > Macaca > Macaca nemestrina. The sequence goes on along the minus strand of NC_092126.1, from coordinate 94,743,288 downwards.
AAAACTGTCAGTGCTGAAAGAACATTTAAGCATATATATAGAAAGAAAAACAATAACTGGTAAAATTCACTTTTAAGTAAATAGAATTATTTTCAGTCATGTCTTTTAAGTTTTTAATTTGTGAGATATAAAATCTTTGCTCTCTAATACAAAATCTTGATCTTCAGGGATATAGAACACAAAAGCAATTCAAAAGCCTATTACTACAGGTCAATCACTTGAAACAGAAGCTACAAAATCTGAGTTGGTATCTCAGTTCTTCCATTTATTAGCTCAATCACAGTGTGCAATCACAGGTAAAATGGGATTGATGAGTTTTGTTTATCTTATAACAGTATTCTAAGGATTAAACAAAATTATGATTTAAAAAGTGCTTTGTAAGCTACAGGGCATTAAGTGAATGAAAACTTTTTAAATAAGAATTTTATCTAAGTGAGAAGCTATGATTTATGCAAGATATTCTTATCATTGACTTTTGTATCTAAGCCTAGTACCACTTTGGAATCATCGATTTAACCAACAGTAAGTAGAGAGTCTTTCTGGTCACCTCTCTGACAGATTAACAACCTGTAAAAAAAATGATCTACAGTTTGAGCTGTATTAGGGGGACAGTGTAATCACTAGGACAATTCTTAATACAAAGAGAGTGGAAATGTGATTCTGAAGAGGGGAAATATCAAAGGTACTCTTTATCAAGAGTGAAACTTTGAAATCCATCTATTTAAGATTAATCACTATTCTTTTAGTTAAGCTGTTGTCATCTCTAACTTCCCCTGAGTAGAAAATAATCTACACTTCCAACTAAGTTATTCATGGTCCAATTTGTTCTCAGAATACTATAATAGGCTTTGTGAAGATAAGTTTTATAATAGGGATTTAACATAGTGAGAAGCCAAGACACAGAGGCCTTCAAACACAAAGAGTATATATATATATAAACTGCTCTGTCCTTTCCCCCTCTTCTTCTACCCTCCCCGTTCCCTCTCCCAAAAGGATATTCACCCCTACTTAAAAATCTAATTTTTACAAAGGATTCAGATGAAATGGCATCTCAACAACTTCACAGTACAATTGGTTTAGCCACTGCAGTGTTGCTTTTGAAGCCATTTTCAACAGAGCTGGGAAAAGGGGAGAACTCTGAGTAAAGCACTGGAAGAAGAAACACTGTGAATGGTTTTAAGAAAGAAAAACATTCATAATCTTTCCTCTTGGCAGTTCTGTCTTCTTGATGGCCACATTTACATACTGAGTTCATAGGCTAGAACTCTCAAAGAGAACTCTACTTTCCTAGAGAAAATAAAACATTCAGGGTGGCATCCTGGGGGGGGGGGGAAGGAAAAGGAAATAATCACTGATGATTTATACATATCATATTTATTTTCCAAGTTTCTGATATCTTAAACTGTTGAAAATACATAAAGTTATTCAGAGACACTATTTTTTTGTTTTATTCCTCTTTACCTCTATGAGATGTAACTCTCTATATTTATAATTTTTCTCTCATTTTTATCCAAATGAGTGTATTGGCTTATTGCTTTACAAAGTAGAAATGTACCTTGAGTGCAACAAGTTTATCTTTATTCCACACTGTTGGGTTTTTTAAAGGTTCTTTATTTTTCCATTTTAAACACTTCAAAACACACATGCAAAATTTTAGTATTTAAAATATTAGAAACTCCTTACCTGTTAATGTGTTTTAATAACTAGTTTGCCTTTTCTGAACATATTACATTCCTGCTGTACCTATTTTGTAGCAAGTATGCCTATCTTATTTGCATATTTGTAACAAAGTATGCAAAGAGATAAAGATATGTGACCTATTTATATTCAAAACTGACTAGAAAACTCTACAAGTCACAGGAATTCTGTAACAGATATGTATTTAAAACTTTTTCTAACAAAGATTTTTAAAAATTGCTTTTTACTGTGCTTTTAATGATTCCTAGCACTCACACCTCCTTACTTGCTTTCCAAACTGTTTATACTGTCCCCAATAACACTCAGTGGAAAGCTGTCATTCCTGGCTAAATCCTTACTTAGGGTGGATGCTATGCCTCCGTGAGACAGGGTCAGGGGGTCAAAATCGATTTTGGAGGCCACCTGGAGAGTCCAGGCCATGAACTGACTCGAAAAATTTATATCAGAGCCAGAATGGTCCACCTCCCAGGGTCAGATCTGGCCTGACACTCCAACCGCAGGCTGGGGCATGCTAGACCGAGCTCAGAGAGAGGCCAGGGTTGTTGACCCTGCCAGCTGACCTCTTCAAACTTCAGGAGAATTTTTTTGGCAGTTACCACGGTGACTGGGTACTCTAAAAGCTTATCCTTCTTACTGAATGGAGGGAAAAAAATTAGGAAAAAAATATGTTAAAACCTACCTTGCAGAGATGCCTATCATGGTTAAAGTAAAAAAAAAAAAAAAAAGATGGGGAGTGGAGAAGGGAAGGGAGGTTATGGCCTAAATTGTCTATGCCTTTGGTATTAATCACTACTGCTTTCCAAAAAAGAAAAAAAAATTAGAATTTACAAGTCTTTCAAACTGCAAAACTTGACATTTGGAGCAGATACTACTTTTTTTGTTTCTTTTTTCTTCTCTTTTTTGGTCAATAGCTGGCAACAATGTGAACAATGCATTAAAGTACTCTTTAAAACAATGCAATTTACTTGGAAATTCTAATATCTCCACTTTTCTTTGAGAATAATCAACTTTGAAATAAGATTCATCATAAATGTTAGTCTATTAGAGAAAAGATGCTGTAAATAATCATTTTGCCTCAAAATCATGCTCAATATTTTTTTTTTCCTGAAAGAAAAGTGCCCAATTTTGCTTGACTTGAAATAATTAAATTAGGAGAAAAGCAAGAGTCTATTAGTATATATTTTATCTTTTACCAAATGACTTAATAAAAATAATGTATACATTAAAAACAACAAACAAAAATACTCTATGTATAATAAGAGAACACCAGGAAGAAAAAAATACCACGTGTACTTTATTTTAGAGTAATGAACATTAAAGCTAAAAAAGCCATAGAATATTCTTCTATGTTAATACCAAATGTTGTCTTGTCCTAAAGTCTCACAACAATAGAAATACTTGCAGATAAAAATTTTAATTCCCCATGGGGTAAATTTATGCACATTATAAAACTATTAGTTGATTTTTGTTGATAGGTTGTAATACAAAATGCTTTCAAATGGCTCCTATATGTGGCTTGAAATTAGATGAGAATCATAATAATTTAGAAGTATGATATACTTGAGTCATAATAATACTTGCTTTTAAAAATATCTGAGTACTACACAATGACTTTTTGTAAAATGAAATCATTGACTTTTATTGTTATTGCTCTATACCTCTTACTTCATTTTCTCATCTACTACTTACATGATCCAGGTCCTAGAAGTCTTGAAAGGACCTCCTCTACCATTTGGGTGCTGGCTCTGTGTGTGTCTGTGGGTGTGTGTATGTATAAATAATAAAGCATGGGTGAGGGGAGGGTGGATTTGCATTTTAGAAAGGAGTGGCTATATGAAAAAACAATGTCTTTGATTCAAATATCATTTTTCATATAATATAGTAATTGATGCTTCAAAAGTGAATACTAAAATTTCAGAGGAATGTTTTAACCTAATCTTAAATGTTCATTTTGCTATGACCTATTTTGACTGTTTTGTAATAATCATTAAGTTCCTACAATGGAATGAACATAAAACCAAGTATTTATTAACTAATCTTAATTTGTTGTTTTTTTTTTTTTTGAGATGGAGTCTTGCTCTGTCACCCAGGCTGGAGTGCAGTGGTCAGATCTCAGCTCACTGCAAGCTCCGCCTCCCGGGTTTACGCCATTCTCCTGCCTCAGCCTCCCGAGTAGCTGGGACTACAGGCGCCCGCCACCTCGCCCGGCTAGTTTTTTGTGTTTTTTAGTAGAGGCGGGGTTTCACCGTGTTAGCCAGGATGGTCTCGATCTCCTGACCTCGTGATCCGCCCGTCTCGGCCTCCCAAAGTGCTGGGATTACAGGCTTGAGCCACCGCGCCCGGCCACTAATTAATCTTAATTTTTAAAAGCAATATGTAATTCAGGAATCATTTCCTTTCTCCTCTTGTGCTCCAAACAGCCACTGAAAGGCAAGGTCAGAGACATAGTTTGAGATGATCTTGCCATGCGATCCAATTACACTTTGCTAAAACACAGTTCTTTCAATTAGATAGTGCGGTTCTTGACATTTTGAAGTGGACAACCAGGTTGGTGAGTCACTTAAACTGTGGTGCCAGCTCACTGTCTATGATGAACTCGAACTGTCCTTCCCAGCTGGGAACTCTTGGCAAGCTTCCTTAAAGACCCAGTGGCTGGCAAAGCATGAGGAACTATCACACAGAGAATGAGGTCCTCCTTGGGTTTTGAAAACCGATGATAGAAGTCTTAGAATGATGCAAGCCAGGTCACAATCTCCTAAACCACGAGCCTTATCTTGAATGAAACATTATTTCTAAGTTGGATCTGAAAAGGAAAAAAAGTTAAAGTATAAGGCAATGGTTCATTTGTACAAAAGAAAACAATGTCAAGTCTCTTAGCTTGGTTTCCTCCAGTCCAGTTCAGAATCTCTCCCAGAGAAGAACAAAAATCATTTTTTCAGTCTTTTGCATACATTTTTACTAAAAGGACTATGAAATAAGTATTTTATTCAGAAATTTATGGATCTGGCTCTTCTCTTAGGTTGAAAATTCACAAATATGTTACAAAAGTACAGAATGTGGGGGCTGAAGAATCTAAGAGATTGTCTAGTCTCATGTTTTTACTTTACATATGCAAATTCTGAAGGCCAGAAGCATGAACTGCCTTACACACAAAATACTCGTTAGATGCCTGAACTAGAACCTAGATCCTGGCTGGCATTTCTAACCTAGTATCTTCTCTACTATAATATGTAGTCTTTTCACTAGGGTAGAGAATATTAAAAGCCCATACTAGTAGACATATTCAAAGCCTTTAAGACAGAGTCATTCTGGGGCAAGGATATAAAATGATTGCAAATGATTCAAATTTCACTTCCAGGAAACAACTTTAGGTACCACATAAGCAGAAATGTGCTATTGGAAACTTCAAATTTCTCAGGAACTTATGTCTTATGGTAACAAGGGCATGTTGTTAATATTATTTCTCCAGCTAATTGTTTTTATTGATCTGTTGTGGTTAATAAGCACTGACTAGTTTCTGTAGGTATGGAGTCCCCATTCTACCAGGTTTGTAATTAAGTAACAAGAAGTGGGGCTTTGGTGTTGGTCTGTCTCTGCTACCAGTATTATGAAAAAGTCTATCCAAATAACCATGAGCTACGTAAGATAGGAGGGCTGCCAGTCCAGGAAGGCTTGATCTAGTTTTTCTTTAACATTACTCTAATTTACTTCAGGTTTAACTTATATCTATTAGGATCAATGGATCTTAAAAATGAAGTTAAAAAAAAAAGACGGTATAAAAATGTGCAATTAATTGCTGATACCCCAAACTGTGACTTGTCTACTGCATTCAGTTGTAATGGTACTTTTTTTTTTCTTTTTTTTTTTTTTTAGTCACTGTCTAGCTCTGTTGCCCAGGCTGGAGTGTAGTGGTGTGATTTTGGCTCGCTGCAGCCTCTGCTTCCTGGGTTCAAGCAATTCTCCTCACTCAGCCTCCCAAGTAGCTAGGATTACAGGTGCATGCCACCATGCCCAACTAATTTTTGTATTTGTAGTAGAGACGAGGTTTCTCCATGTTGGTCAGGCTGGTCTTAAACTCTTGTCCTCAGGTGATCCACCTGCCTTGGCCTCCCAAAGTGTTGGGATTACAGGTGATCCACCACACCCGGCCTTGTAATAGTACTCTCTATTAGTGTATTTCTAGTGCTGTCTCAAAGTTCCCTTTCTAACTTCTCATGGCATTTCGAAAAAATCGTGATTTAATTCTGAAAATTTACTGGGGGACTCCAAAAGAGAAAAGGGTAAGGAATGAGAATTTGAGAAGAGAAGGAAAAGTACTAGGTATGCTGAGGGGCCAATCAGTGGCTCTCTAGGGAAGGAGGGGGGTGTTTAACAAGATAGTTATAAGTGATTCAGAGGTGAAGGCAAGAGTAGTCAGGTAGTCCTTAACTCCCATCTAGAATTTCAAAGAAATGCCGTTTCCTTTCCATAGATTCAAGAGGGTATTTATTAGTTAAGGGAGGCATATTTTGGTACTAATCACATGTTAAATTTTGGGAGCAGGGAATAAGAAACTCCTCTGAGGGTGAGTCTGAATAGCATTTGCTGGGCAACCTTCACTCAAAATGTGCAGATGAGGCACAGCTACCTAGGCTGTACATTCACATGTATTTTTCCATTTCTCAAAATATTTTAGTTGTCTTGCCTTAGCCCAATAGACGACTTCCCCACCCAAAGGAAAAAGAGGTGTTAAGGAAAGCTTCTTGGTAGAAGGGAACTTTCAGATATACAAATCTTTTTTTCTTTTTCTTTTTGTTTAGACCGAGTCTCACTCTGTAGCCCAGGCTAGAGTGCAGTGGTGCGATCTCGGCTCACTGCAACTCCACCTCCCGGGTTCAAGCGATTCTCCTGCCTCAGCCTCCTGAGTAGCTCGGACTACAGGCATGCACCACCACACCCAGCTGATTTTTGTATTTTTAGTAGAGATGGGGTTTCACCATGTTGGCCAGGCTGGTCTCGAACTCCTGACCTTAAGTGATCCACCTGCCTTGGCCTCCCAGAGTGCTGGGATTATAGGCGTGAGCCACTGAGCCCGGCCTATTTTTCTTTTTAGAATCAAGGTTTGAGAAGTCGGTGAGCTGAGCAGAAAAGAAAATGAGGAATTATGAGATTAAAGTATGAGAACTTTCCCCTAGGTTTGTACTTGAGCTCCACCCCAGGACCAGGAAGGCTGTACTTCAGGAGCAACGCTAATTAAGGGAAGAGCTCTGGTCTTATCCACTTCTTGGCCCACCTTAAAACTTTCCCAGAGCTGTTCCTGCAGTGTTCCATTCTAGACACTCTCCACAGGACTATTGTGAGAAGGGCACAGCCTCCGGCAACCTGACCAGCATCTACTTGCTGCCAAAGCACTGCCACTGGAAAGGAGGCCCACCCTTTTGGCATCCTTCATAGGCCCCTTAGGAAATTGTTAAAGACAGAAACTTTGAAATTGAATTTTAATGATTGTCAGGAAATAAGGGTGAGGTACGGCAGCTGCTCTGGAGCAGCTGTCCCAGCTGCCCTAACCAAGGGACAGGCCTGCTTTTTGGCCACCATCTTCCCCTACCCCCGATGAGAGGAAGGGAAGAGGTTGGACCAAAAGGTAAAGGTTTCAACTTTGAGGGCGCTGATTCAGGACCCATATCCACAAACAGAAAACTAAAAAGCAAACAAACAAAACAAAGCAAAAGACTTACAACTTCAGAGTCTCAGTTCCAGGCTGCCCAAGTGAATTGTAGGTCCAAGACATTAACTTTTGTAAAGGATAAGGGGGTGGCTGGGCAGAATATGGAGGACCCCCTACTTCTTATACATAATCGCTCACCAGGGAAAGCACAGCCACAAAGAGGGCTGTGAAGGGCCCCAGGGAGAATGGGAGAGCTTGTAGAAAGAACCAGTTTCTCTTCTGGATCCAAATGGTCTGTGCTTTGGGGTGACTGCAGTTGGATTAATGCTCTGTTTCCTTCTGTCTGCCTGGGCTGTGTCTAAATGAAAAGCAGACCATAGCATAATGCTGTCCCATCACCACTTTTCTAATCCCAAAACTCAAGTGCCTGAGAGTGAAACTTCACAAAAAAGTTATTGCCAGCAACAAATTCAGGCTGACATATTGTCAATAATCACACCTTCGACATGCTGGATGACTTTCAGGCAATAAATAAGCAGGTGCAAGAAGAGCTGCTGGCTGGGTGGGCAAGGTGCAGGCCACAGCCTAGGCTGCAGTTTTCCCAATGTGTCCCCCCACAACAAGGGAATGCCTTCAGTGTGAGGACTGCAGGGCGCCTGCTTGCTTGCTCTAGCTCTTGCTCCCTTTCTTCCTGTCACTCACATAAACTGCACAGAGGAGCTTCTCTCTTCCCTCTCCTCCAGTTAACCCTTCTGGGTTTGTGTTTCTATGGTCTCAAGCACCCTTGATTTACAGTCACATTACCCAGGTTTGCTTTTGATTGAAATCCTGGGCCCCTGGAATGTATTAGACATCTAGTTACTTCCATATACCTGTACATTTTCTGTGACAGATAAAGAATTAACAATATAAAAAATAACATTTTTACCTGTGAATGCATTTGAAAAATGAATGCATATTATATCAGTTAAGAACTTAAGACACATCTGAAAGACATCTTTCAAGGTGTTTGCAGGTTAGTGCTTCTATAATCAACCACATCTCTCTGTCCTCCAGCACACACACAGTCACAAGAGTGCTTTTTGATTTGTCTTTCCTGTTTTAGACTCACTTCGTGCTTTAAATTTAGGAGCAATTTTAAACACATACATGGATCCAAATATGCATTTATTATATAAGATATGATTTCTTGCCTAGTTTACAAATCCAGTTACCCGATCGTAACACTTCAAATTATATTATTAGTCACAGCCCTCCTAGGAGGTTGATTTAACTACAGAAGTTTGGGTTCAAAATTTAATTCACACTTCCATTTCCTCTAACTTGAATTTTGACTTCTGCATTTAAATACAACACAGCACTTGAATTAAGGGTCTTCTTGTTACAGTGGAGGCTTTTCAAATTTCTCTAAACTCTATAGATGAACTGCATTGTCACATAATCGATAGGAAAATCTCAGCTGTCACAGATCCTAAGCAACCCTCTGCCACAGAAATAACACGATCTGGCATTTCTGAGTTTGAAAATGTGCTGTTTGGATGACATGAGACCAGAACTACCCAGACGGCTTTAAATATTGTGGTCTCTAAGAACTGCTGAGGACTGACCTGCTGAGAATGACTGAAATACTTCCAATAGGCTTTTCTCCTGGTTAGAGACCAAGTGTTGCCTTTTTTTTTCTTCCATAAATAAGTAATGCAAGAGCCAGCGTATTGGTATCTGAGATTTAAAGCTATTTCTAGGCTCAACTAAGTTTGCTGCCATACAGTTTATATCAGAATTTCAAATTAAGTGTTTCCTTCCCCAAACCAATAAGCAATTCAGGCTTGGATTTTAGAGTCTAAATCTGAAACTAAACACCTGTCCTTTGAAGACTTAGATCATTTCTATCAACATGAGCAGGGTTTCTGCAGTAGATAAATCCTTCAGCTCAAAAGAAACTGAATGGCATCTCATCATAAATAACATGAAACCATAAAACTATAGCAAACCATTTATCTGCCTCAATGCCACTGTTTCTTGCTGAACTCTCAGTATTGTCTCTACAATCTGCCACACACAAATGTCACTATATCACATGAGAGCATGAGGAAGTTGTATCCATATCTGTATCCTCTCCACTTTTATCTATAATACACTACTCTGCTACTCTTAAACTAATGACTTGTTTCACTGAGGGTATTTTTTAAGGTGTTACTGGGTGGCCCTACCCTAAAATCTACCCCACTTAGTGGATTAGATTATGTAATAAATACCTTAATTTATTTCAGAAGAACCCTGCTAAAAATGCTTATGACCTTGTCATACTATGAATCATGTACACACCAAATGTAAAAATATTCTCTGATTTATCAATTTGCTCTGTCAGAGAGTTTATGTGTTAAATATTACAGTTAGTTACATTACTTTGCCTGCATGGGCCCATTTATACAAAGAAATGCCTAGAGGGGAATCAGATGATAGCAACCTAAGTGACACAGATTCAGTTTATAACTTCAAAGTATGGATAGGTAAAACTTTTTTTTTTTTTTTTTTTTTTTTTTTTTGAGACGGAGTTTCGCTTTTTCGCCCAGGCTATAGTGCAGTGGTGTGATCTTGGCTCACTGCAACCTCTGCCTTCTGCTTTCAAGTGATTCTCTTGCCTCAGCCTTCCGAGTCGCTGGGATTACAGGCGCCCACCAACACACTCGGCTAATTTTTGTATTTTTCAGTAGAGACGGGGTTTCACCACATTGGCCAGGCTGGTCTTGAACTCCTGACCTCGTGATCCACCCGCTTTGGCCTCCCAAAGTGCTGGGATTACAAGCTTGAGCCACTGCGCTCGGCCTGTGTAAAACTTTTCTAAAACTAAAGCTGTTGGAGGCTGCATCTACTAAATCCACCATCAGTAGGATCTTTGGGCTGAATCAAGAAATACCACCTCTAGTTCAGTCGTCATCAGGGAACCACTGCATCAGGCCAGGCATTTTGCTTTTATTCAATTCTAGAAGAAAATGGGACAACTTGGACTAATATAAAAAGCCAATATTTCAAATTGGCTTCATTTCTCAAGATCTTAGAAGCTCCCAACACACTGAGGCTATTTTTTGGCAACCTTGTTCTAGCTCCAAACTCCCCTGTTTACACACGAGAGTTTATCCATTATCATAGCCCACAGGCTTCTCCATAACTGTAAGTTGACATTTGGAAATTATGGCATGCCAAAGAGCCCCAAACCTATCCAGAAACCAAGTTATTTATTTCTAAAGCAGCTGTCATTTGTGGAGGTGGAAGAGAGGAGGTAAGAACTAGGCACATAATATCCAGGCTGGGAGTGGCTGACCTCTGATTATCCATTAAGGAGAGATGACTGATGAAAACACGTTTACTTCTTGGATGCTTGATCAGTGTGTGAATTTGCCTCATTTACAATTAAGGGAAATGATTAAACCTCAGCCCAGTCTTACACACTGCAGAGTTGTATTTAATTTTTGTAAATGTGCTGTATTAAGCTAGCTTGTCCTCGATTTCCAAGATATAAATCACATAAGGTCAATACTGCAAGTTCAATGATTTGCCTGCATTCTTAATCACGTAGCACAGAGACATGAAGCACTGAATATAAGGGATGTACTGATAACCCCAGCATATATGGCTCTAATATTTTAGGTTCAGGCTGGGCGGGGTGGCTCACGCCTGTAATCCCAGCACTTTGGGAGGCTAAGGTGGACAGATCACGAGGTCAGCAGTCCGAGACCAGCCTAGCCACCATAGTGAAACCCCATCTCTACTAAAAATACAAAAACATTGGGCCAAGGCGTGGTGGTTTACGCCTGTAATCTCAGCATTTTGGGAGGCCGAGGCAGGTGAATTACATGAGGTCAGGAGTTCAAGACCAGCCTGGCCAACATGGTAAAACCCCTGTCTCTACTAAAAATACAAAAATTAGCTGGGCGTGGTGGCACACACCTGTAATCCCAGCTACTCAGGAGGCTGAGGCAGGAGAATTGCTTGAGCCCCGGAAATGGAGGTTGCAGTGAGCCGAGATCATGCCACTGTACTCTAGCCTGGCTGGCAGAATGAGACTCTGCCTCAAAAAAATAAAAATAAAAATACAAAATACAAAAAAAATTAGCTGAGCATGGTGGTAGGAGCCTGTAATCTCAGCTACTCAGGAGGCTAAGGCAGGCGAATCGCTTGAACTCGGGAGTTGGAGGTTGTGGTGAGCCAAGATCATGCCACTGTGCTCCAGCCTGGGCAACAGAGTGAGACTCCGCCTCAAAAAAAAACAAAACAAAAAAAAAACAAAACAAAAAAAAACAAAACAAAAAAAAACAAAACCAACGTTTATTTATTTACATACTTTATACTTGCACACACTTTCTCTCTCCTCTACCCCCAGCAGGAAATATTGCTTTCTCTGACCCTCTGCAATCTAACCTTAACACTACAGAAACCATGAGCTGGAGATGACTGCTTTCTTGCGGTACTATTTATGAAACATTCTCTCTTTTTCTTTCCCTAGGAATCTATCCCAAAGGATTGAGCAATGTGCTGTGCTGCTACTCCACTAGATCTCAGCGAAAAGGTGGGGGTTGCAAGACCATCTTAACCCTTGCAATGGTCTGGCCAGCAGCATCTGCTTTGTTATCTAGTTCCCTGAGCTCATTCTCAGCTTAATTTTAGAAACGTATCTAGGTCTACATTTATCTCTTTAAATGGCCTCCAGCATTTGTCAGTACTGTGCCACTGGCCAGGTGTGGTGGCTCACACCTGTAACCCCAGCATTTTGGGAGGCCGAGGCGGGCAAATCACCTGAGGTCAAGAGTTCAAGACCAGCCTGGCCAACATGGTAAAACCCTGTCTCTACTAAAAATACACAAAAATTAGCTGGGCATGCTGGCAGGTGCCTGTAATCCCAGCTACTTGGGAGGATGAGGCAGGAGAATCACTTGTACCCAGGAGGCAGAGGTTGCAGTGAGCCGAGACCACACCATTGTACTCCAGTCCAGGCAACAAGAGCAAAACTCCATCTCAAAAAAAAAAAAAAAAAAAAGTACTGTGCCCCAATCCTGGCACATGTGTCTCTTCTGTGTAATGTCTGTCATTACACAAAGCATTATAAAAACGTAATTTCCAACCTTGCAATATACCCTTACTACAGAAATCATTACATTAGCATAACAAGCACAAAGTTCCAAGGTAGTAATTTGGTTATAGGTCTAAAATCCTTCCAGTTCCATCAGATCTCTATGGATGTATGGTGTTACCCTTCTGCAACTACAGTCTGTGTCAGTGGATCTCTTGCATGAAGGAAGTTCTGCTGGGTGAACAGTAACAGTTTGTACTCAGGGACTCAAAGTCTGAGTTGGAACATTTCTTAAAGAATCAAGATACTTCATCTTTTTTTTTTCCTTCCTCTATCTCTTCTTGACCACCAAGGAAACATGTCTTGAAAGGTATTTTTCCACAGGTGTTTCATTAGACAAGTGCAGATATCAGGACTTATCTCATAGGCAATACAAGCACTTTTTGGTCTTTCGGCTGGGGGATGGATTCTGGGAAATTTGACTTCTATCTATGCTGCCGTTTGTGGAGGTGCAGATTAGCTGCAACTCTGCTGAGAAAGGATTGGTGGTGGTGGTAGGGGTCAGTAAGGTTGAGTTGTATTCAAATGTTAATTTACACCTGAAAAGACAAAATGTAGTCACCCACTTGGGGGTGACTTGAGTTTCTGTTGAATACCAGCCATGAGTGCTTCCTTGTGAAAGATGAAAGTTGAAATTGAGGGGGCAAGTAGTCTAAAAGTTATGGGAACAGGAAGAGAAGGAGCAGTCTTGATGAGTAAAACAAAATGTATTTAGCCATCAGTTGTAAATCTATTTTCAACTTTTCCTTCTTAGTAAAGTTTTAAGATCTAACGGAAGATGGTAATTTCCACTTTACTAAGTATTTGGAGATTGTCTATGGAATCCAAAAGTATTGGTGTGAAATAAGAATGAAGAATTAGCCTCACTTTTCTACCATTTGGATGGGTTTTCTTGTTTCACATAGTCTGTTTAACAACTGCTATCCACCTTGCTTAATGGAATCCCTAAGTACCCCGGGAGTAACTAAGGAAAAAAAAAAAAACCTTCTACATTCCAACACTGCCTTTAACCTCAAACGATAGTAAAGGGTTCATTCAGACCCCAGGACCACACTGAGGCATTAATTAGGCTGATGAAATCCATCGAAATGTATGGATTCAGCATAATCAAGTTTCTACCACAGACTATCGTTAAGGAATACGTGAGCAGCTGGGAGAATAGAAAGTACTGTTAGAGTTAAGTCATGCATGTAATTGAGTATATTTAACATAACCATTTTAATGATCAGTGATTAAAAGTGCATCTTACTTAAACGGTATATCCTCTGCAATTTGTTCATATCAACTCGATAATGTTCTCAAGAGGAAAATGTAGGGATACAAATTTCTAAACAAGATCTTGTTTGAGTTTGGGGGAAAAAAGCAGGAAAGTGAACTAGAAAGAAAAATGTGGCTTTTGCATGCAGACAGCTACACGAGTGTGATATAAATTAATCACTGTTGTGGACACCTTCTGTGCTCAGTTCATACAAAGTATTAGGAATATATAATAAGTGATTTTGTTATTCCTCAAAAAGAATATATTTTTCCTTAAAGATGCTTTCTCTGTTTGACTTTTTTTTTTTTTTTTTTTTTTTTTTTTTAAGGGGGCAGGGGTATGCTACTCAAATCCTGTTGATTTTAAGAGCTTCCCTTAAGATCCTGGGAAGTTCATATTTCCAATTCTTCTTCCAACCTGTTGGGTTGGCTTATCTTAGTGGAACTTGCCTCTGTGAAGATAACAGTAGGAAGAAGAGCAGGCACCACACGGAGAAAGATGCACCCACATATGACGGACCAAGAGCGCGAACAGTTCAGAAACCCGCAAAGGGGAAATTTGCTATTCAAATCAGCGAGGGGCCTGAACCAAAAGCCCACGCGTTTAGAGGCAGACTCTGCTCTCCTCTATTCACTCGGACCTGGACAGTTAAATGGAGTCATTGTGGAGCCATGCACAAGCCAACCCCACTCCTTTTGTTGCATTTTTTCAACTTTTGTGCTCAAAACAGGGAAATCACCGATTACTTTGCCCAGGAAAGAATTGAAGGAGAGAGGTGGATCTAGATCTACAACTAGAAGTGTGTAAATCATACAACACGTACACATCTATGCGGGCACTACTAAAAGTGAGGGTTTAGAAGGGATGCCCAACTCCCAAAAGTTGCTTCACAGGGCTCTTTTTATCTCCCTTCACCCCTGCCCCCACTCGTATAGAAAAACAAATCTATTCTCCCGCTCAAAATAGGGTTAAAGAGTGGCACATCTTGAATGTCTGGGAGTTGCACCGAAACTTTTACAAACCTGCGAGAGAAAGGAAGCCACAAGCACATAAAAGTATGTTGGCACATACTATTCTGCTTGCTGCAAACAAAACAAAAATGTTTTAAGGGAAAATTCATTTGATGCCTTTCTTTTCACCCAAAAGCATGTCTTCTTTGGTTTGGAGGGACAGCTCTTGGGAAGTCGGGTCTCTCAAGGAGCACTCCCACCCCCAACGTATAGTCTATAAATATAGTGGAAGAGCCATGCCAGGGGCAGTAAGTGCAAGAGAATCTGGAGTCTTGAAAGCATCTTTTTCTTCTGGCTATGGTGGCACTTAAATGATAATGCAGGCAATGGAGCTGGGAGATTTATATCTTTTGGAAAGTAGGGCGAGCCAGATGGTAATAGCGTCATTAACACACAAACTTGGGATGTGCAAGTGAAGCTTGAAATTGGGAAAGAGATCAGGAGAACAAAGGGGGCTGCTGTTGAAAGGCTACCCTCTTCTGCCGGCCAAAGCTAAGAGCCCCTTGGTACTGGGGTCTGCTCCTGCCCAGAACTGGATAATAAACGACAGCTTTCCCCCTTCCCTGTTGTGACTTAGAAAGCACCAAGAAAACTTTTGCAATAGGCAAATTCGGCACTTATTTATGGGTAACCCTTTGTAGTCTGAAGTGGCAGGAATGGGCCTTTAATCCAACTGCACTTCCACCCCCACCCCCTACCCCAGTTTGATAAGCCCTGGCAATTGTTGACATTTATTTTATAAAATCAAAGTGCCGCTTGTTGTATGTTTCAGACAAAAGTTCATTTCCCTCCCCTTACGTAAATACTCTAAGTAAATATTAAAGGCTGAACAGCACTACATTTTCATTTTGGTGACGGGGGTTGGTGTGAAGGTGTTGAAGGGGGTTAAACTCTAGTTTTACTTTGTAAAGCTTTAACCTTTAAGTTAACTCCCACTGAATAGGTATAATTCAGAGAGAACAGAGAAGGCATTAAGACAAGATTAACAATGGCATCACTAATAATAATGCAAGTTTTTAATAAACACCCATGCACACCTCTATAAACAGACAAGGAGGTGTGAAACTAAAGAAAACGAAATAAATAACATTGTTCTCCTTTTAATAAACACAATGTATGTATGTAGGTACATACAAACACATCCATACATATATACACATATGTATATGGTTTCTAGGAAGACAGTAAAGGTAACTAACGGTCATTAAGTATTGACTGGCTTGAGTGATGCCTGTTAGCGACTAAAAGTTGACGAGGTCTAAACTAAAATCGAACGTTTTTCTTTTTATTCTTTAAAAAAAAAATACTAGAGCTCTTTAAAAGCCTGGAGGACTTACCCTCAGGGATTATTCAGAGAAAAACTGAGACTGGCCGTTCGTCACAGGCAATTGTAAAGGGTTTCAAAGAGCCGATCAAACGATCGCCAGAGTAATCTACATTCAAGTCCGGATGATGGTGTTACGGCACACACCTGCGGGGTGTTTGCTGTCCGTGCCCCTCGCCGAGCTACAAATCATCATTAAAGCGAGCTGCTTAAGCTTCTTCCCAGCTTCTAGACAAGAGTTACTTGGGACAGTTCACTTTGATATTGCTACAGCTCGCAATTGACAAGCAAGCTATTTTGGAGCCCAAGCCAGAGCCCACATCCTAATGCGCTTCGCGAAGTAAGCAGGATGGTGGGGGCAGGGAGCGGTGAGCAATTGTAAAGGTCTGTCTCTTTCGCCAATTTCCAGAGCAGAATTACCGCAAAAATGTGTAGGAAACCAGGTTAAATCAGCTGAAACCCGCCTTGAGTTTCTAGTGAGGGCCCTCCCAAAACTTCTTTACTACAACTTTTAACCGACCCGTACTGTGGACATAATCTCACCACCTCAGTTTCCCTCCTTCCCTCTCTTAAGTACCCACTCGGGTCAGCACCTTCCCTCGAGTTCGAGATTACATATTTCTTCATCAGGTCTGGTATCTAGTTTGAAACTTTCACTTTTGGTTCGTTCGTTTGCGATTTTTTTCTCCCTTTTTATGCAGACTGTGCCCTCACTGCTCTCACTGCCCTCACCTTGAGGGGGAAAATAATCCGGAGTTGGGTAAAAAAGAAAGGGACTTGAGGGTCTCTGACAGCTGGAGGCGGGGAAAGGCGGGAGTCGATGTGGGTTTCTGTCTGCGTCTGCCTGAGTGCCCGCAAGCCCTCGGCAATCCGCGTGCGACCCACTGGCGGGGGCGGGGTGGGGGAATTAACCGGCTACCGGTGCTGCCAAGATCAACACTCGGAGCGAATGTATCAATAGACCAATTTTCTGCTCTTACCGCGAGCTTTTTCGTTTCAATCCAGAGTGGAGGTGTCTGCGCTGCGCAAGACGCAACAGCACAGTGGCGTCAGGAAGAAAAAAAAAAAAAAGAGGGCGCTAGATGCGGGAGGCGCAAGTATGGAAATTAACTCATTAGGAAGGGGTGTGGTTACAGCGAAGCCCCCTCCTCCATCCCGTCCTTTCTCCCTTGCTGCCACCGTCCCGGCTTGCTAAATATGAGATTACAAACAAACAAATAAAGCAGAAGCTGACTACGCAGTCCCAGATCAAACACGCTCCAGATAATTCGCTTCACTCAGCGCTGCGGCCAGATTTGCAGCTCAGCGCTGGCCCCTGACGCCTGCCGGTGGTTTCAGCGCCCCCTCCAAGCCAGCCCCTGCTTCCGCAGCTCTGAAAGGCAGGGCCCGCGGCGGCTTTTCGAAGGCACAGCACGTGGCCCTGACGCCCCGTTTGGTATACGTTTTAAAACATCAGACAAACGCTTCCACCAATATGGCAACCGTCTGAGGGCTTCTGCCGATCTCAGAGGTCCTCTCTTAAATGCTGCCTGATAGAGGATGAGGGTGGTGGTGGTCTCTTTGGGAGAAAAACAACAAACAAAACAAACTAGAAAGTAATGTCCCAGAGGCCCTGGCCAAGAGCCTTTTTCTGGGGCGCCGCACTCCGTGAGAGGTATCAGTGGTGGAGGGCTCCGAGAATACGGAGGCTGGGGCCTGGAGCGGGTCTGAGCGTTAAAGCCCCGAGTTGTGATATTATTAACCAAAGACCAGGTTACCAAGATTGAGGGCAAGGAGGTTGGAGAACCTAGGGTGCATAATTATGTGCCAAAATAAAATGTTTCAGTTGGGGGAAAGGGGCTAAAAGAACACGCAAAACCTCTCAACGCCGCCCCCCAACCCCCGCCCCAACTGCCCTGCCCCTAGGTCCTCAAAGCCTGCCTCTGTGTAGGCTGAGGGAAAAAATGGCACTTTCATGGTTTTCCTTCCTGCGTGGCTCGTCTCCCTGTCTCTGCTCCCTGCCTGGCGCTCTCCCAGCTGCGGGCCCCTTGGAGGAAGGCTGCCCAGTCCCCTCGTCTCCCGCTGCCTGCAGGCCACCGAGTCTCAAAGCACGCATTGTCCAGCGGGGGCGGGGAGGCCAGCAGACCCATGGAGAAGAATAACACTGCGCCCAACTCCTGTTAGGGAAAGTTTCCCAAATCCACTCCTTGTGGCAACATACTACTTTAAAAGATGGGGGTGGGGGGTAGGGGCGGGGGGATACGTTTTGAAAATCTGCTGCTTTCTCCAATTCTTCACTCTCTCCCCGTCACTTTTTAGGTCCTGGGAAAGAGAGAGAGTGGACTGGGAAGAAACTGGAAGGTGGCATGGAGGGCCGAAACTGTGAACCTGACTCTAGAGCAGTCAATGCGATGGTTTTTAAATGCAGGTGGGAAGAGAGAAGGGGGGATGTCTTCTCCCAGGTCTGGTTGGGAGACAGCTGCATGGCCCGGTGCGCTGGGGGTGGCAGGAAGACTGGGCCACGAGGGCGCGTGTGCAGGCAAAGCATTTTGCACCTCCTGTTTATCTTAGAAACGTGGCGGAGGGGGGTGGGTGGGGAGCGATTGTTCTGCTTCCCGACAGGCAGAAGAAGTTGAATAAAATGGAGAGGCGGGCACACGCAAAAACAAAAACTGCTGCAGGCTCAGAGTCTTTCTCCTTGACCCGAATTCCAAATGGTGGGGGCTCTTCATTTGCAAAGGACTCCGATGTCTGCAGACCCCAGAGACAGCGGTCCTCCAGTGACGGCAAAAGCCGCGATAGAGACCGTTAGAATTGGGGCTTTTGGGGCAAATGTAATTAATCTTTCATTCGAGCAGCGGGGACCCATTCCTTCTAAGCGTTGTCGTCTGCATTGTAGTTCTCTGAGTTTCGTGTGCTCTTCCAGGCGTTTGCAAAATAATGGCTCAGGTCCCTTACAAAACTCTGCCTGAAACAAGTATATTCCAAGACAGTGCGATAGCGAATCCGTTTTAAAAATCAAATCAAAACAAAGTAAACGGCCCCCCCCCCCCAAAAGTCCCAGGCCCGTGCTCTTGGTGTCCAATCACCAAAATGAGGGAAGGGGAGAATAAGTGGTTGTGGTTATTTGGGAGTCGCGCTAATTTGGTGTGTGGACTTAATGCCTTAACGCTAAATCGGCAATATAAAGGGCTGAAGAGCAAGCCCGATAAAAGCTCTAATTACTACTGGAAACTTTAGGTGGTTGCTAGGATCTGCGGACCACCACCACCACCACCACAAAAAAAAAAAAAAAAAAAAGCCCTCCAATGGAGTGTTTGGACTGCGTATATGGGGGTTGGGGGTAGAGCTTGTAGAGGCTAATAGTACCCACATCTGCTGGAACTTCCATATCTAAGCTGTTCATTTACGGGAGCCAACTTATGAAATCTCCACAATTAGATCTTCATTGTTCTTCCTCCACAACACTGTCTAGAAAGAAAAGGTCTTCTCGGTCGGGGCCAATCCAACGAAGCGTTTGACGTTATTAAATAATAAAGCGATTGTGATTTACATTGTTGTTCAGAAAAAAAGGCCAATTATCCACTGTTATGTTGCCATAAAGATCATATTAACTCGAATTAGTAATCAAACAATATGCGAGCGTTTAAAAAAGTACAGCCGAACTGGGTGACAGCTACCGCGACGTCTTCACTTTCACCAGCATACCCGCGCCGGCAGCGGGAGCGAAAAAGGCAGACGCCGCAGACCCGAAAGGAGGGAGAGAGAAGCAAAGTGGTGATTAACGGTCTCCAGTGTTAATTATTCTCAATTAATCCCAAACAGTGCAAACCTTCCCTAGTTCCCTGCAAGTTCCCTGGTTCCGATGCTCTTGAGAATCCTGCCTGTCTGGGAGGGGTTTATAAGAACTCCGGAAGAGGCAATTTCCACGCAAGTGTACCTGTGAGCAAAGGAGGTAGGGGTGCAAGTGTGTGTACTCCTGTTGTGTGTAGTGTGTGAGTGTGAGGTTCACTACCTTTCTCAGAGCCTGGGGTGCAACCCGAAGTAGATGCCGTGGTGGGCAAGGCCCGCAGCATCTTCACGACCCTAGTGAATCTTGCGTCTTCTCTACTCAAATCACCCTCTCTCGTCCTCTGTTATTAGGTTTATAATTCGTTGCCCACTTAAATTTGTGCAGCCAACCAAGGAAATCTAAATAGGTTTGAGTCGCCCCATGGGTACAGAATGGAGGCTTTAATAAGAAAGATTAATTGTGGGTGTGTACCGGCCGGAAGACGCGTTAGCTATCAAGTGGCGGCTGGCTGTGGGTCGAGGGGCGGGGAGACGCCTCTCCTAGGCCTAGACGTTAGTAGGCGCCGTAGGCATACTCTAATGCGGGCCACCTGGCGACTCGTAGTCACAAGCAAGCAAAGGGCTCCACAGCACTCTTACCATCTTTTCCTGTGTTATTTGAGGTTTTAAATAACTTGTCCTTTACTTACCCTACACATCAAATCTTCTCGCCCTGCGCCACGCACCGCCAGACCCCGCATTCCAGGTGTCCATGCGGAGGAGAGGGGTATTGTAACCGCTGTCCTAGGAGGTCTACCTATTCCTGCCCCCATCTACTGAACAGTATTTAGGTGAATGATTGAAACGTTTTGCTCCTGGGACTAGAATGTTGATATTTTTTGTTGCCGTGATGAAACATGTGTAAGGCTACATGTGTTTTTAAATACACACATGTAAGCAAGTAGGGAGTAATTTTCCCCAGCGAGATGTTTCAGCAAGTCAAGGCACAGGGGAGAATCAGTCAGCGGCAGGGCCACGGTGATGTCTCCAGGGGCAGTCGTGGCACTGAGAGAACTGTCCTGGCCCTTTCCTCGCCCCTCCCTCTTTCAGTTAAAATGTTCAGATCCAGGACCAAGAAGTGGCCAAGTGGGCGGGGGCAGAGAGGAGTAGGGACTGAGTTGGGGATGAAGGAATTGAGTAGAATAGTTTGTCTAGTAGTGTGCCCTCCTTGAGTAATTCCATTTAAAACTTGAGGCATCAAGGCCTGGGCTTCAACAAAATAAAACAAACTCTTGGAAGGTCCAGTCCTTGCAGCAGCAGCAGGACAGCCAAACGGCGGTCGCATCATTGTTCAGAGTTTTAAAACAGTTGCTGCCTTTCCTAGCCCTCTTGTTTTTCTCCACACCCCTCTTCCCAGTAAAACCAATTCAAAAGGGGGCAGAACTCCACTCCACAAGCTTAATGTTCATTAATTTGTAGGATTAACCCTCTCATGAAGCATAATAAAATACTAGAGGTGCTCTTACATTTAAATAAATACATAAAATTTGTGCCTTCTCTCCTTTCCTGTTTGATCTCTCTCAGGACATGGGAAACAGTGTCTTGGAACCTAAGAAGTCTTAGAAGAACTTTTAACTCAGAGTTTTCAGATCATCTGGGGTTGCTGTGGGCATTGGCATTGGGAGAGAATGTAGAGATCAGCTTACTTTTAATATCTATAGCTATACATTCTGGTTTGGAACTCACGATTAAAAATCTATTTGTTCCTCCCAGGGCTCCACGGATTTCGATGTTGGTCATAGGAGCCACAAAATGTTCATTAAAGGAACCTAACCAAGGCTACTGTATGGCCACTTTGTGAACTCAGAACTATGGATGGGGGGAAAAGTATGAAAGTGTGAGTTGATGTCACGCTGGCTGTCAGTGTGTGGTCTATTGTGGAGAATGGTGCTTTTTGACTGAACAGAGGGAGCCCCCCTCCCCCCTTCCCCAGCTCTACTGCACCTGCACTGGATGAGGGAGTCCCTGCCATTCAGCCCATCGCAGATTGTTCAAACAGAAGACATCTCTGACAGCACTCAATTCATTACATTTCTTCCTGCTTTTCAAACCAACACACACACACACACACACACACACACACACACACACACACACACACAAAATGAGTATTGCCAGCCAGTGACAGCCAAAAAAAAAAAAAAATCTTAAAATACTTTATATGCAGCTAATTTGGAAGCTCATACAACTAACCATGAAATAGTTTGTATCCTTAACTTGTAAGGCTTCCTTGGATGGTGGTGGGGGGGTGGGTGGTGGAATTACCTGATTTTTCCAATTGAGAATATATCTCCATAGTTTATACGGGGATAGTAAGTTTGTAGAAAGACGCTGCTAGCATGGGGCAGAAAGACATTTTGATGAGAATAAAAGCAGAAATGCGCAAAAGAGAAAAGCCTCTGATTTATCACAGCAGATGAGCCTGTTGATATGCATTCATAATTTATGCTGGGGGAACCAGCTTGCTAATAGAGGTGGGGTACCCAAGAACCAGGAGTGGGCAGTGAGGGAAGTAAGAGTGGGTAGTAAGGGAAGCATTGAGGCTGAAGTGTAAGCTAAACATTTAAATCAATTTCTTAACAAGGCAGTCTTCCCCCCATATGCTCAAGTTTATTTTGCCATCTTGGATTCCAAGATGTTTTTGCACCATTTCACAAAGCTGATGAGACAGTGTTTAGAAAGCTGATGAGAGCGTGTTAGTCTAGTTTAACAGAAGTTGGGGTAAACAAACTCTCAAAGGGAAACTTGATTTTAAGATAGTTTCCTTGGAGGTGGGAGGAAGGAGAAATAGAGAAAGGGAGGAGGACCTTGAGAAGGAGAAGACAGGTTTGCCATTTAGTATTCCAGACTGATTAAACTCTAATGTTATGCAATAACCCAGATTTGAGCTGTTAAGTGTGATAAAATCGACCTGGATGTGAGCTGATACTAAACTGACTGCATGCAAAATATTGGCTAATCATTACTGTGTGAGATCCTGGACCAATATCAGAACATAAGGCCTATTTTCCAGGATCCTTTCCATTAGAAGGGCATTCAATAAATCAAATTGATTTGAGAATTGGAAAGAAAATTTGAGAAGTGCATCTCCCAGAAATCCAGAAATGCGCAGGTGCTTTTCCCTAACAAATAATTTTATTCCATTTACACACATTCCACTGTCCGGCTATCTTTCCTCTTATCTACAATTTAAATCACAGTTCTAAGAAATTCTCTCAGCAATACATGACTCTAAAAAGATTTTAAAAGCTATACAGATTCTTAGGAATGGAGGGGAAAGAGAAAATAGAACTGGTGCAGCAATGATAAGCTGGAACAACTGTCCTAACCATGGCTGAATATGAGAGCCAGAAAACTCTTCTAAGTCCATTTCTTAAATCGCCGCTGAAACTTGTACCGGGTTAAATAAAGCCATGGTGTGCTTTGTAAAGGCATTTGTTGTAATTTGTCGACCGTCTAAAAACAAAAACATACAAACACAACAGAAACAACTCATTCAGATCCCACAACAAATTGTGGCTGACAAACTAAATAACATATATATTTGGAAGAAGGGCGCTCCTGTGACGAGAGTTGTGCGCGTGACTATATACGTACTGAAGACTATGGCTACTTGTATATGTGGTTATGTTCTGGAGACAGGGCTTGGGGGGCGGCCAGGGGCCTCGGGAGCCTCCAAAACTGGGGCTTGGTAGTGGTGATGGAGCTGGGCTGCACTGGCCTCGCCCTGTAAGCGTTCGGATTGCCCTTTCTGGAACAGTCAAACGAATCATTTCATCCCCGGGGCCCTGAGGCCCTGACGTCACGAGGTGGGGGTGGGGGCGCAGTCCCGCTTCTGGCCTGGCCGCCAGCGATAAGAACCCTCAGGAAGAATTCAGCGCTCCTTATTTAATACAGTAATTATTTTTCTGCCTTCTGCGGGTGGGGGCGGGTCCTGCCCGGAATGTCGGGATCCCTCCCTTCAGGACGATGCACAGGGATGGCAAGTTTGCAAGATAACTTCCTAGGCAAACCTTAAGCCAGAGAGAGCACTGGAGAAGTAAGAAGTGTAGTATGAACAAGGCTAATTTCGCTGTCCAGAGCCAGGAAGGCCAGAAAGGACCGGGGTTTCTGTATTGTTCTCTGTAGTCTAACATGAGAACTGCTTCCCTTCCCTAAGTCTGCCGGGCAGTAAGGAAAGTCACACTAAACAATTAAGCCTATTTTGTCAGGCACTTTGTATTATCTTCTTCGAGGTAACTATATATTATCCCTATCTAACAAACGGGAAAGTGAAGGGTCTGTATCTTTCCATCCCTACCTGCTCTAATCCAGAGGGGCCCAATATTCCAGGGATCCGAGATTGCTTCCCCAGCCCTGCCAGTCCTCGGCCTCTAATCGGGAAGAACCAAGCGAAATCACTAATACTGAAACTTTGCCACAAACAGGGACAAACATCCCCTTGGGTAGACAATCTCTGATGTGGGTGGAAATTGGGGCCTAGACACCATCTCCCGTGTCACGAGGTCAACATGGAGAGGGCTTGGGCTGGGGAGCAAGAGGCAGAGGACTCTGAAGTGGTGAGGGCCCCAACGCCTCGGGAGACTTTCTATACTTGTCTGACGCGGGTCGGTGACTGAGGGAGAGGGAATGCGGCCGTTTGAGCAAAGCCCGGACAGAGAGAACTCGAGCCCCACACAGCACCTTCGTGGGGAGCCCCATGGGTGCCGTGGCCCGGGCCGCGGTGACGTCAGGTCCACCCGCCAGAGCTTGTCAGCTTGGCCTCAATTTGCCCGCGCGTCGGCTCTTACCACTGGGCACTGCGCGCTCCCCAGGGCAGCCGGCGGGAGGCCGGCGCGCTCACAGCCCGGAGCCGTGCCCCGCGCGGAAGCTGGGAGAGCGAGGCAAATGATAGTTCAAAGCGCCGAACTCTATACAAAACAGTGCACCCTTCATTCTGTACGCGCAGGCAGACTAGGGTAATAAAACGAAGGACACCTCCAGCTTTCAAATCACCTGACACTTCTTTGTAAAGGAGAACAAGTATCAAGTTCAAACGCCTAGGTGAAGCAAATATCTTTGCATTCCGAAATGAGAGGACATTCTATTTGCTTTAGGAGAGAAACTGAGCAAAGTGCTCAAGGAATCAGAAATATCACCATTATACCAAGGTATAAAATAAAATCCATCTGAACTCGGAATAGAGAAAGAGAGCTCTCTGCCACAGACAAGAATCTTAGACCTATCTTAATACTCCACCCTTCCAAAGAGAAATCCCCTTAGTCAAAATAAGAAAATCAAGTCCATTATTTTCTAAAGGCCACAGAAGCAAGATAGACAAACTGAAAACAAGAATCATAAAACTGGACAGCACTGTTAGCAGGGAGAGAGGAGGTTACAAGTCTCCCTTGGTAGTAACAGATGTTAGGTTTCCAGAAAAGTTTTAATAGAAAATAACCACGAAAGACACTAAACTAATTATCAGGTTTGGGCAACTTTCCTGTCTTTGGGAAGCTCCTTCCACAGCTTTCCTTACTCTGGAACTCCAGAAGCTATGTCCCTTTGGACTGTATCCATATTTTCACAGTAAAGGTCAGAGTTTCTCCCCCTTCTTCCTTCTTTAAGGGATTCACCTCATAGGTGAAGTCCTTAGGAAATCCACACAGCCCTCTTCAAATTTAGGTCAAAAAAAGAAAGCAAAGCAAAAAAATAAATTAACCCCTATCTCCAACCCTACTTGCTGCCTGAAAAGCCGCCTTAGCTTGGAGAGCAAGAAAATGCAGCAGAAAAAAACAGAGAATGAGATGCAAATTATTTTAAGGCAATAATGTGGGTGTGTGGGGTGGGGGTTGTCCGTTGGGGAATGTGAACTGAAGTCTCTGCTAAAGCTCATAGCAAAGGAAACTCCTTCCACAAAGAAGAATATGAGGATCTATTTGACAAAATTCTCCAAGAGCAAGAAATAAAACCAGGGTGGGGGTGATGAAAAGTTCTCTTAATTATAACAGATAAATAAATAAATAAGCAGTGTCAATCATCAGGCGATCAAACCATAGTCAAACTTCAATCTCAGAGCAGTTAGCTATAAACTGTTAGCAGTTGAAAAGTAAACCTCTTGCACACAAAGGCACTGTTTAATTTTCGTCTTGTAATGGTTCTAAATGAAGACCCCATCACTATGTAGTAAAGCGGTATTTCTTGTCCCCCTGAGGCGCTGAGCAGTTCTTTTTAATGTGAGAAAACTGGCAGCTCAAAACCTGTCAATGGAGCTCCCACAACAAAAGTTCTGAAAAGCTGAATGAATTGGGTTTGTAATTACTGTTCCCACCGCCACCCCCCCCGCCCCACCCCGCAGCTTATCTCTTATTCATTCAACTTATATTATTGTCAAGGAATCTTACCCTCAAAATCATTCCCTTACCATTTTACCTAGGGCCACGGAGGAACCTATGACACGGCAGAAATGGAACACTGGTCCCCCTACCGCACCTTGCAGTGTTCAGACCAATAGGTGGGGAGAGAAGGAGGGACTACCTTGTACCCCAATTTACTCGAGACTATTAGAACTAAAAGTAGTCAGCTTATGGAACCTTCCACGTTCAAACTTGCATTTTATTGACAAACAGGAATGTGCATCCTGTCTAAATTCAGGGCCTCCCTGAGTCTCTGAAATCCTGTGACATCTCTACTTAGAAAAGGCAAAGGTTGTAAATGAGCACCCTCCCCTTTTGTCCCATATTGCAGATCCCTAAAAGACCTTGTCATACATGACGTGGATATTAAGATAAATTATTATGTTCTGTTTTTCTTTTCTTTTAAACCAAGAAACAGTCAGTGAAACAGAAAAAGAGACTGTAATTCTCTGCCCCCCACCCCCTACCAGCCCAGGGAAAGGTTTTATGAAGAAGTCAGCTTTAGAATGCCAGGGCTCCACGTGTATTTCAATCCAAGGTGTTGCTGATGGAGAAGATTCTCCTGAGATTTTCCTACTGTAAGAATGTGTCGATTTCTAGAAATAAGTACAGCTATTACCACCAAATCTACTAGCAGTCTAAATAATTAATTGAAGCGTTGCTCTTTGACCCTTGAAAAGTCCAGTAGGGACACATTTATAGTAATAATACCTCCGAATGAGCCCTTGTCAAATATTCATTTAGTGGTTAATGTGAGCCATTTTCCCCTGGGATGGTCTGTAATACCAGCTTCCCAGCATTGGCAAGAAACCTTGCTAATCTACTACAGCTCAGCAAAATATTTTAACGCTCTTTATTTAAAGTATGCGGGGAGGGAGAGCGGGTGGTTTGGGGAGAGAAAAAAATTGCAGGAAGAACAAACTATACTCTCATCCTTCTGCACATTTCTATTCTGTGTATATGGTTAACAAAACATTTAAATTCACCCTATTTAACTGGAAATTGAGTGGTTTCGTTGAGCAGAATAATATCCTGAGGAAAAGAACTAAACAACAACTATCTTCAGCACCATGAGATAACCATCTCTGGGCAAGTTTATGGGTTTACTCTCCTTGAAAATCACACTATTATTAAAATATTGTATGTTCAATATTAATCTAGCCATGAAATTACATATCTCAGGGAACCATTTAATTTAATCAAATGAATGATGGCACAAGATATGTACCATTTCCCTCAGATGTAGTTATCAAAAGCATTTATATTTGCAAACAAAATATTTTGACTTTCATTTTTCAACTATCTGGTTTGGAGGTAGGAAGGAATAGGAGGGGGAACGGGAGTTCTCTTGTTTTATGCAGACAGTGACAATTATTCAAAGCTAGTTCTATTTCCCAAAATATTGTGCTCCCTTTCCTTTTGCTAAATGTTTGAACCTGACCATTTTGCCAGAAAGTTGCTGACCCTGTGGGCTCTTTTTTAAAAAAGAGAGGTGAGAGCAGTACAATTACTGTAAACCTCTATACATATTTCTAATATATTTCTATTTTCAAAATACATACAATCTATATAGTTGACTGCCTCAAATTCCGGGAATATCCTCCCCACTCCCCCAGCATGATCATTTGGATCTTTATTCAAAGTTTCTTTTATTCGTATGTGTGAGCAAGAACTGGCGAATGTGCTCATTACCACGTGAATAATCCGTATATGCATTACAATGGCTGGCCAGGCTGGGGGAAATTCTTTTAGAGTCTCTGCATTAATTAGGGGGGAAAATGCCTTGCTTAGAATTGGGAACTGGAATAATAATTGTCCCTTCCCAGTACAATGTTACCCTAAAAATGAGGATTAAAAAAGTAATAAATAAAAACCAGTACATATCTAAAACAAAGCAATCTAGAAAAAAATAGAAAGTACAGAAAACATGAGATATCCTCAGTTCATCCCAGAACTAACATTAGTAACACCATGAGAAAGAAATACTTTCTTGGAAATGAGAAGATGCAAACCAACGGGATGAGCTAACTTAGTGGCTGCAGCGGGTACTTTACTGAAGGGTGGAAGACGCTGCCGGATTCCAACTTCTCCAAAGTTGTATCAAGTTGACACGACAAGCTCTTGAATTTGTGGGAAGCAAACCCGTGCTCTTAAGAGGGCCCGACTGTTGGTTCCTGGTCCCCGCGGGTGGGGGAAGATGAGCGAATCAAGTAGTAAATAAAGCAGAAAAGTCCCTGACTAGGTAACAGATTATCCGGCTGCCCCAAAGCAAGGGTGGGTGGTGATGCAGAAGCATCGCTAATTCAAAGACCATGGCGATGTCTCAACTTTTCCACTCCCACTGAGGACAACTATAGCCTTTCTTTACCTTTCCTAGGGAAAAAAAAAAAAACAAAAAAAAAAAACCACACACACACACACACACACACACACACACACCAAATCCAATCTTGTTTCCCCACCCCTTTCCCCTCCCCCACTTCTCTACTACAGTAGTAAAACATTGTTAACAGATCAAAAGCATAATCATCTCCAAATGTGATTAGACGGGACAAAGTAAAATATCTACCTCAGAGTTGATTGTTTTCTTCTTTAATATGGCTGTTGCCTGGCTTCTCTTTTGCTTGTTATCAGCTGCAGAGATTATCCGATTTGGGGCTACAGGCTTGGACCCGCGCTGCCAGTTTAAGAAATGGAATTCAGGCAGAGGGAGAGAGAGGGGAAAAAAGAAAATAAATAATAAAAAAAACTATGTTTATGATAAGCCGGGGAGTTTTGCAAGATGTTCTTTTCTTTCCCTCGCCCCGAACAGGAAAATGTAGAGGAGAAAGTTTATGAAGTCAAGGAACAAAGAAAGCAAACCACTTGTTTCCTCTCAGACAATAGCAGGGCCAGAGTAATCCAAACACCCACCCAGCAGATGAACACTTTGCATGTCTAGTTTGCAATTATTCTGATACAAGAAGCATCATTTTTCTCTATAGCCAGGTTTCAAAGGGCCATTGTGCTGTGACGAAAATGAAAACAAAACCAGCCAACCTGGTTCTGATTTGGCTCAACACCCTATCTACTAAACTACATGAAAAATTTCAGAATTGAATCCTTTCTGGCAACAAGTGGCATAAATCAGTTTTAAGTAAAAGTCCCCATCATGCTTATTCATGCTGCTTAGAAAAGGAGGGGGCGGATTTACAATATATGTCTCTAGTTTCTATTTTAGAAATGACAGAAATTTCAGTTTTTCCAGTACTTATTAATCATCCAGTCGTTTTTTTTTTTTTTTGCAGTTAACATTAGCACATGATGCTGGACTAGTAATACCAAGGTTTTTGGTATTTTGCTTTCTTGGCTGAGCACAGTATTATAGTTCCCCGAGAAGTTATGTATAATCACAGTGTTATCCAAATAAATGAAAGACTCAAGAATAATTTCAGTGTCCATATTTCAAAAATTTATTTATCTCAAACTGTGCATAATGGAGTAAAAACTTAAGTTGAAAATGTACCTGTTATAAGGATGATATTAGTTCAAATATATACATGGATTCTCGGCAGACTGATTCAAATAATACAGAGCCGAATCTTTTAAAATACAACTACGGAAAATAAAGGGGGAAAAACCTTAAAATATCACAATAAATTTACAGAAATATTACAAACCATAAGAAAATATTTCAAACACAGTAATTTCATGTTCTTTTTTTTATCTGAACAAAATGGAAAGTTGGGATTGAACAAAAGCTATTATAAATTACCAACGATGTCAACCTGCATGGCCATTTTTGCTTTTAACAGTTGAGTTATAAAATTTAGTACAATCTAAAACTTTTGCCCTTTTAAACAAGACCACAGAGATGGTTCGCCAGTACTTATTCTAATTTTTTCCTTTTGTACAATTTTTAAACAATTAAAATGTCCAAATCTGAATAATTTTCTTCTTTCCACGTTTGCAACTTTCCTAAATTTCAGCTGCAGAATCAAAATTCAGCAAGAAGCCTCTCCTTGAAAAATATTGGCAAATTCTCAGCTTATAAACAATGGACATTTTGATTGCCATGTTTATCTCGATAAATACTGTACAAAAGTTGCTTGCAAATATTAAAACATTTTTTTCGTCACTTGGAGACTAGCTCTAAATATTATTGGTAAAGACTTTTGCAAACTTCCTGCAAAGCTCCTACCGTACCACTAGAACTTTTAAAAAGTTTTTCGTAGCTTTCTTTCCTCCAGATCTATACAAGGTCCATTCCCCCGCCCTCCCCACCCTCCCCTGGTTTTCTCTGTACAAAAATAGTCCCCCAAAAAGAAGTCCAGGATCTCTCTCATAAAAGTTTTCTTGTCGGCATCGCGGTTTTTGCGTGAGTGTGGATGGGATTGGTGTTCTCTTTTGCAGCTGTCATTTGCTGTGGGTGATGGGATTTTTTTTCCATTTTCTTTTTGAGCGTACCGGGTTTTCTCCATGCTGTTTCTTACTCTCCTCTTTTACAGCCCTCCCATTTCCCTCGTTTTTCTTTGAAAATTTCTCCCCCCTCCAGTTCGCTGTCCTGCCCTCACATGTGCGAGAGGGGCAGTGTGCCGTTAATGGCCGTGCCGGGCACCGGGCCGCTCTGGTAGTGCTGGGACATGTGCAGTCTGCTGGGGGCGGCGGGTTCCGGCACCTCGGCGCCGGGGAGATACATGCTGATCATGTCCCGGAGGTCCCCGGCCTGGCAGGGCGCCCTGGAGTGGGAGGAAGAGGTAACCACAGGGGGGCTGGAGCTGGCCTCGGACTTGACCACCGAACCCATGGAACCAAGAGCCATGCCAGGGGTGCCCTGCTGCGAGTAGGACATGCTGTAGGTGGGCGAGCCGTTCATGTAGGTCTGCGAGCTGGTCATGGAGTTGTACTGCAGTGCGCTCACGTCGTAGCGGTGCATGGGCTGCATCTGCGCTGCGCCGTGCGCGTTGAGGCCCGGGTGCTGAGGGTAGCCCAGCTGGTCCTGCATCATGCTGTAGCTGCCGTTGCTCCAGCCGTTCATATGCGCGTAACTGTCCATGCGCTGGTTCACGCCCGCGCCCAGGCCGGCGCCCACCCCGACCCCGCTCGCCATGCTGTTGCCGCCGGGAGCCAGCAGCCCGCCAGGCAGCGTGTACTTATCCTTCTTCATGAGCGTCTTGGTTTTCCGCCGGGGCCGGTATTTATAATCCGGGTGCTCCTTCATGTGCAGCGCTCGCAGCCGCTTAGCCTCGTCGATGAAGGGCCGCTTCTCCGTCTCCGACAAAAGTTTCCACTCTGCTCCGAGGCGCTTGCTGATCTCCGAGTTGTGCATCTTGGGGTTCTCCTGGGCCATTTTGCGCCGCTGCCCGCGGGACCACACCATGAAGGCATTCATGGGCCGCTTAACGCGGTCCGGACTGTTCTTCTGGTTGCCGCCCGCCGCCGCCGCAGTAGAGTTGCCGCCGCCGCCGCCGCCCCCCGAAGTTTGCTGCGGGCCCGGCGGCTTCAGCTCCGTCTCCATCATGTTGTACATGCGGGCGCTGTGCGCGGGCCCGGCCCGCCGGCGGCCGCCGACCCTCGGCCCGGCCGGGACTTCGGGGGGCCCGCGGGCGGGGGGAGAGGAGGAGGGGAGGCGGGCGGGGGTGTCGGGAGCGCAGGGCTCCGCGAGGAAAATCAGGCGAAGAATAATTTGGGGGAAAAAAAGAGAGAGGCAAACTGGAATCAGGATCAAAAAAGAGCTTCCCTCCTCCTCCGGCCGATCCTGCCGCCGCCGATGATTGTTATTATTATTTTTTGGAAAGGCTTAAGCCTGGGGCTCAAACTTCTCTCCCTTTCTTTCTCTCTCCTCTTCTTTCTCTCAGTCCTAGTCTTAAAGAGGCAGCAAACTACTTTCCCCCTTTTGCAAACACTCTCTTCTCTGCCTTGACAACTCCTGATACTTTTTTGAACAAGTTAATAGACAACCATCCATGTGACGGGGGCTGTCAGGGAATAAATGGGTTTCTAGCGACCAATCAGCGCGCGGCGGCTCCTCCACTCGAGCCCAGCCTCGCTGCCGGGTTTTGCATGAAAGGGGGCGGGGCCTCCCGCGCCGCCGGCCGCGCGGGGGAGGCCGGGGGAGGAAGGGGCAGGCGAGGAGGGGGAGGAGGCTCCCAGAGCCAGCCTGCCAGCCACTGAGAAACCTTTGTATCCCCTCTCGCAGCAACAGGTCACACCACACGCCTTTTCGAAGGAAGTGGGTAAACAGCACTAAGACTACGTGGGGTTTTTTTTTTTTTCTTTAAACTTAATATTGATTTACTTTTTGGTGCAGGGTACTGAAATGAGGATGGGACGCGGGAAGCAGCTAAGGTGCGGGGGTGGGGCAGGGCACAGTGGGTGGCTCAGGGCGGCTGTCCAACTCGTATTTCTGGAAACAGCCAGTGCAGGAGTTGGTGTGTCATTGTTCTCCTGCTCATCCACAGCACTCCCCCCCCCAACTCCAGCCCCTCTGGTGCCGCTCCCGTACCGCGCTCTTCCGCTCTCACCTCTTACCTTACAGGTGCCAACACTCTCTCACTCCCTTCTCACAGTCCCGACTAGCAGTTAGGAGACCCAAACCTCTGTCCTCAAAACCTTCCTTGCTTCCACGTAACGTTGCTCTGTTCTTAAAAATAAATCCTGCTCGGACCATGAGGCCGACTCTAGAGCTGAGAACCGGCAGGCCTTGGTAAGCTGCCATCTCCCTGTCCAACTCAGCTCTTTGGCCCAGGAAACTGCAGCTCTTCCTCTTAGCCCCAGCCACATCTCCCACTAGACTGTCTTCATTCAACCGTAGCAAAGGGGATGCTCCTACTGTCTCCCCCCACTCCCCATTCCCATCCCATGCCTCCCTGAAAGAAGGGTTTCGGTCGTGCGGGTTTCAAATGGGGGCTGGGGAAAGAGACAGACGGAAGGGCGCTCAAAAGTGCAGGCGATGGGGGAGGGTGATTTCAACTTCCTGGCATCCCACGGCACTGTACGGAGGTGGCTTTTGGGCCGCAGTCACAAACTCCCTCCCACGCAGAGTTCCCAGGACTCGAGCAGAACCAGCCCTGGCATTTCCCCCGTCGATTTCCACTGTGGTGGCTGCAAAGCCCAGG
Source organism: Macaca nemestrina (assembly GCF_043159975.1). NCBI lineage: Eukaryota > Metazoa > Chordata > Mammalia > Primates > Cercopithecidae > Macaca > Macaca nemestrina. Next base: position 94,709,924 of record NC_092126.1, on the reverse strand, counting down.
CCGCGCAAGGCTGGGGCTGCGCCGCAAAGGGGCTCAAGTTTTGGGAGGCGGGGTCGATGCTCTCCAGGCACAGGTGCAGGCAGCGCACACTGGGAGAAGGCGGCCGGGACTGGGGAAGGGGGAGCCCAGCAATGCCCGGGTTAGAGGAGGATGAGATGGAGGCGGGGGTAGGGACTCAGGAATCTTGCCCGCCCAGGACCCAAGAGGGTAATTTTAGCCGCTCTCCCATTGTCCCGACGTAAAGATTTCAATAGGTAGGCGCTCAATGCGGAGGGCAATGGCAGCACGTCCGTTACAAATAGGTAGTTTTGTTTCTCTTGTTGTCGCTACACGGAGTCAAACAAAGCCTTGTCTAAGTTTCCTTCCACTCTCTTGTTGGGATCTTTGTGGGTAAAATGCACTTGACTACAAAGGGTGGGGTGGGGGGGAATAGAGAAAAAAAAAAACACAGAAAAACCTGATGCCATTTCTTTTTTATAAAGGGCTTAAACCATCAGGGTTACTTATTTTCTTTCTTCTGTAACACTCTCTCCGCCCCCTCCTTCCCTGGTCTACCCTTACTCACCCTAAGGAAATGTACTGAATAGTATCTACCAGCCACGTTCCATTTATTATCTTTACAAAACGGTGCATTGTTTTGTTCCTTACTAACCTTCTTCCATAATCACTCCCCCGACCCCCAACTTCTCCAATCTCTGCCCTTCCTAGCCTGTTACTGTCAAACTCACACTAAATATACCCGCTGGAAACTCAGAAAAGTTGTAAAAAAAAGAATTATGCAGACTTTCCTTAAGTTATTTCCAATCAACCTTCCTGCCCCCCGAAGTTTCTCCTTTTTCTCTCTTAAGTTATGACTTGCTTCAGTTCCTGGGTATCCGGAAAGGGTGAGACTGGGTTTCTCAAAATGCATACATATTCGGCGCTCTTCAAAATAAAGCACTGTTTTCTGTTTAATCGAGGTGTAATATTAAGGTAAACACGGACCTGGAGATTAGGAAAGAGAAAAGGTTGAGAAGATCTGGAGAAGAGAAGGCGGCCACCGGCTTTTCAGCGCGGCTGGTTTCAGGGATGTGGCTGGTGCGCCCCCTGCTGGTAGATTCGCTTTTCCAAGACTATTGCTTTTACCTTTAAAAGAAGGTGTTTGAAAATAATTAAAGTAAAAAAATAAAAATGAAAATAAAAAGGGGGATGGAAGATCAGACTAATTATACATAATCTAAACAAAAGAAAAGTTAACATATCGTATAAGCTGCGGAACCAAATCATAAGAATCAGATTTAATTTGCCTAACTTAGAAATATACATACAACCTCGAGATAAGTGGGAGGTTAGACCATGGGGAAAAATAGGTACAAATTATGAGATTCAACGTGTGAATGAATTATGATTGTCCAGACGCCACGAAGGGCAGACCAAGCATTCATTTTATGATTGTGTATGCATCGGTCTGCTTAATAGCATTATTCCAAAAACTTTAAAAAGCTTGTGGGTAATTGTTTGAAGAAACAACCAGGGAGTTGGTGTGGATAAGGGTGGTGTATATTTGTTAAAATAAATACTAATAACAGATGGTTATAGACACACATCTTTTCAATCTTGCTGCCTTGTCTCTCAAGGCACAATTTTTTTCCTTGGGAGGATATATAACAGCTTTTACACATTCTCAAATGCATGTGTTTGGGCATGAACTCTATAATAATGTATTTAAAAGGTTAAAGGGGTTGGCTAGGTCTTTTATTAATTGCTTTTATCACATAAATAAGCTATGGAAATACATTACAATTGTGTTATCATTGGTTGCATTTATTTACAGCTTTATTTTAATTAAGCCTGCTGTACTTATCAAGACAATAAACTAACTGTGGCTGGCGATTATGCATAATAATGTGCTATGAAAATAAGATTAAAGAAGACGGTGATAGCAGAAACATTTTCTCATTAGATTTTTTAGAACATATGCATTTTAAAAAATCAGATCACTGCCCACTCTATTTCACTCCAGCACCATCACTGATCCCTAAATATAATAACTATAACAATTCCAATAGATGACAGAAGCAACACTGTTTTAGGTTTGTAATAGACAGCTACAGTACTAACAACAATATACCATTGACTACTAGACAATCAGAAAAGACTTGGAACAGGATGCTTCATCCTCTGAGAATCTAAAATGTTGCTATTGGCACAATTTATGAAAATTGAAAGTGCTTAATCTAAAGGGAGTATAATACTTCCCTTCCATGGGCAACAAAAAGCTACATACTTTTAGTTAGGAATAAGAATGCATAACTACTGGAATATTCTGATTTTATTTTGTTCTATTATAGGCCCTAGCCAAAAGGCCTTAACTGTTAAGTGTAACTCAATTTTATTTAAAAATCTTTCACATTGTTTTTTCTTTCCTGAAGTCTCCCCAGCACTCCTCAAGTATTATATCTGAAACCAACTGACAATTTTGTGGAGATAGGGGACTGTAGACTTATTTTTTCTTCTTAGTGTCAAATAGAGGTTTAACTTGCAGTAATTAGGTGAGAACTAGCCAAGCATCTTACTATTATGATGCTTGTTAAAAAACGCTTCTTTTCTGCATCTGCATTTGAGTGTGTTCCCCTCCTCTCTTAATCTTCTTATGGAAATGAAGGCAAACGGCAGGGAACCTGCAGAGTCTTGGAGAATGTCCTTGTTAACTGGAATTTCTCAGCATTGCTAATTAGCAGAGTTTGACGACCACCAGTATTGGGGGAAAGCTCTGTTTAACCACTCACAAACCATTCTGAGGAAGAGCAGACTAATTTTATTTTGTAATTAAAATCTGAAAAGAGCCCTATTTGACAGTTAGGGCTATGAGAGTTTTATCTCCCCGTGAAATAATTACTGCCTTGATAACTCAATTTTCTGAAAAATGTCAACTGTGGGCTCCAAAAGTTTTAATTTCATTATGTAAGGAAAAAAAGTGAGAAAAATAGAAGAAAATGTACAGAAAGGTTTTCTAATTCTAGAACTGGTTAAATATACTAGCAGCCAGATGTGGCCAAATGAAGGGGTTTTTTTTTTTCTTCCTTTTTTTTTGTCATGTTTCCTCTGAATCCTAACCTTCTAACAATCTCCTCTAAAAGTGACCATAGCAGCAATCATACTGCAGTGAGAGAGATCATACCAGTAGTCTGGTAAGTGAGAGGAAAATAAAACTAAAACGCTAAGTACAGCAATTGGAGAAAAGTTTCTAATTTTAAAGGCCAAAAATAAAGGAAAATTTAAATGTTTAGGACAATGCTGGTACAATTTGGTGAGATGATATTTGTATTTATCCTGTAATACAAGAAAACTGAGAATTGCAGAGCAAGGAGACTGGCATAAGCCAATTTTTAAAACATTTCCTTCTCCTCTGTAAGTCACAAAAGATCTCAGTCACTTCAAATTGGAGCATGCTACATGACTTCCAGAATGACCAAAGTCTGATTCTTCATTTCAGAAACAAACACATATAAATGAAGGTAAATAAGTGCATTAGAGGATTTTTTCCCTTAAAAGAGCATTGCATACTTTCCAAAAATAATCAACAAGAAATAAGCTGGAAAAGGTTAGGATATAGAAAGTAAGAGCAAAAATTCAAAACTGAATTGTACCGTTGTCAAACTTCATTTCCTTTAGACTGTGAAGGATCCCTCATAGGAATTCCTAGAGGGGATAGACACCTTAATTTTTATAACACAATTTTCAAAATGATAGAAACTCTTTCATCTACATTTCCCCCATTTTTTTCCTATGTCAAACTTGTCAGATTTTGGAAGTGTGAAGGATTAGTGATAGTAACTATAATGAATGTTTCTAGATGATAAAAAGAATAAACATATATCTCCATCCCTTTCTATTTACTAAGATAGAGATATGCATATGGCTGCATGGTACACTGGCAATTTCAAATTGCTTAATCATATTTTTTTCTTCTTGTCTGTCCCTTCAGCACCTTGCCTTTAATTTCCAGAAGTGGTATTACACTTAACAAATGAACAAGGGATAACAATTGCTGTTTCAGTCCAGACCCAATTTCACCAAATAATTTCACTCAAGAGCTGTAAGTACCCTTGAAACCTAAGGAATGCAGAACAGCTTTGCATTCAGCTCCCTTTTTACTCATTCTCTTTCATCTAATTCTCATTGATGAAATAAATACATTTTGAAAAGAATGCAATAGTTATAAAACTAAACATATTTCTCCTTACTTTATAGCAACAAAAGTAGTATATAATCTTTCAAGCTGTATATAATAATCATCATGTTACAGTATTATATATGAACATCCTTATATTCTAGCTCAAATATTTTCTGGAGAAATTAATTCACATTTCACAATTTCATTTCCATTTCTGAATTATCAAGCAATTTTAACATAAGTTAAGATTCTATCCCTGCACTACAGCTGTTGTCCAGGAGAAAATGTAGTGTGACCATTAAATGATTTAATTATTTTAAATATAAATTCCCTTTTAAAAACATAAACTGAAAACCTAAAGAGCTGCCACCAGTGGTTTTCAGTTGCATTAAATCTATGACTTCTATTTTTAAAATTAGGAGAAGAAAATTTTTTAAAAGGCAAAATGATCAGTAGGAACTCTAGGTAGCCCAAAAAGCCACTGGACCTTTTATACCTGTAAATCATTGCTTGAGTCTAAATACATATCTCTCTGATTGACCACACTATCTCATGCAATTAATCATACCAAAGGAAAAGGTCTTCCTTAGAATCCCACTTTTCCAGTGGCTAGAGTTATTACCCTCATTTTAGAGAAAAACCAATTGTTTTAAATTCTCCAACTGTGATTACTTCGTTTAGTTGTGACCACAACTTTTGTGGGAAAAACAAACCTACACTTTCCTTAAGCTTTCTCTACCCAGTATTAAATGACACTCCAGTGCAGGCTGGGCTACCCTTTCACTGCAAGGACAATTTACCAAGCAGGGAAAACCTCTTTCCCTTAGCCTGGCCCCTGCCACACCACATAAATGGAATTTAGTCTTCTTTCTTCTGGAATCTTATGGACCTTACTGCTACTGTGTTACCCACAACTTCCCTTTCCAGAAGTACAGTTGGACTCAATACAAACCACAAAAGTGATAAAATCTCAGAGGGCTGATGTGTTTGGCACCCAAAAAAGCAAGTTAGGGAAAGAAATTAGATCTACGTAACATGTGAGGGACAGACAGGAAAACTATCAGAGGAAAAGGAAGAAAGTTTTCACCTGTGGCATGAAAAGAAGTTAAAGCAAACCACTGGAAAAAAAAGTCATCCTACAATCACCATCATCCCTAAATGAAACTATTACCACTTTTTTCAAAGATTTGCAGCTGCGGCTGGCCCTGGAAAGTGCTGTAAATCAAAGTGTACACCCATCCTGGGCGGGCTGGCATCCTCAAGGCCTCCCATTGACATCTGGAACCCTCTCCCAAAAGCTATTCTGGCCTCAAAAGAATGCCTGAGAAGTCGGCCTTCCCAGGGGCCCACTTCTGCTTGCCCCCAGCGCCCCTCTTCCAGTCCCGGCTCAGATGGAGTTGGGCTTCCAAACCCATCCCAATGGAATTCTCAGATCGCTGGCCTGATAATCTTTAAAGGCTCCTTCGGAGCTGGGGCTCTGACTTTTATCTTCCCTCCCACCCTTCTTCCCTTTTTGCTGGCTCTCCCCACTCCTTTTTCGTCTCGCCCCACCCCCCCCCCTTAATTTGAAGATCATTGACACGATAGGCTGTAATGAGTCCTTCAGAAACTGTTATGATCTACAGTGACAATCTCTGCACCTAATTCACAGATTATTGACAAGCACCGTGGGCTCAATGGTGTCAAGTTGTACTTGTGGTTTCAACACCCTGCAGCAACCCACGTAGCTGCTGGGCCCTGGATTAGGACCCACAGTCTGGCAGTGCTTATCTGCCCGTCTGAGTGATAGAGAGATGAGTATCAGTCTATACCTCAACTGCTTCAAGCCCGCCTGGGCTTTCTCCCTGGCGCCTTTGTCTGACAGGGTTGGCGCAACGAAACTGAAAGATCTCCAGAGTTTAAAAACAGAGTGAAAGAGCAAATTTAATAAATGAGAGCTCATCCTTGAATCTTAGTCTTTATTAATAGAGTCATGTCCCCTACATCCAAATAACTATCAAACTCCAAACCACATGTACTGTTTTTCAGAGTTCGGGTTCTTTCCTGGGTTCATCATGAAAGATGTGAGGGATGAAGGGGAAAAGGGACTGAGGAGTTGGCAGGGACTCAGTGGGCCTAAGCTAAGTGGGCCCATCCGTCTGGATAGTCCTCAGAATCCAGCAAGACTGGTTACTTACAAAGCAGGGCGCCCAGCCAACCCGCGCGGGCTCAGGCCTGGACGCTGGGACAGGAGACCAAAAATGCCCGCCCCGCCCCTAAAGGGCGCTTTGCCGCCGCGGAGAAACGCGGCCCGTTGCCAGCCGCTGCGGTTTTCCCTGCTACTAAGGAATCAGTCACTCGCTGCCCCTTCCTCAGCCCTCAGAGATGGAGGGGCTGCCTTCCTGCTGGCGGCCTTGGGGCGTGGGATTCGCGCAGGTGCTGGGTCCCCCTGGGAAATAACACTGAAATAACACTGCGTCGGGAGAGCTGGGTGGCATTCCCATGCCTGGGCCACCCACTTGTTTAGCTCTCTTTCCTCAACCAGGGGTTATGCTTTCGCCATGGGCCCCAGAAAAGTTGGGCACTCGCTCCTGGCACGCCCACCCGCCCGCAGCCAGGTGCGGCTTCTCCCTCCTGCCTTCATCCTACAGCCTGCTACCCCACAGGCTGGGACCCCTGGGTGCAGAACGGGGTGGAAATCTCCAGGACTCTGCTATTGCACGTTCGACATCACTTCCGAATAGCAGGCATATACTCCCTTTCTGGCTTCGCCTCCAACGTTTTGCTGGCTTTGGCCTCCCTACCTCACACGGGAACCACTGCGCAGCCTTCGGACCTCGGCTGTCAGCGCACCGTTTCTTACTTTACCCGGTTGGCGCGGGTTCACAAAACTAGCACCGACTAAATTATTTCTGTAATTGGGACAAGCCCTTTGGTAGTGCAAAAGGTGGGGGTGCTGTGGCTGGAATCCCGCTTGCCTGTCATTTCGATAGAATTCGGGGTAGAGATTTTATTAAAAGGCTTGATTCTTCTGCCATTGCATCTGAACCTACTTACTAAAAACCCTAAGCCGAGATCTAATTCTGCAACCAGATGGAGAAGTCATCTCTCATCGCACTGAACAGCAATTCCCCTTGAAATGTTATCTCGAATTCGCTAATTTTGAGCAGTGGGAGTAATAAACATAAAGGTATTATAAACCTTGCGTAGCCATAGGATTCAATATTTTAAAAAGCCATTCTTTTTTATGAAAAATTAAGCCGATTTCCATCGATAAGCAAACTATAAAAAAGCGATCTCTAAACTTCTTAAGAGTAAAAGTTAAAATCAATAACTATAACCCTGAAGACGTAAATATTAAAACATCTTGTTCACTCAGCACAGTAATTATTTCTATTTGATTTTAAACAATTAAGCAAACCCACATTTCCCTATTGTTTTAAATTCAGAGGATGTGCCATTTTTACAGTTTCTCTTTCTGAAATAATTCAAAGGCTACTTTTGCCCTCACTTGCTGACCAAAAAAATAAGAAGAAGAAGAAGAAAAAAAAAGAGGCAAAGCTCTTTATTATGTAGACAGGTAGTTTTTGGAAGTGTAAAAATACTCCCCCTTCTCTAGGATAATTTGGATTCCTGGTCAACGAAATGCTGAATTTCAAAGAAACCTTTCTTACCATTGGCACACCTTCCCTGAAATCCTACGGCTAAAAGAAAAAAGATACCAGGCACCTGTTTCTTAGCCGGTATGTGTTTCTTAGCCAGTATCTTCGAAGGAAAAAGTTTGACTAGGATTGGTTTGGGGGATGGGAAGCACTCAAAAGAAGAGATTGGTCTTTTAATTATACTCTGGAAATAAATACATAAAAGCAAGTTATTTCGTTTACTTGAAGACTCAGTTACAATATTTGCAGGACCTCCGAGGGCATTCAAGACGCTGCTGACAACGTCAAAACAGTAATCAGCAGCATCTTCGGTTTAATTTTTTGAAATGTGGACAAAACGGAGGAAGTATACTTTGCTTGATTCTCCACGGCTACAGAAAAAATGTTTTGTTTTTCATCATTTTTCTTTACCTGTTTTACCATCGCAGAACCTTTCAAAGAGTTACAAAACCAAACCGGGTGGGGGATGGCTGGGATGTGAGGAGGAGGAATAGGACAGTCTTTATTTTTTATTGAATTAAAATTGTAGTATCGCCTCTTTAGTTTTTTTATTGAGTTAATATTATATTATCTTTCAAGGATATAAAAATTTGTTTCCGCATCCCGTTTCTTTTTTGGAGGGCAATAAAGAGTATTCTCTAACCCCAGAGCAGGATTCTAGCGATTTCCGGGACTGGCGCTGCGCAGCTCCTACTGTGTCCAACAGGGGGCGCTGGGCACGAACCTGCGCAGCGGCTCAGCGCCGCTTCACATCTGAGTCGGGTTCCAGCCCCGGAAGGCGAGAGCCGCTCGCGGGGTCGAGTACAGTGCTTTAGTCTTCGTGGATAAAAAGAGATTAAAGGCTAAATTCTTTTTTGGGTATATGTGTGTGTGTGTGTGTGTGTCGGTGTGTGCGTGTATGTGTGTGTGTGTGTGCGCGCCCGCGCGTGGGGGGCTGGTTATCAATTTTAACCAACTACGAAAATGTACAGCTTTTTATCCTTTGATGTTCTCATAAAGAAACTCCTATCAGATGAGAAATTACACGGTTTCTGAGCCAACACTGCAGCTATAGTGTGGGGGCAATTATTTAATTAAAAATATATTTTTCCATCTGTTCACATGATCTTTTTAGACGTACTTAAAAAGCTGACACTGATCCCTTTGGCCTGTTAACCTTGCCCCAAGTTTCAAATACTTTTAACTATATCGAAGTCCTTTCTATTAATTTGAAGGAGAAAAAAAGGAGACCTAAATATTTAAATCACCCCTAAATAGTTACTCCTCTGCACTCCCCCGCCCCACCCTTTCTTTAAACAGGGGCTTTTATGTGAGTGACACATTTCACACTTCCGATTCTGCAAAGCCAGGTATAAATGACAAGGAGCGGCTCTAAATAATAATAATAATAAAATCGAATTTGGTACTACATAACACCCAAGTACCGTATAAGAAAAAAATCTAAATAAAATTGTAATCCACCCACCCCCCCCAACTAAAAAAAAGAAAAACAACAAAAAAAAAACTCCTTCACCTGTATTTAAATAGCGTATCTTTAATTACAGCAGTTGGGGATGCATGAGGCTGAAATGAAATTAGCAGTCATTACCAGTCCTTTAACTCTGTGGTGCTTTTGATCAGCACTAAATTAGCTTTCCAGTCCTAACAAAGACTCTACAGCAAGCAGTGGGCTGTAAATAAGACAGCGCGACCTGCCCTCAACACCTTTTCTCTTGTCAATCATAGCTCTATCATTCAGCCCGAGATTAACCTTTATCTACCAAATTATAAAAAAAAAAAAAAAAAAGAAGAGGAAGGAAAGAATGAAGAAAAAGAAAAAAGAAAAAGAAGGCGGGAAGGAAAGCCCCCTGACCACCACATGTCGCAATAACAGAGGTTCCCAAGAGCCCCCCTAAAATTGTATTATAATGAGCCCGTGTCAGAATCTGCAATTTCCAAATCATCCCTTCCTACTCCACCCCCCTACACCTCTCGAGTATATTAGAAGAGTCAGAATGCTGTTCAGGTAGGAATCGAATCCTACCCCCTCTCCCCGCCCGCAATGGCTAATTGGGCGTGGACCACCCTCCATAAGTCAATTTGCCATTAGCCTTTCCTCCTCTATTAGTCTAACAAGATTTCGGGAGAGGAGGGGATGTTTGAGGAGGAAACACTGGTGAGTTTAAGACATATATATAAGTTCCTAGGCTGAAAACAATCAATTTACTCCACTAATACTCTCTACTTTCTAAGTCTGCGGAGGAAAAAAACCAACAGCAATAACAAAAACCCAGCTGCTTTTCCCAGTACTGCATTACGAAAGTAAAACATTGGTTCAAGTTGCCATTAGAGGGCGCCAAAGAGCAAGCCCCATCACCCCTCGCACGACTTCCCGCAGAAACCCTCCCACCTTCCAGCTTCGCCATGCTCTGTAATTCCTTCTCTCAGGTAATATTTCCTGCTTATCCTGCCCCCTTGCATTTCTATCTCCCTCTATGTCAATCTCTTATAAAAAACGAGGTAACGCCATGTCCCCTTCCTCTTGTTTTGCAACCTCCCCCTACCCCTAACCACCACCAAAATAGTTAAGACGCCGATTGAAGTAGTAGCAACCCCTTAATGACAGGTACCTTTTGAATCAAATCACTCTTTCCATTTAGTAACATTGGTCTGGAAAAGGTTCTTTGTGGGGGTGAAATGCTAGAGTTTAACATTTTTAAGATGGAAGCCTGAATTTTTCATTAATGGGTTTCTTTCTGGGGGCTCACAGATCTATTTCTTCAGTTTCATAGAAAAAGAAACACACCCTTGCAAGACAACTGATTAAGTTCAGTATCAAAACCGTCCAAAATAGAATAAAATAATGTCATTTCATCTCTGCATTTGTTAAAGAATTCTAAATTAGAATTTAATTCCAAAAGTTAACGCTTTCAGACTTAAATCTACCAGTGTTAAATGACTTCCACACAGGGTGTATTTCCAGATCTTTTAAAGGTCAAAAGAAAAAAGAAAGAAAGAAAGAAAGAAAAACAGAATGAGTGGGGAAGAAAGTGAGGTGGGGGGAGGAGTGAGCTAGCAGTGAATGTCAAAGTTGGGTTGCGAGCTACTTACATGTCCATGCCAGATCAGGGTGTTGTCTTGTAGCAGTTTGATTGGCAGGTAAAAAAGCGAAAGAACGTGAGGGTTCCCTGAGCCTCTTGTCAGCCCAAGCTTGATCACTTCTCACCGGACAGAACCAGTTGAAGGAGCTTGCAGTTCCCCTCTCGTCCTTCATCCAAGGCACCGTGAATCCATTTCGGCTTTTCTTCCCCCCAGTCTTTCCATCAGCCTCCTGCCTTCACCCGCATCGCCTTACACCAGCTTCCAAGACCTAGCCTAGCTTTGCCACTGCAATCCCCTGCAACAAGAAAAATCGTTTATGGCTTAAAACCCCAAATGGCTGATTTTTTAAAAGAGAGAGAGAGAGAGAGGGAGAGGGAGAGAGAGAAGAGAGAGAGGGTGAGGGGGAGAGAGGGGGAGCGAGAAGAATGCACCCAGAGAACAACAAAAAAGTCAGTTATCCTAACACTGCTCTATCCCCCCACCGTACAGAAGAAGAATAAAAAAAAAAGCTTTATGTTTTTTTCAGTGGGTATTCAAAGATAATTTGATGCCATTGTTTCTGCTACAGATGGTTCTTTTAAATACAATAACACGGCTCTTTGTGCAGGCTACCCACAATAAAAATCGAAAGCGTTCCCCTGAATAACCATTTTGTTCTCTCTTGTATGGGGCCAACAAAAGATGCCGTGAGGTAATGGGTTCTGTTTATTGAAGCCATAGAATAGGGGTTTGATAAAGATTTTTTTAAAGCAGAAGACCTTGCAAGGTCGGGCTGATCTCTTCATATTTTTTTATTAAAATATTTGTCCAATAGATTATTCCTTGGTGCAGCTGCAGGTTTCCTCCTCAATTCTTAATCAGCCCAAACATCTGTCTCTTTGAGGAGGCTTTTAAAAATCTACAATTGTATCACTGGTGCAGTAACCTTATCAAACCCTGAGTTTTTAGGCTCAGTACAGGCAAAGGCAATGAAGTTTCAATTCTATTTGGTCCTGATGGGGTGAGGCGGAGGGTTGGGGGAGAGGAGATAAGCAACCCCAGATAGAGTGACTGAAAAAAAAAATGAGGCTTTCCTCTCCCCCACTCTCTGGTTGGCCGTGCACAACTGTATGAGCCAGACACACAGATCACTGAGGGCTTCTTTCATCACAAGGTGTTTCTCTCCATCTCTGCAAGACCACACCGGTATGCACATGCTGGACAGGGGCTAGCCATGTTTTCTTAACATATTCGCCCTTTCCTCCAGTAAGGTCTCCAATCCTGGAAAACCTAGGATGGGAGCCCAGTGGGAGGAGTGGAACAAGCTAAAGGTTAGTCTTTAGCACCCAGAAGGTCCTACTCTTGGCTCTTTTTGATTCATCATTAGCTAGCTTTGACACACTAATTGCAGCCTTGTGAGGGACTAGTGGCCACAGCCTTCCTATTACAGCACCCTATCCCCTCAGGCTTGCTCTTACAGCCACCTGGCTTCCTCCCTCTCAGTTCCACAGACAGCTTCCACTTCCTCTCACAAGGGAAGCCCTGCCACCTAGACCCCCCTGAGGTCTGTATCAACTCTGAGAGAGCCTGAACACTTGGCAGTGAGGGCGCTGTGGGAGACAGCGTTAGTTACTGACTAGGTTTGTCTACCTTTCTGTAGGAATTAATGCCAGGGCTTTCTGGGCCTCCAATAGCCCAGAATGACAGTAATCCACTTTCATGACTCCTGCTCTATGCTGTCACTTGTGGCAAGACAATAGTGTGGAAAAAATGGCTTTAATCTTGAAAACATGTTTTCACTGGATTCTCTACCTCTGTCCTCCACCCAGTTCATTTCTCCCTTTCTTCTCATAAACCATTTTAAAGATAAATACTCAAATGAATCCCTCAATATAACTGATCTCAACTTCCACTTTCCCTTTTGGAAACAATTATGTTATTGGTTTACAATTGGTCTGGAGTCATCTAATAAGGAATTTTCATGGACTATCATTTAAACACCAACTAAAGCCTTTCTATGAAGCTTGAAAAACAAAGACTTCAGAACAGAAAATTAAGGAATTTTTCACATGGTTGTTTCTCAAAAATTCATTTTGTATCTCACGATAAAGAGTCCAATATCAGTTAGAAAAGAATGAAAGTCAAGACAATACTAAAAAAGTTACGCACCTACAAATACTCTCTGGATCAAGAAAAATGTGTCTGTAAAAGTGTGAGTGCATTGGGGGTAGAAGGAAAGTGAAGAGAGTAAATCAAGGGTGACTTTCAACAGAACAGGCTAAGGTGTGTGAATTTGTTACTTATGGTATTGTAGGAGAGGGTAGGGGCATTATACAAAATTAAATCAATACTAGAAACTTCTTCCAACTAAAAGTGGAATGAGGAAGGGTGAATGTAAAATGTTTTAGCCAGTGTTTTCATAAAAAAGTAATCCACTGGAATAACTGAAGATCTCTTCCTGCTTCTTGTGTCATATGTATTTTTTGGATATCAAAACTTACAAAGGATGCTAACTGAAAAAAAGCCATTTTCTTTTTTTTTTTTTTTTTTTTTTTTTTACAACAACCTGAAAGAAGAATCTGAACTGCTGTCTTCTTTCCACTGAGGGGTTCTGGGCTGAATCTAAGACTGTAAGATAGGAGTGCATCAGTGAGTAGCCCAAGGTGACTAAAGGTGAGGAAACCTGATATATCTTATTGGGATTGGATCTATTCAATCCCAGCCATAAGAAAGTTGAAAAACCCCTCAGTTGACCTCGCTCTCCTGTGGGAGATCAGGAAGACATAATTTTTTAGGCAAGTCAGCAAAAGTTGTCTCAAAAACTGTAATGCAATGGCATCCCATCTGACATAGGGAAATGCTTCAACGTTTAACTAAAAAATATAGAATGTGAAACACAAGCTGCAGGGCCAAGCTGACAAACTGTCTTGATAGATGAGGGAATCAGGAACCAGTAGTCTACAACTGGAAAACTGCTTTTAAAAAAACAAACAATAAACAAACCAAAAAACACAAACAAAAACACTTCCTGTATCCAGAGGGCAGAAACTGAGGTGACTGACCAGTGCCTCTCTGGCTGGAGCAAACACACATCACTGAGGCGATGCTGGGTTGTAGAAATGGCTTTCTCACGAGGTTGGGAAATTTATGGGCATTTATTTACAGGAGGCTCTGAGTTGGAAACTTTACTGTTCAAAAGCGCTCTGGAGCCAAAGTTGAACCCCATATTTTACAAGCAAAAGCCTAGCTGGGGAGATGTGGAAGGTGGGGTTTTCCCCTCACCCTCAGAATGGGACGTCGGTGAATAAATGTCATTCAGCACAAACGACCTAGATTGAGGAAGAAAAAGAGGAAGGGGAAAAGGAGAGGAGGAAAGAAGAAAGAGAGGGAGGGAGGGAGGACAGAAAGGTAAAGGGGGGAATTTACAAAAAGGGAATTAAGCGGGCTAGTGGCAGAGAGGATTAGCAAGAGGGGCACCCGGGACCTGTTTTTAAATCGCGAGTGCTGCTTTTAAGGAAACACGATACGCACGATCAGGGTCTGGATGTCCCAGTGAACCAATGACCATACACATCACGAGTTTCACACAGATGGCATCATGTCATGCTTTAGTTATCCACTACCGTGAAAGCTGTAGCTTCTCTCTCCTTAAGCAATCACGCCCTGACTGGCCACTTTCTACCCTCTACACGTGGAAAGAAATCGGACTCAGACGGCTCAAGCCCCGAGCCCTCGGCCTCCCAGTGCTGGCTCTGGGAGGCCGGGGCCGCCTCTCGTGACGCGCGCGCTCCTCGCCCTCCACTGGCCGCCCGACTGTGGCGAAGCGCGGCTCCAGCAGGCGCAGCGGCGCCAGGTCCGAGGGGACGATTGCTTTCCACTTTCTGCGGGCGGTTTAGAAACGCGGGCGCTTTTAAATACATCCAGGTTATTATTAGCATGTAACCTGGCCTAACACGATTCAATTATTCACTTAGAGAAAAACACAACGACGCGACACCCCACTTGACGCGCACTTCGAAGAGGCCGGGGGACGCGGCAGGGCCGACGCCCACGCTGAACGCGACCTGTCGCAGGACGTGGCTTAAATTCAAACTCTAGCTTCGAACCTTTAGCTCGAGAACGCGCGCGCGCGCGTGCGAAGAGACCTGGAAACCTCATTTTTCAAAGCCTCTAGAATAAACTTCTAGTCAGCCTGGTCGCCGCTCCGTCCTTTCCTGGGTCTGTGGTAACCCGAGGAGAAACCAGAGCTGAGGCCGAACGTGTCTTGACCGATGGGGCCCGGGCTTCCGGGCGCTCTGGGCCCGGCGGGGTGGGTCGGCCTTGTCTAGTTTCGCTGGAGTGGGGAAGCGGGGGCGCGGGCGGCGGGCTGAGCTGCCCTGTGCCCCCAAGAACTGCGCCACCGCTCGGCCGTGTCCGCCAGCCCTCTTCTGTGCGCGTCCGGCCCCCAGGCCTAGCGCGGCTCTGGCGCGGCCCTGGCTCCGAGGGAGGCTGAGGCCCCTCCTCGGAGCGGTACCGGCAGAGTCAGTCGAAGCCCGGGCTTTCCAGGCCCCCCTTCCCCACGCGCCTTCACGGGCTCATGGGCTGCTCCGAGGCGCAGGCGGGCGGCCGAGATCTTCCTGACTCTAGACTCAAATGCCGAAATGAATTTGGAACCGTCTGTTCCTCCGGGCGCACAGTGTGTCCAGTTGGATTCGTTCCCCGTACCCCGTGGGCCAAACGGCGAGCCCAGGAGAACCTCTCTGGAGGGCCGGATCGTGGTTCCCTGGAGAGCGGGGAGGGTTCGGGGGTGGAAAGTCAGGAACCGAGATTGGGCCAGCAAAGGGGGAGACCCTCTCAGAGGAGAGGGGCTCTCAGGTCAGGAGCCACGGACCTGGAAACCTGAGATGGGGAAGGTTGACAGTGCAGGCTCGCTGGCGGCCTGTCTGCTAAGTGGCCATGTACCCGGCCAGCATGGCCTGCCTTCTCACCCTTCTCACACTTTTGGAGCTCTGAGGCTCCCTCAGGCTGTTTTATGCTCTGGGACTTGACAACAAATAGGGACTAGAGAAGGGTGTAACTAAGTGGAAATTTAGAGGTAGAAGCAAAGCCTATGGAGAGCCTTTAAATCCATTTACATTCTTTTGTTATATACAAATGAAGTTATACGTACAATCGTGTTTTGTCTTCATGTGCTAAAAGTATTACTTTTAAAACGCTAACCACTTAAAATATGCCACAAAATTTGTGACCCTTTTTTTTTTCAGTTTCTTAATTTAACGATATATCCAGTGTTTCAATAAATGCAAATATCTCTGATCTCTCAACCTCTGAATAACAGGTTACTGGAGAGAGGGGAAGGGACCATGGATATTTGTCTGGTGTTTCTCTGGCATATCCTTACCAGGACCATGCTTTGAAAATCGCTTCTTGCATCAATCTGAGATAAATTAACTCGTTTTTTGGGGTAAAATACGTCCTCCTATCATCTGTTGGACTTCAAGAACAATTGAAACTAAGGCCATTTTCCAAATGTACACCTTATGCATATTGTGACTGCCAGTACGTAGTTGGATCTCCTAGGCTTCTATTCTCTGAACCAAAATTCACACGAGGGAATCCCATGAACACAATTGTAGACTCAGTGCAAAATCTGTACATAAAAGTTGGAAAAGACATCTCACAGTGTAATGGTTATTTATTTATTTTTTCTAATTCATATGCCCAACAATGGGGAGCTGGTTTGGGTGGCTTACCGATACAGTCTTGAAGAGAGTAAGTATTATGGTGCATTTTGAGAGAAAAGGAGAATGCCATTTTGGGTTTTGGCGGTGGACAGGAATTAATGATCCAAAGAAACTGATTCCAGGAATTTTTGTTCATACCTCCCCCTCCAACTCCTCCTCCTAACACTCTCCCTTCACCCTTGAAGAAAGGGCAACATTTCTATTTGCTTGAGAGTGAAAGAGGAAAGGAACCAATCTTTAATGAGTATCTATTATGTACCAGATACTTTCTCTTATTTACTTCTCATAATGATACTGTAAAATTGGAATTATTATACTTCCCCTCACCCCAGCATCCCCTCATTCCAGAATAAAGGAAGATCCAGCTAGGTTAAATATCTGTGGTTTCACAGCTGGGAAATAGTAGATCTGGGTTTCAAATCTAGGTCTATAACTTTAAAACCCAGTCTGGTCTTTAGAATCTGGTAGACTGAGTCTCCACAGACTCAAGCAAGCATCACTGGTTGCCGACTGTTGTGGGTACAAGAGAAAAATTTGTTATGAACAAATTTGTTGTGGGCTTGTCTTTTTCTTCTCTCCTTTCTCTGGAAGGAAGCCTCTTAATTCTGGCTCCCCTTAGGATCTTTTGGCTACGGAGAGATTGACTAAAAGCGGTAATATAAAAGTCTGTGCCTTTTTCCATACCAAACTTGGGCCTAGAGTTTAAACTCAATTTTCAGATTATAGATCTCAATTGGCATTAACTCTAAGGCTATCCATAGGCTGGCTTCATCCAGTTAATGATTTCATGAGGACAGACTCACATAGGTCAAACTAAGTATCACTGTTAACACTCTAGCCTCAGAAACCCAAAGGATGGGAGGGAACTATAGTAGTAGCAGAACACATGACTGCTAATTAACCTTATTAACATCTGCAAACCAGTGAACATTTATACTTTTATTTTTTCAGGAAGGCAATTACAATTTTTTGCCTTTTATTAACTACCTCCCCCCATCCCTGATAGTCACTTATATCAAAACTGCCCTTTAAAAGGTCAGTAGAAATTATTTTAAAACATTCAAATATAAAAAAGTATTGTTATTTTAATAGGCACTGTGAATACTTTAATTTGTATCTTGTATTAAATTAAACATATGGTGAACAAGGTATAATAGATTTTCTATAATTTTGCTGCCAATGTGGCAACAGCAGCCAGTTACTCTCACCAGCAGACTTGTCAGTGGTTTGTTTACTAGCTTATTTGAATTAAAATAAAGCTTCGCTTCTGCTGACTGCACATCATTATCTATGAGACCATAATCCTGCTAGCAAATCCTATATCTTCCAGAACTGGCTCTTTTGTTTGGGATTACTGAGAGCTTAGCCTATAACAAAGAGGAATAAGGCATCCCTCTCATCCTCATAATTAAGTGTGGGGACTAATTTAGAAACAAACCCAGAAAGATGTACTATTTGGAGTTATATTTCTATACAGAATAGAGGAGAAACAGGATAGGCCAAACACCTGATTGTTAACAGAATGTTTAAACTATTAAGCAAGTGTACTACAGGAATCCAGCTTGTTAAAATTAAGAGCAACAGCAAATAAGGCATTGATGGCCTTTGCACGGGGCAGTAATTCTGTATGAGGGATCTGAAGGTATGTTTGGGAAGAGGAAGTATTAGGGTGTCAAGCTGGAGATGTGCTGTGTACTTTCTCAATGCCATTTATTGTCTTCTTTCATTTTTCTAACAGGCTGCACAATTAAGAGTTATTGTTATGAGTAGAGTTGTTAAAATGCTGAATCAAAATAGCAAAACACTTTTTTATTCACCAGAACAAATATAACTTTTGAAAATTGTCATTGGAATTGGTTAACATTTTACTTCCAAGGTGCATAAAATTTAGCAGAAAGAAAAGAATAGGTGATTTCCTGGCCCTTTCCATGGCTCAAAACAAACCTCCATGTATTCTTATAGCCCAATTCTATCTGTATTTAAGGAGATAATTTTACAAATAGGATGTATATAAAAACAGCCTTCACAATCTACCATCCATTTATAAACTGATGTCTGTTTGATAAAGAAGAGAGAAAACACAAGGGTTGATTTATCAATGTCTTCAACATTAATTGTCACAGATGGGAATTCTCAGAACCTCTGTGAAACCAAACCAGACTCTGGCGAATTATAAAGCAGGTCCTTAGACTTTAAAAACATTTAGGCAAAGTGACAGTTCAGAACATCTGTTAGCCTTCTGTCTGAGTATAAACTAGATGTCATGGAGTGCACAGCTGTAGGCATTTTAGGCTTTTTTTTGCCAACATCTGTCACAGCAGTACAATAATATAGGTAATTATCAACACCTTATATAAACTGTTTGCTATTTTAATTTTTAGAAAGAGTAAAATTAGTGTTACAGTCCTTGGCAAAAATAATTGAGATGAATATAATCATCCTTATCTAAAGATGAATAAATGATCCGATCATTCTTTGAAAAGCACACATTTTGAATATTTTCTGCAGCCAATATGGGTATTATATCATTTTTAAAAGCAAAAATTGTAAGTGATCTTGTTTTTGAAAAATAAAAGAAAAATAAAGACAAACCACAGGCCAAAGTAATTTAAGGGAAAAGGAAGAAAGAGGCCAATAATTTGCTATCCAGAGCAACCAAAAGTGATATAATTTGTGGTAAAAAGATAGCATTTGTTAATATCACACGTTGCGGCATTGATTTCATCTTTGTAAAAATTAAAAATTCATTTTATAATGTAATCTATAGTAGTGAATTATTTTAAAAATTGCCTTCCTCCTCTATCTTCTCCTGGTCCTAGAATTTTTGCAGAGAAATGGCAAATAAACCTGTAACTCATATCCTGCCACCTTAGTTAATTTGAAAAGCATTAGCTCTCCATATAAGTCTAAGGACCATTTATTCCATTAATACCACCTGGATATGAATCATCTACAGTGTATATCCTAAGGGCATTATTGTCTCATACCTGATTCTCTTGACCTATACCATAATTGTTTTCAGTCTAAAGGACTCAGAACAGCAAGACTATATTCCAAAGCACCTGTTCTGGGGAAGATGCCAGTCAATAATGTCTTATTGAAAGACCAGGTCCAGCTAGAGGAAATAAAGGAATTGAGCTGCAGTTGGATTTCATCATCTAAACATGCAATGTAATCTTAACCAATTCATTACACACCCCTTTTGTTTCCATTACAAAAGGGATGTTACCTTTGTCAGAGGTTGTAATTCCAGTATGTTCAAGCAAAGACAAGGGAGAAATTGAAAAAGTGCTATCAATTCTACCCACAGCCAGGAAGAGCCATAGGGTCAGAAGGCCATTGTCACTGCCCCATGTACAGTTCAGACTAAACCATAGATAGCTAAAGTTTTCATTGAGCTAGAAAGGTATAATAAGGGAGAGTCACAGAAAATACTGAGTAAGAATTGGAGCAGGAAATCATTTTTGAATACGTTTGGCTTAACACGTATGAAGTTGAACCAAATGGTTGTCTCTATTTGGGCAATAGTTGTGGATGCTTAAAATTATGCTTTCTTAGAATAATCTTGTGGAGGAGGCAAATTTTCTTAATAGGCGGTCACTATGGCAAAAACAATGAATCACAAATTTCAGCATTCATAATCTAAAGGTCTAGAAAGGGTTAAAGGGGAAAGAGAAGGAGGAAGTAAATATAGCTATAAAGGGCAGACAGCTTGGCCCAAAAGGAAGGATTAAGAATGAAGAAAGTGATTAAAAAGAAAAGAAAAGAAAGAAAAAGAAAAAAGAAGGTGTGATAGATACTGACAGAAAATAAGGCTATCTGAGAGGGTGGGGGAGGAGCAAGGAGGATATTGATTACCAAATGGAGTATTAGGGACCAATTTAAAATTTAGGGACTGTGAGTGTTAGTGCTTCCTAAAGAGTGTTCCCTTGTAAGAAATGCGTCTTAGAGAAACGTTTTAAACTAATATGTTAGTGGTATGGTTTTGAAGCCTGTTAAAGTGGGTTCACTTGATACTTCTCAATGTTATATTTCTTTACCAGTGAGGAAAACTCAGTGTATTTTGAGGTCTAGTAAAGGGGAAAAAAAGAAAGTAAACCATTTTCCAAACAACTTGGAAAATATCTTATTTCAATAATGAATTTGATTCCTTAAGGACATTACTTTTTTGTCATCTGGTTTTAAATATTTGGAACAAAGTAATGAAATAAGGATATCTGCAAATATTAGATATTTGAGTGAACTTCAAAAATCATTCTTTACTAAAGTTAAGTTTATAAGAAAATATATATTACTTTAGAGTTTACATTGTGAATTTGAACGCATATTGTCTGTAAATATCTCTCCTTGATTGCTTGGCACTCTTGGATTGATAAGAATAGTACTTTGTTAGGGTCCACTTTATATTTTGAAAATTATTTTCTAGAAGTCAGAGCTAGCATATCCACCCTCTGAAACACACACAGTTTGCAGTCAGCGTGCTCTCATCTTCTACCCTCTTTTGTGCTATCGCCTCCCCCGGCTTGTGCCCACTTCCCTCATCTTCTTTCATTAAGTGTCTTAATCCAGGCTGATCTTTCCTAGGTAGTATCCTAGGCTTGCCCCATCCTTCAGCTTTTCAAAATCTGAAACAAATGGCTAATAGATGGATTCACCAAAATGTACTGATGACTGATAACAATGTGCTTTTTCTTCAAAGTTACTAGCCTTATGCCATAAGCTTTTGAAGGAGGGGGGTTGCAGATCTTGGTCGGTTTTGTATCCTCTGTATCACTCAACAAAATGCCTTCTCCATAGCAAATACTCATTAACTTGTAAGTGAATATTTGTTGAGTTTTGTTTTTTTCTCCCTAAATCTAGTCATAAATCACTAAGTGAGCGTATTCTTTTATTTTTTTAACTTAAAAATTTTGGTGACTTATATTTTAGGTTCCACTAGCTAGAGATACAGTGGTCAGGTAGAATTGAGCCTTTAAAAGTAATATTATTTTTTTCCCTATTGGTGTTTATTATCAGCATAGTAAAGATAAATTTTAAAATGAAGATGTAATCTGTAATACTACAACCTTAACACCATAAATAATTTAATATTTCTATATTCCCTCCTGATCTTTGGCCCACAGATACTTAAAAATTGTATTTATATAATACATTTATTTTTATGTTTATTTAATTTTACTGTGTTTTGAAATTGAATTTGTCAGTAAGGGACACAGCATTCCTCTAAATATTACAATTTCCAGTGGTGGAATTTTAGGTCCCCACAAAAAGCCTGAGAAAGACATTTTTGGAATGGGGAGAGCTTTTCAGAATTTTCTGTCAAACTAATACAAGGCCAGTGTCCAAAAATAGCTAATCTTCTATGATTTAAATAACAGGATCTTCAGTTATAGAAGGGGAAATTGGAAGCATGGAATTTCGGGGACTTAAAGTAGTCCTGAGAGAAAGAGAAGATCCAAACTGGGAATTAATAGTTGGTATTAACTCCATTTTAACCGTTGCTAACTGGAGGTATTTATCTGTCCTTCCTGGAGTCCATTTAGAAAAAAAAAACCCAGATCTCCAAGTTTTTCTGTCCTTATTACAAATATATTCCTCATAATAGTTTCCTCAAAAGGGTTTGGATGTGTAGGCCATATTCACCAGCATGGAAAAAAATTAATTTTCCTATTATCAATGCAATCAGCCACTCCTACCATCACCCTTGCAAGCAGCCCAAAGTCCTTCACAGAAGAAACACTGGAATGTTTTGTTAATCGAGGGATCATATTGGACATTTTCAAGTGTTATGGAATTAATATTTTTACCACTATAGAGCCAAAAAGATTTGGAAGAACTGCCACAGTGCAGAGTTTAGCCTTGAATGTCCATTACCATCAAATACAATGATTAGAAGAATACAAAAAAGTAGTTGATTAGAAATATGCACTTGAATGCAGCCCATTTCTCTCCTTTTTCACACCCTATTATGACCTTAATATTCACTGTGGTACTTATATATTTAATAAGTAGTGATTCCCTTTGACATACACACCACACACACACACACACACACACACCACATTCCTAGACACCCAATTGCAGGAGGCTAATCTGTTATGCAGTGCAGTTTAATCAACCATTTTTTCTTTAAGTGGGATGGCATTTAGAGCATTTTTCTTTCCTAACGTGAAACCAAAATCTTACAAGGCTGCCACCAATACGTAATATTGTCAGTCTAAACATAGAAGGAGATTGCTTCCTTTTGAAAAGCTAGAGTTCATAGGATCACAGAGCAAGATCTTCTGGAATTCTCTGTCTTATAATTCAGCTTATCCCAAAGAGGCCAGGAAATCAGGCCACAGGCCAGGCAGAGAAAACTGTGCTACATAGAAAATGCAGAGCTGATTCCCATCTTGCACCTGCAGAATCTGCTGTCAGCTGTTCAATTCTAAGTTCTGTGGCTTTTCCGGATTCCTGCTTGTTGGCTGTCTAATTTATTAACTCCTTAATATCTGCAGCAAAGACAGCACAGGCAAATATTTATGGGACTGAGAAAAACACACAAAAATGAAAGGGTGATTGAGGAGGCTGACTGAATTTTGTGTTTACTTCAAAGTCTAAGTGGTCATTGCTGAGAACTGTTTCAACAGCTGCACATAGTCCAGAGTAGCATCTCAAAATTCAGCCTTGACTTCCTAGCCCAGGCCATTCATTCCACCTTCACCAGCCAGCTAGCCATTCAGTACATCATCCTTATTTTATGTTGCAGGCAAAAAGCCAACAAAAATATGGTCACCTTTAAAAGGCTTTTAAACAGTGAGCACCTCCCTCCTTTCCCAATTGTTCCTTGCTTTTCGCATTCCTAGTTAATAGGTTTTTAAAGCAGTTTCCCCAACTCTTTTCCTGCCACATACTGTCTTGCCTAGCATCTATGCAGCAAAAGGCTGTTCTTCAAGAGGCTTTTATATCTATTGTACTTCTTTATGCCTTTCAACTGCTAACTCTTCAGGTAGGGGCTAGGTTTCTTGTTTAGCATATTTTGCATGTTCCAAGCCATTTACAGCAACTACTGCAAAAGTGAAGATAAAAATAAAAATAATAAATACAGTCATTTTACATGAAGTTTAGGGGTCATGTCGGCAGTTTTCTATTTGCAAAGGTATCTCTTAAATATCCAACAAGAGGAATACTTTCAGGGAGTGTACCATTTTGAGTTTACATGTAAAGGTTAATATAAGTTTTTTTTTTTTTATGAGAATTAAATTTCCCTGGTAAGTCTTGGGGCTTTAACTTGTTGAAACATTGATACACTGTCAGGCTATTTGGAAATCCTTCTCCTTTGCCTGATCTTATCAAGAGAAAAAAATAAGAAAAGTTTGCAAATCATGGGACTAGAAAACTTGAATATTGACAGTTGGTAAAGAGCTAAAGGTCTATATTTACATTTTTCTTTTAACAAGTATTTAACAAGTATTTCTATTAACAAGTATTGTCTGCTGTGTGCCAGGAATTATGCTTAGGCATGAGATGTAAAGATCAATAAGAAATAATTTCTGTCCTAGATGAAGCTCACAGTCAAGTGAGAAGAAAGCAGAGTAAATAAGCTATTAATTAAATGTATATTTTGAGAAATAATGCTTTGTGGCTTTGTGTGAAATTAAAATGGTTTGTTTAGCTCAGAGATAAGAAATCTAAGGTAGGTAAGTATGCTGTTAAAACTTGAAGTAAACAAGCATTTTCACTCCTGACCGCTGAAAAAAATAATGACTAGCATTCTCTTTTAAAATACTGTAATTACAATAGGATATTCTTTTTCAGGCCCTGCAATGCTGTATGCTTTATCTTCCACATTGATACCAGTGATCTCATCATGTTGCCAAAATGAATTGAAGTTTTCTAAGCAATGAAGCCATTATAAATTATTCAAATACTTAAGTCTTATAATATGTTCTTTCTTCCTGGCTTTGACCAGTGGGTGATATTTTACAGTAAGTTATAGAAAGCTAGATTAGCGAAGCCATTCAAGGATGGAACTGTTTGTCACAAATTTTTTTTCTCCTCTGTGCTACTGCTATGCCTGGCACAAACTTTACATTTGGATTTTTCTCCTACTATTTGTTTGTAGTTCTTTCTTCTCTTTAAAGAAGGGATCATACATTTATGCCTTATGATATCCTTCATGCCTAACATAGTGCTTGGCACATAGTATAGGATTATGAATGAACGAATAAATAAACAAACATGTTTAAGCTTTTCTTCATATGGAAGTAGAAAACAGATTACTCAGCCACCTGTATCAGTCTATCTTTAACAACACATCTTTTTTATTTTATACGTAATAATTCATAGATTAGCTTCTAAGATGAGCTGGTTACTCAATATATTCAACTTCTGATAGCCAGGAGTACCATATTTATTTTTTTTTTCACTGATTATTTATAAAAATACAGTTAAGATAGTTTTGTTAAGATGAATTCGTATGGTGTATTTAAGGAGGAAGTAACTGCAAGAAGTACTTCAGTAAAAGGCCCAATAGACTGATAATTTGCTGTTTTTTTTGTTTTTGTTTTTGTTTTTGTTTTTTGAGACGGAGTTTCGCTCTGTTGCCCAGGCTGGAGTGCAGTGGCGCGATCTCGGGTCACTGCAACCTCCGCCTCCTGGGTTCACGCCATTCTCCTGCCTCAGTCTCCTGAGTAGCTGGGACCACAGGCGCCTGCCATCACGCTGGGCTAATTCTTTTGTATTTTTAGTAGAGATGGAGTTTCACCATGTCAACCAGGATGGTCTCGATCTCCTGACCTCGTGATCCGCCTGCCTTGGCCTTCCAAAGTGCTGGGATTACAGGTGTGAGCCACCGCGCCTGGCCAAGAATTTTTATTCACAAAAGTCACACTTACTTTGGATTAGAAATTATACAATTATGGGTCATGTGATCAATCTCACACCTTATGTTGAACAGAATATTCTGTACGTAGTTTACAGAATCTAAAACCTTTAAAAAGTCTAAAAATACACAGATGCTACAGAATATAGCTATGCTTGCATCTAAAAAGAAAAAAAAATACCTAAGAAACAAAGGAAATGTCTTCCAAATCTTTATTAAAAATAGTTATTTCTGATGATTTTTCATTATTACTTTATTCAATGAATATTTATTGATCACTGATTATGTGAAGGGGGCTTATATAGGTGCTGTAAGGGAAAAAAATGAGTAAGAAATAGTCCCTGCCCTCAGAGAACTTTGAACCTGGTATATAAGATGACAATACAAAAATAATATGTTGTAAAGCAGAATATAATTAAAGTCTTATGAAAAACACATTAGGGAGGTAAGATTTGAGTTGGACCTTGAAGAATGTAAATCTGCAGAGATGTGTGGAAGGTTTGATAAGCAGAGAAAACAGTATGATGTGCTAGTTAAGTTTTCTTGACTGGAACCTGGGGGACATACTGGGATGGGGGCTTGCATAGGTTAAGGTCACATAGTAGAGACATTTGGATACAGACCATGAAGTCTAGACTTACATCCAGGGAACACTGGGCAGTTACTTTTTAAATCAGAGAATAGAAATATTGTATTTTGGGGAAAGATCAGGCTGTCAATCTGTTTGATGGCTAGGTGTGAGGGCAGGAAAAACTAGCTCTGGGAAGCTGAGTTGGGAAGGTGTTGTGAAATTCCGGGATGGGAATATTCTATTGGATTTTGGCTGTGGCAATTGAAAGGAGAATATGAATACTGGGTGAATACTGTAGCTATTGGAGTATCCTAAATAGGAGTGATGAAAAGCAACAAATAGGAGTCAAGTACAGCACCAAAATTTTGGGCTGAGAAGAGATCGGTGGTATTGGGAATAGAAAGGGGAAAGTCAGGTGGAAGAACTAATTTAGTGGGAAATATATGAATATGGTTTTGATCCTGTTGTATTTGAATTGCTGTTAGAATGTTCAAGTTGGGGATAGCCTCCAGAGAGTAATGAAAATGGATGAATTTGGGAGATAGGTCAGGGCTGGAGGTAGAGATTTTGGAATCTTTGGCATAGTGATGATAATTTAAGCTATTCAAGAAAATAAAATCTCAAAGAGAGAGTGGGGGGCAGGTGAGAGAAGAGAAAAGTTGACAGAACCCAGACACCTACATTTAAGAACATAAGCCCATAAGGGGAGACAGTGAGTCATCAGAAAGATCAAAGGAATACTAAAATTGTGAAGGGTTATAGGGATCAGGAAAGGAGTTTACAAAATGAGCCATGGTCAGTAGCAACCAGAAATTTTCACTTCTTAAAAAAAGTTCTCATGTTAAAAACATTGTCTGTGTTTCTTCCATATATCTTTGGTGTTATATGTCTCACAAATAATGTTCTGTGTTTGAAGGCATGCACACACAAAACTATTAGTAATCATTAAAGTGGAAGAGTGTGTGTGGTGGGGAAGGGGAAGTGTCACATTTTCTCTTTATTAGTCAGGTATGTTAGTCAAGGTCTCAGGAGGAAACAGATGGCATATTCAAATGGAGATAATTTTAGGTTTTACTAAAACTTAGTAAAGAAACTAAGTTTACGAACATGTAGGCAAAGTGCAGGGAAACCACAAAAGATAATGTAGTATCCCAGTGCCAGGAATAGCAGAAGTTAACATCCCTAGGTCCAAATAGATGAGCAGAGGAAGCAATATTTGGAACTCAGAGAATGATAGAGGGAGGACCACATGGACCCCACAGATCAGCACAACTATTATATAGCCAAGTGGTAGAGGTCGCTTCCTTGGTCAGGCTTCTGACTCTGGTCGAGGAAACAACAAGCCTGAAGGGACTTCCAGGAAGGGAACTAGGGAAGTGCATATCCTGACCACACTCCCCTGTTTCTTGGATTTCTTGTTGGAGATTGGTCTAACACAATTGGAAGCTAGCTCTCAAGGGAACATGTATATACATATATACATGCGTTCTGAGGCAGAACAGGGAAGGCAAAAGGGTCTGTATTGGTAAATGGAAGATATGTGGCACAAACTGGATTATGTGAATTTAGAAACAAAGTCATAGTAACCAACATGGCTTGGTACTGGCATGAAAACTGACACATGGACCAACGGAACATAATAAAGAACCCAGAACTAAATCTACGCATTTATGGCAAACACATTTTCAACAAAGGCACCAAGGAATGTACACTGTGGAAAGGACAGTCTGCAATAAATGGTACTGGGAAAACTGTATATCCATATGCAAATAATGAAATGAGACCTCTCTCTCACCATACACAAAAGTCAAATCAAAATGGATGAAATATTTAAATGTAAGACCTGAAACTATAAAACTGTTAGAAGAAATAATTGGGGAAATTCTTCAGGACATTGGTCTGGACAAAGATATCTTGAGTAAAAACCCCCTGGCTTACAAGACCTAAAAATTACAGGCAACCAAAGCAAAAATTGACAAATGAGATTATATCAAACTGAAAAACTTCTACACAGTAGAGAAAACAATCAACAAAGTATCAAGACAACCTAAGGAATGGAAGAAAATATTGGCAAACTATTTATCCAACAACGGATTAATAATCAGAATATATAAGAAACTCAAACAACTCAATAGTAAAAACCAAATAATCCAATTTAAAAAATGTGGCTATGGCAGGAGTGGCAGCTATGACAGCTATAACAACAGAGGCGGAGGCGGCTTTGGCAGTGGTAGTGGAAGCAATTTTGGAGGTGGTGGAAGCTACAATGATTTTGGCAATTACAACAATCAGTCTTCAAATTTTGGACCCATGAAGGGAGGAAATTTTGGAGGCAGAAGCTCTGGCCCCTATGGCAGTGGAGGCCAATACTTTGCAAAACCACGAAACCAAGGTGGCTATGGCGGTTCCAGCAGCAGCAGTAGCTATGGCAGTGGCAGAAAATTTTAATTAGAAAGCAAAGCTTAGCAGGAGAGGAGACCCAGGGAAGTAACAGGGAAGCTACAGGTTACAACAGATTTGTGAACTCAGCCAAGCACAGTGGTGGCAGGGCCTAGCTGCTACAAAGAAGACATGTTTTAGACAAATACTCATGTGTATGGGCAAAAAACTCGAGGACTGTATTTGTGACTAGTTGTATAACAGGTTATTTTAGTTTCTGTTCTGTGGAAAGTGTAAAGCATTCCAACAAAGGGTTTTAATGTAGATTTTTTTTTTTTTGCACCCATGCTGTTGATTGCTAAATGTAATAGTCTGATCATGACGCTGAATAAATGTCTTTAAAAAAAAAATGGATAAAAGATCTGAATAGACATTTCTGAAAAGAAGACATACAAATGGCCAATGTGTATATGAAAAAATGCTCAGCAACCTTAATGATCAGAGAAATGCAAATCAAAACCACAATGAGATATTATCTCACCCCAGTTAAAATTACTATTAGCAGAAAGAAAATAATAAATGCTGATGACTATGCAGAAAAGGAGAACCCTCATACACTGTTGGTGGAAATGTAAATTAGTATAGCCACTATGGAAAACACTATAGAGGTTCCTCAAAAAACTAAAAAATAAAACCTACCACACGATCTAGCAGTCCCACTGCTGAATATATATTCAAAAGAAATAAATCAACATATCAAAGAGATGTCTGTACTCCCATGTTTATTACAGCTCTATTCACAATAACAAAGATATGGAATCAATCTGAATGCCTATGAACAGATGAATGGATAAAGAAAATGTGGCATATATATACACAATGGAATATTATTTAGCTAAAAAAATGATGAAATACTGTCATTTGTAGCAACATGTATGGAGCTGGAGGACATTATGTTAAGTAAAATATGTCTGGCACAGAAAGACAAATATTCTGTGTTCTTATTCACATGTGGGAGCTAACAAAATTGATCTTGTGGGGGTAGTGAGTAGAATGGTGGTTATCAGAGGTTGGGAAAAGTAACTTTCTGCATGGTTTATGCATTCACATGATCCTAATTTTGTAAGGTACATCAGTATATAAAATAATAACTGAAGAAAAAGAAGCTATAACCTCCCCACCAAAAAGCCCCTAGCTCACAGAGTTTTCCAGTGGGGTTTTACAAAACTTTCAAGAGCTTGATGATATGTATCTTATTTCATTTTTTTCTCTATTAAAATTGGCAAATAAAAGTATAATTATGTACAACATGTTTTAAAATATATTTATATTGTGGAATAGTTAAATCGTGCCAATTAACATATGTATTACCTCACATACCATTTTTTTGTGAGATAATACCTATTTTGTATTAATTGCTTCAGAAAATGAAAAAAAGAACAAAAGAAAAGCTGCCCAGTTGCCTAGCTAATTTTATAAGGCTATATAATCTTGATTCTCAAACTAAATGAGAAAGCCATAAACCTACTTCACTTATACATGTAAGTGCAATAGTCCTAAATAAAATATTAGCTAACCAAAGTTAACAGTTCATGTAAAGATAACACATATTGATCAAGTAGTGTTTATCCCAAGATTGAAAGGATAGGACAACATCAGAAAAATGTATCAATATATTTCACTTTAATACTAGGCCAAAGAAGACATAAGATATGATGATCTCATTAGACACAGAACAAGCATTTTATTTATGATAAAAAGGCAAAATAAAGTATTAATAAAGTACTTATGATAAAATTTACAGAATATTAAGAATATCAAGGAAATTCCTGGACTATTTACAAAAAGACTTATGAGAAAATAAACTGACAAGAATAAATTTAGAAGCATTTCCTTTAAAACAAAGAAGAAAAGAATGTTTACAGTTTCCAATTACATTCCATTTACATGTTTACCATCTCAATGTAGTATTAGAGGCCCTGTCTATCTTTAAAGACAGGATAAAGGCATAAGTCATCTTAGGACTGGATAAGAAGATATAAAAAATCATTATTGGTAGATGACATGTTTACATATATAGAGAATTCTATTGAATCAACATTCTATGAGTACTAACAAAAGTTCAGCAAGATTGATAGAAGTATACAAAGCACCCAAGAAAGCACTTTAAAAAGGAATAGCCAATTTAGTCATAAAATAAAAATAAGATACAGTATTATTATAAGAAATTATAAATCTGGCCAGGAGCAGTGGCTCACACCTGTAATTCCAGCACTTTGAGAGGCTGAGGTGGGTAGATCACTTGAGGTCGGGAGTTTGAGACCAGCCTGGTCACAAGGTGAAACCTCGCCCCTAATAAAAATACAAAAATTAGCTGGGCGTGGCGGCAGGCACCTGTAATGCCCACTACTTGGGAGGCTGAGGCATGAGAATCACTTGAACCCCAGAGGCAGAGGTTGCAGTGAGCTGAGATCATGCCACTGCACTCCAGCCTAGGCAACACAGCAAGACTCCACCAAAAAAAAAAAAAAAACTCTCTCTATCTATCTATCTATCTATCTATCTATCTATCTATCTATCTCTCCATACTCAAAGCAATCTACAGATTCAATGGCATCTCTATGAAATTCCCAGTGGCAATTTTTACCGAAATGGAAAAAAAAATCCCAAAATTTATATGTAACCACAAAGACAATGAATAGCCAAATCAATCTGAGAAAGAATAGACCTAGAGGCATCACACATCCTGATTTTAAAATATATTGCAAGGCAATGGTAAACAAAACAGTATGGTACTGGCATAAAGACAGGCAAATAGACAAATGGAACATAATAGAGAGCCCAGAAATAAATTCATGCAGATACAGTCAATTGATCTTTGATGAGGGTGCCAAGAATATATAATGGGGAAAAGGATAGTCTCTTCAATAAATGATGCTTGGAGAACTGAATATCCACATGCAAAAGAATGAAATCGGACCCTTATCTTACATCACACACAAAAATCAATTCTGAACAGATTAAGGACAAATCTAAGTCCCCAAACTATAAAACTCCTAGAGGAAATTGTAGGTAAAAAGCTTCATGACATTGGTCTTGGCAATCATTTTATGAATATGACACCAAACGCATAGGTAACCATCACCACAACGAAAACGTAAAGCAAAAACCAACCAAACAAATGGGACTGTATCAAACTGAAAAAGTTTCTGCACAGTAAAGGAAACAATAGAGTTAAAAGGCAACCTGTGGAATGGGAGAATATTTGCAAACCATATATCTGATAAGGGGTTAACCTCCAAAATATGAGGGAATTTCTCAATGCTAGAAAAAAACTAATAACCCCATTAGAAAATGGGCAAAAGACTTGAATGGACATTTCTCCAAGGACATATAAATAGCAAATGGACATAGAAAAAAAAATCCTCAACAGCACTAATCATCAGGGAAATACAAATCGAAACCACAATAAGATATTACTTCACACCTCTCAGGATGTCTATTATCAAGAAAACAAGTATCGCCAAGGATGCGGAGAAATTAGAACTCTTACATACTGTTGGGGGAATGCAAAATGGTGCAGCTGCTACAGAAGACAGCATGGAAGTTCCTTAAAATAAAGAACTACCATATAATCTAGCAATCCCACTCTGGGAATTCAACCAAAAGAATTAAAATCAGGATCTCAAAGATATATTAGCATCTCTATGTTCATTGCTGCACTATACATACGAACCAGGATGTGAAAACAGCTGAAATGTCCATCACCAGATTAATGAATAAAGAAAATGTGGTATATACCTAAATGGAATACTATTCAGCCATAAAAAAAGAAACTCTACAATATGTAACAACATTGAGGACATTATTCAAGTGAAATAAACCAATCACAGAAAGGCAAATACCATATTATTCCATTTATAACAGGAATCTAAAATAGTTAAATTCATACATCAAAAGTGGAATGGTGGTTGCCAAAGGCTAGAGGAGGGGTAAATTGGAGTTACTAATCAATGGGTATCATGTTTCAGTCAAGGAAGATGACTAAGCTCTAGAGATCTACTGTAAAACACTATCTATAGTCAATAATAATGTATTGTACACTTAAAATTTTGTTAAGAGGGTAGGTCTCATGTTAAATGCTCTTACTCACCCCCCAATAATAATTGTAATTACATTTCAGGACAAATCAAGAAGGACTATTTGTTGTTCCTTTATATTTCTTTCTTTATCTATTCAACAAACATGAAGTGCCTCCCCCAGGCTTACTACCAGAAGTTTACCCAAGCTGACATTGCATTCTTTCTGTGGCTTCTACTAAGAGACATCTTTTCTTCCTTATACAAAGCATAGGTGTTTAAAAGATAAAAATAAAAGTAAACTGCAGGGCTGGGCGCGGTGGCTCACACGTGTAATCCCAGCACTTTAGAAGGCGGAGGAGGACGGATCACGAGGTCAGGAGACAGAGACAGAGACCATCCTGGCTAACACGGTGAAACCCCATCTCTACTAAAAATACAAAAAATTAGCCGGGTGTGGTGGCGGGTGCCTGTAGTCCCAGCTACTTAGGAGACTGAGGCCGGAGAACGGTGTGAACCCGGGAGGCGGAGGTTGCAGTGAGCCAAGATCGCGCCAGTGCACTCCAGCCTGGGCAACAGAGAGAGACTCTGTCTCAAAAACAAAACAAAACAAAACAAAACCCAGTAAACTGCAATGCCAGAACAAGTTTTGCTGATGCTCCTCCTCCCTTGCATTAGTGATTTAATAATAACAGCTATATTTTTCCATTTCTTTCTTAAGTGTCTTACTGTCTTCCTTATTATATAATTCCTATTAGGTAGTATGTTATGCATTTTTTGGGGAAAAACCATTGCTGAGAGTGAAATCGGCGTCCCCAGATTTGCTATCTACTAAACCTCTTTTAAATAAAAATGTGCGTTAAAATTAAAAAAAAAAATCCTCATTCTAATGTTTCCTTTAGTAGAAAGACAGCAAAAGACATTAGATTTGAATAAGTGATGAAATAGACTATGCTTACGGTTGGTATGCCGTAACCTAGTATAATTATCAATTCTGTGTAAGTATACATACAAAGAAAATAAAATTCCAATACAAAATTTAATTGAATTTTTAAAGAACACAACAAATTCTGAAATTTATGTGGACGGCTAAAGGCCCAAAATGTCTAAAGAAAAGCATAATAAATCATGGGCTTTATAGATGGTATTACTCTCACTCATCAGATATTAAGACATACTATAAATGATAATGATAAATGTTGTTAACCCAGCAATATATAGACCAATAAAACAGAATTGAAAAAAACAAAACAAACAAAGAAAGAAAACAGAGTTGCGAACTCAAAAATAGATCTGAAGATCAAGTTTATGTGAGGACTTGTAATGTGATAAACATCTAGTGGCTCATGCCTGTAATTCCAGCACTTTGAGGGGCTGAGGTGGGAGGAACACATTAGGCCAGAACTTCCAGACCAGCCTAAGCAACATAATAAAAACCCATCTCTACAAAACAAAAAAATTAACACTAAACATTTGTCTCACAAAGGAATTAAAAATGGACAAATTGTTTAGCATTAATAGATGACGTTAGGATACATGTCTCATCATGTGAAGAAAAATACAGATTTCGAACTTACACAAAGGTTGTCTGTTGACAGATGAAAGACCTAAATGTAATAGATAAATCTATAAAGATGATAGAAGAAAATATGAAATAAAATTTTTGTCACCAAGAAGTGGGGAAAAGTTTCTTAAACAAAATGTCAAAAGTACCAACTATAAGTCAAAAAGTGTGGTTGAATTTGGCTGCACCAAAATTAAGAAATTTTGTTCAATGTATGTAACATAGATAAAGTTAACAAACATATTGTTATTTCCAATATTTAAAAACTAGCAGGGATAATATGCAAAACATGTGAGAACTTCTTAAATTAACAAGAAAAAGATAGGAAACAAAAATAAAAATTTCTAACAGGGTAAACAGTTCATAGAGGAGGTTTAAATAAATAACAAATATATCATGAGTTGCTAAAGATTATTATGAAGAGACAAAACGCAGATTAAAACATTGATGAGATGAGATATCACTTTATTTGTATTTGAATGGCAGCAATTAAAAAGGTGGATAATACCAAGTATTGGAGAGGGATTACAGGTATGTGTCTCCACACCCAGCTAATTTTTGTATTTTTAGTGAAGACAGGGTTCTGCCATGTTGGCCAGGCTGGTCTTGAACTGCTGGTCTCAAGTGATTCACCCACCTCGGCCTCCCAAAGTGCTGGGATTTCAGGTGTGAGCCACCACGCCTGGCCTATTTATTTAGAGACAGAGTCTCACTCTGTCACCCAAGCTGGAGTGCAGTAGCCCAATCTTGGCTCACTGCAACCTCTGCCTCCCGGGTTCAAGCGATTCTCCTGCCTCAGCCTAAGTAGCTGGGATTACAGGTGCCCACCACCATGCCTAGCTAATTTTTGTATTTTTAGTAGAGATGGGGTTTCACCATGTTGGCCAGGCCGGTCTTGAACTCCTGACCTCAAGTGATCCACCCGCCTTGGTCTTCCAAAGTGCTAGAATTATAGGTGTGAGCCACCGTGCCAGGCTTTTTCTTTTTTTTGAGATGGAGTCTCACTTTGTCACCCAGGCTGGAGTGCAGTGGCATGATATGGGCTCCCTGCAACCTCTGCCTCCCGGGTCCAAGCTATTTTCCTGCCTCAGCCTCTTGAGTAGCTGGGATTATGACCAGCTAATTTTTGTATCTTTTAGTAGAGACAGGGTTTCACTATGTTGACCAGGCTGGTCTCAAACTCCTGACCTCAAGTGATCCACTTACCTCGGCCTCCCAAAGTGCATGGATTACAGGCCTGAGCCATCATGCCTGGACCCATTTTGTAATTAAAAAAAATAAAATAAAACAGTTTTCTTGTACTATGCATTTTTGGGGGTGTCTCCTGTACTCTTATTTTTTCCTAAGAGAGAATCAGGGTATTTTAGCTAAAAGTCAAATTATAGTTATATGCCTGACAAATATAGAGGGTGTTTTCATGGCCTCTATGATTGTTCTGAAGTTTCAGTGATCTGAGAGATAAACTGTATTTCAGCGGCTCTCAAACATTTTTGTTTCAGGACCCTTTTATACTCTTAAAGTTATTGAGGGTCTTGGGGCCAGGCCAAGTGGCTCACGTCTGTAATCCCAGCAGTTTGGGAGGCTGAGGCAGGTGGACCACTTGAGCCCAAGAATTCAAGACCAGCCTGGGCAGCATGGCAAAATCCTATCTCTACCAAAAAAATTCAAAAATTAGCCAGGCGTGGTGGCACACACCTGTGGTCCTGGCTCCTGAGGAGGCTGAGGTGGGAGGATCACTTGAGCACAGGAGGTTGAGGCTGCAGTGAGCCGAGATTGCACTGCTGCACTCCAGCCTGGCCAACACAGTGAGAGCCTGTCTCAAAAAATATATATATATTGAGGATCTCAAAAGCTTTTGTTACTTACCATATTAGAAATTAAAACAGAAAACTGTAATAGTTAATACTTAAAAATCATCATAAAACCATAAAATATTAACATTTTTAAATGAAAAATAATGCTTTTACAACATAAACATTGAATGAGAAGAGCGTCATCATTTTACTCATGTACAAATCTCTTAATGTCTGGCTTAATAGAAGACAGCTGGATTCTCATCTTTTCTTCAGCATTCAATCTCATGTGAATTGTTGTTTCGATTGAAGTATATCTAGAAAATCCAGCTTCACACAGACATATAGTTGGAAAAGTGAGGAGTATTTTAACAGCCTTTTCAGATACCTGTGGATATTTTTCTTTGATACTGCACCAAAGATTCACAAGTGGTAGTTTCTTAAAGGTTATTTGCAACATAGAATCTGAAACTATTATCAGTAAACGTTTTGAAGTTTATTATATTACAATTAATTGGCATGTCTTGTACTTTGATGAATCTTTTACTCATTTATAATTTTATAATTTTAAGCATTTGTCATTTAGAAAATATTGGTTCACTGAGTAATGCATATCGCATACAATATTTAAAAATCATGTTTGTTAATAATAACACTGATCTCATCAGAAAAGTGCTTAAGTATTGGGAAGATGTGAAACTCACAGTGGTGGATATAAGTTTCCAAAATCCTAATTTCTATTTGAAAGCTTAGCATTTATTACTGTCAATAATGCTGTCATTTTTTTCTCTTTAAGATTACATACTCAGTTTTTGTTTTTAATTAAATTTAAAAAATGCAAGTCTGAATAAGCATAGTTTGTTTGCCAATTATTCTTTCAAATAAAAATGGTATTTCTTTTATTTTCTTTTAACTCATCTGTATTTGTTACAACTTTAAGCAGAATGTGACTTGAGCACTAGATTTCCATCCACAAGACTGGGTCTGAGTTATTTTTGAACAGCTTTAATAAAAATGGTATTTCATGAGAACAGGTGCCAGTGGTTTGGTATGCAACTCAATTGCTACTGAAAGTGTGATGAGATTACTTGTGGTTCTTTTTGTTTAATATGCAGAAGTGCTTTATGCATACTTCCTATTTTATAAAACAGAGTATTACAAAGACTTGTTCTCAAGGGTTGGGATTTAATAAAATCAATAATTTCTACAGATTAATTGAGGACATTCTGAAATGAAATTGGCTTTCCCTCCTGCATAGTGGTGAATGACAACACTACGATGCTTTTGTGCCACTGTCTTGATATGTGCTGAGGTCTTGATATATGCTGTTTTGAGAACTGCTGCTTGATTCCACACACCCTTCCTTGGCCTCCATCTCTTCTCATTTTCTACATTTGAAGAAAGATTTGTGAATTAGGATAGCTCAACTTCTCCCGGGAACTCAGAACAATACTTAGGAAGAGGATCAAGCAATTACCTGAGAAAGAGGGGAAGAAATAAGAAATAGTGAAGAGTGGCCAAGCGCGGTGGCTTGTGCCTGTAATCCCAGCATTTTAGGAGGCAGAGACAGGCGGATCACCTGAGGTCAGGAGTTTGAGACCAGCTTGGCCAAGGTGATGAAACCCTGTCTCTACTAAAAATACAAAAATTAGTTGGGCTTGATGGTGGGCGCCTGTATTCCCAGCTACTGGGGAGGCTGAGGCAGGAGAATCCTTGAACCCGGGAGGTGGAGGTTGTAGTGAGCTGAGATCACACCACTGCACTCCAGCCTGGGTGACAGAGTGAGACTCTGTCTCAAAAAAAAAAAAAAAGAAAAAGAAAAGAAAGTGAAGAGATAGACGGAGGGTAGATTTACTTTGGATTATATTCTCTACTCTGATTGTATCACAGCTTTAGAAATCCCTATATCCAAATTTAAGTACATACATACTTATATATATAAATGATGTCAGAGTTTATAGTGGGGAAAGTATTTCTAATAAGAAGTTCAGAAATTACAGAAGAAAAAATATATTGCATCTTTTTTATGTACTTCTGCATGACAAAAAACATTCTATAACATCAAGAGACAAATATTTGTAACTTGTGTCAAACAAAATACTAACCTCCTTAGTATGTAAAGAATTCCTAGATTATAAGAGAATAATGGAAAAACATATAAACAGATATTTCACAGAAAATGAACTTTGAATGGCTCCTTAACATATGAAAAGATGCTTGACCCTACTCTTCATAAATGCAAATTATAGATACAATAAAATGGTGTTTCCCACTTATCAACTGGCAAAATCTTTAAATTAGGCGACATATTGCCAAGACTGTAGGAAAAAGAATATTGTTGTACACTGATTGTAGGAGTATCAATTAGTATATTCCCTGTGAAAGGGGATATACTATTTAGAAATTAGAAATACTATTTAGAATTTAGAAATATCTATTAAATTTGCAAATTGCTCTTTGCTCTGCAATTCTTCTAGAAAATTTTCCTGTAGATGAACTTGCACATGCATATATGTGAACTGACATTTAAATGAAGTATTTTGTGTGTGTGTTGGTTGTATTTGCAAAAGTTTAGAAACAATTAGCTGTCTATCAGTAAGGGACTAATAACGGTGATTACATGTTGAAGGAATTAGTGATAATGGAGCATATTGGGGACAGGAATAGGAGGGAGAATTTTTACCCATATATTTTATTGAAAAATTTAAATATATTATCCATTAGCTGTTTAAAAAAAAAACTGTACTCCCTGGCAAATACTAAATTTCCTCTTTATAGTTACTAGCTAGGAAATAAGATTTTAAAAATCTGTCTTTTTATCTGAATTGAATAATTGAAATTATGTGCTTAATTATATTTTAAGTAGTCACTTAATATATTGATAAAAATAAATGAAATAAATGAACAATTACATTGCATAGCTGTAAGGTAGTTTTTTTGTTTGCTTGTTTGTTTTCTGAGTTGGAGTTTTGCTCTTGTCGCCCAGGCAATGGCGCGGTCTTGGCTCACTGCAACGTCCACCTCCTGGGTTCAAGCAATTCTTCTGCCTCAGCCTCCCAGGCAGCTGGGATTACAGGTGCCTGCCACCACGCTGGGCTATTTTTGTATTTTTAGTAGAGACAGGGTTTCACCATGTTGGCCAGAGTGGTCCCAAACTCCTGACTTCAGGCGATTCACCCAACCTCGGCCTGGTGGGATTACAGGTGTGAGCCACCACGCCCAGCCTGTAAGGTAGATTTTATGATAATGGAACACACAAGAGATAAAATTCACTTTTAGTTCACTGTCCTTTCTCCTTGGGACATTATATTTCTCATCTTCCCTCCCTCCTTTCTTCCTTCTTTTTGTTTTCATAAACTTGAGCTTCTACTCATCTTCCACTACCCAGACCTAGATAAAAATATGTTTTGTTTTGTTGTGTGTGTTTGAGACGGAATCTCGGAG
This sequence comes from Macaca nemestrina, assembly GCF_043159975.1. Classification (NCBI taxonomy): domain Eukaryota; kingdom Metazoa; phylum Chordata; class Mammalia; order Primates; family Cercopithecidae; genus Macaca; species Macaca nemestrina. Next base: position 94,670,648 of record NC_092126.1, on the reverse strand, counting down.
TCTCGCTCTGTCGCCCAGGCTGGAATACAGTGGCGCGATCTCGGCTCATTGCAACCCCCACTTCCCGGGTTCACGCCATTCTCCTGCCTCAGCCTCCCGAGTAGCTGAGACTACAGGTGCCCGCCACGACGCCCGGCTAATTTTTTGTATTTTTAGTAGAGACGAGATTTCACCGTGTTAGCCAGAGTGGTCTCCATCTCCTGAGCTTGTGATCGGCCTGCCTTGGGGCCTCCCAAAGTGCTGGGATTACAGGTTTGAGCCACCCACCCGGCCCATAAAAATATGTTTTAACAGAAGAACTACTCCATGTGAATGGATATGTCTGTATGACATCCTAGTAGTTCAGAATTATGCCCATTATATTTTACAAAATAAAGTAAACAGATTGAATATTGAAAATTTTACTCAAAACTTTTGTGTACATTGTGAGCTCTGAGTTTGAAGTTTTATAATTAATCTGTTGTTTCCTGAGTAAGCATACTTTTCCCGTACTAGTAAATTATTTCCTCAGAGATGAAATGTCCCGTGAGAACTTACAGTCTGGTAAATCAAAATATATACTTAATGTAATGTAATATAATATAAATATATATTTAATGTACACGACTAATAACAGAATAAGATGCTTCATTGTTTTCTCAGTTAAACTGTCATAAACTGTAATGCATAATACAAGTTATTATAAACTCCTTTTATCATACACTGTAATTACCATTAGTTTTTCCTTTTTTGTTTTTTATTACACTTTAAGTTCTAGGGTACATGTGCACAACGTACAGATTTGTTACATAGGTATACATATGCCATGTTGGTGTGCTGCACCCATCAACTTATCATTTACATTAGGTATATCTCCTAATGCTATATCCCCGCTAGCACCTCATGCCCCAACAGGCCCTGGTGTGATGTTCCCTGCCCTGTGTCCATGTGTTCTCATTGTTCAACTCCCACCTATGAGTGAGAACATGTGGTGTTTGGTTTTCTGTCCCTGCAAAGGACATGGATGAATCTTTTTTTTTATGGCTGCATAGTATCCATGGAGTATATGTGCCACATTTTCTTAATCCAGTCTATCATTGATGGACATTTGGGTTGGTTCCAAGTCTTTGCTATTGTGAATAGTGCTGCAATAAACATACATGTGCATGTAGTTTTTCCTTTTTATTTTTACTATCAGCAATAGAGCTTCAGAACACATTACATGGTGTCAAATTTCTGACATATAATTGGAAAACAGAGTAAAGATGCAATTTAGCTTGCTCGATGAAGCATTTTGTGATTTTACATATGTTTTTGTGGGCATATACATGTTGACACAAAATAATCTACCACTTTTTAAAAAGCTTTTTAAAAAAGTGGTCTTGATAAAAATGCATATTTATAAATGACATAATTGTAAGAATTTACTTTTGATATAGCACCTTCATTATTAAATTATTATTTTTTATAAATAAAAATATGGACTCTAAACTTTGAGAACAAAATCAAGGTCAATATTCTCCTAAATTTACCCCATATGATGAGATCAAATTACTTCACATTTATTTCAAATTAAATTTAATGTTTGAGAAAGTAGGAGGTAAACTTTTGTATCTAGAAGAAAAATCAGAAGTAATTTAAATGGTTACATAATCCATTTTTATCTTTATTGTGTCACACAGACTTTTCTAAGAATGGCATAATTTCAAACTTAGAGGCATCACTACTCTATTTTCACATATGGTTGGAATGAGAATTCCTTTGCAGTAACTGCCTCCCATTCATACATGGGAGGAGCAGGAACACAGCTATGGAGTAGCCCGTCAAAGGACTTTTTATATTATTAACAGAAACGTTATATTGTCTGCCTGCCTGAAAATGTTTACAGAAAGCTTGTGATTTCTGCATCTGGAATTAATTTTTTGAAAGTGAATACAAATCAAACTACTGAATAACAGACATTTTACTCCCCTACAGACCCAACTTGAAGTCTTAGATACAACCGCATCAAATCTTCAAAGTTCTCCAACACAGCTGAAAAATCCCCAAAATAATTTATCCTGAGAAGTAATGGAGGCTCTTACAAGTTATTTAAAAAAAAAAAAAGGATAGATTCCCTAATTTCTAAAATTGCTTTATTAAAACGCCAGCGATAGGACTCTCTAAAAAAGTTTTAACTTACTTTAGTTGGCAAAGCATAACACTAATTTATTTTCGCAAAATTTAAAATAAAGGCAGTGAACTTTTCCCAAATATCTTTTAAATGCAATTCTTAAAATAGCTGAGATGTCTAGACTTGTTATTACCTATGTATACTAGTGGTTCCTGTGAACAAATGTAAACCTGAAAGAGCCAATTGTTCAAGATGGATTCAAAGTGGCTAACTGGGTCTAAATTGAAAATAGAACCAAGCAGCCATTTGCTGCCTAAAAGTTCCACATGGTATTCTGAGTTTCTCCAAAACACAAACCTCTGTTCAACTTTGGGACTTGCAGAGCTCACCAGAACCAACCAATTAGAGCTCACCTGCACTGACCAATCAGAATTCAGCTACATCAACCCATCAAACAGCTGTGTTGACCAATCAGAACCTAAGGAAGTTTGAATTGTTTATTTGTATGAACGGACCTGATTGTAAACCTGGGTGGGAACTTTCTCTGTAAAACACAACTACCTCCCCGCCCCCCCGCCCACCCCACCCCACTTTGCTCTCTGGAATGCACCTTTGTTTTAAACTGAAAACTGCATCTCCGTGGTTTGCAAACTGTTCACTGGAATAAAGTGTCTTTCCTGGGAGGCTGAGGTAGAAGAATGACTTGAACTGGGGAGGAGGGGGTTGCAGTGAGACGAGATGGCGCCACTACACTCCAGCCTGGAAGACAGAGCGAGACTCCATCTCAAAAAAAAAAAAAGAGAAGAAGAAGAAGTGTCTTTCCTCCAAATTCCTTTTCAGAGAACTTTTGCTCACATTCTTAGGTAGTAATTCATGATTTTTACCCATCTGCATGAAATAGGAATATGAGGACAACATAGTGAGTTTGCTCAATTGAGTAAAATTGCTCCAGTTTAAATTAAGACTATCCTCTACACTGAGACTATGTTATTTTACACTTTTAAGTATTTGTTCTTTGGTTATATGACAGTGGGGTAGATAATAGTTTGTTTTAAACATTTTTTTTGGTGGCAGCTTTCTGTAGATCTCTCTAGTTTTTTGGAAGTTTTATCAATTTCGAAATCCAGAAATGAGGGTCTCACATATACAATATTAAGACATCTACAAAAAAAGTGAGAATTCAGGCTGGGTGCTGTGGCGCACGCCTGTAATCCCAGCATGCTGGGAGGCCGAGGCGGGTGGATTACCTGAGGTCAGGAGTTCGAGACCAGCCTGGCCAACATGGTGAAACCCTGTCGCTACTAAAAATACACAAAATTAGCTGGGTGTAGTGGCGGACGCCTGTAATCCCAGCTACTTGGGAGGCTGAGGCAGGAGAATTGCTTGAATCCGGGAGGCGGAGGTTGCAGTGAGCCAGGGTTGCACCATTGCACTCCAGCCTTGGCGACAAGACAAGCGAAACTGTCTCAAAAAAAAAAAAAAAAAAAAAAAAAAAAAAGAAAAGAAAAGAAAAAAGAAAGTGAGAATTCAGAAATTAGTAAAAAAAAAAAAAAAAATTAATTTACCTAATATTTTGCTTTACATCAGGAGAGTGAGACATGTGCTTTAAATTAACTTAAATATAGTCTATTATGTATATAAAATTAACTAATAAAATCACTCAAAGCAGTAAACATGTAAGATGGGATAAAGTCAGAAGAGTGTAAAAAAGGTGTGAAAAATGGCCATGACCTAGGATGGATTGGCTAATGAGGAGGCTAATAGACTGAAAGGTCACACTTGCCATGACTCTGAAATTATTTTCTGGGCTTGACTTTAAGAAATAGGATTTTATGTTCAGTCAAATAAATCTAGGATGAAAAGATTATCATTTTTACAACCTTGATAAATTAGAAATGGTACAGGCACCTCGTGATTAATGAAGATCCAAAGGTAATTATACCTGGGCTACAAAAGCTGTGTCTTGTTTGCTGCTCTGGTCCTAGTGACCAGCAGGTGCTCCGTATTTGGTGAATAAAGAACATGAAAGAAGAAAGAGAAGATAGCTGATGGGAGAGCAGCAGTGAACTGTGCAGAAAACAAATAATTTTAGGAATAACTAATAGATTAAAAGTTTTTGGAAAGCCTCTTTAAATCCAGACAACATAATCTATTTGCTATAATTTGCTCTACCAATATAATGTAGATGATAACACTCAAAATCATTCATTTGAAAATAGTTTGTGTTGGTCATTAGCTGCTACTACTATAATTTTCATCATAACTAGAAGACTATAGAATTTGAGGTTTAAGATAGTTCTCAATGCCTTAGAAATTCTAAAACTTCAGTGAATTCTTCATGCAAAGAATTGCACATATAGTTACATATTTATAAGCCTAAAATGACTGTCACCTCTTTAATATTAACAAGTATCCAAAAGATAATCTATATCCTCTTTCCTATCTACAAAGAATAAATTTCAAAGATCTTATTGACACACTATGCTATATTGCATCTGGCCTATTTTTAGATTGTTTATACATATCAAAACTAAACTGCTTGTTGTTTCTTAGCAGTTCTTTGGCCAGACTGTAAAAATTTGGTAATGAATAAGTGTGAATGAGATTCCTAAAGATTAACCATTTTGTAAGATTAGCCTTTTGAAGTATGACTAAATACAAGATCTAGGTTTCATTTGTCTTCAAATAATTTAACTACCTCATCTACTAAAAGAGATGTCATTTCATGAGCAATTGCCATAAGATAAATACATTGGCATCTTGGTGATTTAATCCTTAAGTGTACAAAAGTTTATATGTTTCTAAAAATTTTTGGTGTACAATTTATATGTGATAAGCAGACAACACAGGACTATTTCTGTAGGATTTTATAATTTTCAACAGTAAATTTGCTCTCACTAGTTCATTTTATGTTAGCATATTTAAGTTCCTCCCCCCACCCTTGTCTCAATATATGAGGTAAAGCACTCACCAGTTTTTTTCTATTGTGTATGGTCGACATTTGAAAGTGTGTGGTCTTGCAAACTATGAGGCAAATTGGAATTCTTTATATGTAAAGTTAGTGACATGCGGTTACTTCAAAATATATCTACTACTCTGGTAGCCAAAAGAAATGCAATAGAAATTGAGGCTGTTTCATTTTCTATGTATAATTAAAGTTCCCTGAAAAACATATAAAAATGATTGATTTGATTCAGTGATGAACTCAGGTTTGCAAAGGCAAAACTGAAGGCATATTGCTTCCCAAAACTTGTGCATACCTGTATGTCCAATAGTTGTTCAAAAAGAGCAAGGAAGCAAAGACAGGAGTTCACTTAATCAGATTGTTAGTGATGAGACCAATCTAGCTGTTCAAAATCTTCCTGACATTCTATTTGTGATTATGCTGTTCTTCCACTTTTGCAGTCCAGGTATTCCTGGACTGGGTAATGGGTCTCTCTGTTTCCTTCCTGTGACTTACTCAGACTTGCATGGAATATACATCAGTTAACAATTGATTTCTCCTGTTTATTCACTCATTTGCAGACTATTCTCTCCCCTTGACTCTGGTTGTCTCATGTGGGAAAGCATCTTCGGAAGTATAATATCTCATGTGTGAAGGAGGCACTCAAGGATGGAGTTACTCTTACTACATTCTCCCTGTTCTGTCTTCACTTTCCCTGCCTTTTAAAAACACCATCCCCTGTCCCACCTTTCACCAAAGTATGCTTTGCTAGTTTGGGAGATTTACAATTGTAAGTCTACACTCAAATAAATAGAGCAAGTATGCTAATGAGACTCTAATAGAGACTGTGCAATCATTTTCTCACAAGTGATAAGCAACATGTTTCTAAACTCCCTAAAAATAGAGCACACATCATGCAAACAGCTGATATCAACTGCAAATTATGGAATCTTGTTAAAAGCACTCCTCCTGTGTTTCCTTCTTTATGGGCTGAGGAAGGTGTTCATACAGAGGAAGATGGAGATGTGAGGAAAGAGGAGAGCTTTTCCTGACTCTGTCCTTACACATTGAGCCTCCTGACCCAGAACAGAAATTACTCAAATATGTGGAGAGAATAAGTAATCTATGTCTGAGGACTTTTTCATGTAAAGTTAAATTGTACCCAGCTGCTCCAGCTGTTTTCATTTCACATTTGAATGTTTACTATTTTACTTAGCTGGGAAAGCAGCTATTGAGTGTTGCATGTATCATTCTAAAAAAGGAAATTTTTCTGTCTTTCGTAGCTGAAGTACCAGAACTGTCCAGGAGATGAGAGACCATGCCTGTCTTATGCAACACAGGAATTTCCAGAATCAACCTGGTACTTGCATATCATAGGTGCTCAAAAAATATTTAAGATAATAAAGAATAATCATTGGTCTCTTAATTGATCAGATAAATAAGGGTGCCTACATGATATGATTGTAACATGTGAAAAGCAAAAAATTAAATTGCCATTCACTGTGTATATATGTATATTGTAGATTATATAATTAAAGCCTTTTTATTGTTGATTTGATTTTTTCGTTTTTGCTAAATTGGTTATCTTGGTGTCTGAAAGCATTTACAAGACAACTATTTATAGCAGTTTTTCTGTTACAAGCCAGTTTGAAGGATACGTGGATTTAATGTTTTACTTTTTTTTTTTGAGATGGAATCTCGTTCTGTCGCCAGGCTGGAGTGCAGTAGTGCTATCTCGGCTCATTGCAACCTCCACCTCCTGGATTCAAGCGATTCTCCTGCCTCAGCCTCCCGAAAGCTGGGATTACAGGCAGGCACCACCACACCCAGCTAATTTTTGTATTTTTAGTAGAGACAGGGTTTCGCCATGTTTTTTTTTTGTTTGTTTTTTTGTTTTTTGTTTTTTTTTTTTTTTGAGACGGAGTCTCATGCTGTTGCCCAGGCTGGAGTGCAGTGGCGCGATCTCGGCTCACTGCAAGCTCCGCCTCCCGGGTTCCCGCCATTCTCCTGCCTCAGCCTCCTGAGTAGCTGGGAGTACAGGTGCCCGCCACCGCGCCCGGCTAATTTTTTGTATTTTTAGTAGAGACGGGGTTTCACTGTGGTCTCGATCTCCTGACCTTGTGATCCGCCCGCCTCGGCCTCCCAAAGTGCTGGGATTACAGGCGTGAGCCACCGCGCCCGGCCAAGGGTTTCGCCATGTTGACCAGGATAGTCTCAATCTCCTGACCTTGTGATCCGCCTGCCTCAGCCTCCCAAAGTGCTGGGATTACAGTCATGAGCCACTGTGCCCAGCCATGTTTTACTTTTTAAGGTATTTTCTACATCATTTGTTTCGATCTAACTGACCTGTTTCCTATCACTCAAAATTCAATACATATAGAAAGTTTTCTCTCTCATTTTTGACTCCAACCCCAGACACTTAGTTCCCCTACTTACAGACTATGTTAGTACCTTCTTGTGTAGTTTTCCAGAGATAATTTGTGCTTTTTAAATTTAACACTGTATCTTACATAGCTTTCTACATGAATTAATATATATAGAACATCTTCATTCTTTTTTATGGCTTCAGATTCAATTGCATGGTTCTATCATAATGTACTTAAACAATTTGATAATGATGGAAATTCAAATCATTTTCAATAGTTACTATTACGAGCAATGATGTCATGAGTAATTTTGTATATAAGTCATTCTGTACATGTGTACTTCATTAGAATCAATTCCTAGATGTAGAATTGCTGTAATAAAGGTATATGCATTTCTAATTTTGATACATATCCTTCAAATTGCCTAAAGGATAGATTTAATTACTTTTTTCTGAGCAATTTGTTTCACTCAAAGTATTCTATAAGCTGATTTTTTAATATTCTGTAGGCATGCCCTGGAAAATGCAATCTTATAGACCACAATAAGCAACCATCATGGTGGAATGATTCAGGGAGTATTGAATGTCCTACTAGCACAAATATCTGGAAATTACCAGCTTGTCATAATGTCCTTAAAAGCAATCCTTAGGGGATTTTTATATGATAACCATACCCAATGCATCATTTTTTGGTTACAATAGTTACTAGTATTTATTACTTGAAAAATTATAAAATGCCTCTTCAACACTTTCTTTTTCCTTGTGTACACTCCCCTCCCCTCTCCCCCCCTCTCCTCCTCTCCCCTCCCCTCCCCTCCTCTCCTCTCTTCTTTTCTTTGACAGGGTCTAGCTCTGTCACCCAGGCTGGAGTGCACTGGCATGATCACAGCTCACTGCAGACTTGATCTCCCAGGCTCAGGTGATCCTCACACCTCAGTTTCCCAAGTAGCTGGGACTACAGGCACATGCTACCACACCTGGCTAATTTTTTGGTTTTTTTTGTAGAGATAGGGTCTCATTTTGTTGTCTAGGCTGGTCTCAAACTCCTGGGCTCAAGTGATCCTCCTGTCTCAGCCTACCAACGTGCTGGAATTACAGGCATGAGCACCACTCTGAGCTCTATATGCTTATTTCAATAAGGCAGTGGTATATGGAAAGAGCATGGACCTGAGAAATCAGGTAGGTCTGAGTTGAGTCCTGTCTCTGTTACTTCTTAGCTGTGTGCATTTAGACAAATTATGTCACATTCTCCAAACTTCAGTTTCCTTATCTGTAATCTGAAGGACAATTGTTATAACTCATCATCTTTATAAAGACTAAATAGGGTCATTTATGTTAACCACCTTCCACAATATCCTAACTCCTTAAAGACTCTTTCAGTGTTAATCCTTTTTCTTCTGTCATCTTCCTGACCAAACAGATTATGGAAGTAAAGTTTTAAGGATGCATGTATCTTCCAGAAAATATTTAAAGTGGCTATAACTTGGTGCTTGGACCCAATGGTTTCTTAATGAAATTTGAAAACAAGGAAATATTGTTTTCCTTGTTCTTAAAAGACATTTTCAGGCTAATAAGGTTTGCTTCTTCTTGCTTCCATCCTATGCATTTTATTTGGCCTGAAAACATATTGGCAAATTGTACAACATTGGGAACATACTAAATGTCGCTTATAGTAAAATTTATGTGTATTGTACCATAATTTTTTTAAAAAGGAAGACAGAAAACAATAAAAATAGATTATTATCTTTCTTTAAAAATATATTGACAAAGCTACTGGTTTCAAATAAATAGTATCTGTTCATCCATATTTTCATGCTTAAAAACAAACAGCTGAAACAAAAAAAATGGCTGAAGAGTTTGGAATGTGAAGAATATCTTTCAAAACCCATTTATTACAAAGATGTTTATCAGAATTATTTGTAATGGTTAAAAATGGAAAGTAATCTAAGTGTCTCACATTAGGGAAATGAATAACACAATAAAAATGAAGATTTATTGAATATGTACTATGTATCAGATACTCTTCAGTATTTTACATGTATTAGCTCATTACATCTCCATAATAAAGCTATAAGATAGGTAGTGCTATTATTCACATTTTACAGGTGATGAAATAGACACAGAGGTGTTAGTAAATTGTACAAATCACATAGCTGGTAACTGCAGGGCAGGATTTCCACTGAAGCATGTAGATTTGGAGCCCAAATTTGATGTGTTGAGATAATGTAATATTTGTAAACCTTAAAATAATGACCAAAACATTTTTGTTTTGAGACAGGGTCTCGCTTTGTCACTCATGCTAGAGTACTATGACTGGAACACAGCTCACTGTAACCTTGACCTCCTGGGCTCAAGCAATCTTCCTACCTCAGCCTCTCAGCTACAGGCACACGCCACCATGCCTGGCTAATTTTCTTTCTTTTTAAAAATGTTTATTTAATTTTCATTTTTAATTTTTGTGGGTGTATATATTTATGGGGTAGATGAGACGTTTTGATACAGGCATGCAATGCATAATAATCACATCACATCACGGAGACCTGGATAATTAAAAAAATTTTTGTAGAGACAGGGTCTCCCTATGTTGCCCAGGCTCATCTTGAACACCTGGGCTCAAACAGTCCTCCCACATTGGCCTCCAAAGTGCTGGGAATATATGTGCGAGCCACTGTGGCTGGACCCCCAAAACATTTTTTGATGACACAAAAGTGATTATAACAAAGCAAAACACTGCAAGATAAAAATTGCCTGTATAATACAGTCTCAACTTCGGAAAAATTTGTGGAAAAATGATGGAAAGAAAATGTTTATGATGGATGAGCAGGATCATGATTGTTTATTTTCTCTTGTATATGTATTTGATGCCTTAGGAATTTCTTCAATTAACTTGTATTCACTTATATTCAGAACAATAAATGATTTACAATAGCACTTCATTTACTTAGCATTTTTAATGAATCTATAAATTATTTCACAAAAGTGAAATATTGTTTTAGTTTTGGAAAGGACCATGATAAAGTAATTTAATTTAGCTTTCCAAACAATGCTTAAATCCATTTAACAACGGTCATTTCAAGAGATTTTAAAGTTATGCCGGGCGCGGTGGCTCAAGCCTGTAATCCCAGCACTTTGGGAGGCCGAGACGGGCGGATCACGAGGTCAGGAGATCGAGACCATCCTGGCTAACACCGTGAAACCCCGTCTCTACTAAAAATACAAAAAACTAGCCGGGCGAGGTGGCGGGCGCCTGTAGTCCCAGCTACTCCGGAGGCTGAGGCAGGAGAATGGCGTAAACCCGGGAGGCAGAGCTTGCAGTGAGCTGAGATCCGGCCACTGCACTCCAGCCTGGGCGACAGAGCAAGACTCCGTCTCAAAAAAAAAAAAAAAAAAAAAAAAAAAAAAAAAAATAAAGTTATGTTTGAACACACCTTTCTGTTGATGAAAAACTCACTAATTTCTCAAGGCAATGCAATCCACTTGTAAACAATTTTTACTCTGGGAACTACTGAAGGCTAATCTTTTGTGGGGAAAAAAAACTTTTTATTTTTTTCCAAATTTTATTCATGTTGGTCAAATGGTCTGCCACAGGATCCTAGGCCCCAACTTTGGAAGAGGACCTGGGTATCTGGGATACTCTATTCCCCCTAAATTGAGCCCCTGAGATATCACTTTCTATCCTGACCCCAACAGAACATGACACTTGCTGTTCTGCTAGTCTGTGATAATCTACTACTCAAATTCTTCTTGCTTATGTAGTCATGCATGGCTATTTGATTTTCATGCCTGCTATTCCAAATAAGCCATAACATCTGCTGTCATAAACTGACCCAGTTAGCACCTCATTGGTAAAAACCCTAATAATGATAATCTTGTAATGTTTCTTGCCACGCAGGGTAACATTCTTGTTATGTAGAACACACAGGACTTCCTATTATGATGAATGACAACTTGCATTGATTGAGCAGCTCCCATACACCAAACACAGTGCCAGGCCTTTAGAAGCATGATCACATTTCATCATTATCATCATCCTTAGGTAAGTATTATTCCCATTTTGCAGATGATGCTAATGCTAATAAGGGTTAAATCCCTCTAAACGAGGGGTTAAAAAATTTACTGAAGGTCAAAACTAGTGAATGGCAGTGTTAGGACTACAATTCAGGTCTTTCTAACTCCATGGCTTCTCATTTAAATTATAACTTTTTTATTGATGACTCAAGATTGTAATGATGAAAATCACTTAGCGTGCTGTGTTGTAGAACAGTGGGATCTTCAGAGGCTATAGGTTTATAGGCCACAGAGAGTGTGCTTTGGAGTTCTTCTGTCTGGCTTCTCGTAATGAGGCTATCAAGTGTCCCTCTGCTGCTTTTGCATGTGCCAGGCTCATTATATTTTCTTATATGCGACTTCTTATTTCTAGGACTCTGGGTTGGAATTCGTTAACCAAATGTGTTAACAAGCTGTGTTTCAAGGAGGATTCAGTAAGCTTTGAGGGAAGGGCTGAGGGGCTTCTTTTCGTTTCCTTTGAGGCACGTAAATGCTAATGGGTGTGCTTTGCCACTCAGAGACTTAATTCTAGGTTATGTTTCATAGAGCTGAACTTGCTTGATAAGGTGAGGTATGTTTTTGAGCATTTATAGCTATCAAGCTATATAGCCTAGTGGACAGATTTTACAAATACACTTATAACATCAAATATTGTCTGTTAAATGAAGAAAAATAATATTTTTTCTTATCTCTTTACCATTACCTCTGCTCCAAATCATATTCCTACTCTTGCATGCCTTTAGGAAGGATAGCTATACATCCCAGTTTCCCAGGACTATTCTACATTGATACTTATTATAAGTATGTATGATTATAATTAATACTTATTAATAGCACCCCCTTTAATTGTTAAATGAGTTAGAAGTGATAAAGTATATGATCACTCTAGCTTAATGGCAATACTGATTTTGGGGGGCTCCGTCTTCTATGGGTCTGTCCATTGGATAATCAGGTGCTTTGAGCTTTAAGCCCTTGGTATTCAAGCGTAATTTCTAATATTTTTTTTCTTGCCTTCTGTTTCATAGAATCTATTGGGCTATGAGACACTTTCTTCTTTTCCGTCAGAGAAATAGGAGGGTACAATATCTACTGTTTTCTAAATCATTAACATTGAAAAAATATTTTCGGCTTTCTCTTACAGATTATAATGACCTCTTAAAGACTATGAGAGGCATTAGACGATGACTATTTTGGACTACTATTTTGACGTCTTATCATTTATGTAAGATTTCAAGCTGATCTAGTCGTTTACCTGGCAGCACAGAGCTGTATCAAGGCTTAGTTCCTAAGAGAAGCAAATAAAAAATGTAATAGCCTTGAGGGGGAGGGAAAGAAAAAAGGAGAAGGAAAAGAAGGAGTTGAAGGAGGAAGAAGGGCAGAGGAGAGGAGAGGAGGGGTAGGGGAGGGAGGGAAGAGGAGGGGAGAAAAGGAGAGGAGAGGGGAGAAAAGGAGAGGAGAGGGGAGGAGAGGAGAGGAGAGGAGAGATTCATTCTTTGTTCTGGATCCTGGTGGCTCCTGACATTACCAGACACAAGATAAACTCAGTTCAAATTGGTCTAGATTGAATGAGAGGAATAAAGGCCTTATCTACATAATACCAGTTATTCAAAGGAAAACTCACTTATTCAGTCTAGACTCAAAATACTTCAAAATAATTTGATCTACATTATTGCATAAACATAAATCAACTTAGTAATATACTCTCGGTCTTGTGCAGATCAATAAGTGATTTTCATAGAAATACACATAATTTTCAGGTTTCATGTACCACTCAAGACTGAAATATGAAGAAAGTGCTACAATTCAGAGCAATGACTAGGAACTAGTGGCTAGAACCTTTCTAGGCCAGATCCAGCCACTCCCAAGTGTGGCCACATTCAAGCAGCTCCTGCCACATGCCTGAGATAAAGGGAGACAAAGTATAGGTTACAGAGAACCTCAGGAACAAGAACAGAACAGTCATACCACTTGTTGAGTGCCCACTGTGTGCCAGACACTATACACACACTCTCACTAATCCTATGAACAATTCTGAAACTTAGGTATTATGTTCTTTTATAGATGAGAAAGTTAGCTTCAGAGAGTCTAAGTAACATTCCCAAGATTAACCAGCTGGACTTGAACTCAGGTCTTTCTGTTTTCAAAGCAGAAGCTCTTTTCACTATATTTTGCTATGTCTTTAGATGAGGACCTTCTAAAGTCATTTCTGGTACTATGGACTTCTTATTTTTATACTATAATAGAATTTGCTAATTTAATGACTTACAAAATCCTCTTCTACATGTGAAAGCAATCATTGTCATCACTCCATTACGAAGTATTCTCTGTCCTCTCTGAATGGCAATACCTTAGGCCACTCAGAAGCCTCTTACCACATCCTGCTTGGTATCCCGGCTATTGGTGGCCACAGTCTATCCCTTCTATAAACTATACATTCCTCAAGGAGTCTGAGACCATGTCTTGTTCAATGTTGTTTCCATACCACCAATCCTTGCACATAGTAGGTACTCGGGAAATATTTGTTGAATAAATTAGTGCCACATAGTGTAATATTAAAATGTACTTATTATGAGGCCAGATGCGGGGGTTCATGCCTGTAATCCCAGTACTTTGGGAGGCTGAGGCGGGCGTATCACCTGAGGTCGGGAGTTCCAGACCAGCCTGACCAACATGGAGAAACCCTGTCTCTACTAAAAATACAAAATTAGTCAGGCATGGTGGTGCATGCCTGTAATCCCAGCTACTCAGGAAGCTGAGGCAGGAAAATAACTTGAACCCGGGAGGTGCGGGTTGTGGTGAGCCGAGATCATGTCATTGCACTCCAGCTTGGGCAACAAGAGCGAAACTCCATCGCAAAAAAAAAAAAAAAAGAAAAGAAAAAGAAAATCACTTATTATGAAACTCACTTGAGCAGGAACATGAGCAGCAACTGGCTTTCTAGAACTTTGCTTCTCAAATGTTGCTGTGTGAATGCATCACCTAGGGGTCTTGCTAAAATTCAGGCTCTGATTCAGTAAGTCTGAGATTCTACATTTCTAGCAAGCTGCCAGGTGATGCCCTGCTGCTGGTCTGCTGCCTACATTTCAAGTAGCAAGGGCCTGGAACCAGGAAAGATAAGAAGAAAATTATATGGTATTTAGTTTTTTCTTTAGAAGGGGTCAAAGGAAAGTCTGGGGAAAATAAAAGGATAGTCTGTTTCAAGGGCAAATTTAGGTGGCAGCTGTTCAGAAGGGCATGGGAAAGGGTTTACAGATTTGGGGAAATTTAGGAGAGCGTTCTTTTAGTCAACATGTTTTATTTTATTTTATGATTTTAATTTTATTTTTTTGAGACAGAGTCTCTGTCACCCAGGCTGGAGTGCAGTGGCACGATCATGGCTCACTGCAGCCTCCAGAGCTTCAGAGCTCAAGCGATCCTCCATCTCATTCTCTGGAGTAGCTGGAACTACAGGTGTGGGCCACCATGCCTGACTAATTTTTTGTATTTTTGTAGAGAGAGGTTTCACCATGTTGCCCAGGCTGGTCTCGACCTCCTGGACTCAAGGGATTCGCTCTCCTCAGCCTCTCAAAGTGCTGGGATTACAGGTGTGAGCCACCACCCCCGGACAACAAACTTTAAGTACCTAGTCTTTGCAAGTCACTGTGTGAGTGAGGGGAATCACCATGGAACATGTTATTCCTAGGGCTTGCTGTGGATTTGTGATGATTACTAGCTTGTTATGTGCTCTCTGGGATTTGTCCTCAAACTTGACCATACATAAGAATTACCTGGAGGGCTTGTTAAAACACTCTTTTCTGGCCAGGTACGGTGGCTCATGCCTGTAATCCCAGCACTTTGGGAGGCTGAGGTGGGTGGATCACCTGAGGTCAGGAGTTTGAGACCAGCCTGGCCAACATGGTGAAACCGCATCTCTACTAAAAATACAAAAGTTAGCCGGGCGTGGTGGCAGGTGCCTATAATCTCAGCTACTCGGGAGGCCAAGGCATGAGAATCGCTTGAACCTGGAAGGCGGAGGTTGCAGTGAGCTGAGATCATACCATTGCACTCCAGCCTGGGCGACAAGAGCAAAACTCTGTCTCAAAAAACAAAACAAAACAAAACAAAACTCTTCCCCCTCCCCCGCAAGACCCCACTCTTTT
The DNA here is from genome assembly GCF_043159975.1 of Macaca nemestrina. Lineage (NCBI taxonomy): Eukaryota > Metazoa > Chordata > Mammalia > Primates > Cercopithecidae > Macaca > Macaca nemestrina. The sequence goes on along the minus strand of NC_092126.1, from coordinate 94,655,061 downwards.
CTGGGCACCATCCCCAGAGCTTCATATGCAGCAAGTTGGGAGGGACCTTTGGTTTTGCATTTCCAACCACCTCACAGGTGAAGTCACAGCTGCATGTCTGAGGTCTACACTTTGAGAGCCACTGTTCTAGGTCAATTACCTTAATCCCTTAGGTTCCTTTCAGTTCAAAACCTAAAATCTGTGTTACCCGGAACGTAAACACAGGACTTTAGGTTAGCAGGCCAGAAACCTGGGTCAGTAAACAGAGTCCTCTGGCCTTTGTGATCAGAGGGGAAACCTGAAAGTATCTATCAATAAATAAAAAGCTCAGCTTCAATGAGACAACTGGCTAAAATATATAGAATTGAAAGAAATTACATTTAAATGTTAGTTGTGGTCAACTATGAATAATTTTTTCCTTTATATTTTTCTATACATTACAAATTCAATATAATAAATAGATAATGATTTAAATAAATGTAATATAACAAATAGATAACGATTTCTTATGTAGAAAGCAAACCCTTTAAGTCAAGGTTCAGGATGCCTGTTACGACTTTCACAACTACATTTTCCATAACAAACATCCTTCAACTAAATGACACACAAACCAAAGGAATCTTTTTTCAAACTTCTTTGTTCATAGCAAAGGAGGGCTCTCACTTTGATTGTTTCTTAACAGTAAGGTCTTTGGAAGGCAACTCTAGCTAAAATACTAACACATTGTAACGAAGCATTCTATAGGCTGTTTTTCCATCTGAGGACAATCTATGTATACTTCTACGGTACACTGCAGTCAGAAGGCATTAAATGTGTGTGTGTGTGTGTATATGTGTGTATGCACATGTATGTATGTATCTTTGGCCAGATCAGTAGGACAAATACTGTGAAGTGATCAAGTGTGTTTCAGAGTTCTGATTGGTCTCTACTCTCTCAGAACCCTCAAGTTGCACACTGGTCATGCAGTTCCTTTCCTCCCAGTCCCAGCCCCCACCCCCTACCCTGAGGATTCCCTTGCTCTGAACCGCCCTTCAACAAAGCTTTTATTCCATTTAAACCAGTATCTTCTCTTTTCCTACCAGATAACTGAAGGTCTTTGGAGACAAGTTGTTTCCATCTATTTTTACTGCATACATGAAAACCATCTGGTCCAGGACTCAGTTAAGGTTTCAAGAATGTCAAGGCTGGGCGTGGTGGCTCATGCCTGAAATTCCAGCACTTTGGAAAGCTGAGACAGGGGGATTGCTTGAGCCCAGGAGTTTGAGACCAGCCTGGGCAACATAGTGAGACCCTGTATCTATGAAAAAAAAAAAAAAAGAAAGAAAGAAAGAAAGAAAAGAAAGAAAGAAGGAAAAAAGCCAGGTGTGGTGGAGTATGTGTTTATAGTCCCAGCTACTCTGGAGGCTGAAGTGAGAGGATCATTTGAGCCTGGGAGGTTAAAGCTGCAATGAGCTGTGATTGCACCACTATACTCCAGCCTAGGCAACAACTGAGACCCTGTCTCAAACAAACAAAAAACAAACAAACAAACAACCAAGAAATGTCACAAGCCTTTGGTTTTGAACACAAATTCCATCTACCCTGCCCCACCCTCCCAAGAAAACCCTTGTCCTCACTGTCTCTCCTCAGAAAGTCTTCTTTCCTCTCCTCCATGAGGCCTTTGGAGGCTGCTTTAATTTTTTCTGGAACATACCTTTTCCTAAGACACTGCTACATAGAAATCACCACCCCATAGGTTAACATGTGCACTTTACTTTTTGTGTGTGTACAAGAGTTTTGACTTCTCAAATAGATACATATTCTGTCAAGATTTTGTAGCTCTGGGTTTTCCACATTTTAGAACAAGAATGTAATTTTGAGATGAATTTCTGAATGTTTCCCTCTGACAATTGTTTTTTAAAACAAATTCTTCAAGTATGTTAATGACTGTTAATAGCTTGATGCATTTTTCTCTCCATTATTATATAAGCATAAATATAATATATTCATATGTCACCTTTCTTCTCATCCCTACTCACCCCACCCTTCCCCACCAGTTTAAACCCTTCAAAGGCTCTCCTCCTTCTCCTCAGGATTAAAAAGGGCCCTTTGTGTTAGCCCTTACTCTCTGCTACGTACTCTCTAGCTTCTTGCCACTTTGTCCAATTCTGGGTTCCACCATATCTATGCTCATTGATTGGTATGTCTCATCTTCCCTTTCTCCTGAGTGATAAATATCCTCACCTTGTGCTAACACCTCCCTCCCTTCCTCCCTCCCTCCCCTCTCCCTCCCCCCCTTCCTCCCTCCCTCCCTCCCTTTCTTCCTTCCTTCCTTCCTTCCCTCCCTCCCTCTCTCTCTTTCTTCTTTCTCCCTTTCTTCCCCTCCCCTCTTCCTTTCTTTTACTTTTGAGACAAGGTCCTACTCTGTCACCTAGGCTGGAGTGATGTGATCACAGCTCACTGCAGCCTTGACCTCTTGGAATCAAGCAATCCTCCTGCCTCAATCTCCTGAGTATCTGGGACTATAGGTGTGTGCCACCATGCCTAGCTCATTTTAGAAATTTTTCGGCCGGGCGCGGTGGCTCAAGCCTGTAATCCCAGTACTTTGGGAGGCCGAGACGGGTGGATCACTAGGTCAGAAGATCGAGACCATCCTGGCTAACACGGTGAAACCCCGTCTCTACTAAAAAATACAAAAAACTAGCCGGGCGAGGTGGCGGGCGCCTGTAGTCCCAGCTACTCAGGAGGCTGAGGCAGGAGAATGGCCCGAACCCGGGAGGCGGAGCTTGCAGTGAGCTGAGATCCGGCCACTGCACTCCAGCCTGGGCGACAGAGCGAGACTCCGTCTCAAAAAAAAAAAAAATAAAATAAAAAAAATAAAAAAATAAAAAAAATAAAAAAATAAAAATTTTTCGTAGAGTTGGGGGTTTCACTATGTTGCCCAGGCTGGTCTGGAACTCCTGGACTCAAGCAATCCTCCTGCCTCGGCCTCTCAAAGTGCTAGGATTATAGATATGAGCCACTGCATCTGGCCCACATCACTCTTTATTTAAATTGCCTTATTTCTTGTCTGACTCCTATCTAGAGTTTAAATTTCTTTGGGATAGAGACTCTTTATTATTCAGTCATCACTTTTTTTTAGGGGGGGTGTGAAGAATAGGTTTGGTAAATGCATTCTTAATATTTTTTCAACATTGAATACGCAGATAATTCTTTGTCTCCAATGAATGATTCTTCACTGTGGGCATATCAAGTATGTCAGCAAGTCACTAGAGGACATATTTCTGAGGCAAGAGGACTGTTTCCCTCCAATCATATGTGTAGGTGCCTCTTTATCCTCAATTCACTCTTAGATAACTTTTTAGTCAAAGTGCAAATGAAAATAAAAAAATCATCGGCAGGGCATGGTGGCTCATGCCTGTAATCCCAGCACTTTGGGAGGCCAAGGCGGGCGGATCATGAGGTCAGGAGATCGAGACCATCCTGGCTAACATGGTGAAACCCCATCTCTACTAAAAATACAAAACAATTAGCTGGGCATGGTGGCGGGCGCCTATAGTCCCAGCTACTCAGGAGGCTGAGGCAGGAGAATGGTGTGAACCCGGAAGGTGGAGCTTGCAGTGAGGGGAGATTGCGCCACTGCACTCCAGCCTGGGCGACAGAACAAGACTACGTCTCAAAAAAAAAAAAAAAAAAAAAAAAAAAAAAAAAAAAAAAAAAATCAAGCACTCTTTTTTCTCCAGTCCTTGGCTTTCCACGAATAGAAACTTTCCTTAGGATATGGCATTTCAGAGTCTATAACACAGGAACCATTGGCTTGTCATTCTCAGGAAAATGTGGTTAAGGAAAAAGAAAGTGACTCTGATTGCTGTTGTTAAAGCTTACATGTCTACAGTTAGTCCACATCCCTGTCTCTTCACCCCATCCTCACCTCCACTGCCATTATCCACATAGGCAAAACATCTGTGTTATTATGGGCAGAAGCCCCCTCCGATTGAATGTTACTTAGTGTTGTCCTGTCAAAGAACTCGGTGCCAGCAGGAATCAGGCAACCTAGGTTGCAGTGCTAGCTTTTATTCTCACTATAGGATGAAGAAGGTATTCAGCTGGGCACAGTGACTCATGCCTGTAATCCCACCACTTTGAGAGACCGAGGTGGGTGGATCACCTGAGGTCAGGAGTTTGAAACCAGCCTGACCAACATGCAGAAACCCCATTTCTACTAAAAATACAAAATTAGCCTGGCCTAGTGGCGCATGCCTCTAATCCCAGCTACTCAGGAGGCTGAGGGAGGAGAATCGCTTGAACCCAGGAGGTGGACGTTGAAGTGAGTTGAGATTGCACCATTGCACTCCAGCCTGGGCAACAGGAGTGAAAAAAGGTATTCAATACCGTGGGTCCCATTTAATATTTCTGCCATAGAAAGTATAGGACTACATTTTCTTGCTACAGTCTTCAAGTTTTCCTGATACCCATTTTAACCTGATTTCACTAAGATTAAAAAAAAAAAATGAAAGAAAGAAAAGCATAAGAAAGAGCAAAGAAAAGGCAAGAGTATTTGATAGGATTATAGCTGAGTTAGAGGTTGGTGCTTGACAGTTATTTTGCCTCAGGTAGCACACCCCTGCAAGTGACAACTACAAATTCCATTGTATTGATCTGACAGGCTCAGCCCACTGGACTAGGCATTTCCCACTCAGCATATTGCCTGGAAACAAAATGTGTCTGATCTCAAAGGATGGTTTTTGAAAAATAGAGACAATAGGTTTAGGGTAACTTGCTTTGTTCATCCTTTTTGTTAAGAAACCCACAATTCATGTTAGTCTGCTCATAAATTGTTATTTTACAGTACTTAAAAACAGGCTGGGTGTGGTGGCTCACACTTGTAATCCCAGCACTTTGTGAGGCCAAGGCGGGCAGATCATTGGAGTCCAGGAGTTTGAGATCAGCCTGGGCAACATGGTGAAACTCCATCTCTATAAAAAAGTACTGGGCATGGTGGTGCATACCTGTAGTCCCAGCTATTCGGGAGGTGGAGGTAGAAGGTTCACCTGAGCCAGGGAGGTTGAGGCTGCCATGTTAGTGCCACTGCAATCCAACCTGGGTGACAGAGTGAGACCCTATCTCCAAACAAATAAATAAACAAAAACACCAAAGTACTTAAAAATAGTATTTGAACTTCTAGGTAATTAGAACATAGGAATAAATAATTTTTATATCTTAATTGATATACTAATTTTTTTTATCATTAAAAAAGGCCAGCTGCCTTTTCATATTCTAACCTCTACAGATAGGAATGTGTTCTCCAGTCAAAATCATTAGAAGTCTCAAAACACTGAATTTTAAATACCTATCTTTGCTACAATAATAATAATATTAATTGCTCTACATTTCAACATTACTGGTTTTATCCTAGAATTATCTACTTTAATTATTTTTAAAAGTGCCACATGTGTACCTTGCTGAAAAAAAATTTAGAAAATATAGTTAAGTAAAAAGAAGACAGGGAGCCCCTATAAGCCCCTCATCCATCTACAGACACAACCACACTGACATGTTTATGTCTTCCCATTGTACTTTTACATTGTTTCACGTAAATGTCTTTACAGTATACATACTATAACTTCCTTTTTCTTCTTTTTTAACTTCTTTTTTCTTCATATCAGTGTTTCACTAACATCTTTCCATGTTAGTACATACAAATCTTCCAAAAATTTCAGTTTTGGATTGAGACAGTTCTATGTTTTGGGGGCACTTAACCTCTCTGAGTCTCAGCCCTATCATCTTTAAAATGAGAATTCTGATGATACCTACCTCAAAGCATTGTTGAAAGGATTGGATGAGATAACATGTTTAACTCAGAAATGGACCTTTGCTGATGGAACTTAATAAAAGTTAATACAGTTATCACTTGGAATCTGCTGGAGATTGGTTCCAGGAAAGCCCCCATTCTTCAGAATGTTAAGCAGTTCTATAAAATGGGGAATTGTTTGCATATAACCTGTGCACATCTTCCCATATATATTAAATCATCTTTAGATTACTTATAGTACCTAACACAATGTAAGTACTATGTAAATCATTGCTATACTGTATTTTAAGATATATAAATATATATATAACATATATATATATGTTTTTTTTTTGAGACGGAGTCTCGCTGTGTTGTCCAGGCTGGAGTGCAGTGGCACAATTTCAGCTCACTGCAGCCTCTGCCTCCCAGGTTCAAGTGATTCTCCTGCCTCAACCTCCCAAGTAGCTGGGACCACAGGCATCTGCCACCACATCTGGCTAGTTCTTGTAGTTTTAGTAGGGACTGGGTTTCACCATGTTGGCCAAGCTGGTCTCAAACTCCTGACTTCAAGTGATCCATCTGTCTCAGCCTCCCAAAATGCTGGGATTATAGGCATGAACCACCGCATCCAGCCAAGATTTACATTTTTAATTGCAGTATTGTTATTTTTAGTTGTATTTTCTTAAGATTTTTGATCTGCTGTTGGATGAACTCACAGATATGGAACTGGATGCAAAGCGTTGACTATTATCTATCTTAATGGCTGTATTGTATTCTAGCATATGGAAGTACCATAATCTATTTAGCCATTTTCTTCTTGGTGGGCATTTTATCCTCTCCCTTTTATATGTAACTGTAAACACAAAATATTGTGCTAAACGTCTTTTTACACACACAATTGGCAACATCTACAATTTTTTTTGGCATAAGTCCCTGTAAGTCAAATTACTAGGGTACAAGCTATGTGCATTTTAAATATACATACTGGTAAATTTTTTTTGAAAATATACTGTAGCCACTTAAACTCCCTCCAAATTTTTAATAAAAATTTTTGTTGTGGCATTATTTGATATACAGAAGTTTGTCATTCTTGTTATTTGTCATAAAGTTAATGCTGCCAGAAATTTTCTTTATTGTTTCTGGCCTTGGTGTCATGCTAAGTTTATATATATATATATATATATATATATATATATATATATGTATTTGTATATTTATTTTTAGTAATTTTTATAGTTTTAAAAATGTCATTAAGTTCTTAATTCATAAAAATATATTTTCATGTATGATTTGGGGTAGACAAAGATTAGTGAGAGTTTATGCTTTTTTAACGGTATTGACATAGTTTTTATACATGTATATACGAGGTATATTTACCTCAGCATATGATACCTTGTGTAGCAATATTCTGAAGTTTGCTTTTTTTTCCCACTCAGTGATACAGTTTGGAAATTTTTTTGTGCCAGTGCAGAGAGCCCTATCTTATCTTTTTCTACTTATGCATCATATTCATAGTATGGTTCTGGCATAGTTTTTTTAGCCAGTCCCCTATTGATAGTCATTTGGAGTTTCTGATTTTTTACTATTCCAACCATTGCAACATCATTGTACTGTCTTATTATGAACATGTGCCAATGTTTCTCAGGGAGATATGGAGAAGTGAAATTTTGGGTCAATGCATTGTTGGGTCAATGCATGTCTTTTATTTTAATAGGCACTGCAAAATTGGCTTCTAAATTGGCTTACCAATTTTGCATTCATACCAGTAGTATATAAAAGCAACTTTGCTTATTTAAGATCTCTCTTTTACTAATACCAAATTCCCAGAGTCTTTTTCCAGACTCTATTCTATTCTACTGATTTGTCTGTTTCACTGTTTTGGTAGAATTTGGAAAATTCATGAACGAGGGTCAGGCCTAAAAGCCATGTAATAATTCCCACTTCTTTATACATAAACATATACGACAATTCTTTTTCTATAATCAGTTCCAAAAATGCTTGAGTGAGCTTTTTGTGTAGAGTTGTCTTCCTCTCTTTTCTTCAAAGGTTAGTTTTAAAATAATTACAAAGGTGTTAGAGTTTTAACTCTTTGGGGGAACACTGTTAACTTTTTTAAGGCACAGCTACCAGAATTATAACTAATGCAATAGAGACAAAAATTGGGGAGAGCATAAAAAAATTTCTCTATATGCCCTTTTGAAATGAATTTTGTCAGTTCTGTAAGATGGGACAATAGATAGGTATCAAGGTTTCTTGGCCAGACACGGTGGCTCATACCTGTAATCACAGCACTTTGGGAGGTTGAGGCAGGAGGATTGTTTGAGCCCAGGAGCTCGAGACCTGCTTGGGCAACATAGTAAGACCCTGTCTCTACAAAAATTAAAAAAGTAGCCAGGCATAGTGGCACATACTTGGGAGGATGAAGTAGGAGGACTGCTTGAGCCCAGAAGGTTGGGGCTACAATGAGCTGTGATTGCACTACTGCACTTTAGCCTGGGTGACTGAGTGAGACCCTGTCTTAAAAAAAAAAAAAAAAAAAAAAGAGAAAGAAAGAAAAAATTTCTCACTTCTTTATGTGATCCTATGATAGCTGTCATTTCCCTTTGGTTCTCTGCCAAGGGGAAAATCCGAGGTATACCAGTAGGAAAAAAAAAAAAGGTCTCTTGTCATTGCTGCTATTGCTTTGCCTATTTTCTTCACCTTGAGGTTTGGAGAGTGCTTTAGGACATAGAACATTACAATTTAAGAGTGAACATTTTCAGAACTGGGGACACAAATTCCGAGAAAACAAACTGTTTAATTACTGAAGCTTTACAATATACTTTGCCACCTGGTACCAGTCCTTTCTCATTTTTATTCTTTTTAAACACTTTTTGGACTTTGATCACACATTTATTCTTCCATATAAACATTACAATTAGTCTATAACGTTTAAATATGGGATTAGAGTTTTTGCTTGTGTTACATCTCTACGTTTACTTGGAAAAATTAATCCGTTTATCATATGGAGTCTTATCAAATGATTTTTCTTTAATCAGAGAAGGTTTGGAATGTAATTATTAATGTGGAATTGGCCATAATTAAAATATTCCTATGAAACATGAAGTCAGTTATTTGTCTCTCAATATTACATTGTATAACATGTCATATATTATAGAAGAGCAATAAATGCCACTTGTGGGTGATGGCACTATGAATTCTTTTCTTTTCTTTTTTTGAGATGTAGTCTCACTCTTGTTACCCAGGCCGGAGTGCAATGGTACGATCTCAGCTAGCTGCAACTTCCACATCCTGGGTTCAAGCGAGTCACTTGCCTCAGCCTCCCAAGTAGCTGGGATTACAGGCATGCGCCACCACGCCTGGCTAATTTTGTATTTTTAGTAGAGACAGGGTTTTATCATGTTGGCCAGGCTGGTCTTGAACTCTTGACCTCAGGTGATCCACCCGCCTTGGCCTTCCAAAGTGCTGAGATTACGGGCATGAGCCACCGCGCCCAGCCTGATTTTCTTTTCTTTTTCTTTTATTTTCTTTACAATATTTTACATTTTCTAAAATATTTCAGTAATAGTTTCAAAATGCCATCAGAACATTAATCTCTTTCATCCCACATTTTATCCTTCTTCCCAAGGCATTTCTTGATGAGGGGAGTCCCAACATTGCCAAATCTCAAGGTAGTTTCTTGAATTCTTGATGTTGCTGTAGTTTCTCATTATCCTGGGTGAAATTACAAAGTCTACATTCCCCTTGGGCACTCAATCTGGAACTGCGACCCCAAATTCAATAAATCCTTATTCTCAAGGTATGTAGAAGCTGCATTACATTTCTGTCTAGAGCCGAAGACCTCGGTATGCAGAGGTGTTTGAGCAATTTTCTAGTATTTTTCTGAGTAGGGGCTAACTTGCTTCTTTCCCCACTAGGACTGTTTGGGGTCTCTATAGTAAGGTCAGGCTGAGAAAGGCTGTCCTTGGGATAACCAAGGACTCTTGAACTCTTGCTCAAACTCTTATGGTGGCATCAGATACTTTATTTATTTATTTATTTTAAATTATTTTTATTTTTATTTTTTTTTTGAGACGGAGTCTCGCTCTGTCTCCCGGGCTAGAGTGTAGTGGCCGGATCTCAGCTCACTGCAAGCTCCGCCTCCCGGGTTTACGCCATTCTCATGCCTCAGCCTCCCGAGTAGCTGGGACTACAGGCCCCCGCCACCTCGCCCGCCTATTTTTTTGTATTTTTTTAGTAGAGACGGGGTTTCACCGTGTTAGCCAGGATGGTCTCGATTTCCTGACCTCGTGATCCGCCCGTCTCGGCCTCCCAAAGTGCTGGGATTACAGGCTTGAGCCACCGCGCCCGGCCAGATACTTTATTTAGACAGGATCAGACTTCCCAGTAATGCTAAAAATCATTGGAACGTGAGGCAAAACAAGAGCAAGCTAGAAACCCAAAAGGATGTCAACAGAAAGATCAATGTTTGGAATTCCCACAAGTCCCAAAGGTTTAGTTATCTCTCATTTGCTGGTTCATGGGCCCTCCTGGAAAGTCTTTAAGAACTAACATGTTTTTAAAGAGGTGGGGAAGTTAAGATGAAATGTAAATAACTGAAAAGAAAACAGAAAAACAGAAGGTGAGGAGAATTAGAAACCAAATTTGATTTTTTTTTTTTTTTTGCCTTCCACCATGACTTTAAAACTGGGAACTTCTACTTAATTAATTTCAAAAATAATTCAGGTATTAGGAATGTGAGGGAGATATCATTTCTCTTCTGGCTTTATTATGGAGTTCAACTGAAATTCTGTTAAATGTATAAAAATCAATGTGAAGTATATGCGTTATGTGACAGTTCCATCTAAAGTTATCTTGTGTAGAATATAGGGCAGATACAATGGAGCAGCCAAGCACATGTAATTTACCCAACAAATCTAAAGCATTCCCACATTGATTTTTTTTTTTTTTTTTTTTTTTTTTTTGCAGTTTTCTAGCCCCTAGTCACTGAACAGAGAAAAAAATGGCTTACTTTCATAACATGGGATACTTAAGGCTACAAAACATTCATCTTCATGCCCTCTAATTCAAGGCTGTCTTTTTGTTGCTTTTCTTGATGGGCTTTTTTTTTTAGGTCATTTAAAAAATACTTGTCTTCTCTAACATATTATGACAAGAAAATAAACTAGTTTTTAAAAATGTTCTGATTTGCTGATTAATTTTGCCCTTAAAATTGTATTATACTAGTGTTGTTTTTAATGTTTTTACTATTTCTAAATGCAATTATCTTGAAATACTTATGAGTAGAAAAATTTATCTAACTGAAAAGATGAGTTTAAAATATTAATTTTAATTATGTTATATTAAAATACCTAATTTAGAATTAGAATAAAAGCAACACCAGAAACAATTTTTGATACTGTAATTATAAGTTAATTCACTATTGAAATTACATGCATATATATTCCCAGTTTAAAATAATTAAAGCTTATTTCCCCCCCAAATGCTTTCACTTGCAAGATGAGACAGATGTGAACGTATGAGTTCACACATACACAAAAATATGCCATGGAATTACCTACTGTATATAACAACAAAGGATCCGCCTAATGTCCAGATCCGTGTAAACAAGTGATATTCCATTCCCTGAACCACACCACCTTTGCCAACTGCAGATTGACTTGCATTTTAACCAGAGTTGTCGACTGTGAAATATGGTCAGATTAATATTCAAAAATCCACACAATAGTAGAGCAACGATACTTAAACATCACCAAGCTTTAGGGATGTTGTATGTCTCTAGCTGTAGCTGCCCCCTCCTGTTTTATTTACTCATAAGTATCATTAATACCAAAGATATATAACCTTTGGTGCCAATATGTCATTCTCTCTCTTCAAGACTTTAGTAGTTGCATGCTTATCTATTTCAGTCAAATGTATTTCTTATCAAAAAAAGAGTGAGAGACCTGACAATACAGTTATCGAATTTTTTCAGCTGAGACCCCCATGCCATTCAGCATTCAGACATGCTTGCGCTTGATTGATGGATGGGTTTGTGACAAATAAAACTAGGATCAACAGCTTTGCACCTTTTCCCCCATCAGAGACCAGAGGAAAGCATAACTCTACAACAATAGTGGGATTAGGGATGCATTAGCTCTCCATCGACCAAAACCATCCATTCCCATCAATACTTTGCACGTAATAACCTGAAGCTATGATAAGGAAACAAAAGAAGGAGAAAAGGGACAGGAGAAAACAAATCAATAAAAGAAGGGAATGTCTGAAAGATGCAATGTCCAAATGAAATTTTTTTTTTTTTTTTTCTGCATTACTGGGCTAATGTCCCTGAATGTGGAAACAATACCTCACCCAGAGTTTTGTCAGAGGAAGAAGATTAACACATTGTTTAAACACAGGTTTGGCATCTGCAGATTGATATTTAGATGAGTTTGTTTGTTTTTTGCAGGCAAAAAGATGTGTTATAGTATTTATTGTTAACCTGCGTCTCTAAATTGCTCTTAAATAAAAAGAATGTTTTCACCTGAATGATTCAGATTTTGTGGGGCCAATTCTGTGATAATTAGAACACTCTTCTGTATAGACAGTTTTAATGTACAAATCCTTAGCCCAGTCACAAACATTCTCTTAAATATGGGTTAGGATGAAGAATCATAATTGACTAGTTTACTAAGATTCATATACAGTATATTCGTTTCTATTATCAGAAAGAGACTGATACCCCTTTAACAAAAACTAATACCTGTCCTAGAAGAGTCTTACTTTTCTGGGTAGAATTTTTTATTTTTCTTTTGTAAAAATCTTTCTACATAAAAATGTATCTTCATTCTCAATTCATAGGATATTTTGATGATAATTTCATCATTTTCCCCACAAACAATGGACCGTTAAGCTTATTTATTCAGGTTTTTTGTTCCTTTTCTTTGGAGAGCTTTTGATTTTTGTATTACCTATCATATTTTTCTTAATATACAATTTATTCTAATTGGCCATTGAATGGGCCAGTATGGTTTTCTCCTGGCGCGGATGAACATTAGTGATATTTGTTCTCCTCTGAAGAAGACGTGTGAGGGAGGACAAGCCCAAGTTCTCATTGTGGAGCTGCTGATCTTGGGAAAGGCACTTCATCATTTTGCTTCAGTTTTCAGACTTAGAAGAAGAAGAGAATTATATTGCCTAATTCATCATTATCGTCATCATCACCATCATTATTAATATTATCATTATTCTTCATTGACACACTGTAGTGCTTCATTTCCTAGTCAAAGTTTGCAAAGTGTTGAGAAGAAAAAAAGCCATTTAGTTTCATTTTCTTTTTTAGTTCTATGGGAAGATGGAAGCCCCTTTCCTTTATTTAAGTAAACGCAGAAAGAAGTGAGAGAAATTGCCCCATCTCCAAACAAATGTGTGGAAGATTCTTAGGATAGGACAATGGCTTCTAAACTACAGACCAGAGAATCCAAGAGATTCACAGAGTTTCTAGGTTAAAAATAGTGTAGGGATGCTTTATTGTTTTATTTGTAAGATAAATTCTGGTTTCACTACCAATGTTCAAATCTTATTTTGAGCAATATAAAGTCAACCCACATGTGGTATGTGTAAAGGCAGATGTTGGCTTGTGTTATTGGAAGTCATGGTCTTTAGTCAGGAAATGTGATAGTGCTTTTATAATTCCAAAGAGAATACTCTATTAATTGCGATTTTAGAAGTAATCTTTGGACCTAAAATGGTTAAAATTATTAAAGCCATATACATCTGACATTTCGGTCATACAGCATTTCATATATGTCAGCATAGTTGGTACTTGCTCTGAATATCTCTGTCTGAACTGAAAACCTTTAAGGTAAAAACCTAATTAAAAGCACGTGATCTACTCATTTGATCTCCCAATTTGACCTATTTTATAATTTATATAATCTAGCGGGTATTTTCTTTCAGCTTCTAAATACAAGGCCAATCTTGGGGCACTTCAGATAAGTGATTTTATGGGGCACCTTTGCTGAAGCTGAATGAACCCCCAATATCCAATACTGATACCTGTGGGTGGGGTTCATTTCATCCGCAGTAACACCGGTTACTACTTGCACATATGTTACTTTAAAATTTCACGCAGATGCTGACCCCTGACTCTAGCTATCTTTATAACTATGTGGAGGAAGAGTTCCAGAGGCCTAGCATTTTAATATATATAAAATAAACTGGATCTAAGTTTTAATATAATAGAAGCATGACCTTTGTTACTATTGCAAAACGTACAGTATGTGCCTGATTGAATCTTTTCTTTACTGCATAGTCAACCTTCAAGTTTTCCATGAAAGCCTTTTAATGTGCTCTTACATCTATGACCCTATACAGAACGCTCTAATTTGATTCCATTAAGGTTCCAAGTAAAGATGCATTATAAATGAAGATGTGAGATTTACATATATGCATTTATATGGACTCAAGCGAACAAAGCAATGTCCTCTACATAGCAGTTGTGTATGTAAATCTTTGGATGATGCTTGAACATATGTCATATGCTGTCTGTTTTCTTTGTGTATATATCTTCTAGGAGGGTATAAGTCTTTGGAAACAATGTGTTTTATGCAGGATTCATTGTATACAGTCTAATACACTGCCTGTAGGTACTCTAGAAATATTAATTAAAGGGAAAGGAATATACACATGTATTCACAGAGGATAAACATAGATACATTTCTAAATACATTATAAATCATAAGCAATTATTCATGTTTCAGACATATTCATACAAAAAAATCAAACCATACAGGTATAATGTTAAATGGAAAAGCCTGTTTTGCTGTCATTCTAGAACTTAGTAGCAGTCTGAAGACAAAGTGTATGTTTACTAGAGTCACCATTATAAAATTTATATCAGTTTGCTTAATTGAACCTGTGTACACAAATCCAGAGTATATTTGAATGTAGAGATAAGATATTAAAGCTAAATGTAAAGCATTATGACTAAAATTCCAAATATAAAATAGGCATTTTGAAAACTTGTAAAGTTTTTTCTCCTCTTCTGTGCCAAGTGCCAAATCTCCTCATGTTTTTTTTTCTTTTTCATATCCACAAAGGATCTGAGACACTCTAAGGCAAATGTTCACAAACTACTGCCTACAGGCTTACCATCTATTAAAAAATATGTATTACTTTACTGTAACACAGCCATGCCCATTTGTTTATGTATTTTTCCATAGATGCTTTTGCAATTCAAGGGCAGGGTTGAATAGCTGAGACAAACACCATATGTTATTGACAGAGACTGTTACGGGTTGAATTGTGTCCTTCCCAAACCCCACCCAAATTCATATGTTGAAGTCCTAGCCCCCAATACCTTTGAACGTGACTTTATTTGGAAATAGGGTCTTTGCAGATGTAATTAGTGAAGTTAGGATGAGTTCATACTGGAGTAGGGTGGGCCCCTAATTCAACATGACTGGTATCCTTCTAAAAAGGGTGAATTTGGACACAGATACGCACCCGGGGATAATGTCACGTGAAGAGACAGACAGAGATTGAAGTGATGCAGCCAAGGAATGTCAAAGATTGCCAGCAAACCACCACAAGCTAGAAGAGAGGCGTGGAACAGATTCTTGCAGCCCTCAGAAAGAACCAACCCTGCCAATACCTTGATCTCAGATGTCTGTCCTCCAGAACTGTAAGACAACCCATTTTTATTATTTAAACCACCCAGTTTGTGGTACTTTGTTACAGCTGCCTTAGCAAACTAGTATACTGAATGAGCAACAAAATCTATAATATTTACTATCTGGCCATTTACAGAAAAAGTTTGCCAACTCTTACCATAAGGCACTGCTTTATGATTTTGTGGAATTAGTAAGTAAGAATTAGTCACAAGTAACTTGGTGGGAAATGGAGGTCTCTCTGTTGTTCAAGAACAGGAATGATACTTGTTGATTTTGCTTGTAGACATTTTAAAGCACACACACACAGTGTTCAAGTCTCTGCATATCTTGAATTTTTATGAAGAAGTATCTTCTATAGAAGATAGTAAGGAAATCATTTGACTAAATTTAAGCTTTTGAAACCTGAATGCTGTTCCACTTAGCTGTTTGTTCAGGCCCATCTTTTGTTTAAGCAAAACACTGCCTGGCAGTTTGAAGCTTTTTAACAATCAAAAAAAATTTATGAGAAATTTCTGTGATTTATGTATCAGTGGAACACAACCATCTGCTTTACATTTCTCTTGAAATGTGCATGAGGTTAGAATTAAAGGACTGGTTGTTTGGGAAGGGGACGGTCATCATATGACAAGAAGATGTTTGCTTTTGCTGATTCCATCCCTATTTGGAAAGCAAATGGAGACATTCTGCCTACCTTAAAAAACTCAATCTTTTATTTTATAATTAATGATCTGAAAAGAAAAATCAATTTTGGATCGTGAGTGGGGAAAATGAGCAAATGCTTAAGAATTCAAAATATTTCATGTAATGCAACATCGAATACCTATACCACTTTCCTTGAAGCAACATCTATTTTCAAATGTTTTCTTGACTCATGACCCATGACCAAAAATGACAAAAGAACTTCGTAAGTAGATCCCTGGAGAGCTCAACCTTAAGAAAGAGACCATGTGGCATTCAGGAACAGGTTTTCTCTAAACTCTTGCTCCTCAAAGGGTGATCTTCAGACCAGTGGCATCAGCATCACCTGAGAGCCTATCAGAAATGCAAAACCTCAGCTGGGTGCGGTGGCTCACGCCTGTAATTCCAGCACTTTGGGAGGCTGAGGCAGGCAGATCACGAGGTCAGGAGATTGAGACCATCCTGCCTAACACGGTGAAACCCCATCTCTACTAAAAATACAGAAAATTAGCTGGGCGTGGTGGTGGGTGCCAGCTACTTGGGAGGCTGAGTCAGGAGCATGGCGTGAACCCGGGAGGTGGAGCTTGCAGTGAAGGGAGATTGCGCCACTGCGCTCCAGCCTGGATGACAGAACAAGACTCTGTCTCAAAAAAAAAAAAAAAAAAAAAAAAGAAAAGAAAAGAAAAAAGAAAAAGAAATGCAGAACCTCCAGCTGCACCTTGGACCTAATGGATAAAAATCCACATTTTAACAAGCTCTCTAGGTAACGTAAGCACATTCACGTTTGAGAAGCACCAATCTCTGTTTCTCAACTGTTGAGACATGAACTAGTGAGATAAATATTAGCTAGTTCTCCTCCATTCCACTGCATGGTAACAGTGGCTGTGGTGGTTTCTTGGCTCTTGTCTCCTTCTTGCCCCTTTCTCTTATTCTTGAGGTTCTTGCTAGAGAATGAAGCCCTTACCATGTCAGTCACTTTTCTATGTGCTATATATAGAATAAATTATTTAATCTTTGAAACAAGCTTAAAAGGCAGCACTAATAACCTCCTCGTTTGACAGATAAGGAAGCTGAGGCACACAGAAGTAATTTGCCCAACATTAGAGAGCTCCTACATTATGAAGCCTGGGTTCAAACAAAGTTACTCTGGCTGCAGAGCCCATACTCTCAACCATTAACCACTCTACTATATTGCCTTTAAGATTATGAAAACACTGTTCTAAGTATTGTTCACAAAAGTTACTGTAAAGAAGACACCACTTATAAAACTGACGAAGGAGTCCCAAATACATTGAAAGTAAGAGAGGCATGTAGCATCATAAACTACTTCTTATACCTGCCCAAATCATTGGGTAGAATCCTAACATGTATTAGAAATAGAGACTGGAACTTACAGAGTTTATATTGCTCACAATTCCAAATAAATTTATTTTGACAGATTGGAAGAACCTAATCTTATATTCATTTCAGTTCTGCTGCTGCAGACGTAGTTTTGTTTTAACACTGTTCCTGTAAAATGCTAAGCTCCAAATCCCTTGGTTTGTTTGGATATATTTGGATGCCCTGAGGGCACTTTATGGCATGGTACTCGGAGTTCATTTCATGGGACTGTTCCATGGGACCAGTTCCCACCATATTCTAAGCCTGCATGGCTGCAGAGGACTCAAGACTACATCTGGACCATTTTTTGGTTGCACAGGGGAAGGCAGCTATCAGACTGAAGTCAGGAAGCTGTGGCCCCGGTTTGAAAGCTTTCTTCCTCCAAATTCTTGCTTTATTCAGTAAAATCGTTCTATCCTCTATATGCCACAAAAGAGATGTATGGTCTTACATGTATGTTAATGGAAATCCATTCACATACTCATAACCCCTCTCAGCGAAATGAATTTCAAATATTAGCAAACTAATAAGGGTGTATTTGTGTGCGTTTGGGAGAGGTTAACTGAAATATGTTGTACCCTAGGCTGATTCTGAGTTTCGCTTTTGGTCTCGTGGGAAGTAGGAGAAGGAGAATTGCTTGAAGATAATGGGTCTGCTTCCCATTCCCCTGAACAAGACACACTTCCGGTATATTCCCTGAGATCTATTGGTCCTTAGCACGATTCAGCATGACTAAGAAGTGCTGTCATGGAACAAAGAATATTAGGACTCTGAACATTCAATTTTAACTATGTCACTTTTTCTCTATGTAAGCCCAGGTGTGTTACTTTAACCCTACTGGAAACTGGGGTTAATGATTCCTCCTTAAGGATCCTTGTGATAATTAGAGGAGGTGATTTGTGTGAAAGCCTTGGCATGATGATGCCTGCCAAATCTGAAATATCAATATGTGTTCATTTTATTCCTTTCTTTTAGTTGTTATCTTTTTTCTTTTTTTCTTTTTCTTTTCTTTTTTTTTCTTTTTTTCTTTTTTTTTTCTGAGACGGAGTCTCACTCTGTTGTCCAGGCTGGAGTGTAGTGGCGCGATCTCGGCTCACTGCAACCTCCGCCTCCTGGGTTCACGCCATTCTCCTGCCTCAGCCTCCCGAGTAGCTGGGACTACAGGCGCCCGCCACCACGCCCAGCTTATTTTTGTATTTTTAGTAGAGACGGGGTTTCACCGTGTTAGCCAGGATGGTCTTTATCTCCTGACCTCGTGATCTATGTGCCTTGGCCTCCCAAAGTGCTGGGATTACAGGCGTGAGCCACTGCACCCGACCTTTTTTTTTTTTTATTTTTTTTATTTTTTTAATGGAGTCTGACTCTGTCGCCCAGGCTGGAGTGCAGTGGTGCAATCCCCACTCACTGCAAACTTCACCTCCCGGGTTCAAGCGATTCTCATGCCTCAGCCTCCTGAGTAGCTGGGATTACAGGCATGCGCCACCATGCCTGGCTAATTTTTGTATTTTTAGTAGAGATGGGGTTTCGCCATGTTGGCCAGGCTGGTCTTGAACTCCTGACCTCAAGTGATCTACCCATCTCAGCCTCCTAAAGTGCTGGGATTACAGGTGTGAGCCAACACATCCGGCTCAGCTGCTATCTTAAGACTTGGTCTCTTTTTTTTTTTTTTTGAGACGGAGTCTCACTCTGTCACCCAGGCTGGAGTGCAGTGGCCGGATCTCAGCTCACTGCAAGCTCCGCCTCCCGGGTTCACGCTATTCTCCTGCCTCAGCCTCCCGAGTAGCTGGAACTACAGGCGCTCGCCACAGCGCCCGGCTAGTTTTTTGTGTTTTTTAGTGGAGACGGGGTTTCACCGTATTAGCCAGGATGGTCTCGATCTCCTGACCTCGTGATCCGCCCGTCTCGGCCTCCCAAAGTGCTGGGATTACAGGCTTGAGCCACTGCGCCTGGCCTAAGACTTGGTCTCTTTTAAGCATAATTTTACACAACTGATGATTCTCCTGTCTGTCTTCTACCACGTTTATGTATTTACAGACCTTCCCCCAAGACTTCTGAAGGACCTACGGTTTATTTTCAGCATCCTTGGCTTTGGTTTCCCATATCCTAGGTCCTGGAGCATGATACTAGTCACAGTCACAGCTCATGGGCAAGTCTTGCCTGCCTTAAGTCCTGCACCCAGGCTGGATAGGAACTAAACGATCAGCAGAGGGTCAGACTAGAGAGGACCAGAGGTTCAGGTGCTAATGACTTGGGTCCTGTGTATGTGTGTCTGTGTTTAGGGAGAAACTATTAATTATTAGTAATAATATACAACAATTTAATAAAGTGCTTACCATATGCTAAGTGCTTTTCCCCATTTAATCCTAACAGCAGCTTTGCAAGGTGAAAGCTGAGGCTCAGGGAGGTTAAGTAACCCAAGTTACACAGCTGTGTGGCTGTGGTGGAGAAAATGCTATTTACCACATGATTTTCTCTTCCTGGACACTAGGGAAGACATTTTGTAGCCTCCCTTGTAATTTGATTGGGCCTTGTGACTGGATGTTAGCCAAAGGAATTGGGGGATAGAAGTCTTGTAAGCCATTTCTGGGAGTAGCTCCCAAAAGGGTTTCTTCAGGTCTTGCTTTTCCTATGAAGGTGGTCTTGGAAAACATGTATTCCATGGCGAAGCCACAGGATAAAGAGGGCCACCCAGCCCTTATCACATAAGCAATAATAACTCACTGGATATTTGGGGTTGAGCTGAGTGACAGAACTGAACTTTGGAGTCAAGTTGTCTGGACATCAATGTTTCAACACACGGGGCACATAAGTTTTTATTTAATTTTAATTTTATTTTTTTTGAGTCGAGGCCTTACTCTGCCATCCAGGCTGTAATGGAGTGGTGTGCACAAGGCTCACAGCAACCTTGAACTCCTGGGCTCAAGTGATCTTCTTGCCTCAGTCTCCTGACTAGCAAGGACTACAGACTTATGCCACCACACCCAGCTAATTTTTTACTTTTTTGTAGAAATAAGGTCTTGCTATGTTGTCAAGGCTAGTTTTAAACTCCTGGGCTGAGTAATCCTCCTGCCTTGGCGCCCCCAAATGCTAGAATTACAGGCATGAGCCACCATGCCCAGCCTATAGTTTCTTGATATTGACATTAGAGAGTGAATAAAATGCAAACAAAGGGAGAAACTAAAAGTTAAAAACGTGTCTTGGTTACAAAGAAATAATACTAATTGCAATTGTTCAGGTGAATTAACACATAATTACCACTCAAAAATAGTGAAAAACTATAGATAAGTTTTATTTCATTTTGAAGTTCTCTATTTGTAAAAGGTGTGATCAATAAGTTAAAAGCCAACTAAGCACCAATGTTGATGCTTAGAGATACATGCTTGATGGCCATAGGTATTACCGCACAGTAGTCAGTTTGCAACCTTAAAAAATTAGAATAATATGGGTTACCAGTGAATAAATGCTAGAAGGAGGCCCTTGTGAAAATCCGATGCATAATGACCCTTTCTTGGAGTATATGCTGACCCATACTAACTGGATTTTAAGCCAGACAAGATAATATTATACAGACACTCGAGAGCTTGTTAGAAGCAATCTCAGCCATATTTGATATTTTGTTTTCAGTCATATGTTTACTGCTAGATAGACCAGTTTTAACAGCTGTGCCACATGATCACAAATATCTCAAAGGCATGTTTATAGGTTATGTGTTTTATACAGTACAAGCCTCTCACAGTCAGAATTATAATAATCACCTGCTTGAGGCCGGGCGCTGTGCCTCATGCCTGTAATCCCAGCACTTTGGGAGGCTGAGGCGGGCGGATCACGAGGTCAGGAGATCGAGACCACGGTGAAACCCCATCTCCACTAAAATTACAAAGACTTAGCCAGGCACAGTGGCAGGCGCCTGTAGTCCCAGCCACTAGGGAGGCGGAGACAGGAGAATGGCGTGAACCCAGGAGGCGGAGCTTGCAGTGAGCCGAGATGGCGCCACTGCACTCCAGCCTGGGCGACAGAGGGAGACTCCGTCTCAAAATAAATAAATACATAAATAAAAATAAAAATAAAAATCACCTGCTTGAAAAGTAAATTTATTGGCTGGGCACGGTGGCTCACACCTGTAATCCCAGCACTTCGGGGGGCTAAGACGTGCAAATCACCTGAGGTCAGGTTTTCAAGACCAGCTTGGTGAACATGGTGAACCCTCATCTCTACTAAAAATACAAAAATTAGTCGGGCATGGTGGCTCATGCCTGTAATCCCAGCTACTCAGGAGGCTGAGGCAGGAGAATTGCTTGAACCGGGGAAGTGGGGGTTGCAGTGAGTGGAGATTGCGCCAGTGCACTCCAGCCTGGGTGACAGAGACTCTGTCTCAAAAAGGAAAAAAAAAAAAAAAAGTAAACTTACTGGAATATTCCTTTTCAGTATTAAAAACCTCAGACCTTTTAAAGGTACTTAAATAAAAGAAAGGTGTATTTCCTCCAATAGCAGAGAACTTATATAGCACCTTTTTCGTACAATTGCTTTCAGTATATTAGTTCATTTAATTCTCACAACTGTATGAGAACATGGAGGCCACAGAGAGGTTACTTGTCCAAAGTTACACAGATTGTAAGAGGAAAAGCCAGGATCTGAACGCAGCCAATTTGGCTCAAGAGCCTCTCCCTGTAACCATCCTGCATGCTGCTGCCTCTCAACACCACTTCTATACTGCTTCCTATGGGCTGGGCACTGCTGAAGCATGCTCACTACATACTCTTCTTTTTGTCTGCAAACAACTCATCAGACAAGTCAATATGGACTTTCACAAAACCTTTATTTTGACCATATTTCATATTTAAACCCGTAGGGTCAATGTCATGCTGTCAGAACAATTAGAGGAAATTTGATGAGCTACTCAGTGGGCAGACTGTTCCAACAAAAAGATTTTTGCAAAGAAATTAACTTTTAGAGCTGGCAAACAGAAATTATGACTAATAAGATAGGAAAATGCCAGACTTTACAAACATCACACTGTAAACATTAATTGGTATTACTTACTAGAAGTCTTCTGTGGGGCAAGTTTTATAGGGCATAAGGTTCTACATCATTATTTAATTTATATCTCAAAATAACTCTATGAGGTATATGTTAATTATTTAATTGAATCTCAAATGTCATAGGTAGTAATTACACAATTATGTACTAGTAAGAAAAGAAAAAGTGTTGGCAATTGAATGAAGTCACACCATCCATTGTAACATGCATTCTAACATCAGAGATGTTAAAATGTGAAAAAAATGCATCTTATTCTCATGAAATATGGCCTCATTCCTATAATACAGATGAAGAAATAGACTTCATGAAGTTAAATTGCCCAAGATCACATGGTTAGCAAGTGCTAGACCCAGAGCTCACATCCAGGTGGATCTGACTTGAAGCCCATGCTCTTAACCATTTGATAGAGTGTCTCAGTCTGCATTTGTGCTGCATAAAGTGAAATGAAATATTGTTTTGTTATTGTTCAGTGGATCATCAGTATATTGTAGGTGGGTAACTTAAATCCTGAGATGACTCTTCAGGGTTTGATCATCCATTAAGATGGTTTAAATAGAAAACAAAATCAGTCTACTCTATTTTAGCTATGTAGCCAGCTTCAACATTACAGCTTTCAACAGATAGTTTCTGTTTCATTATCCTGAAATCATTCCTCATTCTAGCTTATAACAAAATGGAACTTCTTTATATAAAATAAGATCTTTGTTTCTGAAGACATTGCTTGGCCTTCTCTTCAGCTCACAAACAAAATACAATTTCTTTAACTTTTAACAACTCAAGATGTTTCCTAACTATGGCATGGTTTGAGATTTGAGAACAAACAAGACCACACGAAGCTTAAAGAAGTAGAGAGCAATTTCATAAACATGTTTTTAGCTATAAAGACCCACAAGACAGGAAAACAGAAAATGCATACATACTTGACTCAGAATTCCAGTTTTTTCCCTAAGAGGTGACAGCAGCTTTAAACATTGCCTTCCTCTTGTGTAAGATTACACATGCATAGTACACAACTTCAGTTTCTGTTCTAAAAGCATTACAAGCCATTGTTTTTTGATGGTCTCTTGAGGCTAAGGAAAAATGTTATTGGTAGTCTGAAAGAATAGGTTTTAATATAGGCATTTAATTTTCTTTCCATATACTCCCTGATTAAAACAAGGTTTGCTCCATTTTCTATTTTTCTTTTGAAAACCCTCTTCACCCACATCAACAAAACAACATAGTGACTATAGCTGTGACTTTGGCTCTGTTGCCCTAAGTTCAGATGCAACTTGGATTAATCTCTTACATGATGTCCAAGCATTGAGTCAACTTTGATCACATTGGCATCATTTAACTTCTAGTTTTAAAATCGTTTAGTTTTGTTCTTCAAAAAGTTAAACTAAATGATGATATAGTTTATTAAATATAGTTCTTTTTGAAATTAGTTGATAAGAAGTTTAGAAAAACGTACTGCTCCTTACCAATTACTGAAATAAACAGAATACTTAAATTCTCTAGGATAAATATATGTAAATCCAACTTACAAAAGTGGAGCTATTTGGGGCGTTTAGAGTTATCCCCCTCATCTATGATAATATTATAATATTATTAGTGTTTTGGGCTGTAGAACTAATATGCTACTTATTTCTATAAATATTTTTCTATTTCATATAGTCTTCCTCTAATTATTCTTAAAAGTAAAAAAAGTAAAAAAAAAAAAATCCCAAATTCAACTTAGATATTACCATAGCTTAGAGAGGTTAAGGCAACCACTAGAGAGTGACAGTTTAGATTCAAACCCAGGTTTAACTATAAACCACATGCTTTTTAAAAAAGCACACTATGTTACTTTTTCATTATCACATTTAAGTTATACCTATTGGAGTTAGATCAACAAATGTGCTTTGATTTCAAGAGGCAGAATATAGAATATTCTGATAAGACTTAATACTGGCATAAACATAACCGGAAAAGAAAATGTTAAAAGAAAATCCAATACACAAATTGGAAGTCTGGGCTTGAATCCAGTGTTAACACAACTAGAATGAACATCTGAGTTGTGTTGGGATTAAACAGTCAGTTCTAATTCATTCAATTTCACTGACAGGAGCCCTTCCTGTGCATTGGATACCATGTGAGGTATTCTTAATACAAAATTTCTTCCTAGTAACTGCAAGTTAGGTATTATTGGCACTTACTCTTTGCTCAGATGGTTTAGGAGACCTGTCTAAGGCAAACAAGCTGGCAAATGGTAGAGTTGACCTGAGGTACATGCTCAGGTCTGTGGGCCTCAGGGCTGAGTTCTTACCACTGTGCTATCTGAACAGTATCTGGATCCACATCCTCATGGAACTTAGACACCATTATAGAAATAATGGAACATAAGACAAAATGTAAAGAAACTATCCAGAGATATAAACACACCGTTATAAAAATTCAAATACCAGTGACACCTAACTAGATATGTGTGGGAGTTTTGGGGAGCAAGAGAGGGTGGGACACAGGGAGAATTGCTTCCAGTCAGAGCCTGGATGAAAGAAGGGACTTAATGGAAGGGTGAGATTTTTATGGATATGATGAAGGGTTGGGTAGGACAAAAGTGAATCAGAAAGATGAAACAGGAAATCTGTGTTTTAGTAACACATGAGTGTCAGTAGGAAGTAGGAAGAGATCAAGCTAGAAATATAACTTGTGACTATTACATCAGACATTTGAGGCTCAAGGGGAGGCATGTGTATGTAATTCACCAGGCCATGTGGCTCACTGGAAAGTTCTGAGTGAAAGAGGTTTTAGGAAGATTAATCTGGTAGTAGTGTGTAGTGGAAGCAGGCCAAGTCACTAAAAGTCAATTCCCTGCAATCCAGTTAGGCTTTCAGTGAGTAAGACATATATTATTTCTCTCATTTTAAGAATGAAGAAACAGGCTCAGAGGGGTGAAGAAGCTTGCCCAAGGATGTGAATCAAGCATCTCTGGTTCTAACGCCCTACTTTGTGCATTCGACCCAACTACTCCAAGTAAAGTCTATGGACTGGCGGCTTTGGCTCCCCTGGGAGATCATGAGGACTACAGACCTACTGAATCAAAATCTACATTTTCACAGGATCCTATATGCACATTAAAGTTTGAGAAGCACTAGACTAGGCTACATTTTCTTTTTAAAATGATCTATATAATTACTGGAAAAATATTCACCTGGCTACAAATGTAGCTTTTGGGGGGTCTACATTAGGTGTTTTCCTCACACAAAAGATAAGACTTAACTGAGAAAAGGAACTCTTCTGTATTTCATTCTCATAAGGAGGCAAACAAGTTAAAAATGTAAAAACTGAAATTGTGACCTAGCTGTGTGACCTTGGGCAAGTCGCTTAACCTCTTTGAATTTTAGTTTCCTCATATGCATAGTACTTGGCCTATAAGAATCAAGTGAGATAGTATCTGTGACAAAAGCTTCTACACAGGGAACTCATTATAAACATATAAAGCACTGCGATTAGGAGACATGGCTATAAAATATATTATTTTAAAAAACAGGAAGAAAGAAAAAAGACAGAAAGAAGAAAGGAAGAAAGAAAAAGGAAGTAAAAGGAAAGAAAGGCAGGGATAATATACAAAAGTTAGCTGAAGGAAAACCAGCCTCACTGAAGTAGGAGCATGAAGAGCTAGTGGATAAAAGCTCTAAGGAGTGAAGGAGTCCAGGAAAGCTAATTTCCGATTCTCATAGGTGTTTCTGAAAATACAGAGACTGTACCACACATGGAAGTGGGAAGAGTAGCAAGGGCCTGTGTGGTCTTGGCCCAAAGTCACAGACCTGAGGTCGGTAAAGCCATAAAAAATGAAAAATATAGTTATATAGTAATTAAAGGAATGAAAAACAGCTCATTTGAGGAAAAATTAGTACAGATTTTAAATCGTGGAGCAAAGAAGCCTACATAATGAATTAATGATGGAACATCTGTTACCAATGTATTGCAGTTACCACAGAAAATTAAGATACATTAACTGATTTCAAGCAAGAGATTCTTTAGTTAGCCGAAGTAGTGAGGAGGTTAGACGCTGAAGTTAACGAGAGATTAGGACTCCTCATCCCTAATTCATTTGACATATGCTGATTGAGACCTTACTATTTGCAGGCATTGGGCTAAAATTCTGGGGCTACAAAGTACATAAAACACAGTTACTGCCTTTGATTTGCTAATAATTCAGCAGAGAAACAGTTATTATAATGCAGAGTAGAAAGTGAAAAGTTCTATAAAATAGTTATAAATAAGAGAGTATGAGAATTCTGGGGCAAGAAAGTGTTTACATTGCTGTAAGAGGTATTAAGAATGGCTTCCTGTATTAGGTAGATAACTATTTTTCCATTAGTTTTCCAAGAATCAAGGAAAATTATCAAATATTGATATTATTATCAAATAATCTGGTGAGACTTTTCTTGCTCAATGATGCTGTGATTGTCATTATTATGATATAAAATAACTGATTAAATTTTAATATACCTAGAACTGAGGAAAAAAACTAAAAGGTAGGTAGCAGTAACTGTGACATTACTTTGGCATCACTGTACTGTGATAACCCAAATCCGTATCATATTTCAAAAGATTAAAAAAACCCCAAATTGGTTTTAATTCAAACAACCAATTAATTTACTGAAACATTAGCATTAAGTGACTTTTCATTGATTTGTGGCCTCATGCTGACATCAACATATGAAGACAGTATTGATGGACAGAAAACTGGTTAATCATCCATCCCCTTTCTTCCTAACCCCTGCGAAATTAACAAAATATTTGTGAGGCAGGGAAGGGGAAGTAATAGTTGTAGTATGTATTGTGCAGTAGTTTGTGTGCATGAGACAATTAACATTTTTTATATTGGTCACCAAGAAAATTATAAAAAAAGCTTCCTTTCCACATGTTGTAAATCTTTTGTATATTCAATAAAACGAAGTAAAACATATGTCAAGTGATTACAGTTGTGAGATCTACTAATGAATTGTCCCATTTCAAGAATTAAAACCTTAATAGTTTAGATAAGAGGAGAATAATGAAAATCAGAAAATATGTCAAGTTTCTTTTATTTTTGTAATTGCTCTAAGGCTAAGCAGTACTCCTAGGAAGATTTTAGGAGGATGTAGTAACATTAGACATATTAACGGTATCTAGAAGGCAGAAAAAACCTCTAACATTTATTAATGGAAGGGATAGAACAGAGTGTTAACTAACAATTTTTTAAAAATAAATTTCACACATGTGATATATAAACTGAATTTTTTGAAGTGATGTCAATAAATGCATAAGCTCTGGGTTTCCTGAACTTCTGAAGGACATGAGCCTGTAATTGGCCTTTCTCATTTCTGTCTTGTTAACAAGTATATAAATAAGAGAAGGCTCCAGTAATTGGCTCAGAGTTACTAATGAATTAATTAACTTCAGTCTATTTTACCTAACCTTTAATAATAAGAGCCTTTTTTTGGAGGGGGGAGTCTAGCAATAGGTCTGACAGACTGAAAAAACAGACATGCAGCAAAGCTCTTGAAAATTAACGAGAAACGAGGAGAGAATCAATGTACATTCTGCTTGCAGAGAACTGACACAAAAAAGACACAATAAACCATGAACAAACACAGTCAGTTTAAAAAATAGGTTAGAAAAAGTGGGCAAATTCAATTATAGAAGTAATTAGAAGATATAGGGCAAGCTGCCTTTTGGGACTGTGCCAGAAAACATGAATTAATATGAGTGAATAGAAAAAGCCCATGTAGTAATTAAGAAGCAATCACCTATGGCAATGAGTACCTGAAAACAGGCTGCAAACTATTAATTCAGTGATCAAAAATATTTTCAGATGATTAATATGGCAAATTTATTTTAAAAGACTAATTTCTGGAAAGATATCAAGACAATAGCACATTATTTGTTCCTCTGGCATTTATATAGCTAATTAAATTTTATAATTTGCAACAACAGTCCCTATTATCTGAAAACAGTAAAAGCAATATTTCACCTCTTTTTTAGAAAAAACAGTGGTTCTAAAATCAGTAAGTTAAATCCAGCTCCTGCTGTCCTCCTGTAAGTGCCTAAACCTTGAGTATTACATTTTTTTCAATGTGTATTTTTCTTACACATCTATTTCAGTAATATTGAACATTTGAAAGAATGTACATATTCTCATGCCTGGGCATGGATTCCACACACTGTTTAATTTCAACACTATCAAATAAAAGCAATTTAATGTACTATTTGTGCATCAAAGACTTTCTTGCTTGGTCAACAGAGGTCTGTTACTTCAGTACACATCATTCCTCCCCTTAGAATACAAAGGCATAGATATGTTATAGTGAAGAGTGCTTTACAACACACAGAAAGCTAATGGCTTCTGAAATAGGTGATTATCAGAGCCCCGTAGAGCAAGATGAGGGTCTGGCTGGTAATAAATAACCTCGCAATATGAATTATTCTATTTCCACAGCCTTAAGAAAACGAATGTTTCATTGTGGATCAGAAAAGTCTGAAAAATGCTGTCTTTTTGGAAATGACAGGGAGCTACTAAAACTAATCAGTCTGTCAGCAGGAAGTTATTGAGCACCTACTAAGGGCAAGATGCAAAGGTAAATGTGTAACCTTGTAACATAATTTTTTCTGTGTGGTATTTCCTTTCAGAAACCAATAAACAATTACCCTTGTATGCCATGCTTTAGAGGACTAGATTTTTAATTACTAAATTTGCTCATGGATTAATGCCATTTTAAATTTAAAAACTTTTTTTTCTTTTTGGTATGGATGGGGTCTTACTATGTTGCACAGGCTGGTCTCAAACTCATGGCTTCAAGTGATCCTCTCACCTTGGCCTCCCAAAGTGTTGGGACTATGGATGTGAGCCACCACATTTAGCCTAGAATTAATACTATTTTTTAGGTTAAGGTACAAATTGATGACCTACAAAACAGAGCAAACTAGAAACTCATTGAGAGTCACTATTGCAGATGGCATGAAAGTAATAGATGTACAGGTATTGGAGAAAAATTTAAAAAGAAGGATTTTGACAAGATACCAAATTAAACAGATTTTAGATCTATCTAGCGTTTTCATTATCCATATTTTTCTCTTTTTGTTAAAAACAAACTGGGAACTTTTGAAAAGAACACATAAGAAAAGAGAGCTGCTAACAGAGGTCTCTCATTCTCTGAGTTTGTTTCATGTTAATTACCAAAACATAGGTATAGCAACAGCAAACAAACAATTCTTCTGCTGCCAGTTGATGATGACAGAGAGCTCCCAGAGAGACAGGCAATTGGGAACTAGCGAAGTGAGGACAGCTTAGAGGTGTGGGGGCTGAGAGGGGCTGCCAGCTGAACAGGACCCACTCACCATGAAATGTTAATGTGTCAATAAAGGAGAAAAGCATGAATGAACCACAAAAAAACTGAAAATGACTCAGCTGGTTGGAGATGGAATGTGGGCTTTTTGCCAAAGTAAGGTATTCAAGGGCACACACCCTAATACCTAGGGGAAAAGCAAAGGCTGCTCTCTGATTTTAGAGAAAGAAAATACTTTGGAGAAGGGAGACAAATGGCGTTTTCTTCAGAAATAAACTTTGTTCCTTTTTCTTCTTCCCCCTTTCCTTCCATCCAACAAACATTTTCTGAGTTCTTACTTTTGCCAGGCATTGCAATAGGACTGGAGAAGGAAGAGAGGGAGAGTGGAATATGAAGATAAATGAGACATAGCCCCTTGTCCAAAGCTCCCGTGATAGAGGATGGAAAGATGTACGCAGTTAGCTCTAATAAACAATAGTGACATAATGCAAAAGAGGGCATGAGGTAAGCTGTAGTGGTAGTGCAGAGGAAAGGAGCAATTAGCTGGGGGCCACAGTAAATCAAAAACAGGTTTTCAGAGAGGAGGTAGCATTTATGCCTATCTTGAAGAATGATAGGCAGGAATAGAAGGAGGAAATTTCATTGGGAAGGAACTTTCTCTTATCCTAACTTCCTCTTTTTCAAATCACAGTCATTTCAGGAAAAGCAAGTCGACAACTATGACTTGTGTATATATACCACAATGGTGTGTGTGTGTGTAGCGGTGGGTGTGAGAGGAAAGATGGGGCGGGAAGGGGATTTTTCTGGAATTTATAATACTTCCTCCTCAAACGTTTGTCTCTATATGCTAGTATTTTTAAAAAACACATTCTTTTGTTTTTAGCTATTTGAATAATATTTGGGTCCTGTTTGACTGGAAAATGTGATCTTCCAATAGCTTTTATTTTTTATGTTTGATGGCTTTGTCGTTTTTTGTCAATGCTAAGTCCTCATTCTAGCTTATGGCTTGAGGATTCTTTTGGGTTGTACTGTGTTTATCCATGCATTCAATTATTCCTTCATTAATGTATCCTTTCCTTTTCTCATCTTACTAGTTGACAAATATTCTGCTAGACATAGTTTATTGCTTTCTTCTAGTCTGGAAATTATGCCATTTCTAACATGAAACATGGAAATTATTCTAAATACACTGACTAAAAGATCACACTTAAGCATATGGTTATGTTCTATACAGAATTGAACATCAATACCAATATTGTTTTTGTATGAATTTAATTTTTTTAAGAGATGGACTAAAGGAATCCTCCTGCCTCAGTCTCCTTAGTAGCTGGAACTATAGGCACACATCACCACGTCCAGCCCAATTTTGTTCCTGACAAATGTATTGGTCAGTGGGATCATGTAGACTGGCCTGTCTTTTTATTAAGAGGTTTTTCAAAGGAAGACTCTAAAGCAATACCTTAGTTAAGGTAACGAAAATAGGCTTGTCTGTAAATGGAGAAGAATTTCAGACTGGGATGGGTCAAAAGTTTCCTATATACAAAAACAGCCTTGTTTACTGGATAGACATAATCTAAGTTTCCATGTCTCTCTAGAGGCTGAGGAAGGAAAAGTAACTATCATGCATGAATATGAAGTCATTGAAAGGATTCTTTTTAAGTACTCCACTAGAAATGAGGGATACAAAAATGATTAAAACATAAGTCTTGCCCACAAGGAACTACTTCTCTCAAGAAGAAGATAAGTTAGATGAATAAATCTATTATTATTATATAGCCATGATAAGACATAAAAGTGTAGCAAGCTATGAGAGCACAAAGGAGGTGTATCTAAATTAGACTGGGACAGTAGGGTAAGAGGATAACATGCCAGAACTGAGTATTTAGGAATGAGAATTTAATTAGCTGAAGAAGGGGGCCAAAGGATGGTGCTGCATAAAACAGCATGATGAACTTGGGAATGTCTTTTTGTGAACGTACAAAGTACTGACTTAACAGGGTGGGGATGGTTAAAATATCCCTTACACAGACCGGGCTCCCTCTGGTGTTTTCAGTTCCTTTTCCCAGCTCCTTTTCTTTTACTCAAGGTTTCTGGACAGAGTGAAATAGAAAGTCTGGTCTGTGGACATTTCAGAATTTGAAAGCTACTGGCCTGGAGCTTAGTGGTGGGTATGTCAAATGGGCATTCATGCTAACGACCTAGGTGAAACAGTAATGGGTGAGATCATAATACACTTGTGTGTGTCTCATAAAGATGTTGACATCTATAGAAATGATTTCTTTCTCCATGCCAATGTTTTATTTGAATTTAGAGCCCGGAATAAGCAGCTTGTCACAAAGACCTCAAAATGTTTCTTACGTGAACAACCTCAAGAAAAGGAACCAAGACAATTGTTAGCAAGAAGATTGATCTGAGAATTAGCTCTAGCATATTGAATGTTAAAGGTGTTTATTAGAATTGTCCACTCCATTTATAAATTCTCTGCTTAGCTAACTCCCAGCCATCTTTTAGGTATCAGCTCTCTCCCTCTCTCTCTCTCTAAAGATATGTCTCATTTATCTTTATATTCCTCTCTCTAAAGATATGTCTCGTTTATCTTTATATTCCTCTCTCTCTGTCTCTCTCTCTCTCTATATATATAATTTTTATTTCTGAGAAGTTTTGCCTGATATTCTATATTAGATCACATCCTTCTGTTGTGTGTTTTTTCAGTTTGTGTGTTTCTTTCTCTATGTTTTTTCCTTTGTAGCGTTTTTTTTGTAGCGTTTTTCCTTTGTAGCGTTTAATAAGACTCCAATTAAATATTGAATTGTATAATTAATGATTTCACATTAGTTTCTTTAAGTAAAATGTCAGCTTCAAGAGGGCAGGAATTGGGGTTTACACAGCAATATCCACTATGCCTAGCCACATTTCTGGTATTTAGTAGGTGCTCAATAAATATTTTTTGAATGTTTTATTTACTTTTTATGCCAATTTCAGTCAAACTCAAATGTAACAAATTGGAATGGACCAGAACTGCTAAGTAAAACCAGATTTATAGCTTCTAAAGCTAACTGGATCCTCCAGAAGTTTCTCATATCTGACCCTGGCTCCTAGGAGAATTCAGTTGATAGGACTAGGTTATCTCCTCTTAGAGCTTTTAGCTGACATCCTCATACCAGTTTGGCTCAAAATAAATCCAACATCTTCCCATTCATCTGTGTCAGGACATCTTCATTATTGCAACTTGTTTTCCTCAGGCCAGAGCTTCCTCCGTTGTTGAGTTCCAACTGGAAAAGTCACGTGCAAAGCACTTGGGATAAAAACATGACTCACACCTGGAATCCCAGCACTTTGGGAGGCCAAGGCAGGCGGGTCACGAGGTCAGGAGTCCAAGACTAGCCTGGCCAAGATGGTGAAACACCATCTCTACTAAAAATACAAAAAAAAATTAGCCAGGCTTGGTGGCGGGCACCTGTAATCCCAGCTACTCGGGAGGCTGAGGCAGGAGAATTGCTTGAACCCGGGAGGTGGAGGTTGCAGTGAGCCGAGATCGCGCCACTGCACTCCAACCTGGGCGACAGAGCGAGACTTCATCTCTAAATAAATAAATAAATAAATAAATAAATAAATAAATAAATACATGAAAAGGCATGGCCCTGACCTCAGGAGAGTGGTAGGCTGCCACCTGAGTTGCAAGATGGGAGAAGGCTTCAACTGTCTTCAGGAAACCCCTGCCTATAATTATACCACAAGAACATCACCCTTTAAGATTAAATGATCTGGTCCCTGTTATAATACATATCATCCTGGAAATCATAACTTGTTAAAGCTGTTATTAACCACATTTACCTTCATGGGAGTGAGGTATCTGAGAGTGGGTTTTGACCCAGAGGGTACAGGGACAGGGAATACGGATGTTGGGAGCATGAGAGGAAGAGGGACAAGAAATGACAGTAAGTTGGGAAAGATCTGGAAGAATAGTGCCCAGCACATAATAGACACGAGACAATGCTTGGTTCAGTAAATAAAAGATAAACTGCTTTCTTCACATTGGTTGAGGGTTCGCCCTACCTTAAGCTGCTTCCTTCGGTAACTAGCAATTTCTGGTTCAGAAAAAGTTTACAAAATATGAAACAGATAGCTGCAGCTGTTTGGGGCTGATGCCAAATCCCAATTACATTATCACATTCTAAGACTTTAGAGGGAGAACATACAAAATGTTTTTTTTTTTTTCTTTTTTATCACCGCTAAATCAAGAGGATTTCCATTTTCAGAAATATTATAAGAAGGAGTTGTACCCTGTTTTCAAAGGTTTGATGTAAGCTTGAGCTTAGATGCATATGCTGGGTTATTTTAGCTATTCCAACTTTTTTTTTTTTTTTTAATTGAAGAAACTCCAATAGACTCAAATTGCTCATGAGAACTAGTGGTGATGTTTCAAAAGACAACAAATGCCATACTGATGTCTGAATACTAAGGTTCTTTTCCATGTCTGAGTATAATGCTTGCTTACACATAGTAGCAAAGAACACAATTAGCATACTAATTTGATTCTTTATCTAAAGAATGGAAGATTCTTTTGACACAGACAGCTGTCCATGAATCGCTAGGGTGACCTTTGGTCAGTTTTCCATCTGTCTTAGAGTAAAAAGTCCAGACTTAGGCACACATTATCTGTATGACCTTGGGCAGCTTTCTTGTTACTGTTTCTCAGTGTCTTCCTCTGTAAAATGGGAGCACGTCTAATACCTGCCTCACAGGGTTGTAGTAAGGATTAGGCTAGCACTTTGCTCACAGTAGACAATGTAATATTTTTTAACTCTTGTCTGAATGTTTTTTATTCTTAGGAAATTTGCAGTAATCCTAGGACTCTTGTACCTGCCTTTAAAGAGAGGGACAGAGCAAGGTTTTCCTGCATCCATTTTGAGCCTCCCTGTGAACTGGGTGGGATTAAGCTTGCCCTGACTTTATTAAAGAGCTAAGAATCCTCAGCTGTAGAAATGTCACAGTTTCCTTCTTGCCCTTCGTTCCCAGGATTAGATGCACAGAAGCAGGGAGCGATCACTGTCTGGAATGTCTTAGGCTCATCTAGTGGTCACTGGACGCTCTCAGACTATCAGGTTAACAAATCAAAATAGCACCAATTATAACTGCATGACTAAATTAGTTTCCTAGTATCTCACTATACTCACTAATCTCACCTAGATTCCCCCTTTCCCCACCTTTTCCCCTTCCTTAGACCAGTGGTTCTCAACCTTGACTGCACTTTGGAATAATCCATGGAGCTTTAAAAAATACTGATGTCTGGGTCCCATCCTCAGAAGCTCTTATTTAACTTGTCTAGAGCATAGTCTCAGTACTGGGCTTTAAAAAAATTCCCCAGAAAATCATCACACTTTGAACACTAAAAACTTAAAAAATAACTTAGTTTTCAATGTAAAGCCTAAGCTAACACATGCCAATAATGCAATTAGTAAAAAGACAGAAATTTAGTCATGACACATAAAATTAGTTTCATGTTATTAATAATATTTTGGTATTTTATGATTATTTAGATCCTGCTTTAAGGTAAACAATAACTCTGTCCTATCTAGTTCCATAAACATAAGACTGTTGAGTCAACCTGGTGTGAGGAGACACCAGGTTGGAAGGAGAAAAGCAGTATGATGTGCTCCAATCATTTGCTGAAATAGTCCTAAGAGCCAGTGGTTGGTCAGAGTATCTTCTCAAGTCTCAGCTCCAGAGATCTAAGAATCTCTCATTTCCTAGTAGCTCTGCTGATTTAGTTGCCAATTTCACTAAAAGGATGTTTTAACACTAGTTTCATGAGATTAATGTGCCACGATCAGCTGTGATTGAGATATGTTGTAAGAAATATGAAATAATAATAAAGTTCTGGTGTTTGCAGACAATATATTTAAGAATTAATTACAGCAAATTCAAGATTATCCTTGCAATAGTATTGCTTTCACCCATACCCCAATACACTATTTTGAATGGGAGAATATGATGGAGTTACAATTACTATGGGGGACTGCTATTTGACATGAGTGTCCCTGTGGAACAAAGCTTGGGGTTTTATAAAAACCACCCTACCAAGTCAAAGAAGTTCTTCACTGGGCCTCAAGTTTGCAGCAGTGCATACTAATGGAGGGTGAAGGGGAGACCCGAACAAAGGAGCTTCTCTGTGTTCCAGTACCCAGTCTCTTTTTGGGGGACAGAGAGAACCTTGTTTTCTTACATTGGAGACGAAAGCTTGTTTATAAAGTCACACCTTAAGCTATCTCTGCACTGAA
Organism: Macaca nemestrina; assembly: GCF_043159975.1. NCBI lineage: Eukaryota > Metazoa > Chordata > Mammalia > Primates > Cercopithecidae > Macaca > Macaca nemestrina. Next base: position 94,618,982 of record NC_092126.1, on the reverse strand, counting down.
AATGGAAAAAAAAAAAAAAAAAAAAGTCCTAAGTAATTCTATCGATCTTTTCTCATCACTAAAAATCAGTTTATAAACATGTGAAGTATAAATACAAAATTTTTAGGAAAAACTAAAGCCAAATCATTATATATATGTGTGGGGTGGGGATTCTCCTGATATGTGAAGTGCTTGTGATCTGACTAGTAATTTTAATGTCTTCTGTTGAAGATGAAGGTATGAATACTTCATTTAGCTTTTTCATTTGCTAACTAAACTTGCTAGTTGCATGAAAAGAGAAATTATCAGTTAAGTAATCTAACCCAACACTGATTTTTTTTAAAAAAGTTCTGAGCAGAAGGGAAAACGAGGCCTGAAGATGAGACTTGGGGAAGGGAGAAATATGATAAGCACTCAATAAATGATTGTCAGTAGGTAGTTGTCAGGGTAGTGATGATGATAATAAACTTCCCTGAGAACTGTTTTCAAAGTAGTGATGTGCAGAAGGGAACATACTACTCTGACTTTTAAGAGCAATGAGCTATTTTGAATATTACTTATGACTTTTTCATGCTGACACTCATTTTTTTCTAGTAAGAAATTTATAATATAAAATAAAGGATTTTTGAAGAATTTAGTATATGCAAATGGAAATCACCTGGATGCCATTTTTCATTCTGCTACTAATTGCCATTGTTTAAGACAAATTATATAATTGTTTTATCCTTTAGTGCCTCAATTTTCATTTCAACATTTAACTTATTAGTGAGTAATCTTATGTGGAATCCTTTGAGTTAAATGAGTTAAGGTCTTACTTTTTAATTTTTAAAGTAAAATGGATCAAAATGAGCAAATACATTTAAAATATACCGTTTGTGAATTAGATTCTTTATTTTCATATGGCCAGTGAAGGGAGAGGCCACATTCAGACTTCAAGCAAAAGTGTGATGGGGTCCTATTACTATCTGTTACTACCAATTCTATTAGTAACAACAAGTTTCAGAAAAGTAATGGGTGGTAGCCCAAGAGGGAAATGCTTATCAAGAGAAAATCAGGAAGGTTTGAGGGTACTTCCCTAAACTTTCAAAGCAGACAACTATCCTGACTTCCCATAATACATTTCGCTGGGTCACTTCCTGAGACAGAATTCTACAAGGGCCAGTCTGACACATGTGGCATTTGTTGCACTGTTGATGTTGAAACACTACGTTTTCTTTTCCTTCTGTCTCTTGCTCCTTACTTTAAGCTGCTATTTATTTTATATTGCCCTTTATTTTACACTGACCCTAGCCTACAGTATATGAAATCTCAGTTTTTTCATTCTGCAGATAATTTCTGGCTCTGTGATTTTAGATCCATTACCCTTTACTGAGCTTTTATGTCACTAGAGACAGCTTTGCATTTTAATAAAGTTTCCAATCCTCTAGGGCCCTCTCCCATGAAACAGCTCCAGCTCCCCAGGGCTGCTGAAGAGTTGAGCAGAGAGAGTAGAAGCTTTTGTGGACAGTGATGCTGATGGCAGATAACTCCAGCTGTCATTACAAGATCATCCAGATAAGGGGGAACAATCAAGTAGGGGCTTACGGTCCACTTGAGTTTTTCTGATTGTAAAACCAGCCATTTTTCAATTTAAATAATTTAAGGATTCCAGCTTCTCTATACTCTGAGGCTCATTTAGCCTCTTATTAGCTAACTGTTTCTCCAGTTCAAGAGGTGGAAGGGAAGAGTGCAGATTTTTTGTTATTGTTAATTCACAGCAGTGGGTAGTGGCATGTAAATAAAAAATAAGCCAAACAAATTTGATGAGAAGAGAGAATAGAAATCCATACAAATAATCATAATTGATTTTAAAAAGTTAATTAAAAGCAATAAAAAGAGACAAGTACTGCATGGCCTAGCATATATCAATAGACAAATGACAGAGAGGAGAGACTGAATTAGAAAATTGATTCCCAGATAACTAGAAGAAGGAAGCAGACTAACACAGCTCTTAATTTTAACTTGAAAATCCCAAATTCTTTTCTAAGTCTTTTTCCTCACAGTATTCTGATAATAATTTTATGTCACATTGTTCCCATTGAAGGAAATGCTGGGATGAGAAAGAAAGAAAAAGCAAAACAAAGTCGCAATATCCCAGAGAATTCAGCTCAGCATTGATTCACAGAACTCACCTGTGACACATCCATGATGAAAAATGCAGCTAAGAAACCAGAGTTGGCATAAGTGCTCCTTCTTTTTATCTTAGTTATAAGCTTTTTTTTTTTTTCTTTTAAATTTTGCAATCTTTCCTGCTTCCCTAATCTCTGTGATCAAAGGGCAGTCACCTACAATATTTATTTTCAAGTGGTATACACAGGAGTTAGGAGGCAAGGCATTCACTTTCATACAAGAAAGTGGGACAATGGACAGCAGTCTAACAAGAGGATGAGGCCCTTCTTTAGTCTTTCAAGTGCTCCTTTTTGGCAGGATCATGATTTGTATTTTTGTGTAGGAGCTCTAAGGATGTGTAAGATGCTGGAGAACCATAATATGCCCATGGGCCTATCCTTTTCCTTTGCTTAGGAGACACATTTCACTCCCATGAAGAAAGGTTCCCAGCATGAAGGTCAGAGCCTGAGAGAGAAGGTTGGATAGATAGTCAGAGGAAATATGTCTTGACAGAGGTAGGACCCATGGTTACCGCCAAACAAGGTCTTCTGCTGACACTTGAAAGGAATCTTCTTATATGGAAGGTAGTATCAACAGCTAAGATGCCACAATGGGAGGGAAGACCAGAAAATGTGTTTTCTTTTCTTTTTCCTTCCTCCTTTCCTCCCTTCCTCTCCTTTTCTTCTCTCCTTTCTTCCTATCTCCTTCCCTTCTAAGCAATAGAAGCCCATCTTTGAATTGCTAGAGAACTATCATAGACTCAATTGCTGGAACATACGTAGCTTTCAAAGAAATACTATTTCTATCTCTATTCAAAGACAGGACTACTGAACTGGTGGGTTTTTCTTCCCCCTTTCCCTCTTCTCTCATTTCAGAATGAGGAAAAACAACAACAAAAAACATAGCCAGATAAGCTATGAGTGTCAGAAACAGCCAATGTTGCTTGTGCTCCCTGTATTCATTCATTCCCCTTCCTTCCTTCCTTCCTTCTCTCTATCCCTCCCTCCCTCCTTCCTTCCTTCCTTCCCTCCTTTTTTGTTTCCTCCCTTTCTTGCTTCCTTCTTTTCTTTCTTCCCTTCTTCTGACTTTCACATTAGAGCACTTGCAGTGACTTCTTTCCCAGACTGTAAGCTCTGAAAGGTCAGGAGTTCTGACCGATTTACTCATTACTGTATCCCCAGCACTTAGCCCATGCCTAAATATTTGTTGAGTGATTGAATTAATGAGATTTACTACCATAAGATAAAGATAAAAGATTTGTAAACACAGAGCCAGCGAACATAAATAGTATAAACATTACTTTATAGATCTTTTTTATCTGCAAAGGTTTGATTAGAGGAAAATTTCCTAAAATGTGTTAAAAATATTAGCTATGAAGAATAAAAATAGACTTTTTGGCAAAATAGGTTGGGGGAACCTATGGAAAAATAGTTTGGGATACCCTATATTATACAAGTTTCAAAGAGATCTTTATGATTTACCAGTTTTTCAAGTACAAATTTTCCTTGTGAATTTCTTAGAGAAGGACATAAATTATTTGACTGTGTTATTTTTTTTTTACCTGGCATAGCTTATAGGGATGGTATGCTATAAAACATATTTTGAAAAATTAGCATCTTAATTCAGTTTTTTAAAAATTTTCTTTCTTTTGGATTTAAGTACTAATTTTTTCTACTGTAAAAAATTCCACTTAAATTAACATTACTGAGCTATACAGTTAAAAATGGTGAAGGTGGTAAATTTTATTTTATTTTATTTTTTACCACAATTAGAAATACCATTAAGAAACCTCCAAAATATTACTTTACTAAGAAGTAAGAGGAATCAATCTTTTCCCTAATGACTATAGCAACGCAGCCAGAATGAATAATATTGCCAAATAAAGGGCTTGATTTTGGTCTATAATGTTATAAAATTCCATTTACCACCTAGATACTATATCTTCAGGAAGCATCCTGATTTTGAACATATGGCTGTGAATTTCTTGCTTTTAGCAATATAGTTTAGGAGTCCTGAACATACAGACCCATGACTGTGTCTGGTTAGGAGAGTAAGCCTGGGACCGGGAGACAAGAAACTGGTTGATAAAACTGACATTGTCACTCACTCAGCGTACAACCTTGGGTAAACCCTGCTTTCCTTTTCTATAAGAGCCTCAGTCAGTAATTTTTCACCTTTTCCCCTCCAGCATGGGATTTTCATGAGTAAATCTTAATGGAACTCTAATATACACAGCAGATAATAGCAGAGGTACTCTGGTCTCAAGGGGGCAGGAGCCTGCTTGGTTCTTTGCAAGTCTTACTCCTGCTTCTAGGAGTTAAGAAAAGAATGTTTGTGTCCGTTATAAAGCTTGTGAGCCCCTGTAACTTTATACAGACCATACCGTATGCAGCTGTTAAAGAATATTGAACACTGCCACACTACATGTGGTGAGCGCCTTTTGAATTTCAATATATATTTTAGATTAAAAAGTAAGAAAAATATCACCAGAATGCACTCTTCCCTCAGTCACTTTATGTATACATTTTAACATATAAGCTTGATGGCAAGTTAAAATGGAATGCAAATATTACTCCTGAAAAGTTGCCCATTTATATAGTTTTGTTAGACTCTCTTAGATTTTAATGGGAAGGTTTCCTAATAACAAAAACTGTTAATTACATAAATATGCGTGTTCTTTTCAAAGCCTTACACTATATTATGGATAATAAACAATAGAGAAATAAATACAAAACTGTTTCAACAGAAACACTGCTTCTTGAACAGCCTTTAACATTATGACATGTTTACTGGGAAAATGCATTACTCATGACAGGGTTACAAAAGCAATATTAACCTCCTTGAAATGTAACAGCAAAGTCAGATGTAAAAATCAGCACCAGACATGGTAATGTAACTACTTTTGTTAAGATTATACACAGAATAAAGCAGATATTTAAAGCTACATTAAGGTGTAGGTAAGTAAAGGATCCTTTAGAAGAGTCACAACACACATCACAACTAAAATCATGATGCAGATTGTCCTAAAGATAGCATTCTTGGAGATGAAAACCTTGTGCTTTCTTTTGATTGTTTTTCATTTGGGCATTGCTGCTTTTGCAATTTCGTGCAGGGTGTCAGACATTAAACTTGTCCTTAAAGGAAATTTAAAAAAATAAGATAGACATATCTATCTTTTGGGATAGGCATTTGTTATATTGACAAATTACCAAACACTTTCACTATATCTGATGTGACTAATGAGTCATTGTAATCTATAATCAAAAAGGATGTTTGCTTCTGTAAAAAACAAGAATTTACCCCAAACTAGCTTTTATAATAAGCAAAGAACTCCAAAGTAGTGGTTTAAGATGTATGATGAAATACACACTCTAAAATTGTACTTACCATCAAATGCGAGTTAGATTTACAAAATAATTTTTCATCAAATTTATTTTGTTGCTATTGTTTTATTATAAGACCCATAACTTGTCTAGTCATGTAGTATTGATGTTTAAAAGGGATTCATGTTTTAAAATAACCCTAAAATATTTCATTAAAATCTCTTAGGGAATTTTTCTTATTCTAGAGAATGTTAGCTTGAGGCTTATTTAAAAAATAAAGGTCAAAAGTCAGAAAGGATAATAGCTGATGGTTTTGATAATGCTAATTATATATTACTGAGAATAAACGTAGAAAGGGAAATATGAATACTAAAGAAAGATAAACATCCCAACGCTGGATTTTAAAAAAATAATGAAAAACCCTTAAAATGTCTTTGTACGTCACTGTCATAATTCAAAGACATAATGAAGCCTGAATTAAAAATGTCAGTTTCTGTGAGTGTTGATAACTTGGTTCTTTGTTGGGCAAGTCAAAATGTGTCTGTTTGATAGGCAAAAATGACAGACTAAAAATGGGAGAAGTTGAATCTAAAAAAAGAAACACACACACACACAGACACACACACACACACACACACACACACACACACACACACACACACACACATGACTTTTAAAAAAGGCCCATAATGTACTTGAAGGAGAAGACCTGTAGGGTAGGAGGCAATATCTTTAGGAAGTCACCAAGCAGCACTAAAAGGCAATGTCCATGGCCAATCAAAACGATTTCTGTGACTGCTGGGGCTCTTGCATCTCTGTCTTTACACTAGACTGGAAACCCTTTGTACTAATTACCAGACTGTACCAGATTTTCTGGTTCAGTTCAATCTTATAATTGACTGACAGTGATGGGCAAGGAGGGGGAAAAATTCAGGCTCACCACTGCAAGCAGAGGGTCAGAAATGGTTTCACAGAGAGCTAGTTACAGGCTGGCACTATAAGCAGGGTTAAGCAAGCATCATCAGCAAGTTCTTCTAATTCCCAGGTTAGAAAGGAAGTTAGGAGGAAAAAACAACAATCCATGGGTGCTCTCATCTTACAGATCAATCCTTGGTATGCAACCATTTTACAAAACATGAATGGAGAATAGCCTTAAGTGTAAATTGTAATTTTAGATGTCACTAAATTTTAGATGATTTTTATTTTGCTTTTGGGAAAAGATAAAAGTTTGTCTCCCAAACTCAAATACAGTCATCTTAAGTTAAGGAGACTTTCATTCTATTTACAGTAAGGAAGAAAAACAATGCTGCTGTTTCATTCCTAGGGCTCAAAAATAATTAAAGTGCAAGGCATATTTAGTCTATGATACATTACATAATCAAAGTTAAGCATTTGAAAGCACTTAACATCAAAATTCTCACATCCTTTACTTATTTGTAATTCACTGATTTAGATTTATTGTGTATCCATAGTTAGTAAAATTGTTACCCATGAATCCATACTTTTTAAAAGAAAAGATTGAATAATAATCTACATGAACTTAGAGTTAATGCATTAAAAAAAAAGAACACGTTGAGCACTGTATTAAAGACTCATTCGGCTAACTACCATTTGTTATTTACTTAGAACTGTTCTCTACCCACTTTATTTCTAACCACAAGAGCAACCATAGCTTTAGCTACACCAAACATTAAAAACGCAGGTGTCAGAATCAGGGTCAAAATGAGAACTCAGGCCATTCGGTAGGCAAGTGAGAATTATGTACTATCATGTTGAGGTCAATTGAATTGAAATTTAATCACAGTTTAAGCCCCTTTTCTTTCCAGGCTAAAGAGTAAGCAACACCTGTGCCAGCAGCAGCTCACATTGCAGTTGACATAGCAGCCAGTTCAATTTTTAGTTACAAGTCAATTACTTACTGGAATAGAAAGAGAACATTTCATTCATTCCATGGATGGCCACTTTTCCGAAGAAACCTGTCAGGCTTTCTTTCTCCAAAAGAAGAAAAGAGAAAAAAAGTGAAAGTTAAAAATAAGTGACGTATTGCAAAGTTTTAGAGCTAGGCCAGTACACTACAGCAGAGAAGTTGTGCAAATAGCTTACCTTCCAAATACTGAACAGAGCTGTCTTGTAAGAGAGGCCTGTCCCAGCTGATAAGTCCTGGGACTTTCCTTATCACAGTATCAAAATTAGGTAAAATTATAATAGGTGATGTACACCTGAGAAGAGCGACCAGCTGACCGTATGAAAGGAAAGAGCAAATGAGTAAAATGTCTTCCCCCAGCTACAGTCAGTCCTGGTGCAAGGGGAGTTTCAAATGCACTGGCTATAGACTTTTGTCCAAAGCTGTGGTTCTTTCTTTTTTTTCTTTTCTTTTTTTTTCTTTCTTTTCTTCTTTCTTTCTTTTTCTTTCTTTCTTTCTTTCTTTTTTTTTTTTTTCTTTTTTTTTTTTTTTTTTAGGGAAGCTAGATTAGTTCATACAAAACTCAACAATACAGCACTGAAACCCATTGTTGATATTCAACATTTTTCACATAGCGGAACAGAATAGACAATACGGTATCTAGGAAACCATGGGCTGGATTACAAACTGATGATATCTCATCCTTCTGGGGGCCTGTAATCCTTTTTATTACCTACCACAGTAAAAAAAAAAAAAATCACTACGTGTGTGGGGAACTCTCTCAGAATAAATCAATAACATTGCCATTCTTAGGAAAATAGGCTAAATTAAAATGAAATCTTGCTTACAGCACTAAGTCCCTAAGTGCCATTTGCCTTTTATGCAAGTTAATGATTTTTTAAACTGTTCTTATCTTAACCTTTATGTAAACTTCCATAGGTTCGAAAAAATTAAATTATCTGTAAATATTTGCTTAAAAACAGTGTTCACAATTAGCTTGGATGTTCTATTTCTCATAATAAATACTTGAAAAGTTTTTTATTTCCAAGTGTCCAAGATTAGAACCTAAGGCATGAGTACAAAGTAATTTTCATTAATTTGTTTTAAATACATGTGTTGGGTTATTAGTAACCTATATTTATTCCTCCATTAGGAACACAATGAAATTCAAGATTTTCTGGGCTTATTTACCTGATCCAGTTAAATAAATAATTTTTACTTTTAAACTTTTCATTGTCTTTTAAATTTTTCATTTTTAAAATGCATTTCCTGATTATGCATAACCGAAAAGCCATCCTTTACAAGGAAGTTATGCCTATTAACCTTTTTGAAAATCTGGTCCAATCCCTTTTTAAAATGCAATCCAGTTCCCATACTTTTCTTATGCCTCCAAATGGTCTAGGTAGCCACAGAAGTGATTGTTCCTACCAGTTTCTTTTCATCACTTCTGCAATTGACCAATTGACAACTGATTGATGGTTATCTTTTCACTTCAACAATGAAAGAAATTACCATCACTATAGCTATGTACAGTAAATGCCTCCAGAGTAAATTGCATGATTCTAAAATTCTCCTTAGCTCACTTAGTAAAACATCAACACAAAAAAGTTTCTTTTTTGCGCCTCCTTTCCTGTACCACAGATTTGGCCTTTCCTGTCAGCTGCAAAAAAAGAACTTGACAGCTTCTTTAAAAAGAGGAGTATAAAGGAACTTGAATAAAGGATGGCACTGGGCCTGTCTCAAGCAAGTGGCCATTCTTTTGCACTTGGAAAAAAATTAGGCATGTGAGCACAGATAAGCCCTATAAGAATACTCTAAGGAATATTCCTGGTGACCTTGAGATTCTCTTTCCTGCCTTAACCATTCCTGAACATTAGAGAAACAACACAGATTCTGAACATGGAGTTGCCAACTTATTTCGACTAGGATTTTTTTTATTGAAAGTGAAACATCCTTAAATTTTTTTAATTTCGTTTTTTCTTTAGCGTTGCAAAGACTCCCTTGCTCTTTCTAACAGTGCTCCAAAAAATGCTATTATGCAAGTGTCACATTCATTCATTACATGTTGATGGACAAGAGCTTTAAATTCTACTCCAATCTAAATTTACTATAAATGTATATTTTATTCTTACATGAAAGCCCTGAATCTTGTCAAGGAAAGGTATTCAAATATCTTTTTTTCTATCCCTGTGCAATTAAAGTCATTTTTTCTAAGTGAAGTGAATATGCTGCTATAAAAGATTGGGCTGATTTACTGTCTTATTCTCCCACCCCAACTTTAAGATCACTTTTTTTTTTTTTTTTTTTGAGATGGATTTTCACCCCGTAGCCCAGGCTGGAGTGCAGTGGTGTGATTTCGGCTCACTGCAACCTCTGCCTCCCAGGTTCAAGCAATTCTCTGCCTCAGCCTCCCGAGTAGTTGGGATTATAGGTGCCTGCTACCACGCTCAGCTAATTTTTGTATTTTTAGTAGAGATGGGATTTCACCATCTTGGCCTGGCTAGTCTCGAACTCCTGACCTTGTGATCTGCCCTCCTTGGCCTCCCAAAGTGCTGGGATTGCAGGCATGAGGCACCGGGCCCAGCCTAAGATCACATTTTTAAAGTGGAAAAAAAAAAAAAAAAAAAAAAGGAACCTACACACACCTGAGTAGATGAGAAGCTTGATTTTTCACTATTTCCCTTGATGTTTCAGGTCCATAAAATTTGTTCTACTGAATATTTTTAAAAAATGAACTATAGTTTTATGGTCTAGAATTACTTGGCACAGTTAAACTTTTCCCACTTCATCAATATCATTAGGAATAAATAATTCTTATTCACTAATGACACCATCTAAGATGGGCTAGTTTTCCGCTATTTCTGACCTCAGTTTTTTAATCAAATAGTAAGTTTTTATTAAGTACCAACTTTATGTTTTTTACATGGTAGGCTCTATAGAATGCATGAGAAATATGAGATGAGATTCCGCCCAGCAGAAGTAGATAATTTATTTGTGGAAACAAGATATATTGTGGGAAATAGATAATGAATGAAGATGCACATATTATTTAGATACATTTGCCTGAAACATTATATATTTTCACATACTTGGCATAAAGATGATGCTTAATTTTATTCACTTAAAAATGACTCATAATCTTTCACGTTACCTTTGCAATATTTGTCAGTGATGTTATTATTCAAATATCCCAGGTGACATTCAGGAAATATCACATTTATATCTATAGTTGATCTCTAAACGCATGCTTATACTCGTCTAGCCCTATCACAGGTCATAGCTGCATTCATAAAATTGATTCAACATGCTCTAGTCTACCATCTTTAGCCTCAATCCTTTACCCACAACATGATTTCTGGAATAACCTTACTACAACTCTGCTTTCATCATGCTTTCATCATGTTGTTTTTTTGCTTATTGCATGAAGTCTAAACTTCCCTGTTCAGTTCCCAGGGCTCTGCAAAATACAGTTTCATGGTAGCACCTCTCTAACATTATTTCCCGTCACCCAGCTTGCTATTTATTAATAATATTTCTTACTATTACATACATCATACATGCCTAGATGCACACCATGACATTTCATCTTTAATCTTTATTCTATGTATTCAAGATCCAAATATACCACAGTAGTACATTTATGAATCTTGTCCTGCAGTAGTATCCATGTAGATCTATTTCTACATATGTTTTATACTTATTATTATTGTTTCTATTATTATTTGATACTAGGAGTTGCTCTGTCACCCAGGCTGGAGTGCAATGGCATGATCATAACTCATTGTAACCTCAAACTCCTGTGCTCAAGTGATTACCCTGCCTCAGCCTCCTGAATAGCTAGGACTACAAAGATGTACCACCATGCCTGGCTAATTTTATTTTTATTTATTTATTTTGGTAGAGACAGGTGTCTTGCTATGTTTCCCAGGCTACTCTCAAATTCCTGGCTTCAAGTGATCCTTCCATCTCTGTCTTCCAAAATGCTGGAATTACTTCATTTATTATTGAGTTTGACATACATTTGGCTCAGTTCTAATGCTACCCTCTTATGAAGATTTCCTTATCAAATGAGATAAAATAAATCTGTTCTTCCAGTATACTCAATAGTTCTTGGCATGCATCTTTATTATAACAGTCATAATCTTGAATTGTATTTGCATATTATTTTTCCCAGGCAGAAGTTAAGCCCCATGAGGAAAGGAACTAATCGTATGTATCTTTTTATGTCCAGTTATTGACATATAGATGCTCAATTAATGGTTATTTGATAAAGACATGATCCTTGTTCCTGAGAAACTCTCATTTCAGGGAGGAGTTTCTATTAGCTGTGAGATTAAGATGGTAGCTGAGTAGCTAAAACAAAAAGTATTGGCAGTTGGAACAACAATTTGTTTGTTTATAAAGTAAATTCAAAATTTAAAGTGAGAATTTAAATGTTTTCATAGTGAAGACTATCTATCTCAAAGCCAATCACTTGGAACATAGACAATAACCATTGATACATAGTTGCATTTTTAGGCTAGTCCAAAAAATGCCTATTTGATTATAACTTAGCTGAGTTGTAGTAACACAGCCATTTATCGAACACTTGGTAGTTTGAAGCACTGTAATAAGCACTAAAAATTATTTCATTTACTTTTCAAGATAACCTCATGAGGTGGGTATTATCATTGCTATTTTACAGATAGGAAACTTGGACTTAGAGAGGTTAACAGTTGCTCAAGGCCATCTAGATGGTGAATGGCAGAGCTGGGATTGGAGCTCAGTTCTGTCTGGCTCTAAGGCTCCCATGTTTTACATTACTCAAAACTGACCCCACTGGTAGAGATGGTGTTAGTCCTTAGTTAATGATTCTGAGGAATCTGTATGTGATGAATATTGGGGAAGAAAAGAAGAAGGAAGACGATTTTCTATTTGTTTCTTCATCGTACAATGAGTCTCAGGTACCATAGTTAAAAATCACTCTTTGTGTATTCTGATTTTTCTTTCTTCACACATATCTTACTGACTCAGATGCCCTTCTCAATCTTTCAGGTTCTCATTGTCCTGGTTTTGTTGAAAACTTCTCTGTGGGCCTCTACTTAGACTGTCAATGTTCTTCATACTCCCTTCTTTGCTCCTTCAAAATATCTATTACTTTAGGACATATGGTAATATAAAACCAATCTAGAGAAAGTGATTCTTGCCAACATGTCAGTGATGGATGGATGTTGGATTCTTCTTCTTAATAAGCACTTTGAAACAAATGCTTATTAACCTGAGTAAATATGCAAGGATAAACATTTCAAGCCTTGAAGCTATGCGACGTAAAGCAGATATTTCTCACAGAAGCCTTAATGTATGAACAGAATGGAGTTTGAAACATATATGATGGTGATGTGTGTGAATGTAAGAAATTGTGTAAGCAGACCAGGCCTCCCTAAGAATCAGCTTCCTTAGTGATTTTTAATTTGGGTGGTGCAGTCACAGATCCTTTGGAGAATATGTTGAAGGCTATGCACTCCCTCCTTGGCTACACATGACCTTTTTGCTTATTATTTTATGGAATTAATGGACTTTTGAGGAAACCATGGGGTAAACCCCTACCCAAGGCTATTGCTTTTCTGAGTGGTATTTCCTTTCCTCTACTTCTAAACATACGTATCTTAACCATGATTGCATATTAGAGTTAGCTGGGGAGCCCATTACCAGATATTTTGATTTAGTAGGCCGGTAGTGGGTCCTGAGTAGCAGTAATTTTCAAAAGGCTATCCTAGTGATTCTGTTGTGCAGCTATGTTTAAAAACCATTTTGTAAGCCAGTGATGCTCAAAGCACTGTCCCTGAAATAGCAGCACCAGCATCACTTGGAAACTTGTTAGAAATACAAATTCTTGGACTCACCACAGACTACCAAATCAGAAAACTCTGGGTACAGAGTCAAGCAACTTGTCTTTTAACAACCCTTTCAGGTAAATTCTGATGAAATCTTAGGTTTGAGGACCGCTGTTCTAAGCGGAGACCTTAGGAACTCTGAGAAACAACTCAATGGCAATGGCCTCATACTTGACTGTTTCGCAAGGCTGTGGTCACTTTGTGAATTTGTGGTTGTTTTAATGTATGGATGGCATAAGAGGGATGGCAGCACAGAGGTAATCATTCTGTCAACAGGAGATATAAACATGACAGACATTGTAATAGAAAGGGCCATTTAAGCTAGCAGAGTGGATGAATTAGACAATAGCAATTGATTTACCTTTACCTCAATACCTGTATTGAGGTAATTGTAACCTCAAATTCCTGTGCTCAGTATGTATTACCTCAATACATACTGTAAGTATGTAGCATGTACAGTGAGAAATAAGCCCAAGTGCAACAATGCAGGGAATACTTACAGTTGGAGACAAGATGGGGAAGAAACAACAGCAGACAGGAGAGAGAAAACTGGCAGAGAGACGGGAAGGAAACCTGAATGAGACAGTGACATAGAAACCTAAAGATAGGCTGGTCAATCTGCAGTTTAAAGTGGGGCCTGAAATTGATTCACTTGATCTTAGAAACTGAAAAGGATTTGGCTAGAACAGGGGTCCCCAACCCCGGGTCACAGTCTAGTACCAGTCAGCCACGCAGCAGGAGGTGGACAGCAGGCAAGTGAAGATCTGTATCTACAGCCACTCCTCATTGCTCACGTTACTGCCTGAGCTCTGCCTCCTGTCAGATCAGTGGCCGCATTAGATTCTCATAACAGCGTGAACCCTATTGTGAACTGCACATGTGAGGGATCTAGGTGGCTCCTTATGAGAATCTAATGCCTGATGATCTGTCACTGTCTCCCACCACCTCCAGATGGGACCGTCTAATTGCAGGAAAACAAGCTCAGGGCTCCCATTGATTCTACATTATGGCACATTGTATAATTGTTTCATTATATATTATAATGTGATAATAATAAAGTGCACAATAAATGTAATGCTCTTGAATCATCCCCAAACTATCTCCCTGACCCTGGTCTGTGGAAAAATTATCTTCCACAATACTGGTCCCTGGTGCCAAAAAGGTTGGGACCACTGGGCTAGAAGGAAGTCATTGATAGCTTTTGAGGAATTTAATAGTGGGATATAGGTAAAGTCAGATTGCAGGGATTCAGAAGAGAATGGGAAGAGATAGATGAGACTTAGTGGATATAAACAATGTCTTTTAAGGAGTTGGCTCAGAAAGAAGAAAGGAGGACAGTTATTGGGAGCAGAGGCTCAGGGAAGCCAATGTAAGTTGGGAGAAGTATACATATTCTAAGAAATAAAGGAAGAAGCCTTCAGGAGATTGTATTTGTTAAAGAAGGTGGAAGAGGAGCTATCATGAGAACAAAGTCAGGAGTAGAAAAGAAGTGAAAGGACTCAGAGATGCCTTAGGAATAGAAAAAGAAAGGGAAGGATTCATGCAGGAAAAGGGTTGTGAAGGCAAAGATGATGGGTATGAAATAGGTCTTGCCTGATGGCATCAAACTTATTTGTGAAGTAGGAGAAAAATCATTTATTGAGGCATTATTATTATTAATCTTGGATAAAGGATGGCAGAAAGTAGAGGTGCATAGGGATTAACAAGAGGGAAAAAACTAAAATGAGGCAAAAATTGCATTTCTCTATAGCCTGGCACTGGCTACTTCTTTCTACTTACGAGTCTCTCTTTTGCAAACTTCTCTAAAGTTAACTGTCTCCTGCTTAACTCAGCTTTCCTGACTCCTTTGGTGGCTCCTTTCCTACATGCTCCATAACAGGTCAGGATCCCCAGAGTTTGTTTGCCCTTAGCCCTCTTCTCTTTTCAGTCTCCACTTCTTTCCTGGCTCCATTTCTGTAGCTTTATCAATTTGATTCTCAAATTCATATGCAGCCCCAATCTTTCTTTTGAATTCTAGATCTGCACTTAGCTGTTTTTAGTATCTCAGCTTCACTATGTGTAAAATCAAACCCTTCATCCACTTTACTGTAAACTAACTCAAACACGTACTTCTGACTTCAGCATGCTTGCATATCTCAACAGCTTCACCATTAATTGCTTGAGTTTCCAAAGCAAAAAGCCATCAATGATCTCTTCTTACTCCTCAGTCCTGATAACTAATTTTTAAAATCAATTTTATTTATCAAATGTTGCATTTTTTTCCTGATTCATATACCAAAGTTGTTTTTTTTTTTTTTCTCCAACTTTTTTTTTTTAAGTTCAGGGGTACATGTGCAGGACATATATCAAAGTTTAATTTTCCATCCTGTTCCATAATAACTTTCTTGCAAGTCTCTTTGGTTCTAATATTTCCCCTCTGTAACTAACTCATCCTCCATTTTATGACAGGCGATGTCATTCTAAAATGCAGATGCGTGTATGCCTCTCACTTTTCCATGTCCTACAACTGTGGTTTCCATAGTGTTCTAAAGAACTCAGGGTTTGCTAGAGATGTTTTAAGGACCTCAAATTAAAAATCTGATCATGAAAATGAACTTATATCATTAATCACAGTCTTTTACTGTATCATACCTGATAGAGATGCACATACCAGTGGAGAAAAGTACAGATGTTTCTTGATTCGTGATGGGGTTACATCCTGATAAACCCATTGTAAGTTGAAAATGCCATAAGTTGGGCCGGCATGGTGGTTCATGCCTATAATCCCAGCATTTTGGGAGGCTGAGGTGGGCAGATCACTTGAGGTCAGGAGCTCAAGACCAGCCTGGCCAACATGGCAAAACCCCATCTCTACTGTAAATACAAAAATTAGGCTGGGTGTGGTGGCTCATGCCTGTAATCACAGCACTTTGGGAGGCCAAGGCAGGTGGATCACAAGGTCAGGAGACTGAGACCATCCTGGCCAACATGATGAAACCCCGTCTCTACTAAAAATACACAAATTAGCCAGGCATAGTGGTATGTGCCTGTAATCCCTGCTACTCGAGAGGCTGAGGCAGGAGAATCACTTGAACCCGGGAGGTGGAGGTTGCAGCAGTGGGCTGAGATCACGCCACTGCACTCCAGCCTGGTGACAGAGAAAAACTCTATCAAAAAAAAAAAAAAAAAAAAGTTAGCCAGGCATGGTGGTGGGTGCCTATAATCGCAGCTACTTGGGAGGCTGAGGCAGGAGAATTGCTTGAACCCAGGAGGCGGAGGTTGCAGGGAGCGCATATCATGCCACTGCACTCCAGCCTGGGTGACAGAGTGAAACTCTGTTTCAAAAAAAGAAAGAAAAAAAAAAAAGTAAAAGAAAATACCACAAGTCAAAAATACATTTAATACCTGATCTAGTGAACATTATGGCTTAGCCTAGCCTACTATCTTATATGTGCTCAGAACATTTACATTAGCCTATAGTTAGGCAAAACCATCTGACAACACAGTACATTGGAGACTATTGGTTGCTTACCATTGTGATCATGTGGCAGACTAGAAGCTGCGCCTCCCTGCCACTGCCCAGAGTCTTGGGAGTCTTGTACTGCATATCACTAGCCCAGGGAAAAATAATCAAAATTCAAAATTTAAAGTATGGTTTCTATTGAACACACATGCTTTCTCACCCTTGTTAAGTCAAAAATTCTAAGTTAAATCATTGTAAGTCAGAGACTGTTCTGTACATCAAGTCACTAGATAAATGGACTGTTAGAGAAACATAGTTGATACCATTATCTTATAATGCATCCAGAGAAAAAGTTTAAAAAGCATCCACGATGCTTAAAGAATAAGCATGAAGGCACAAAAACTTTCCAAACCAACTGGACCAAAGTCCAATATTGCCAATTACTCTATTTTGCATATCTTTGCATGCAAAAAGAGACATATTATAAATAAAATATATAATGTATATGTAACAGGAGAAGGTACTTAGATCAGCTTTGATACATTAAATCAGGTGGAAAGAATGTGGAAAGCTGTATTTGGACTTTTGGCACAAAAACAATAGTAGAGAAAATAGCAGGAGTAGTGATTTTTATAAAAGTTATTACTGATAATGTGTTTGATTAATCATTTAATTTGCTTAGGCAACCACTAGCCCTTAAGAAAAGTGCTGCTTTCTTTTCAAGCAGTTTGTTTATTCTATGCAGATCAACAATTTTACTAAGACACAGTCTTTAACACTCCAGGACATTGGTCTGAGCAAAAATTTCTTGAGTGAGACCTCAAAAGCACAGGCAACCAACACAGAAATGTGAAAATGGGATCACATCAAGTTAAAAAGCTTTTGCACAGCAAAGGAAGCAATCAACAAATTGAAGAGAAAACCCACAGAATGGGAGAAAATATTTCCAAATTGCCCATTTAACAAGGGATTAATAAACAGAATACAGAAGAAACTCAAACTTAATAACAAAAAATAATCTGATTAAAAATGGGCAAAAGATCCAAATAAACATTTCTCAAAAGAAGACAGACAAATGATCGACAAGTATATGCAAAAATTCTCAACATCACTAATCACCACAGAAATGCAAATTAAACTACAATGAGATATTATCTCACCCCAGTTAAAATGGCTTTTATTCAAAAGACAGGTAATAACAAATGCTGGTGAGGATGTAGGGAAAGGGGAATGCTTGTATTCTGTTGGTAAGAATGTTAATTAGCGCAACTACTATGGAGAATAGTATGGAGGTTCCTCAAAACACTAAAAAAATAACTACCATATGATCCAGCAATCCTACTGCTGGGTATATATCCAAAAGAAAAAAAATCAATATATCAAAGACATATTTATAATACTATATTTATTGCAGCACTATTCACTATAGTCAAGATATGGAAACAATCTATTACAGGCTGGGAAGGCAAGTGGGCAGGAGGGAGTAGAGATGGTTAATGGGTACAAAAACATTCTACTTCTATCAATAGAATGAATAAGATCTAGTATTGGTAGCACAATTGGGTGACTATAGTTTACCATAATTTGTTGTATATTTAAAAATAACTAAAAGAGTAGAGTTGAAATGTTTTTAACAAAAAGAAAGAATAAATGCTTGAGGTGATGGATACTCCAATTACCCTGATTCAACTGTTACACATTGTATGCCTGTTTGAAAACATCATGCGTCCCATAAATATATACAACCATTATGTACTTACAATAATTTTTTAAAAGGCGTAGTCATTAAATAAAAAACTATTTCTTTATTTTTCACACATTTTTTCAACATTTATCAACTGCCTACTACGTGTACTAGATAATACAGTGTGTTTCAAAATTCACATTTCGGTAAATGAAATTTGCTGACCCTCTCCCAACAAGGTATTGATATGAATATCTCAAATAAACAGTAACACACTTTTAGCTACATCTTTCTCAGTGGTACAATAATTGTGCCAGCTTTCATATCTTTCTGATAATTTTTCACCAGCTGAAAAAGCCTAATATCATAATGTTTACAACAAAAGATGAAATACTAGAAGGGAAACAGAACACTATTGAGACTCGATGTATAAAACAAAATAAATGAGAGCCTTTAAAAAGTTGAATATCTGGCCCTATTATAACTTACTAGTATCAATATCTGTTACAACATCTTTCTTACCTCACCCATCTAGTTTTAATTTAAGAAGCTGTATACATCTGCACGCTTCAGGTCATACCTCCGTGATGGCGTTCATGCTTTGCGTGTGTGTGTGTGTGCACGCACACATGTGTGCATAGTTGTGTGTGTGTGTGTATTTTCCAAGTAGTGATTAAAATTATTTCTAAAATTAGACCTAGATTTAAATAAAAACTCTGCCATTTACTAACTGCATAACTCCAATATTAAACTGTGGATGACTTAGTTTTCTCCTATTTGGAAGAGAATAATAATAGTAGCTTCCTTATTCAGTTATTAGGAGCAAAAATTAGATAATGTATAGGAAATACTTAGCCTGGTATACAATAAACTCTAATTTTCAATTAGTTATTATTGTCGCTGTGGTTGTTACTCAGTTAATTGCTGTTGTTGCCATTGTTGTTACCTAATTTTACTTTAAAAGTCAGTTTAAACAATTACCTTCATCCTGGATCTGACCATAGGCGGGATGGAATTTGGATTAGGCTTTGATGAGGAGACATGACCAAACTGTATACCTTAGCCTGTGCATCAAACGGAGAGAGGATTGAGGATAGAAGGCCTTGTATGGGTTTAGGTAGTTTAGTTAATCCCTTTAAATCTGATTTGTACAATGAGGTTAATGCTTACAAAATTCTACTTGGTTGTTTTCTGTAAAAAAAATTAAAAAAAAAGCCTATATGAACGTTCCTAACCCAGAGGCTAGCACTTAGTAGGAGCACCAGTTTCCTCACCTGCTGTCAGTCAAACCATCTGCTTCTCTTTTTTCTTCCTTTCTTTCTCTGCTTGAACACTAGTTGAGGCCCCTTCCTTAGACTATGGCCACATATAATCTCCATGCAGTGCTTCCAGGGACTTGCTGTAAAGAAATTACTTTCCCCTCATCAAAGTAGACACTTTTACTGAAAACCAACTCTGTTTCTCAGCAGAATGAGAAAGAAACCAGCATTATCATGATGATGATGATGATGATGGTCAGCATCATTTTTCGTATCTTTCTGATAATTTTTCACCAGCTAAAAAATCATCATTTTGAAACATCTGTGTAAAAGGTCCTGTAGACTCCCTGAAAAAGCATCTTCTTTTTACTCACCTTATCGTTTTCATTGCTTGTCTTTGAAGCATATTAGACAATTAAAGCAAGTTGGATTCCAGCCTTTTCAATATTTTGATTAAGATTTTATGTTCAGTAGTCAGTGGTATATAATTTTGGAAGTATCATAACAATTTTAATTAATTTTCATAGGTTTGCTAATTGAAACAATTGAGAGGTGAAACTTACTCACTGGAAAAATAATTGGAGGATCTCTAGTGAACATTATCCTTGAGGTTTCACACAAGCACAAAATGGTGTAAATTTGTTTTAAAAATAGCTAGAAATCCAAAAGAAGTAATTATAACATCAAACCAAAGTTGTGTCTGCATTTATCCTTTTTAAAAATAGGAGATAACATTTTCATTAAGCTTCTGGGAGCTGCTTCTGCCTGCCTCTGTGTTCATGGCAGTAGCAATAATTAGAAGCACCACCAGACTACTTTTTAAAATAACAGCATGATATGTAAACTTTAAACTTTGGAGATAAGTTTTGATAACACAAAGTACTGAGAGGTGAGAAAATGAGGAAAACAAACACTGAGAAAGCCCAACAAAGTAAAAGAAATATCAAATGTGAATTAAACTACTCTCTGCTGACAGGATGCAGTCCATAAAGTAAAAGGATTTCCAACATTTTAGAAGTCACAGAACCTTTAGGGTCAAAACATGTTTTCTAGAAACTTAACACAGGACACAATCCTTGGTAGTAGTAGAACCACAGAGTGAATATGAAAAGAAAAAGGAACACATGCAGAAATATTCAAGCAGTTAAGCACAGTGGTTAAATGAAAGAGCTTCGGAGTCAGTCAAAGTTTTAATCCTTGCTTCATTGTTAAAATAGGGTAACAAGACCTATCCCAAAAGATTGTTGTAAGGATTAAATGATTTAATATATGTTAATCACTTAGAACAATGCTCTATCCAAACTAAAGTTTATTTTTATAATTATCCTCATTTGCATTTAAAGTATGAAAAGATAGTAATTTCTTCAAGTCCAAAGCCATCTCCACTGTGGTAGCTTATTGAAATGATTTTACACAACCTTGCAAGAGGCCCGGAGTTTTCTGGAAATGGCATTTTAAAACCTCAGCATGTTCATCCAAAGCCTTACAAATATCAATACCCTTCAATTCCATAATTACACTTAACGCTATCTAGTCTAAGGAAATGATAAAGATGTAAGCAATTGTATACAAAGATATTCACCATCTAGTCTAAGGAAATGATAAAAATGTAAGCAATTGTATACAAAGATATTCACCACAGTATTATTTATTTAAAAAACTTAGAGGCCAGGCACAGTGACTCACGCCCATAATCCCAGCACTTTGGGAGGCTGAGGCAGGTGGATCACGAGGTCAAGAGATCGAGACCATCCTGGCCAACACAATGAAACCCTGTCTCTACTAAAAATACAAAATTTAGCTGGGTGAGGTGGTGTGCGCCTGTAATCCTAGCTACTCCTGCTGAGGCAGGAGAATTGCTTGAACCTGGGAGGCAGAGGTTGCAGTGAGCCAAGATCATGCCACTGCACTTCAGCCTGGTGACAGAGCAAGACTCCGTCTCAAAAACAAACAAAAAAACCAAAAATACCAAAAACTTAGAAAGCCTAAATGTCAGACAAAAGAGCAAAAAATAGTAAATTATTTAAATGGATGACAATATTTTTATAAGATGAAATATTATGCAATGATTAAAAATGTTGGCCTCTGGTTATCTTTCATAATTATATGAAACATGCTGATGATATAGAGGTAAGTGAAATCAGCAAAATATATAACTTTATTTACAATGTGATCATAATTTACACTATGACTATTTAAAAATATGTCTAGAACATCCCTTTGAAAAGTATGCTAATAACAGATTATTTCAGAGGGTTAAAACAGGGACCAGCAAACTTTTTCTGTAAAATAGTAAATATTTTAGGCTTTGTGGGGCATGTAGTCTCTGAATCAGCTAAACAACTCTGTCATCATTGTGTGGAAAGTAACCATGGATAATAGTAAACAAAGGGCTCTGGCTCTCTTCCAATAACATTTGATTCATAAAAACAGTTAGTTGACCTGCTGGCTATAATTTGCCAACCCCTGGGTTAAATTTGTAGGTGTATTTATTTTCTTTTAAATATTTTTCTACATTTTCTAAATTTTTTTCAGTGAGAAATGCAAAAATTACTCTCATAATTTAAAATGAAACAATAAGTACTATTGTTAGTTATTAAAAAATAGAAAACACCATGGGTAGTTAGAAAATGGCCATAGTAGACTTTTGTAACTTAAACATTTATATCAGGTGCTATGGTCTGAATGTTTCTGTATCTTCAAAGTACATATGTAAAAATCTAACCCGCAAGGTGATGATATTAGGGGGCAGGGCCTTTTGGGAGTTGATTAGGTCATAAGGACAGAGCCCTTACAAATGGGATTAGTGCTCTTATAAAAATGCTCCCAGAGAGCTGTCTTGCCCCTTTCTACCATGTGAAGACACAAGAAGGCGCCATCTATGAATAGGAAATGGGCCCTCACCAAACATAGATTCTGCTGGTACTTTGATCTTGGACTGCCTAGCATCTAGAACAATGAGAAATAAATTTCTGTTGTTTACAAACTACCCAGTTTAAGGTAGTTTGTAATAGCAGCCCAAATGAACTAAGATATCAAGTCACATCAAGAGTTGCTCAAAAATACATACCTCAAAATAATAAGCACTATCTATGACAAACCCACAGCCATCATAATGCCTGGGTAAAAGCTTGAACTATTCCCTTTGAGGACTGGCACAAGACAAGGAAGCCTACTCTCACCATTCCTATTCAACATAGTACTAGAAGTCCTAGCCAGAGCGATCAGGCAAGAGAAAGAAATAAAAGGCATTCAAATAGGAAAAGAAGTTGAACTCTCTCTCATCACTGAAGACATAATTCTATATTTAGGATATCCTAAAGACTCTGTCAAAAGGATCCCAGAATTGGTAAGCAACTTTAGTAAACTTTCAGGATACAAAATCAATGTACAAAAATCAGTAGCATTTCTATACACCAATAACATCTAGTCTGAGAGTGAAATAAACAACACAATCACACTTACCATAGCCACAAATAAAATGAAATACCTAGGAATAGAGCTAACCAAGGAGGTGAAATATCTCTACAAGGAGAACTACAAAATACTATTGAAAGAAATCAAAATCAGAGACAACACAAATAAATGCAAAAAGTTCTGTGCTCGTGAATTAAAAGAATCAATATCATAAAAATGGCCATGCTGACCAAAGCAATTTACAGATCCAATGCTATTCCTATGAAACTACTAATGTCATTCTTCACAGAATTAGAAAAAAAACTGTTGTGAAATTCATATGAAACCAAAAAGAGCCCAAACAGTTAAAGCAATCCTAAGCAAAAATAACAAAGCCAGAGGTATCACACTACCCAACTTCAAACTATACTATATAGCCACAGTAATCGAAACCTTTTGGTACTGGTACAAAAACAGACACATAGAACAATGGAACAAAATAGAAAACTCAAAAATAAAGCCACATACCTACAACCATCTGATCTTTGACAAGGCTGACAAAAACAAGCAATGGGGAAAGGACTCATTCAATAAATGATGCTGGGATAACTGTCTAGCCATATGTACAAGATTGAAGCTGGACCCCTACCTTTCACTATATACAAAAATTAACTCAAGATAGATTGAAGGCTTAAATGTAAGACCTCAAACTATAAAAATTCTGGAAGACAACCTAGGAAATACTCTTCTCAACATTGGCCTTGGCCAAGAATTTTTGGCTAAGTCCCCAAAAGCAATTGCAACCAAAACAAAAATAAACAAGTGAGACATAATTAAACTAAAGAACATTCTGCACAGCGAAAGAAATTATCAACAGAGCAAACAGGCAACCTACAGAATGGGGAAGGTATTTGCAAATTATGCATCCAACAAAGGCCTAATATTGAGAATCCTTAGTGAACTTAAAACAAATCAACAAGCAAAAAACAAATAAACTCATTAAATAATGAACAGAGGACATGAACAGACATTGCCTAAAAGAAGACATACAAGTGGTCAACAAACATATGAAAAAATGCTCAGCATCACTAATCATCAGAGAAATGCAAATAAAAACCACAACAAGATAACATCTCACACCAGTCAGAAGAGCTATTATTAAAAAGTCAAAAAAACAATAGAGGGTAGGTTCCAAGATGGCCGAACAGGAACAGCTCCAGTCTGCAGCTCCCAGAGTGATCCACACAGAGGATGGGTGTTTTGTGCATTTCTAACTGAGGTACCTGGTTCATCTCACTAGGAATGGTTGGACAGTGGGTGCAGCCCACAGAGGGTGAGCTGAAGCAGGGTGGGGCATCGCCTCACCTGGGAAGCCCAAGGAGTCGGAGGATTTCCCTTTCCTAGCCAAGGGATGCTGTGACAGACTACTTGGAAAAACGGGACACTCCCTGCCCAAATACTGTGCTGTTCCCAAGGTCTTAGCAACTGGCACACAAGGTGATTCTCTCCTGTGCCTGGCTCGGTGGTTCCCATGCCCACAGAGCCTTGCTCACTGCTAGCACGGCAGTCAGAGATCAATCTGCGAGATGGCAGCCTGGCTGGTGGAGGGGTGTCTGCCATTGCTGAGGCTTGAGTAGGTAAACACAGTGGCTGGGAAGCTCAAACTTGGCAGAGCCCACCACAGCTCAACAAGGCCTACTGCCTCTAGACTCCACCTCTGTGGGCAGGGCATAGCTGAACAAAAGGCAGCAGACTACTTCTGCAGACCTAAACATCCCTGTCTGACAGCTCTGAAAAGAGCACTGGTTCTCCCAGCATGGCGTTTGAGCTCTGAGAACAGACAGATTGCCTCCTCAAGTGGGTCCCTGACCCCCGTGTAGCCTAACTGGGAGACACCTCCCAGTAGGGACTGACAGACACCTCATATAGGTGGCTGCCCCTTTGGGACAAAGCTTCCAGAGGAAGGATCAGGCAGTAATATTTGCTGTTTTGGAATATTTGCTGTTCTGCAGCCTCCGCTGGTGATACCCAGGCAAAGAGGGTCTGGAGTGGAACTCCAGCAAACTCTGACAGATCTGCAGCTGAGGGACCTGACTGTTAGAAGGAAAACTAACAAACAGAAAGAAATAGCATCAACATCAACAAAAATGTTGTCTACATCAAAACCCCATCTGTAGGTCACCAACATCAAAGACTAAAGATAGATAAAACCACAAAGATGGAGAAACTAGAGCAGAAAAGCTGAAAAATCTGAAAATCAGAGTGCCTCTTCTCCTCCAAAGGATTGCAGCTCCTTGCCAGCAATGGAACAAAGCTGGATGGAGAAGGACTTTGATGAGTTGACAGAAGTAGGCTTCAGAAGGTCGGTAATAACAAAATTCTCTGAGCTAAAGGAGGATGTTCAAACCCAATCAGGAAAAAAGATTAGACAAATAGTTAACTAGAATAAAAAGTGTAGAGAAGACCTTAAATGACCTGATGGAGCTGAAAACCATGGCACGAGAACTTCGTGACACATGCACAAGCTTCAGTAGCTGATTCAATCAAGTGGAAGAAAGGGTATTGGTGATTGAGGATCAAATTAACGAAATAAAGTGAGAAAACAAGGTTAGAGAAAAAAGAGTAAAAACAAACGAACAAAGCCTCCAAGAAATATGGGACTACGTGAAAAGACCAAACCTACATTAGATTGGTGTACCTGAAAGTGATGGGGAGAATGGAACCAAGTTGGAAAACATTCTTCAGGATATTATCCAGGATAACTTTCCCAACATAGCAAGGCAGGCCAACATTCAAGTTCAGGAAATACAGAGAATGCCACAAAGATACTCTTTGAGAAGAGCAACCCCAAGACACATAATTGTCAGATTCACCAAGGTTGAAATGAAGAAAAAAATGTTAAGGGAAGCCAGAGAGAAAGGTCGGGTTACCCACAAAGGGAAGCCCATCAGACTAACAGTGGATCTCTCAGCAGAAATCCTATTAGCCAGAAGAGAGTGGGAGCCAATATTCAACATTCTTAAAGAAAAGAATTTTCAACCCAGAATTTCATATCCAGCCAAACTAAGATTCATAAGTGAAGGAGAAATAAAATCCTTTACAGACAAGCAAATGCTGAGTGATTTTGTCACCACCAGGCCTGCCTAACAAGAGCTCCTGAAGGAAGCACTAAACATGGAAAGAAACAACTGGTACCAGCCACTGCAAAAACAGGCCAAATTGTAAAGACCATCGATGCCATGAAGAAACTGCATCAATTAATGGGCAAGATAACCAGCGAACATTATAATGACAGGATCAAATTCACACATAACAATATTAACCTTAAATCTAAATGGGCTAAATGCCCCAATTAAAAGACACAGACTGGCAAATTGGATAAAGAGTCAAGACCCATCAGTGTGCTGTATTCAAGAGACCCATCTCACCTGCAAAGATACACATAGGCTCAAAATAAAGGGATGGAGGAAGATCTACCAAGCAAATGGAAAGCAGAAAAAAGCAGGGGTTGCAATCCTAGTCTGTGATAAAACAGACTTTAAATCAACAAAGATCAAAAGAGACAAAGAAGGCCATTACATAATGGTAAAGGGATCAATTCAACAGGAAGAGCTAACTATCTTAAATATATATGCACCCAATACAGGAGCACCCAAATTCATAAAGAAAGTCCTTAGAGACCTACAAAGAGACTTAGACTCCCACACAATAATAACAGGAGACTTTAACACCCCACTGTCAATATTAGACAGACCAACAAGACAGAAGGTTAACAGGATATCCAGGACCTGAACTCAACTGTGCAACAAGCAGACCTAATAGACATCTAAAGAACTCTCCACCCTAAATCAGCAGAATATACATTCTTCTCAGCACCACATTGCCCTTATTCCAAAATCGACCACATAATTGGAAGTAAAGCACTCCTCAGCAAATGTACAAGAACAGAAATTATAACAAACTGTCTCTCAGACCACAGTGCAAATTAGAACTCAGGATTAAGAAACTCATTCAAAACCGCACAACTACATGGAAACTGCACAACTTGCTCCTGAAAGACTACTGGGTAAATAACAAAATTAAGGCAGAAATAAAGATGTTCTTTGAAACCGATGAGAACAAAGACACAACGTATCAGAATCTCTGGGACACATTTAA
Organism: Macaca nemestrina; assembly: GCF_043159975.1. NCBI lineage: Eukaryota > Metazoa > Chordata > Mammalia > Primates > Cercopithecidae > Macaca > Macaca nemestrina. The sequence continues at coordinate 94,591,817 of NC_092126.1, read as the reverse complement.
AGCAGTGTGTAGAGGGAAACTTATAGCACTAAATGCCCACAAGAGAAAGCAGGAAAGATCTAAAATCCACTCCACACCCTAACATCACACTTAAAAAACTAGAGAAGCAAGAGCAAACAAATTTAAAAGCTAGCAGAAGGCAAGAAATAACTAAGATCAGAGTAGAATTGAAAGAGAGAGACACAGAAAACCCTTCAAAAACATCAGTGAATCTAGGAGCTGTTTTTTTGAAAAGATCAACAAAATTGACAGGCTGCTAGCAAGACTAATAAAGAAGAAAAGAGAGAAGGATCAAGTAAATGCAATAGTAAAAAAAGATAAAGGGGATATCACCACCGATCCCATAGAAATACAAACTACCACCAGAGAATACTATAAACACCTCTATGCAAATATACAAGAAAATCTAGAAGAAATGGGTAAATTACTGGACACATACACCCTGTCAAGACTAAACCAGGAAGAAGTTGAATCTCTGAATAGACCAATAACAGGCTCTGAAATTGAGGCAATAATTAATAGCCTACTAACCAAAAAGAGTCCAGGACCAGACGGATTCACAGCCATATTCTACCACAGGTACAAAGAAGAGCTGGTACCATTCCTTCTGAAACTATTCCAATCAATAGAAAAATACAGAATCCTCCATAACTCATTTTATGAGGCCAGCATCATTCTGATACCAAAGCCTGGCAGAGACACAACAAAAAAAGAGAATTTTAGACCAATAACCCTGATGAACATCGATGTGAAAATCCTCAATAAAATACTGGCAAACTGAATCCAGCAGAACATCAAAAAGCTTATCCACCACGATCAAGTCAGCTTCATCCCTGGGATGCAAGGCTGGTTCAACATACACAAACCAATAAACATAATCCATCACATAAACAGAACCATCAACAAAAACAACATGATTATTTCAATATATGCAGAAAAGGCCTTTGACAAAATTCAACAGCCCTTCATGCTAAAAACTCTCAATAAACTAGGTATTAATGGAATGTATCTCAAAATAACAAGAGTTATTTATGACAAACTGACAGCCAATATCATACTGGATAGGCAAAAACTGGAAGCATTCCCTTTGAAAACTGGCACAAGACAGGGATGCCCTCTCTCACCATTCCCATTCAACATAGTGTTGGAAGTTCTGGCCAGGGCAATCAGGCAAGAGGAAGAAATAAAGAGTATTCAATTAGGAAAAGAGAAAGTCAAATTGTCCCTGTTTGCAGATGACATGATTGTATATTTAGTAAACCCCATTGTCTCAACCCAGAATCTCCTTAATCTGATAAGCAACTTTGGGAAAGTCTCAGGATACAAAATCAATGTGCAAAAATCACAAGCATTCCTATACACCATTAACAGACAAACAGAGTCAAATCATGAGTGAGCTCCCATTTACAATTGCTACAAAGAGAATAAAATACCTAGGAATCCAACTTACAAGGGATGTGAAGGACCTCTTCGAGAACTACTCAATGAAATAAAAGAGGACACAAACAAATGGAAGAATATTCCATGCTCATGGATAGGAAGAATCAATATTAAGAAAAAGATTCAATGCCATTCCCATCAAGCTACCAATGACTTTCTTCACAGAACTGGAAAAAACTACTTTAAAGTTCGTGTGGAATCAAAAAAGAGCCCACATTGCCAAGACAATCCTGAGCAAATAGAACAAGGCTGGAGGCATCACACTACTTGACTTCAAACTATACAACAAGGCTACAGTAACTAAAACAACATGGTACTGGTACCAAAACAGAGCTATAGACCAATGGAACAGAACAGAGGCCTCAGAAATAACACCACACATCTACAACCATCTGATCTTTGACAAACCTGACAAAAACAAGAAATGGGGAAAGGATTCCGTTTTAATAAATGGTGCTGGGAAAGCTGGCTAGCCATATGTAGAAAGCTGAAAGTAGATCCCTTCCTTACACCTTATACAAAAGTTAATTCAAGATGGATTAAAGACTTAAATGTTAGACCTAAAACCATAAAAACCCTAAAAGAAAACCTAGGCAATACCATTCAGGACATAGGCATGGGCAAGGACTTCATGGACTAAAACATCAAAAGCAATGGTAACAAAAACCAAAATAGACAAATGGGGTCTAATTAAACTAAAGAGCTGCACAGCAAAAGAAACTACCATCAGAGTGAACAGGCAACCTACAGAAGGGGAGAAAATGTTTGCAATCTACGGCTCTGACAAAGGGCTAATATCCAGAATCTACAAAGAACGCAAACAAATTTACAAGAAAAAAGCAAACAACCCCATCAAAATGTGGGCAAAGGATGTGAACAGACACTTCTCAAAAGAAGGCATCTATGCAGCCAACAGACACATGAAAAAATGCTCATCATCACTGGTCATCAGTGAAATGCAAATCAAAACCACAATGAGATACCATCTCATGCCAATTAGAATGGGAATCATTAAAAATTCAGGAAAAAACAGATGCTGGAGAGGATGTGGAGAAATAGGAACACTTTTACACTGTTAGTGGGAGTGTAAATTGGTTCAATCATTGTGGAAGACAGTGTGGCAATTCCTCAAGGATCTAGAACTAGAATTACCATTTGACCCATCAATCCCATTACTGGGTATATACCCAAAGGATTTTAAATCATGCTATTATAAAGACAAATGCACACATATGTTTATTGTGGCACTATTCACAATAGCAAAGACTTGGAACCAACCCAAATGTCCATCAATGATAGACTGGATTAAGAAAATGTGGCACATATACACCATGGAATACTATGCAGCCATAAAAAAAGATGAGTTTGTGTCCTTTGCAGGGACGTGGATGCAGCTGGAAACCATCATTCTCAGCAAACTATCACAAGGACAGAAAACCAAACAGTGCATGTTCTCACTCATAGGTGGGAACTGAACAGTGAGGTCACTTGGACACAGGAAGGTGAACATCACACACTGGGGCCTGTCAGGGGGTGGGGGAGGGGCTGGGGAAGGGATAGCATTAGGAGAAATACCAAATGTAAATGATGAGTTGATGGGTGCAGCACACCAACATGGCACATGTATACCTATGTATCAAACCTGCATGCTGTGCACATGTACCCTAGAACTTAAATTATATTAAAAAAAAGAAAAGAAAAGAAAAAGAAACAATAGATGCTGGTGAGGCTGTGGAGAAAAGGAAATGCTTATATACTGCTGGTGGGAATGTAAATTAGTTCAGCTACTGTGGAAGGCAGTTTGGAGATTTCTGCGAGAACTTAAAACAGAGCTACCATTCAAACCAGCAATTTCATAACTGGTTATATACCCAAAACAAAATAAATCATTCTACCAAAACAACATGCATTTCTATGTTCATTGCTGCACTATTCACAATAACAAAGACATGGACTTAATTCAGGTGCTTATCATTGGTAGATTAGATAAAGAAAATGTGGCACATATATGTCATGGAATACTACACAGCCATAAAAAAGAATGAAACATGGGTAGAGCTGGAGGACATAATCTTAACATATTAATGCAGGAATGAGAACCAAATACAGCATGCTCTCACTTGTAAGTGAGAACTAAGCACTGAGCACCTATGAACATAGATATGGGAACTGTTCCCACTGATATGGGAACAGTAGGCACTGTGGACTACTAGAGGGTTGAAGGAGGGATGGGCTAAAAAACTGCCTATTAGTTACTGTGCTCACTACTAAGATGTAGGAATCCATATTCCAAACCTTAGCATTAGGCAATACTCCCATGTTACAAATCTGCACATGTACTCCCGTATCTAAAATAAAAGTTGAAATTTTTAAAAATGGCATGCTCAAAAATAAAAGTCTTTAGTGGCTCCATATCATACAAGTTCAAATTATTTTATCTAGCTTGTAAGGACTAAAAGATCTGACCTCTGGCTCTAAGAACTCTTAGAGTTCTTTTTTCTAAGAGTAGTTTCCTACCACTCTCTTCCTTGATCATCTGCTCCAGTCATATTTGCATTGGCATGAAGCGCTGAGATTGAGACATAATGCAGATATGTGTAAACTTATAGTGGTGCCATTAGTTTCCTCATCTCATATGAAGGCTCTGCCTTCAAATTCAAGGGTCCTGGAAATAACTTTAAAAAATTATTCAATCTGGCCAGGCGTGGTGGCTCATGCCTGTAATCCCAGCACTTTGGGAGGCCGAGGAGGGTGGATCACCCGAGGTCAGGAGTTTGAGACCAGCCTGGACAATGTGTCAAAACCCCATCTCTACTAAAAATACAAAAAATTAGCTGGGCATGGCGGCAGACACCTGTAATCCCAGCTACTTGGGAGGCTGAGGCAGGAGAATTGCTTGAACCCAAGAGACAGAGGTTGCAGTGAGCTGAGATTGCACCAGTGCACTCCAGCCTGGGTGACACAGAGAGACTCTGTCTCAAAAAAAAAGTTATTTACTCTTCAGGAGACTTTTTAAAATGTAGGTATTTCTATTGTGTATGAAAACAACCCTAGCATTTGATTCAGTTTTCTGTATTTTGTATCCAGGTTTTTATTATTAGAATGGCAACAGAATGCAAATCCAAACTATTGCAGATAGAAGATTATTGTAGTGCAAGGAGAGCCAAGCAACTTCAGGAAACCAACAAAAACACCAAATAGTCTCAGATTTTATTTTTGAACTTAAAAAGGTTAAAATTTTATAAAGAGCAATAAATAATTTATTTTTCTTCCCTCTGCTCTGTTGTGTCTCCTACACTACATATCCATTCTTGATCTTGGGCTCATTAGTACTCAACGTATTTATCAATATGTTTATCAACCTTTTTGATTTTGCCAAACAGGTAAAAAGGGAATGACTTTTTGGTTCTATATTGTTGTTTCTTTTATTATGAGAGTTTAAGCACATTTTTACATGTTTAAAGGCCCTTTCTGTTTCCTAGTATGTGACCTATGTTTTTCTATTAACACTATCTTTTAGTTGAATTTTATTTTTAGTATGTTGTAGGGACTTCTAATAGGTTTTGGAGGAAATTAGCTTTTCTCTGTCATATGTGCTGCAAATAACTTTTCTACTTAGTCTTTTAATGTTATTTCTTTAGTATTTACCTATTTTGCTATGCATAAATTCCAAATATTTCTATAGTCAAATTGATGGATTTTGTGGAAGTCTTCTAAAATTTACGTCATGCTTTGAAAGACCTTACCTACTCCAAGATTGTAAAACAAACTAAAAAACAAAAGTAAATCTCCAGTGTTTTTTGTTTTTCTCCCAAGTAATTTTACAATTTATTTTTCCTATTAGTTCTTTGCTCCATCTTAGATTGATTTTGTAGTATGGAGTAATAGGGAAAAAGTGTATACTGCATATCTCTGCTGTTTTAGTGAGGCAAGTTTCTTTAAGTCATCAGGTACTTAACACTTAAAACATTGCAAAGGAATCCAACAAAATAACACTTATACAAGCGATGTTAACATGTGTCAATACATTTTCAATCAGTCATTTAGATCGGCATTTTCTGAAATTTAATCATTGTCACCTTAATAATTTCTGACAGTTCCACATTAACTCCTACACTATTATTGACTTAATATTTTTATTTTAATGGCTCCTTATTTCATGCGTAATTTTATTCAAAAAGAAACTTTATATCATAATTTAACATTCTAATTACATTTTCTGAAGGTACATTACAATAAATTTTAAAATAAATTTTCACCTGTACACTGCTAATATCATCTCACTTATTACTTTGGAAATGGTGATCTAGTTAGAGCCAAATATATGGAAGTTTGGAGCTCTCTAAAATAAAAATTGGGGGGTGACTGAGAGAAATTTTGAATTTTCATACTTGAAGTGTTGGTGATACTCCTTTTTTTTTTTTGCATTGTTGCCTCATAAAGCCTACTGAAAATTTCATTTACTGATTTGCGTTACATCATTTGGTGTTTTAAAGCATGACAACAAAACCCTAAATTTTACCTGGTTAGGTAAACACTATAGACAGACACTTTTTTTTTTCTTTGTTTTTTTTTTTAAATGAGATAGAGTCTCGCTCTGTCTCCAGGCTGGAGTGCAGGGTTGCGATCTCAGCTCACTGCAACCTCTGCCTCCCAGGTTCAAGCAATTCTCCTGCCTCAGCCTCCCAAGTAGCTGGGACTACAGGCGTGCACCACCACACCCAGCTAATTTTTGTATTTTTAGTAGAGACGGGGTTTCACCATGTTGGCCAGGATGGTCTCGATCTCTTGACCTCATGATCCGCCTGTCTCAGCTTCCCAAAGTGCTGGGATTACAGGCATGAGCCACCGCGCATGGTCCATTTTAATTTTTTTTTAACTTCAATAGCTTTAGGGGTACAAGTGGTTTTGGTTATGTGGATGAACTGTATAGTGGTGGAGTCTAGCATTTTAGTGCACTTGTCACCCAAGTAGTGTACATTGGAGCCAATGGGCAGTTTTTCATCCCTTACCTGCCTTGCAATTTCCTCCTTTCTAAGTCCCTAATGTCCATTATAGCACTTGATATATACTGTTTTTTTTTGTTTTGTTTTGTTTTGTTTTTTAACAAAATCAAAAATAAATAAAAAAGTTCACTTTGCTTCTACGGGTGAAACATTCTCTACAATTCTAAAAAACCCATACCACTGTTCCACATGAGTTTTGCTCTTTGAAGATTAAAACACCTGCCGCCATATCAAAAATAATAAAATAGGATGGCAGAAGAGGAACTGTAAAGAATATTCCATTTTGCCTAATTTTAAAAAATGGATATAGCTTCAATGTTAATTTTAGGTAGTGCAATTTGTTTTTGTTTTCGTTTTTGTTTTTTGAGAACAATAGCAATACTACTTGGGTCCAGGTTGATTCCTAGATATATAGAATAAAATGTCTGGTGAAGACAGATTCTTTTGACTATATATTTACATTGTATATTAGTCTTCCTATCTAGAAGTAGATAATTTTATAAACTCATATGAAGACAGCAGGATTTCAGTTATTAGTAAGATAATCTGTGGCACTGTACTACACAGCCCCCAGGACAGTATGTGAGTTTTCATTCAAATGATTGGTATGTGCAGCCACTAAGTGAAAAAGGAACACTACTGGGTTGCTTTCAATATCTAAAGTAAAAAACAAGGTCTTTGTTTAGTCTCTCAGACATCTAACAGTATGTATTTAGAACATAAGGGGAATTTTGTGTCACTGCCTCATCAATGATGAAAACAATGATAATTAGTACCCGGTATTTTAGAAATACCATCTCATTTACTCCTTACAATATTATGTCCCCCCTATTAGAGATGAGCAAATGGAGTCTCTGAGAAGTAATCTTGCCCAAGTCACACGATTAGAAAGCAGAGGAGCTGCCACTAACACTCAGGTTCTTAAAAGATCAAGGTTTTTCTATGAAACCATGATGTTTCCCAATCAACTGAGCTACTTCCACCTCCTGAGACTATCCCTTCTTCTTCTGTCATGGAAAGAGAACTCGAGCCGAACAAAACAATCAGCACCTCACATGCAGCCTGTCTGCTGGCTGTAGAGAGATGGATACTTCGAAGAGTCGAGTATGGCTTTCCCTTAAGAAGGAAGATCATGAAGATTGGAGTAGTTGCTCAAAAAATTTCAGGAGCCACATAAAACCAGTATCTCAAAACAAAAAGTTACAGCCTTTTGCAATAAGTAGTCCATCATTCAGACCACTAATTCAGCACCAATAGGGGTGCAGGTTTCTCTATTAGCTTCCTGCACCCCTTCATCTACCCTCCCGATTCAGTTGAAATAATTCATGCAGTTTGGGCTGAAAAGAAACAAACAACATTTCTGGCTACCATTTCATAAATCCTCCTGCAGGGCATTGACTGGCAGCTCACTGCATTTCTCAAAGCACATTTAACATCCCTGGGGTGTGCAAAACACTTGCATTTATGTAAAATATGAGAATATCAAATGAAATGTTTATGGAGATTTTTCTACAGCTGCTAGCTAGGAACCCTTCCTTTGTAGAAATGTTGCCAGGATTCCCCAAAATTACACAGAACTGTCCTTCCAATTAGAGTCAGCAAGTAAGAAAATTGTGTTAGCATTTATCATAAGTTCATGATGTCATATTCTAAAGACGACTATCAGATAATTTTGGGAATATGGTATTATGTGGTATATAAGAGTAATCAGTCAAAAGTAGTTGCTCAAAATAAACATAGTCTACAGAGAATAGGCTTGAGAGACAGATTGATCTAGGTCCTAGATCCTGATCCACTCCCTCTTAGCCGACTAATCCTATTAAATAAAGAACTCTCTGAGAAAATATTTCCTCATTTGTAAACCAGGGAATAGTATCTCAGGGGACAGTTATGAGGACCAAATAAAATAATGATCACATATAAAGCACTTAGAAAACTTTCTGACACTTAGCAGGTATTCAATAAATGTTAGATTTTTTTCTTCTTTTGTATCCCAAATAGTTTCAATATACCGATTACTTACCTATTTACTTGATTTCTAATTGACACAAAAGCTACAGGGGCAAATAGAGTCCTAAAGACAGCAAGGTATTCAGTTGTTTCCTGTAATGAAGAAATTTGCATTTTAGGCATATTTGATCTACAGTTGAAGTTTCTTTGCAGGATACACTTAGAATGTCATGTAATCCAGTTTGCAGGAAATTAAAGGATATTTCGGTAGGGTCTCAATTTTATAATTTTAATGAGTATTATCACTCTGATGATCTTTGGATATACACTAATTCTCATTTAATTGCATTTCTAATTTTTATTTTATTTTATTTTATTATACTTTAAGTTCTAGGGTACATGTGCACAATGTGCAGGTTTGTTACATATGTATACATGTGCCATGTTGGTGTGCTGCACCCATCAACTCGTCAGCACCCATTATTTTTTTATTTTCATAGAGGCATCCCAAATGTTATGTCAACTTATTATTTTAAAAGCCACTATAAGATAAAGCATGATAGGTAACTTACTCATGGAATATTAACGATGAAACAGTAATGATAAATAATAATAATGTGAACTGAAATGTAGCATTTACTACACTCCAGGTATCTGATGTGTGCATTTTAACTGTATTAATTTATCTAATCTACCCAACAACCAAAGAGAGGGTATTATTATTATCCTATTTTACAGATGAGGAAACTGAGGCACAGAAGAGTTAATGATGTGTCCAGGAGCTGAGTAGACATATAAAGTAGGAGACACAAAGGGGAGAAAAAGGAAGATAAATTATCAGTTACTCTTTATAAAATGTTAGGCCTTTTGAATTGAAAAGTAAAATGTGAGGCTATTTATTGTTTTTGTTGGTTCCTTGAAGTTGCTTGGCTATTGCCTTATCAAGAATCTTCTATCTGCAACAGTCTGAATTTGCATCCTGTTGCTATGGGCTGTACTTTTCTAATAAATATCTGGATATAAAATACAGAAAACTGAATTAAATACTGGGTTGTTTTTATGCACAATATAAACACCTACTTTACCTACTTTTTCTTTTCTTTTTTTTTTTTTTTTTTTTGAGATGCTGTCTCGCTCTGTCACCAGGCTGGAGTACAATGGCGCCATCTCAGCTCACTGCAATCTCCGCCTCCAGGGTTCCAGCGATTCCCCTGCCTCAGCCTCCTGAGTATCTGGGACTACAGGCATGTACCACCACCACGCCCAGCTAATTTTTTGTATTTTAGTAGAGACAGGGTTTCATCATGTTGGCTAGGATGGTCTTGATCTCCTGACCTCGTGATCTACTGGCCATGGCCTCCCAAAGTGCTGGGATTACAAGCATGAGCCACCGCTTCCGGCCCAACACCTACATTTTTAAAAGTCTTCTGAGGATTAAGTGATCTTTAAAAAGTTATTTTCAAGACAGTTGAATCTGTAGGCAGAGTCTTTGTATGAGAAGGTGAGGAAGCTAATGGCACTATAATACTACCTGATATGTCATATGTGGTTCTGGGGTTGTGAGAGGTAAATAAGACATAATCCTGCCTAGAATGAATGGGGTAGTTGTACTGGCACTATCAGCTATTTGATTTCCTAAAATATTCTGCTGGATGAATAGAGTTATATCTGTACTATTTGGAAAATGACCCTTTCATAGGTTCCAAGTATTCCTTAACAGCAACTGCCAGTCAGTGTCAAATCTGGCTTGAACACACTATAATTTCAATTAAGTGGCACACCACTTAAATATGCACATAAATAAATTGCATAGAAAAATTATGGAGGGAGAGTAGAATGATCTAACAATAATGCATGTCAAACTTACGGTAAACACCTATCATGCCAAATCCCCCTGACATTTTTCCTTCTGGTGAAAATATATACAGTAATATTTCTATTAAGGATGCTTTTAACAATAAACTTTGATGTCAGAAGCCTTATGAGAAGGAGAAAGAGGAATAGAGACAGTTTTTGGGGAGATTCTTGTCTCACCACATTTTTGACGGGGCACCGAATTCCTTAAGTGTTAAGTATATATAACTGTGGGTTTTGGTCTTCTGGGCCACATGTGGAGATTCTTTTCACTCTTAAAAGGATCATAAAAGGCCTAAGAATGTGAAGCATTTTTGTCAATTTCAGGCCATCCAAGTAAGGTCTACCCTTCAGCAAGGCTTCTTTGCTAGTTTGCCTTGGAAAAGTTTGTGTGTAAGATGCATCCTTCTACCACAACAGTCACCACCAATCCAGGTCTAATGATACGGGATCTGGTCCCATCTCCCTCCCACTTATTGTCTCCCCAAGCCCAAGTCAAGTGTGTGACTATAGGTAAGTTGACAATCTTTTCATGACTCAGTTTCCTCATCTGTAAATTTAGGAAGACAATAGAACCTACCTCAAAAGGTGGTTGTGAGGATTAGTTTTATCTGCCATTAGATGGTTGTATGGTTGAGACAAAACATGTCTTGGAATAGAATAGACCTGGGTTCAGATTCTACCTTTGCCATGCACTACCTTTGTGGTCTTGGGCAAAATCTTGCATTTCTCTGAGCCATAGTTTCTGCACATTGAAAATGAAAAAAGTTAGGCCGGGCGCGGTGGCTCAAGCCTGTAATCCCAGCACTTTGGGAGGCCGAGACGGGCGGATCACGAGGTCAGGAGATCGAGACTATCCTGGCTAACACGGTGAAACCCCGTCTCTACTAAAATACAAAAAAAAATTAGCCGGGCGAGGTGGCGGGCGCCTGTACTCCCAGCTACTCGGGAGGCTGAGGCAGGAGAATGGCGTGAACCCGGGAGGCGGGGCTTGCATTGAGCTGAGATCCGGCCACTGCACTCCAGCCTGGGCAACACAGCCAGACTCCGTCTCAAAAAAAAAAAAAAAAAGAAAAGAAAATGAAAAAAGTTTACCTACCTTTTGGGGTGGATGTGAGAATAAAAAATAATGTATGAGAATTATCTAGACCATGTTAAATATTCAGTTAATGGAAGTTATTTTGAAGTAAGCCGTCATTTATGTATCTACTACATTTAATGCCCTGTGATATGTGCTGTAGGGAAGATGTGAATTTACAGTATGGCTGAAAAATATTTTGTATTATGATGAAGGAGGTTATTGTATCACTGTACTAGCCACTGTTTTTTTTCATATTCTTAGCTTGCACTAACAGCTGTCACAAATATAAAATACCCCTAAAATGGTTTGAGGATAAAGTGCTTAATCACTTCTAAGCATTTACTAGTTCCACCAATTATCACAGGGCTTATTCTGACATTGAGCCCGTCAGTTACAGATGGACATGAAAGTTATTTTCTTACAAATTATCTTGCATTTGATTGATATGTAAGTTATATTTTTGACTTTTCCAACAAGTTACCTATTTATAATTATGTTTTTAAAAACAGGAAGTCTCTTATTTTGTACATACAAAAGTATATGTTATATTGTTTTGTATGTATAATACAAATTGTATGTATGTATAATACAAATTGTATTGTATGTATGTATAATACAAATTGTTTTGTATGTATATACATATTTGTATGTATAATACAAATGTGTGTGTATATATTTATATGTATATGTATATATATTATAAAGAGTAATAAAAGAAGAACCCATGTTACCTCGCATCTACTTCAGAGGTAGAAGTGTCCTTCCCTGTCATATTCCTTTCTCTCCTTAGACAAAAATAACTACTCTTTTGAATTTCACGTTTCTCAGTTTCTTTCCTTTTTAAACATTTTTAAAATTCGGGGGTACATGTGCAGCTTTGTTACATAGGTAAGCTTGTGTCACAGGGGTTTGGAATACATGGATGATAATTTAATCATCCAGGTATTAAGCCTAGTACCCATTAGCAACTGTTTCCTAATCCCTGTTTTAGCACAATTTTTATTACATTTATATACGTGTCTATATATACCTCATCAACTCGAAAATTATTTGGTGAGAGAGAAAAAGCTTTTATCCATCTCCATAGTTCTCTACAGCTCCGAGGATATATCAAATATAGCCAAAAGAACAAATCCTTTCTACATTCTGGCTATATCTGCTTAAGAAAGTCACTTCGCCTGAGACTCAGTTTCTCATCTGAGAAATGGGAATAAACAATTTACTTTGCAAGAAATATTTTAAGCATTCAGTGAATTCAAATTTTCAAAATATTCTTCATAATGCCTGCTTATTGCAGCTGTTCATCAAATGCTAGGTCCACTCATTCTCACTGCTTTAAGCTATGCCGGAAAACTTCAAAGATCCCCATTACACAACTTCATTGAAATGACTGGTTGTTGCTATTGTATTCATGAAACTCTGCTCTTTCTGTGTAGGTTTAATGAATATCAATGTCTTTCTAACTTGTTGCTTCCATAGTATTCTCAGGAAAGTTTATTATTAAATGGCACATTAGAAAATACCTTGCATTGAGGTAGGTTTTTGGTTTCTCAAATTTTAATGGCCAAACTATTCTCATTATGGTTTTGTTGTTGTTATTGTTGTCACTAGTTTTAGAAATGGGGTCTCACTATGTTGCCCAGGCAGGCCTAAAACTCCTGGGCTCAAGGGATCCTCCTGCCTCAGCCTCCCAAGTAGTTGGGACTAAAGGCGTGCACCACCACGTTGGGCTCTCATTCTTTTTTATGATTCTATCTCTTAAAATTATCATTGAATGAATGTATTTTGCATGTATCTTACTTCCCCCTATGAAAAATCATACCATGAAGACTTTTAACTGGAGATATTGCCCATGTGAATTGCCAGAAGTTAGAGATTATTTCTAGAGAGAGATTCTTTATTGCTGTGAAAATGGCCCTGTCTTTATTCTCACATTGTCTTTTAGTGTCTAATGCCATCCCATATATCCTTGATCCAAAATTATTTCATGTTCCATCTCTCAGAGAAAAAAAACATGACCCATGTAATGTCAATGTGTGTATTAGCCTGTACATCCAGACTGATTCTGACAAGTCTTTAGAATGATCATTAATGTCAGCTTTCAGAAGCCTTAATGCCAAATGGCTAGGATTGTTCCCATTTGTCAGAGAGAAAGCAGAGGCAAAATGCTTCATTCAAATCTAGTAGCAGAATGTATTCAGAGGAATGTTGGTAATTCACGGTGCTACCACTTGATTCTAGCTTTTTAAAAAAAAAAAAAAAAAGAATTAAGTGCTTATGAAACTTTTACACAGAAAAATAAATCCTTTCCTATAGACCATTCCTGTGTTTATGTTTTAGAATATACAATGTAAATTCCTTTAAAAATGAATTATCAATACTTATTCCTTACATAATTTTCAAAATACTATATGCTTTTTTTTTTTTTTTTTAGCTCATTTCAGAAAACAACAACGGAGAATTAAATTATATTTGATGAGTTCAGTGCTGCTCTGAGGGGGAAGAAATGTAAAAATCAGCAGCCATGGAAATAACCAAAGCCTGGAAGGATCTTCATGAGTGATAATCTAAGTTGGCAAAACTCTGGCATGGTTCCTGAGGACCCCAGGAGGCCATTCATAAAAGAACAGTGTTGGACAGGCTCCTGCAGAAGCACTCAGCAAGACAGATGATGTCTGTCATACAAAGGCCTTGGGAAGAAATTAGTTTAAGGCTTTGGCCTCATCAGGAAAAGACCCAGCTATACAAATAGGGTCACCTCCCTGACCATCCATTCATCCATCCATCTATCCATTCATTTATTCACCCATCTATCCATATCTGTCTGTCTGCCTATCAGTCTATTAAAAAATGACCAGCTGTTAATAGAGTATCACAGGCCTTAAAGTGCTCAGCAAAATGGACTACATGAGAGTGAGTGCCCTTTACAAGACTGCTGATATATATCATCAGTTTCTATTTCATAAGTGTTTCTGGAAATTCAGAGTAATACATGAGCATCTATCAGGGATCAAAGTAGATTCAGCTTTTTAAAACAATCATAGGTTAATGAAACTGAGAGGAACCTTGTACAATCATTTAGAAAGAGAAAAAAATGGATTTTTTACTCAAATGGAAAAAAATTATTTATGGACTTAAGGTTTCTAAAAGAATAGAAAACATGCATGAAAAAATAAACACAATCTACAGAGTACAAGAGAGAGTACTTTTAGCACAATTGGCTAATATATCTACAAATGACAGGGATGCCTTTGTCATAAGTAATAAAATTTTACTCAGACATTGCTTACTATTTGATAATGTTGCCTCTGAACTTTCAGGTCAATAATACAAATTATATTAAGATTTCTTTTAGGTACAAAATTCTAACAAAATGCCATGAAATAATATGATGTAAAAAATCAACAACAAATAGCAGACTGGGGAAAGAGCAACATTTAAATAAAATACCTTCAATTTTCCCTGAACTCATGTAATAGCTTCCATTTTATCATATTTTTACAGTTTCCTTGACGAGATCAGGAGCAAGACCCTTATTTTAGAACATGTAGTCACTGGACAGTATTTTTCTCTTGAGATAAGTTTATCTCCTGACTTTTGAAAGATTATTTTGACCATCATCTTGCTGTTCTCATATAAATCTTACTCTCATCCTGAAATGAGACCAATTCCAGTATCAACCCTCATTTACAAAGTATCCATGACCAAAATCATTACACTGGGAAAATGAAGTTTAGACTAGTGTGTTTGAATTATGGCATGAAGAAAGTCATTGAAACACTCTGTTCTTTGGGTTTATATTATCTTAAATCCTGTTTTATTCAACTGCTCCAGTGGTGGAAATCATGGTACAACCCAAAAGCTAAAGGCATAAAGTTGGTTGCAGTTTTGGGTTGTTGTTATTTTTATAGGAAAATAGGGCCCAAGCAAAACAAATACAACTTTAAGTTTTACAGATAAAAGATGGATCAAAATACACTCTCTTTAGAGGAAAAAAATGTACCTTTAAAAAGGAAATGTGGCCAAATATTTTAAAATAGTGAATATTTGAATGAGTAAATGAATGAATGGATGACTCTTATCAACTAACTAGCTTTCCAAAAAGTGCACTGCATACTCAACAGTATGGAAAACTTAGTGCTGGTTATGAAGGAGACAAAGATGCATACATTGTAAAAACCATTGGAAATTAAAAGCAATAAACACTCTAGACAAAGCAATATTTAGAAACTTCCCTTTGCAAAATTTTTGAGTTTTTTCCTTTTCCTCTTCTCCTCAAAACATGCATATTTCATTTGTGCATGTAGTAACCATCTAAAGTAATGATTTTTCCAAATTCTTAATTTATTTTCCATTCTTATTTGCTGAATAATCCTTCCTTTCCCTCATTGACTGCTTATGTTATATATTATTATACATTAAATTGTATATATAATGCATAATATATACATAAGTATGAAGTGCACATACATAATATCTGAGCTATTATATACTAAGCTTAATTATTATTTCAGCACTACTCTTTTTTTTTTTTTGTATTTTCGGTAGAGATGGGGTTTCACTATGTTTTTTTTTTTTTTTTTTTTTTTTTTTGAGACGGAGTCTTGCTCTGTCGCCCAGGCTGGAGTGCAGTGGCCGGATCTCAGCTCACTGCAAGCTCTGACTCCCGGGTTTACGCCATTCTCCTGCCTCAGCCTCCCGATAGCTGGGACTACAGGCATCCGCCACCTCGCCCGCTACTTTTTTGTATTTTTTAGTAGAGACAGGGTTTCACCGTATTAGCCAGGATGGTCTCGATCTCCTGACCTCGTGATCCGCCCGTCTCGGCCTCCAAAAGTGCTGGGATTACAGGCTTGAGCCATCGCGCCCGGCCGAGGTTTCACTATGTTACCCAAGCTGGTCTTGAACTCCTGAGTTGAGGTGATCCACCTGTCTTGGCCTTCCAAAGTGCTAGAATTACAGGCATGACATGGCTGGCCTCAGCCTTACTCTTTTAATTATTGTAGCTGAAGTATGTTTAAAAAAAAAAAAAAACGCGTATGGGGCCAGGCGTGGTGGCTCATGCCTATAATCCCAGCGCTTTGGGAGGGCAAGTTGGGAGAATCACTTGAGCCCAGTAGTTAGAGACCAGTCTGGGCAATATGGGGAAACCTTGTTTCTACAAAAAGTGCAAACATCAACCTGGTGTGGTGGCATGCACCTGTAGTCCTAGCTACTAGGGAGGCTGAGATGGGAGGATCCATTGAGTCTGGGAGGTCATGATGGCATCACTGCACTCCAGCTGGAATGGCAGAGCGAGACCATGTCTAAAAAAATAAATAAATAATAAAAAATTAAAAAAAAAAAAAAAAAGAACATTTGTGTGGTTTGACCAGGCATGGTGGCTCATGTCTGTAAGCCTAGCACTTTGGGGGGTCATGGTGGGAGGATTGCTTGAGGCCAGGATTTGGAGATCAGCTTGGGCAACATAGTGAGACCCTCGTCTCTAAAAAATTTTAAAAAATTAGCCAGGTGTGTTGGTGTGCACCTGTAGTCTCAGCTACTCTGGAGGCTGAGGCAGGAGGATCGCTTGAGACCAGGAGGCTGAGGCTGCAGTGAGCCATGATTGGGACACTGTGCTCTAGTGTGGGCAACAGAGTTAGCCCCTGTCGCTAAAGAAAAAAAAATTAAATAAAAAATTTTTTTGAAAAACAATGTGTATGGTTACTTTACCTTTAGTACATTTCTTTTTCAAAAGTTTCTTTGCATTTTCCCACATTTAGTACTCCAGTGCATTTTAGGACCCCCAGCTCTCAATTTGTTTAAGATATTTATTGTAATAACATTAGATGTGTATATATACACATATATTATTTGGCAAAATTACTGTCTTTATGGTGTTTACTTTCCCTAATCATGCATATGATATAATTGTACATTTATTTATTATTAATTAATTAATTAATTAATTTTTTTGAGACGGAGTCTCCCTCTGTCACCCAGAGTGCAGCGGCGACATCTCGGCTCACTGCAAGCTCCACCTCCTGGGTTCACGCCATTCTTCTTCCTCAGCCTCCCGAGTAGCTGGGACTACAGGCGCCCGCCACCATGCCTGGCTAATTTTTTTGTATTTTTAGTAGAGACGGGGTTTCACTATGTTAGCCAGGATGGTCTTGATCTCCTGACCTCGTGATCCGCTCGCCTCAGCCTCCCAAAGTGCTGGGATTACAGGCGTGAGCCACCACGCCCGGCCTATTAATTGTACATTTATTATTAAAGTTTTAAAATTATGTTTTAACAATTTTTTTAGTTGTCTTCATATGAGGTATGCACTTTTCTTGTGAAAGTTTTATAGAACTACTTAGGGATTTTATTTATTTATTTATTTATTTTAGACAGAGTCTCTCTCTCACCCAGGCTGGAATGCAGTGGCACGATCTCAGCTCACTGCCACCCAGAATCTGCCTCCTGGGTTCAAGCGATTCTCCTGCCTCAGCCTCCCGAGTAGCTGGGACTACAGGCATGTGCCCCCACGCCAGGCTAGTTTTTGTATTTTTAGTAGAGATGGGGTTTCACTATTTTGGCTGGGCTGGTCTTGAACTCCGGATCTCAGGTGATCAGCCTCCCTCAGCCTCCCAAAGTGTTGGGATTACAGGCGTGAGCCACTGCACCTGGCCTAGAGATTTAAAAGTATATTTGTGTGTGTGTGTGTGTGTGTGTGTGTGTGTGTGTCTCCAATAGGACTTCTTTAAAACTTCTATTTTATAATGAATTGTTGAGTTGTTGCTAGCATACACGTATGCTATTGATTTTCTCTATTTAATGTATATTAAATTTTCATTTTTCTGGCCTTTCTGAGTTTTCTAATGATAACATTTATAAAAATGGAAGTGGTGCCTTCTAATATTTGTAGTTCATATTTCTGTTAAAAGCTAAAGATACAGTTAAGAAAGCAGTAATGGCAGCCTTACCGAGGTCCATATTTCAACAGATATAGATATTTTAAATGCTTGTAACAGAGGTGAGTACAGAATTTTTTGTAGATCTCAAGCACATAGAGTTGGACTGAGCTGAGTTCCAATTTTACTTCTTTTCCAAACCTGTAAGATTTGTGTTATGCCTCTTAATATATGGCCTTTTAAGAAAGCAAAGCAGACATTGTTTCTTTTCTTCTTTACTATGATTATTGTTTAGTCCATTACCAAATTATAGCAATCTTATAGCTAACATTTTACTCTTTCTTTCAGAAAAAAACCCCAACCAACCAACCAACCAACCAACCAACCAAACAAAAACCTTTACTCAACATTATTCAGTGCTTAGAGGGCCAAATAATTTATAATTTTCTTAGTGAAATTGTTTTTCTGAGTTTTAAATTGTTTCCATTTCTAATTTTGTGTTGATTTCCCAAAATCATGATATGTAGCAAATCATTTATGAAAAGCATGCTTCTAACAAACTAACTTTCATTTGTTTGTTTCCTTCTAATAGTTTATATTTGATCATGACAATTTTTTTGAGGGGGTGCCTATTAAGAACTGAGCTCTATGGTAATGAGCTACAGAAAATGCTGACGAAACACAAGAAATGCCTCTAGACTGTAAATAAACAAGAAGCTAAGTATGGTACCTGTATCACTAGGTTTTATTGAGGAGATCCTTGAAGAATGAGTAGCATTTAAAGGAAAAGATGAAGGAGGTTGAGGGACACTGTTGTACCAGGAAAGAGTGAAACAGGCAAGCTCAAAGGTGGTCCCTGGTTAGCATGACCTTAGTACAGAAATGGCAGGTGATTTTTGAAAGGTCAAGGCAAATATACCACCTTCACTCTATCCCCACTCATACCACTTGTGTAATGAATATCTTAGTAGTTTTATTTTTACCCAAAATAAAGTTATTTAAATAATATGAAGGAAATTTGGTAAAAGTTACCACATGTCTATTACTATTAGATTCCAACCAAAAAAAGGAAGAAAATAATAAAGAAACCAGTGACATATTAAAAATCTAAAATGACTACAGTAAAGGGGTCACAGATCACAAGGTATCGTATATTTAAGCACCAAACCTTCTTGTTGAAGATTTATTTATGAACTGATTTTGATAATAGAGTAAAACAAATATGTAATTTGTTAAACAACATGGTTTTATAAAATCATAGGATTAAGTCTTTAACCTTTATTCATGGTGAATTAGTTGGGATAAATTTTAAAATTTATTTTAAAGAGAGATTTTCAGAATTAAGTAGTTTACAATGGCCCAGTCTAAAGGAATTCACCTCAGGTTCAATTATGGCCAGCTTCTCTCATTTATCCATGACAATTGACTTCAAAACAACATATATTATTTCATTCTTGAATTAGTTATGGAAAAAAAATCTAATATGCACAATCTGTGTACCTTTAATTGCATCATAATATATTCATTATCTATTCAAAATGGGAAATACAAATAATGCATCTGAATAGAATTCTCGCTTTGGGAGGCACAGAGAAATTAGTACATTAATGTAGAGGTTGATTAGTGAGAGATACCCTATTGACCTGAATGACTTCACCTGCTGTGTGGTTTATACACAGTGACTAATTTACAGACTGAAAATCTTATTGTTTATTCTGGCTTCCTCCTAACATATTGCTCAAAAAACCCCTTCAAAACAGTGTAATCACTAGTATGCATAGACCTGGGACCATGATAATTCAGACAAGCAATTAAAAAGAAGTGAATTCCGAGTCATATAGCATATGAAAAGAGGCCAAGTTTTGCTTAACTTTTATAATACAACAAGGAGAATCAAGAATCACATGAATAGCTTTTTTTTCCTTTTTTAAAAATGTATTTTATTTATTCTACTTTAAGGAATAGTTTTTTACATGCAACTTTTCTATTGCATTTTAATTCATCTTCTAGAATCACCTATAGAACATTCGGGTAGCAGAAGGAGAGTACAACCTCAAATCAATGGTTCTGAAAGTGCTCTACGGATCCTTGATGCCCTTTCAGGGGGTCTACAAAGTCAAATTTACTTTTAAACGATATTAAAATGTTACTTGCTTTTTTTGCTGTATTGGCACTTTGCATTGATGGTGCACAAGCAATAATGGGTAAAACTACTTATGAACTTAAGGTACTGGCACTAAGCTATACTACTAGTCAGTGTATTCCTCACTTCCACACACTTACACTAAAATAATAAGTAGCCAGTTTCACTTTAGGAATGTTCTTGATTAAACAGTAAATGTCATTAATTTTATTAAACCTTGACTCTCGAGGGCATGTCTTTAACATTAAGTTTGACAAAATGGGAAATCTGCATAAAGCACTTGTGTATATTGAAGTCAGATGGCTATCTCAAGGAAAGCACTGGTGCAATTTTTGAGTCACAAGCAGACTTCATAATAAAACCAGTGATGGTATTAACCAATGTGGTTTAATTGTTAAATATTGCATAATAAAATGTATTAATATGTGGAAGATTTGAAGTGAACAGATATTTTCCAAATGTGTCTAACATGTAATACTTCCAAATCATCGGTATGTAAAAGATCCATTCTAAGTGCCAAATAAACTAATGGTGTTAAAATACAGTGTATAAGAATTTCAGGCCAAAAGGGGTGGCTCACACCTGTAATCCCAGCACTTTGGGAGGCTGAGGCAGGAGGATACCTTGAGGCTAGGAGTTCCAGACCAACCTAGGCAACATAGCAAGAGCCTGTCTCTACAATATATATATTTTTTAAATTAGCAGTTGTGGTGGTGTGTGCCTGTGGTCCCAGCTCTAAAATATAAATTAAAGAAAAAATAAAAATTTTGTTGATATTGTTTCAAACTCCACTTTGAAACTAACCTTTAAAAACCATGTTGGTAAAGTTTTGGTGGTGTATCAATAAATAATAGACATAATTATGCAAAATGGCTATTAAAATATTCCTCTCTTCTCCATCCACTTTTGTATGAGGTCAGTTTTTAAAAAATAGACTTGAAAATAGCATATCACAATAGATGAATTGTAAAGCAGGTATGAACATTTAACTATCTTCTGTTACGCCACATATTACAGAGATTTGAAAAAATGTAGAATAACGCCACCTTTCTCAAGAAACAATCATAATTATTTAAAAAATATATTATTTATGTTAACATGAAGTGAGTTTTTAAATTGTAATTTTAAATTGCTGTTTTAGAAGCTTCTCAGTTTTAATTTTTAATATGATAAATATTGCTAAATATAACCCATATAGACAAAAGCTCTTTGAGGTCTTCAGTAATTTTAAAGAATGTTTCTAAGGGTTCCAAGGCCAAAAAAATTGAGAACCACAGTTTAAATAAATGCTTTAAGTATTTAGAATTAAAGTTTTTTGGTTTTTTAATAATTTTATTTTTTTTCTAATTTTGTTACTTTAATTTCCCATAGCACCTTGGCGATGTTGAAAACAAATACAAATACAAGGATGTACTCATTTTAACATTTTATGCGTGAGCATGTGTCACACCAATTTTGGGGGTGACAGTTTTGACTAGAGGAACAAATCTAAGCAATTGACAGAAATAGAAGCCAGATAACTGGCTCTGACCCCTACCCCCAACATTTAAGAGATGTCAAAGGACACCTGAATTAGGTTAAAAAAATCAAGTTGATATGGGTATTTCAACAGGTTTCTGTGCTGCAAAACTGAAAATAAAACCATTTAATACACAGCCCATTAATATGTGAGTTATACTGTTAGGAACTCTCTACTCAAAGATTCATAAAAATAAACTTTAAGTTATTTAATAATCAGGTGAATTTTAAAAGAGAATTTACTCACAACTTGAATTAGATTTTTAAATTTGTTTTTTAATTGACAATATTTTAAAATTTTGGTTAAAGAAGAGGAATAAGTTAAAAAGATCTGTTTTATAACATGGTGACTGTAGTGAATAATGTTTTATATACCTGAAAACTGCTAAGAGAGTAGGTTTTAGGTGTTCACAACACAAAAAAATGGTAAGTATGTGAGGTAATACATATGTTGATTCACTTGATTTAGCCACACCACAATGTGTCCATATATCAAAACATCATGTACACCTGCATGTTATTTTTTTCTTCCCCTTTTTTTCCTTAAGAATATCTTTTTCTTTAAGAAAAAAAAAAAGGACTTATTTTTTAAGCTTATGTCCAAATGAGCATAATGGGTTTTTGTAGGTCACTTCAATTTTCAGCCCCAATACTCACTGCCCATGCTTGACCATGCTGCTTGCCCTAACCATGATGATATTTCTCATCTGTAAAATGATAATAAAATAAAATTAATAGTAATATCAACCTCAGTAGGGTTGTGAGGATTAAATACAATAATCCATGTCAAATTCTTGAGCACGATACCTGGCACTGAATAAGCATTTGTTGTGTTGTTACCATTTTGTGACAGCTTCCTCCTTGATGTCATGGTAACAAAATGTTAATAATACCTTGAATATCTTTTGAAGTTTTCGGATATCCATATAAATGTCTCGGACAACATAATCCAAATGTTCTTCTACTACTGCTTCATGGAATTGTAGGTGAAACTTCTTAAGTGAAGATTTTTATTGGTCTTTTAAAATAAGGTAGGCAGAAGTCTTTCTTTCTTTCTTTCTTTTTTTGTCTTTGGGGAGGATTCTGCTTTCTGAGCATTGGCAATGTTCAGTCTTATGATTTACAATTATGTTTATGTTCAGTCCTTTTTAATGAATAGATCCAGAAGAAATATTAGTACCTGCTGACGCCTTAAAGACATTTGTTTAAGACATTGAATAATGTGTCTTTTGATACAAGTCAGTCAATAAGAATTTCAATATTAATCAAAAGGAGGGAATGACCTGTTATGGAGAGCAGACTGTGTCACAGTATGTACTATGCAGTTACTTATAGTAATCTTCAATCTTCCTAACAAATCAAAGTATGTACAGTTATTTCAACTTTATAAATGAGGAAACTGAGTCTCAGAGAACTTTAAGTAACTTTCCTAAGATGGTGAAGAGGTAGAAATAAAAACAAATTATATATTTTTTGGCTGAGGAAAGAGGAGGTGAGAGAAATTTTCAAATATGACAGATAAAGAACATTACAAGGGTGGAATGTAATGACGTTCATTTGTTCTTCGTTAACTATAAGGCTAGAAAGAAAATGGAGAGTTTAAAGTGCCATATAGAACAGATAATGGGAAGCACAGCTTGATTGTAAAAACACTATGGCTGTGCCTGTAAAATTCCAAAACAACTGTCAGTTAAGCATAATCAGTGGAAAAAGTCAAACAGTTTATTTGATATAATGCACACAAAATAGTTACTTGGTTGGGCATAATTTCACTTTCCACTTTGAGTTTTCATTATAGTTAAAAAGTCTAGGAAAAAAGATGTGCTAATGTAGGTACTAACACTACTTAGATTCTAAGAATTACTTTAAATCTAACATCTTTTTTTTTGCCTTTCACATCCTTCAAAAGAGTTATGTATGAGAACGAATTAGTACAAGTGAAAGTTGAACCATGTAAGGTGCTATTTTGATAATCCTATGATAATTCAGAATATATGAAGTTCAGAAATTTTATCATAAATCTCTGAATAATTATAAATCAGAACTCTGAAGAGTAATTGGATAAATCCTATTTATCCAATTTATCCAAGGGGATAAAGCTAGAATCCCCTTTCTGCACTCAAAACATGGCCTTATAAATTTAAATACGTAGCTTAAATAATGTAATAGCAAATGTTTAAAATAGTATTAGTGAGATATCCTGCCATAGCCCCCTGTTTTTCTCAATTTTCATATTTTTATGACAACAAACATTTTTAGCTGTAAAGAAGTCATAAAAGCTGTAACAACAGGATAACATTTTTTTTTTTAACTTTTATTTTAGGTTTATGGGTACAATGTGCAGATTTGTTATATAGGAAAAGTTGTGTCATGGGGTTTGTTGCACAGATCATTTCATCGCCTAGGTATTAAGCCTCAGGTATAATTCTTAATGGTTCTCAATGGTTACTTTTTGGCATTGAAGAAATCAGATGGATTTCTAAATACCTTTTTTTTTTTTTTTTAAAGAAAACAGCATACTCATTTATTCACTACTCTGACAAGCCTCCAGTTTACTAGAAAGGTATGGAATAAATATGACAAGTTCAGAAGATTTCAAAACCTTAACACCATTTTCTAATTGTGTAAGCGACATGTTGTTTAATCATTAAAAGTAATTAAATGACAAAAAAATTTATATAAAATAAGATACCTAACGAAAAGCTTTTTGTGTTTAGAATACCAAGACTTACCAAATTTGGAAAGATGAAATCAGAAAAATAAGAGAAATGAATCCAGAATTTCCCACATTTAAAGAATAGTGTACATGCCTTGACAGAAGAGTGTTAATATAAATAACTTAAAAACCCTAATCTGAGTCACAAGACACACGGTTTCCTTTGTGTCTCACATGGAGACTCTGTTATACCTTAGTGGAAGAATCTAAACAGTAGAACTTACATGCTTTGAATCAAAAGATCCCCAACTTTATACACTCTAAGTATACATGGTGCTTAAAAAGTCCGCAATTCATATAACTTACATTAGCCAATAATATAAGACTTTTATGCCCTCCAAAATGCTGCTTAACCGTCAAGCTGACCTTATATTTTTAAATGCATAATGGAAAAGTGCATATAATATTTTTCAAGTCGTATGGTTTTATGAATTAACTAATGCTTTTTTTTTTTTTTTTTTGCTTTTTGTGGAATTTTTTGTCTGATTTTTTTTTTCTGAAAAATGTGTGTCTGATTGAAAATTTAGCATTTAGTATTTATTCTAAGTTTCCAGACCACAGATTTTGGCATTACTATGAAACATGTTATGAGGCTTGGTGCTGGCTTTATATTTAGCTTATTTCGTTGGCTTAAATAAGGACATTAGTTGTTAACAATGAAACTTAATTCATATCAGGTGAACTAGGGACTACATCTGGGACTTGTTATAACTTGATGTTCCATGGGTTTATTTCAACAAGGAAAGGAAAAGCATTTTAAACCACAGCTCTGATTCAGAAATGATTCTGAATTCAGTTGTTCTGTAGCATCTTGGACCTTGTCCACGTATCAATTATGACACATCTCCCTCCCACATCTTGCCCTCCCAATTTGAAATAAGCACAATGTGTTTTTATCACTCTCCAAGTATTTAAATTTGCATATGGTACTCAAAAGCATTTTGTTTTTCATTTGCAAACTTCAGATTCATATTTTTCCAAATAATGTGTCTTCGTGTGAAGAATTACACGTAGAATATTTTGTTGGTAAGAGTTATTTAAATTATTTACTGGCTCTTTTTCAGTTCCCTGGAAAATATGGAGGGTGCTCTCACTATTTGTCTGTCTTGTCTGGCTTTAGCACAACTAGATTTGAAAAATCAGGTTGGAATGTGAGTCCAAAGCATCAAAATTTGTGAAAGCAGAGTGTTACCCCAAAAGTGTCAAGCAGCCAAATGGTACCAATTTCAACAATGGTGCTAGAGTGTTTTTCAGAAAGACAGTTTCTGTTTTAAATCCTTGCTTTTTTTTTTGTTTGGCCAGCATCTATAGTTGTCCCAGAGCAGGACAAAGAGCCAGCAGCACCTAAAGCTTTTATCTTTTACTTTCATTGGGAAGTCACTTGACATTCCTGCTGCAATAAAAAAAATTTTTATGTTATTTGTTTATTAGACCCATTGATCAGACACAGTTTTGGAGAGTAGATTAGTATTTTATGAAATATTACATATGTTTAGAAAAATAATAAGTACATTTTATATGTATGTATAAACACAAGTCTAAAAGATCAAATACAAGATCTAGGTTGAATATTATTCATCATTAATTCATTCATAAATATTTATTACATATATACAAGGCAGTTGCCAGGCTTTGTGAAGAAGTATAAAGACAAATTAGATACAAATCTGTTCACATTTCTCCCTATTAACATTACTGGAAAATATATAGATAGCTAAATGGGGATAAGGGAAGGAAAGAAGGAGAGAGAGAACTGGAATGATAAAAACAAATGTGATAAAATGTTAATGATGAATAAATTTTGAAATAAAAGTATAAAGGAGTTTTTTGTATTATTCTAGATTTTCTGTATATTCAATATGATTTTAAAATTAAGTTTTTGAGTGTATGCTCTGGAAAAAAAAGTAGCTCAAATATCTAAGGAACAGAGAGTTTGTGAGGTTTAGGGTCCTACTCAATTGTGGGAACTTCATCTCAAGTCTCTTTACTTCCTTACCGTTTCTGAAATCATTCTTCAAAGTTGGAGTGCACTCAATAAATGTATAAACACTGAATCCTTATTATTTTTTTCCTGTGGAATCCCAATTTCCAGGGAGTATGTCTTTAGGTCAGACCACAAAACTATTGTAAACAGCATATACAATATACAAGAGAAAATATGGAAGGGACGCTGTTGTCAGCAGTTGTGTGTAAGCCTCACCAACTAAAAGGCAGTGGATTTGGACTGATGATTTCTTTTGCCACCACCAACTGTGAGCTGTTGAAAACTGGGCTTTTATTCTTCTCGTCTTTATATGTCCAGCAGAGACCCTTGCATGTAGTAAGTGCTCAATTTATGTTTGTTGGCTGCATGAGTGAATTAATATAGATTCAAAGGTTTTTGTGCCTGAGATCTTCAAATTTATTTCTTTTATTTTGTTTTTTTGCACTAACACTACACCGGTCTTCATGAGTCTGAGTCCCATCTGTAAAATTTGATCTACATGATTTGTCTATAATAGCCTTCTTAATCAGTACTGCAGTATGCAAACTATATTTAGGATATGGTGTACAAGGAGTTTGTCAAAAAGAGAGCAGACTTGAAATCCGGAGAATATTAATGGTCAGCTAATATATTTAACATGTGGTTAAATATTTAGTACGTTTGACTGTGTCTCTTTAAAATGAAAGCCCTATATTATGTATATATTTTTGAAATGACATTTGAATAAAAATGTAAAAGGCATCTAAAGAGATGATGGGCACTTCTGGACTTGGAAAACCCCTCAGGTTTGATAACAACATTTTGAGTCATCTAAATTCACACCTATTATCACTTAAGTGAGCACTGAGGCTGCCACTGGATCTTATACACATATTCAGATTTTTGTTTCCCTCATCATTCTGAAGGTTATCTCTCTGGTCGCTCTGAAAATCAGGTGACAACCATTTCCCATGATGCTTTAAGGGCTGTCAAACTGTCCATCAAGCTGTCACCTGACCAATCGTTCCCATGGTTCTTTTAGACTTCCAGTATGATAAATTGAAAGGGACTATTATCTGTCTGTTGTGAAGAGGAACTGTTTGGGCTTTGATAAGATATCACTACTCCCAGGTGAGAGGCTGCTGACAGCACATCAAGGCAAAACAACACATACAAACACTGAACAGGGGAGCACAGGTTTACAAACATCTGTTGTCATTATTTATTACTTTTCTTTGGCTTTAAGTTTCTGACTCATCCTTAGATAATTCAAGAACAGATATTTTGCTTTCTTACTTACAAAAACAATTGCAGCTCTTTTCATCTTAAGAGAAGAATCTTAAAATTGAAAATACACCTTCCTACCTTTTTGGTTCATGGCACATATGCTTTCTACCTTGTAGCCAACAAGTTCTGTGTTCCTGCTGGTGACATCATTTACTTTAAAAAAGTATCTGAGAATAAAAACATTTCACTATAGCAAATACATGAATTTTGGGGATAAATATAATAAAATTAATTACTTATGCCTGAGAGGTCATTATTAATGTACCACTTTACAAGAAATATGAACTGGTTTTAATGTTGGCATGTATTAGTTTCTATTTTAGAATTGATAAGGTCAAATATTTCATGAGAAATAATGTTTATGAATTATTTTCACATCTTTGATTTTTAATTGCTCTGAATTATACTAATAAAAACATAAAAACTTGAATTTGCGCACAAGGAACATGAATAGAGGGAAAGATGCTGTCCTCAGTGGACCAAGATTGTA